>NC_091627.1:20973161-21598161 GCF_027580195.1 Bos mutus
TCACTCAGTCGTGTCTGACTCTTTGAGACCCCATGGACTGCAGTGCGCCAGGGCTCCCTGTCCATCACCAACTCCCGGAGTTCACTCAGACTCATGTGCATTGAGTTGGTGATGCCATCCAACCACCTCATCCTCTGTTGTCCCCTTCTCCTCCCACCTTCTATCTTTCCCAGCATCAGGTTCTTTTCAAGTGAGTTAGTTCTTCGCATCGGGTGGCCAAAGTATGGGAGTTTCAGCTTCAACATCAGTCCTTCCAATGAATATTTAGGACTGATCTCCTTTAGGATGATCTCCAAGGGACTCTCAAGAGTCTTCTCCAACACCAGAGTTCAAAAACATCAATTCTTAGCCATGCAGCCACTGCTTGCTCCAGCGCTGTGCTGGGGAAATAACTGGAGAAATAACCCAGGGCCATAATACACGGCACTTACAACACCAGGGATATAGTGTGAATTAATGGAGACTACAGATCTGAAGCACCCTGGATAGTTCTTGTCCCAGGTGGCACTAGTGGTAAAGAACCTGCCTTTGGTACAGAAGATGTGGGCTCCATCTCTGGGTTGGGAAGATCCTCTGGAGAAGGAAATGGCAACCCACTCCAGTATTCTTGCCTGGAGAATCTCGTGGACAGTGGAGCCTGGTGGGCTACAGTCCATAGCATTGCACAGAGTCAGCATGACTGAGGCAACTTAGCATGCATGCAAAGGAGTTTGGATTCAGAGGATCAAATACTGTCTGTGTAAACTCAGGCCTCAGTTTCCTCATCTACTTTATCATAAAATCATTTTATCAGGTCATTGAGAACATTTCATGAGATGGGGAAAGCGGCTTTGTACACCATACAGTCAATGCTAGCTGTCATTATATTTAAAATTTTACTTTCCCTTCTGAGAAATAAATAATACATGTTTTAAACCTCTATCCACCACTTTCCTTTTTAAAGCTTTTGGGTAGATCCTGCCATCTACTCCTCTCTCATTTCAATGATTATAAGATAACTTGAGAAGCTAAAGGCCTATAATTTCCCTAAATCAGAATTTTCTTGGGAGTCCTTTGCTCTGTAAGCTGGGCATTCCAGAAGCTCTTCCAGAAACTGCTTTGATTTTCTGCAATTGTTGCTTCAACATGAGTGCATTTCTGGCTCTACCTGTCCCTCCTTTCCTGGGGCTCAGGGAAGGACAAATCACCCTGGCTGATAGGTGACAGTTATTGGGTACCGTCCCACGTGATGTCTCGTATACGCTGATGAAACAGAGGGAAGCGTAATGCAAGACTTGAGAATAAGTCTACAGTGATGGGAACCCAAGTCTGTGAAAGGGTTGGGTCTCTACCCTTTGCCTCAGGAGCTCTTTTCTCTTCCCCCCAGGATGCTCTTATTCTCCCCGCTGGCTGCACAGTTCTTCTCTCTGCCCATCATTCTCCACCAAGCCTGTTCTCATGATGCTCTTGCTAATCATTCAAGTGTCAGCCAGTCATCATTGTCAGCATGGCAGGTTAAGTTCTGTGGGGCTTGAAGCTTTTACATTTGAGGTCAATGTGCCTTAGCTTTCTCTGGTTGCCAGAACAAAGCACCACAGACTGGGTGCCTTAAACAACAGAAATGTATTGTCTCACAGTTCCCTACCCCACTGGCACTCTGGTCAGGCATTAGTCATCACCTGTACCCTTGAGGAAATGTAGGGTCAGCAGGGAGACCCTGGTCTTCCAGCCAAGCTCTTTTTACTACACCAAAGCCATTTATTTGTATGTACCGAAGGCAGTGTCTTTGAAAAATAAATCTTCATGCTAATGGGACTCTAAGGACAAGGCAACAGACACAGAAGCCTTGGGGCCTGGGATACAAGCCATAAAACAGATCTGGATGAGAGGAGAGAGTATAGTCAGCTGCAGGAGAGCTGGAAAGTGATGGAAGCCCTGACCAGCCAGACACAAATCTGTGGGGATTTTCACCAACACTGATCTCACTCACCTAGTGTCAATCCTAAAGGAAATCAGCCCTGTATGTTCACTAGAAGGACTGATGCTGAAGCTGAATGTGAAGAGCCACCTGATGTGAAGAGCTGACCCATTGGAAAAGACCCTGGTGCTGGGGAAGATACAGGGCAGAAAGAGGAGGCAACAGACGATGAAATGGTCTGGATGGCATCATAGACTCAATGCACATGAGTTTGAGCAAACTCAGGGAGATAGTGAAGGTCAGGGAAGCCTGGCATTTTGCAGTCCATGGGGTAGCAGAGTTGAGCATGACATAGCGACGGAACAACAACAGCAATGTCAGAGTGGGCAGGATGGTGAAGCATCATCAGATAGTCAAACATTTCAGCAAGTTGGGTGAGTCGGGCCTGGAAATCCAACCAAGAGAAGAGTAAGGCACTTGGAGGAAAGCCAATGTGGGGAGATAGGGTGTGGATGATTCGCTTCATGTCAGCTTGATTCATGTTTAACTATACTTTGCAGTAATTACTCTAATTAGTGGTTTTGAGAGTGATGAAAGAAAAAATAATTATAAGCATTTATAGCTGGTCATTGGATTACAGATGGGACAACCGAGTAAAGTAGACGATGAAGCATAGTTGAGCTGAATTGACTCCGTGTTATAATTAAGACTCGCTGTGCTCTTGGTTAAGTTTATCTGGCAATAGTTCAGCATTTACTACAGCATGAACTCAGGAGTCAGGTGAGAGTGGTTTTGAAGGCAAGATCTTTGAAGAGATGGATCTTGGGGTCCCAGTATCTCTGACAGGAGGCATGATATGGGTCTGCAATGTGGGTTGGTCGAGGGAAGGAATAAATGTATGACTGCTTCCTCCCCTGGACAAGGGACTAGTGTGTGGTTGCTGTACAGCCCTGGGCTGTAGATTCTCAGTGAATATCCGCTGCTGCTCCCAGCCTCCCCAGCCCATCCTGCCTGCTCCAGCCAGAGCTCCCCTTGGTCTCCACGACTCCAGGCTCAGTTTAAGGCTGCTCTGACCCTGGGACTCCCCTGATTTCTCTAAAGAACACCTGTCTCTCTCCTGCGCAGCTCAGTTCTCAGCTCTTTACGTCTGGCCACCGGCTCCTTTCTGATACCCTCAATCTGTTTCTCTAAGCGGTCTCATGGGAGGCCACGGGTCATGTAAGCTGCTTATTTTTCCTTTATTTCTCTTTCTTCTGAGTCTTAAAGGAAGATTACAATTGGATAGATCTGATTAGACAGTCCTGGACTGACCACTTGCTAGCTATCTGTTTTTGAGTCGATTACTTGCTCTCCTGAGGTGCAGTTTCCTTGTCTGGAGAAAAAGGGACAGTAATGTCTACTTTTAGGGTTAGAGTAGTTAGACATACAATTTTAAGTGCCTAGTACAGGTTTTACTCTTGCCTGGAAAATCCCATGGATGGAGGAGCCTGGTAGGCTGCAGTCCATGGGGTCGCTAAGAGTCAGACACGACTGAGTGACTTCACTTTCACTTTTCACTTTCATGCACTGGAGAAGGAAATGGCAACCTGCTCCAATGTTCTTGCCTGGAGAATCCCAGGGACGGTGGAGCCTGGTGGGCTGCTGTCTATGGGGTCGCACAGAGTTGGACACGACTGAAGCGACTTAGCAGCAGCAGCAGCAGCAGCAGTATAGGTTTTAGTACATATAAGAAGCTCCACAAATTGTAGATGATGGTGATATAATAATGATGGTAATATAATAATAGAAGCAATTGTTGTTGTTGTTGTTTAATTGCTAAGTCGTGTCTGAATGCGACCCCATGGACTGTAACCCACCAGTCTCCTCTGTCCATGGGATTTTCCTGGCAAGAATACTAACTGGGTTGCATTTCCTTCTCCAGGGACTAGTAGCAATGTTGTTCATTTGCTCAGTCATGCCTGAGTCTTTGCGATCCCGTGGAATGTAACCCATCAGGGATTCTCCAGGCAAGAAAACTGGAGTGGGTTGCCATTTCCTTCTCCAACTGGTAGCAATAATTTATGTTTATTGAGCTCCGATTATGTCCAGGCACTTTCAAATAATGTTTCTCACCTAGTAGGTCTTACTTTGGATGAACACCGCTATAAAGAATTCTGGACTTGGGCAATGATCTGATGAGAAAGATGGGGGGACATGATGAAAACCAATCATATTTGAGTGCTTACTGAGTGTCAGCCATTTTATAAAGGTATACAAGTCAATCACGGATGCCATAAAATGAGTGATAATGAGGAAATTGCCCCAAATTATATAACCAGATGGGAGCTAAGAGCCAGAATTTGATGTCAGGTTTTTCTGATCTCGAAGTCCATGACCCCTCATTTTTTGTCACTAGGACAAGTGGACCTGGAAGGATAGAGCAGGCTTTAGTGTCTGTCCCTAAACATCAGGGTCAGTAGGACAAACTGCAGCGTCTGAGGAAGGTGACAGAGCTGGGCTTGACCCAGGCTGCCCTCAGCCAGCACTGGACCCGGGGAGTGAGGGCCAGTCCTAGCAGGCAGAATAGGTAGCACTGTGTTGGCCAAAAAACTCGTTTGGATTTTCCCTTAAGATGTTATAATGTGACACAGGCATGTGAAAAGCTTGGAGTTCCAGTGATTTGTGCCTTGGAGAGGCTCACTCTCCACCAGGGTTCTGTAGCCTAACCAGCTCTTTACCCAAAGAACAGAGCTCCCAGGAAAATATCTGGGGAGAAGGTATAGTCTGTGGTCCAAGGGAAGAGATAAATTTCCAAGCTCCATCTCTTAGGGAAAGCAAACTGTCTTCTTCAGAATCTTCCTAGGAAGTGGTCAGAGCTGAACTTATAGAGCAAAGTCCTCAGACCTCAAAGCTCATAGAGTAGAAGGTCATGTGATTCACATGGAAACTCTGTAAGATGGTAGCATCACTTAGTTCTTAGTTGACAAAAATGTAACTGACGATCTCAGAAGTGACAGAATTTATCCAAGGCTCTGTGGCTCATCAGTGCTGATCAAAGGTTTGGACCAATGTTCCTTGCTTTTTTGCTTGAGCTATTCAAATAATGTATATTTGACAGAATCAGGTGAATGAATTGCTGGGAGGAAAGATGAAAAGGAAGGAAACACCAAATCCTTCCTTCCCTTACTGACTTCTCCAACAGCATTAAAACTAGAGATCTGTTTGGTCATTGATGCTAAAATATGGAATGTCTGATCTTTCACGTCCTTCCATTGGAAATGCTAGTGTTTAGGGAAGGCTGGTATTTGGAACCAGATAAATTGGTTTCAAATTTGAGTTCTAACCTCTCTAGACTCAGTTTCATCTAAAAGGGGGCTAATATAGCTTACCTTGTAGAATCATGTGGATTGGGGTCAATGTAAAGAAATCACCCAGCCCTTCTTGGTATCGATGAAATGGTAGATTTTTTTTCTTCCAATTTTATTGAGATATAATTGACACACAGCCCTGTATATAATTAAGGTGTACAACACAATGACTTGATTTACATATATCACAAAATTATTAACTCAATAACTTTAGTTAACAACCATCATCTCATATAGTTACCAAAGAAATAATTTTTTCCATTGTGACAAAAATTTTTAGGGTTTACTGTCTTAGCAACATATAAATATACCATGAGTGAGTGAGTGAGTAAGTGAAGTCACTCATTTGTGTCCGACTCTTCGTGACTCCATGGACTGTAGCCTACCAGACTCCTCCATCCATGGGATTTTCCAGGCAAGAATACTGGAGTGGGTTGCCATTTCCTTCTCCAAGAGGTCTTCCTGACCCAGGGATTGAATCCAGGTCTCCCGCATTGTAGGCAGATGCTTTACCATCTGAGCCACCAGGGAACTCCCCATCCAGTGATGTTAACTAGAATCTTCATGTTGTACATTACAACCTCCATACTCACTTATCTTATACTGGAAGCTTGTACCACTTTGACTACCTTTATCCAAATCACCACCCTCTCCTGAAACCCCAAATCCAATCCCTTAGAGCTCTATCATCTAGGTCACATTTACTGAGGACTCAGAGGGAGAGAGAGATGAAGAGGGACTAGGGGGGTGAAAAGGAGCAGAACAGGAAGGAGACAAGAAAATCTGTTTTCTCTTCTCATTTGTAGGCATGAAGAGATGAGCACCCCAGGGGGTTTCCGCTGCTCCTGGCTTGGCAGCCCTGCCGACCTGGCCTGCAGGGGATGTGGGAATGGGCCCAGCACAGCGAAACAAAAGAAGTCGCTTTCCTTTGGACTGTCATTAAAGCCTGGATGGGTGTGCTCTGCATGTACAAAGTATGTTTTTAGTTGAGATCTTCAATCAGCATCTCTTACAAATGGAGAAGCAGCCTCCAGCCTCCTGCTAAGCTTGCTCAATCCTTGGCAAGGAGAGGATTCATGGGTTTGAGTGGACTTGGAAAAGGTTATTCCAGTGCTGGCCTGACTTACAGTGAATACAGCTATAGTTTTAGCCAGGAATCTTTCAGGGTCAGTAGACCTACTTTCTCCAGGAAGAGGCTCTTCCCAGGCCCATTGTCAGCATCCATCACAGTTGAGCCAAGAGAAGAAGCATGAGCATCATAATTGGCCATGTACCTCCTCTACCCAGAACTCATTCAGGCATTTGATAGACATTTATTAAGCATCTAATGTGTATTTTCTTGGGCTTCAAAATCACTGCAGATGGTGACTGTAGCCATGACATTAAAAGATGCTTGCTCCTTGGAAGAAAAGCTATGACCACTCTAGACAGCATATTAAAAAGCAGAGACATTACTTTGCCAACAAAGGTCCATCTAATCATAGCTATGGTTTTCCCAGTAGTCATATATGGATGTGAGGGTTGGACTGTAAAGAAAGCTGAGTGCCAAAGAATTGATGCTTTTGAATTTTGGTGTTGGAGAAGACTCTTGAGAGTCCCTTGGACTGCAAGGAGACCAAACCAGTTCATCCTAAAGGAAATCAGTCCTGAATATTCATTGGAAGGACTGATATTGAAGCTGAAACTCCAATACTTTGACCACCTGATGAGAAGAGCTGACTCATTGGAAAAAACCCTGATGCTGGGAAAGATTGAAGGCAGGAGGAGAAGGGGATGACACAGGATGAGATGTTTAGATGGCATCACTGACTTGATGGACATGAGTTTGAGCAAGCTCTGGGAGTTGGTGATGGACGGGGAAGCCTGGTGTGCTGCAGTCCATGGGGTCACTAAGAGTCGGACTCGACTGAGTGACTGAACTGAACTGAATGTGTCCCAGGTCCTGAGGTAAGGGGTGAAGGTTCAAATGCAGTGTTAATAATTATCATGATATAGTTGCCATTTTTTGAGGACCACTGTGTATCAGGAACGTGCCAGACAGTAAGATTATGAAGTGAGGAACGACAACAGTGATAATAATTCCTGCTTGTGTTTACACCTCATATAATGTAGAGAGGATGACCTTCCAGTCAGGAATTGAATGCATTTTCTATCTCTTCCCTGGTGGCTCAAAGGTAAAAATCTGCCTGTCAATGCAGGAGACACAGGTTTGATCTCTGGGTTGGGAAGATTCCCTGGAGAAGGAAATGGCAACAACTCCAGTATTCCTGCCTGGGAAATCCCATGGATAGAAAAGCCTGGTGGGCTATAGTCCATGGGGTCACCAAAGAGTTGGACATGACTTAATGATTAACAGCAACAACAACAACAAGCAACAGCAACAACCTTTATTTGCTTGTCACTTTTCCAGGAAAAAAATCATTAAAATAAATATTTATTTCAAAAGATAAGTACTCCTCAACTGCTATAAATCTACCATCTCTCTCTGGGGACGTCCTCCAGCCGAGAGCTTGTTGACTGCAAGTCAGGGCTCCCCATGCCAATCCCGGCCTCTGCCATGTGTCCACGAGGCAGAGGCAGATGGTTTTCCGGTCAGGTGGAACTGAGATATATTTTCTCAACACAGTCTGGCAGACAAGCCCGTCTCCCTCAATGCATATCGCATCTCCTAAAGAAACCATGCATATTGCATGAGCCTCCAAATGTAGAAACAGATACTCAGAAAATACAAGTCTCAAAATAAAACCGAAACATTTCAAAACAACAGCAGTTGCAATGCCACCAAATGATTTGGTTTTTTTTTTTTTTTCATCAAGCATCAAGATCTTGAAAAAAAAAATTCCCACAGTCCCCAAGCAGAACCTGAACATCTCAGATGCCATGGTGAGGGTTTGAGATGAGTTCTTAGTTTAAGTGTGGGAAAGCAGTAGTCTAACAGACTCAGGTAGCAGTTTAGCTGAGCACAAGGTCGTTTCCTGATCTGGAAGTCAGTGAAGACGGGGGCAGAATTGAATAGTAGTTTTGCAGAATCAAGTTCCTAGAACTCACTGCTGAGTGATGTGAGGTCTCGGTGCCTGGAGTTCTGGCCCAGATCCGGTCGTTCTCATTCTCGCTTCCTCGGGTGCATACAGGTGTCTTGCTCCCTGTTTGCCCCAGGTGCCTAGCCCGTGCCCAAGCTCCGGGCTCCTTGAGCATCGCTGGATGCCTCTCCCAGCTTCCATCCCCAGGTTGTTCTGATTCCACTTCTCCTCTGCCACTTTAGAACATGTATTAGTATGCGAGTGAGGCTCACAATATGTCAGGGGTAAACTTTAATATGCTCTAATTTATGAAAAAAGTAACATTTTCAAACTTGGTGCTTCCACTATTATTAGTGCTGTGGACATCTGCTGATCTGGGATTGCTGGCACCCTTTCCTTCTTCTTATGGAAACCGCTGCCTCTTTTCTCTTGGAGGGTTGACCGTCCTTTCTTCTTTCCTTGGGGTTGGAGGACTTGCAATCACAGTGGTGGTCACAGTGGGGATGGACTGATTTGAGAAATATGTATTAATAATTGGAGTCAGCGGGACGAAGTAATTTGACATGAGAGGTGAGGACAGGACAGGGAGTCTTGGCTTGGGTAATGTCAGGAGATGTTGTCACTGCTAATGGAGCCAGAGAATATAGCATGAGAATTGGATCATGGCTGGGACACTGAATCTGAGGTGTCTGTGGCCCTTCTGGGGGAGAAATTGGCTGCAGGCACCAAGCATGCCTCTCTGGCTCCGAGCTCTGCCCACCCAGGTGTGTTTGCTTTATCTGCTTCCCCATCCTGCTGCACCTTCCTGGGAGGTTGGCCTAATGCCCCAGGGAGAGCACTGATCACTTCTCCTTCATGTGTTCTCTGCATCCCAGGCAGATTTAGGCAGTTTCTGGAACACTATAACTCACTGCTCTGTCTGCTACCTTTTTCTCCCCTGGATCCTGTGCTCAAAGAGGGTTCAAGGTATGGGTCTCATCTCTGCCACCCCCCGCCATAGGATACAGGATGTCCAGGTATAGGGCTGGCTGTCAGAGGGGCCACCTGCTCTGTGTTCAAGGGAGAGTGTGAAGCACCCATTTCCCAGTGATTAGACAGCCATGTGGAGGAGTTTCCTGGGGGAGTGCTGGGCTTGGACTGAGCTGTCCTCACACTAGCCTCTGGACCATTAATGCCTTGCAGCCGGTTCTGCAGCCTGTGGTCACAGAGTGGATCAACGCCACCTGGCTTTTCTTCTAGAGGTCCTGACACCTTGGCTTATGGTCACAGGGTAGCAACCAGTGAAGCCAACACCCACAGGACACTGGTGGGGCTGGTATCCCCCACCTTGACCACTCTGGCTTGTTAGTGTCAACAAAGACCACATTTGAACTAGCTTTGCTTGAGTTTAAGAAGCCAGAAAATGTATGATGTGGGTATAAAGGCTCTACATGGTCTAGTTTTTGGAGGGTTTCCTGTATACCAGGTAATTGATACTCATTATCTAGAATGCTCATAATAGTCATGCAAAGTTAAGTACCAGATCCTCTTTTTATACACATGGAAACCAAACTAAATAAGGTTGAATCACTTGCTAAGGACACATAGCCAGGAAGTGGGAGGGCCTGGGCTCTACACATCTTCCTCCCAGGTCACCTCCTCAGCTGCCTGGGCCCGGTTATCTTAGTGATGTGCTGGAATATGTGTTATCTGTCTGCTTGGGAGCATGTTCTGTTTTGGATCAGGTCACCTCCTTCTGTGGGAAGCTGAGTTTTCTCCTCTTATTCCCTAAAATGTACCCTCGTTTCCTTCTAATCCAAAGACAGGAGCTTCTTCCAGCTTCTGGTCGACCTGTCCAGAAGTTCTCACCTGGTCCTCGCACTGCGGTCCTGTGGAATGGAGAAAGGCTTCAGAACAGGCCAAACTGGATTTTTGTTTTGCATCAGACATTTGCTAGTTGTGTGACTTCAGCCAAGTTACATAATCACTGCAAACCTCAGTTTCATCTGTAAAACCTGGGACAATATGGTACCTTAGTTCAATGAATTCTTCTGAGGATTAGATGACATTTTTGTTGTTCAGTCACTCAGTCATGTCCGACTCTTTGTGACACCATGGATTGTAGCATACCAGGCTTCTCTGTCCTTCACCATCTTACAGAGTTTGCTCAAATTCATGTCCATTGAGTAGGTGATGCCATCCAACCATCTCACCCTCTGTCATCCCCTTCTCCTCCTGCTTTCAATCTTTCCCAGCATCAGGGTCTTTTCCAATGAGTCAGCTCTTCACATCAGGTGGCCAAAGTATTGGAGCTTCAGCTTCAGCATTGGTCCTTTCAGTGAATATTCAGGGTTGATTTCCTTTAGGATTGACTGGTTGGATCTCCTTGCAGTCCAAAGGACTCAAAAGTCTTCTCCAGCTCCACAGTTTGAAGGCATCAATTCTTTGTCACTCAGCCTTTTTTATTGCCCAGCTCTCACGTCTGTACATGACTATTCAAAAAACCATAGCTTTAACTATACGGACCTTTGTAGACAAAGTAAGATCTCTGCTTTTTAATATGCTATCTAGGTTGGTCATAGCTTTTCTTCCAAGGAGCAGGTGTCTTTTAATTTATTGGCCACAGTCACCGTCCACAGTGATTTTGGAGCCCAAGAAAATAAAGTCTGTCACTGTTTCCATTGTTTCCCCATCTATTTGCCATGAAGTGATGGGACCAGATGTCATGACCTTAGGTTTTTGAATGTTGAGTTTTAAGTCAGCTTTTTCACTCTCCTCTTTTACCTTCATCAAGAGACTCTTTAGTTCCTCTTCACTTTCTGCCCTTAGAGTGGTGCCATTTGCATATCTGAGGTTACTGATATTTCTCCCGGCAATCTTGATTCCAGTTTGTGCTTCATTCAGCCCAGAATTTCTCATGATGTACTCTGCATAGAAGTTAAATAAGCAGGGTGACAATATACAGCCTTGACATATTCCTTTCCCAATTTGGAAACAGTCCGTTGTTCCATGTCTGATTCTAACTGTTGCTTCTTGACCTGCATACAGATTTCTCAGGAGGCAGGTCAGGTGGTCTAGTATTCCCATTTCTTTAAGAATTTTCCACAGTTTTTGTGATCCACACAGTCAAAGGCTTTGGTGTAGTCAATAAAGCAGAAGTGATGTTTTTCTGGAACTCTCTTGCTTTTTCGATGATCCAGTGGATGTTGGCAATTTGATTTCTGGTTCCTCTGCGTTTTCTAAATCCAGGTTGAACATCTGGAAGTTCTCAGTTCACATACCATTGAAGCCTAGCTTGAAGGATTTTGAGCATTACTTTGCTAGCATGTGAAATGAGTGCAATTGTGTGATAGTTTTCTAGTGCTTTCCAATAACTCACATGGATGTTGCAGGTTAAATACAAAGATTAACAGAGATAAAGTATACCAATATTTCATTCAAAAAATATTGACTGAGCACTTACTATGTACCAAGAACTTTTCTAGGTGCTGAAAATATAGCAGGAAAAATATAGTTGTCCTCAACGATGTTACATTGTACTGGGGGAAGACAGGAAATAAAATGATATATAGTGTCAAGTGATGATAAATGTAGTGGGTGAAAATAAAGTAAAGTAAAGAAGATAGAGATGTTGGGGGTCTCGAAGGTTTTTTTCTATTTTACACAGGCTGGACTGGGGATATGGATGGTTGAGGTAATACTTGTGCAGTTGCCAGATAGGCGTGTGGAAGAAAGCCTTGCATACACCTGCTTTAAGTGGGTCCAGCCATAGGGAGGAGCCTGTGCACCCACCACGTGGCTGGGATGGGGTGTTTTGTTCAAGCAAAAGCAAAGGGGCCCAAGGGGCATCAGTGGGGTGACTGGGAAAAAATATTGGAGGTAGAGAGGCAGGAGGTGGGTGGAGGGTAGAATATGTAGGAGTTTGTAGGCCTTTTAAGAACACTGGCTTCTTCTCTGTGTGATTTGGGAAGCCATTTAAGAGTTTGGAGCAAA
This sequence comes from Bos mutus, assembly GCF_027580195.1. Taxonomy (NCBI): domain Eukaryota; kingdom Metazoa; phylum Chordata; class Mammalia; order Artiodactyla; family Bovidae; genus Bos; species Bos mutus. Next base: position 20,985,398 of record NC_091627.1, read on the forward strand.
GAATTTACATTACATAATATGATTAATGTTTCAGTAGGATCATTTTGTCTACTGAGTAGGGAGGAGTATGTGGATGGTGGCCATGGGTTGTGGTAAGGGAACACGAGTGGCACTGGGGATACCAAACAGGTTTTCCTTACAGCAGAAATAATGAAATTAGTGAGAAAGATAGGATTTTGTGTGTACTCTGAAGTCAAAACTGGCAGGATTTGCTGATGTGCTGAATGTGAGACATAAGAGAAATAGAGGAGTCTCTCTCACATTTTTGGCATAAGCAATTGGAAGGATAGAGTTGCATTTATTGGAGTGAGAAGACTAGGGGGGAGAAAGTTTGCAGGGCTGTGGAGATCAGGGCGTCAGAGCTGAAGGTTGGGTTTGAGCTACCTATTAGGTATCCAGTGAAATTGTTGGGTAGATTAGTTTAATATCTTTTGCCACAATGTCTATCCAACGTCCTGTAATATGAAAAGGACTTTAGTGAGAGCACCATATACTCTGTTCTGAGCAACTGTGAGAGTCAGAGCTGGTTCTGCAGGAAATGAATTTTCCTGCTGCTCCCATTGGCTGCCTTTGCTTTTTAGCTTCAGTGGGGTGGTCCCCAGGCCTGCAGATGCTGACGACTGCTCTGGCTTTGTAGCCTGAAGTACACCTCCCTCCACACACATGTGCTGGTGCAGACATAAATTATCTTTGCAAACAAACAGGATGATTTCAAGAGTCAGTCTAATGAGCGGTGAATATGCACTGATTACTGTATTTGCGAAGAACCTCATTTTTTCCTCCCAACATTGCACTAAAGATTGGGCCAGTGCTTCCTTGTGGGCTTACAAATGTAAGTAATCAATGTGTTTGTGTAAATATTTAAAGATGTCCACATCATGTTTATGAATCAATGGGCTATCATAATTGCTTTTGTGTGATCTGATACACACAAACATAAACAGGACCCACCGTATCTTAGAAGGCTTCCTCATGGAATTTAGAAAACATGGTGATTAAAGAAACGTTTAACCACATCAAAAAATCTTGTAGGAAGAATTATGATGGAGAATTCATGCTTGGATACATTCATTTGTATAATTTTCTTTTTTTTTTGGTAACATTGTCTTCGTGATTTAGTTTGTTTGTTTTATTGTGGTAAGAACACAACAGTGAGATCTCCCCTCTTTAACAAATTTCTCAGCGTACATTAGCATACGGCTTACTACAGATGTGATGCAGTGCAGCCGATCTTGAAAACTTATATTTGTCTTGCATAATAGCAACTTTACAATTGTTAGATAGAAACTCCTCATTTTCCCTTCCAGGCATTTAGGTGCTTAAGTCTATTTCTAGATCTTCCTGACTTGCTGATTCTCCAAGAGGCGCTAAATGATTTGCTTACAACCTCACAATCATGCACAGAACAGATGTTTCTTGATGTATAGCTAGGTGATCAGATGGAGTCACCTACAGACACCTTGCTTTGGCTTCTGACTGTCCTGGGTTCAAATCAGAGCTTCTCTGTTGGTTAGTTGTTTGGCTTTGGGCAGATGAACTAGTCTCTGAGTTTCAGTTTCTTTATCTCTGTAGTGGGGAATAATGTTTACCTGGCAGGGCTATTGTGAGAATTGAATGATACAACATGTGTTGAGCACCCAAAAGTTTCTGGCAGATAGTAGGTGCTCAATGAAAGGTCATTTCTTCCCATCCCCTGTTCTCTACCTGGAAGCTTGTTCTAGCTCAGGTGTGAAAGAGAAGCAAAAGAGCATTCCCTAAGATATTTCTGGCTTACAGTAGTTTGGAAAGATAAGTAATTTATGGGACCAAGAGAGAGAGGAGGGGGGCACCATGGTGACATTTCTGGCATATGCCCAGTGTTTTCTAAAACTTGGGCCAATTAATATTCTTTTAACCTGGAATGCTTTTTCTTGCCTGTCCCTTTAAGTAGTCCCTGTCCTCCACCAAGCCTTTCTTGCAGGACTTTCCCAGCCAACATTGCATGTGAGCGTGGGCTCCTCTGAACTTCCTTGCATCTCTCTCAAACATCACCTCTGTCCTTGTCTCCTTTTATAGCTGTTGAAGTCTTGGCTGATAGTGTTTGCTGAAGTCTAAGTCAGAGCCAAGGCAACACCATTTCATCATTGCTTATTGGGCATCTGGGGGACCTGGCAAGGGATCATATATGGCAAGTCATGTGGGTTTCAGGATAGAAGACCTGGGTTTTGAGTCCCGCTTTATTGCTTGCTGTGTGAGGTTAGTCCCATAGACTTTCCTAGAAAAAACAGTTATAGTAGTTCTATTGGCCATTATTTTTTTAAATAAATGTCCTCAAATCCTATTCAAAAAGGGTGCAGTATAAATAAAATGAATGGAATGGTTTCTACTCCACCTTCATCAAGAGACTGTTGGGCAGCCATGGAAGATCATGGCTCAGAGAATATTTGGTAAACAGTAAATATGGTACTCTCTCTATGTTGAGTTCTTAGGCTCTCATTAAATATCTCCTGGGTCAATACTTAATTGATTGATTAAGCATTGAAAAAGCTTTTATCAGCCTGGGGAGAAGGATCACAGCTTTATAACATACTTTGGGGCAGGGCAGAAGCATCTCTCATGGGAAGGAGACAATCAAGGGAAGGTGGCAGGTGGACACACAGTAGGTCTAAGTAAATGTATGTTGAATATGGCTGATTAGGTAAACAGAGTGCTGGGGACAGTATGTCATAATATAGAAAACTGTTGAGAGATCAAAAGGAGATGTAAGTGTTGATTAGACTCCTTCCCCTAACTGACTTTCCTTGTTCCCTTTCCATGTATCCTTTTTTTTTTTTGGTAAAGTACTTTGTTTGGATAACACAGCACTGTTTAGTCACTTGGTTGTGTCCGACTCTTTTAAGACCCCGTGGACTGTAGCCTGCCAGGCTCCTCTGTCCACAGGATTTCCCAGCAAGAATACTGGACTGGGTTGCTATTTCCTTCTCCAGGGGACCCTCCTGACTCAGGGATCAGACCACAGTCTCCTGCATAGACAGGCAGATTCTTTACCACTAAGTCACAAGGAAGTCGTAAAGCACTTTACACCTACTTACTTGTTCATATCTCTGTTGGTATTTATTTATCTGATTAGTTAGTTCATTTAATGTCTCTCTCTGCTTGCTAGATGATATGCTTTCAGAAGCAGTGATTTTTGACTGTTTTCCTGACTCCCATAGCCACAGTATGTAGAATAATGCCTGGTAGAGGGCAGGTGCTCCATACATGCTTGTAGAATGAGTAATGATGGAATTTGTTGTCTTCTGTAGGCTAGGAAGATTTTCAGGCCACCTTTTTTCTCCTATGATTCACTGCATTGATCTTCTGGTTTCCTATTCACCTCCGTCTTGGATTATCTTGTCTTGTAAATATACTTGCTACTTGCTTGTTTGTCATTTGTTCCCTCCCAATTGAGCTGGAGTAGTGATCTGAGTATAGACAGCTTGGGACTGAATTCTGGCACCATCACTGACTTACTGTATGGCTGGACAATTTACCTATCTGTTCAGAGCCTGTTTCCTTGGCTGTAACATGAGGATAAGAGCAGGTCTTCCTCCCAAAGTAGTTACAAGGGTTGAATTTGTTAATGTACCTAGAATATAATGCCAGGCACATAGTATGTGCTCAGTGCAGGGCTTTTAATATTACAGTGGCAGTAACAAGAAGGCAGGGGCACTGTGTTTCTCACTTATTCTGCTGTCCCTGGTATCAACGACAGAGTTCAGTTCAGTTCAGTTCAGTTGCTCAGTCGTGTCCGACTCTTTGCAACCCCATGAACCACAGCACGCCAGGCCTCCCTGTCCATCATCAACTGCCAAAGTCTACCCAAGCCCACATCCATTGAGTTGGTGATGGCATCCAACCATCTCATTCTCTGTTATCCCCTTCTCCTCCTGCCCTCGATCTTTCCCAGCATCAGGGTCTTTTCAAATGAGTCAGCTCTTCGCATCAGGTGGCCAAATATTGGAGTTTCACCTTCAACATCAGTCCTTCCAATGAACACTCCAGGACTGATTTCCTTTAGGATGAACTGGTTGGATACCCTTGCAGTCCAAGGGACTCGCAAGAGTCTTCTCCAACACCACAGTTCAAAAGCATCAATTCTTCGGTGTTCAGCTTTCTTTATAGTCCAGCTCTCACATCCATACATGCATAGCCTTGACTAGATGGACCTTTGTTGACAAAGTAATGTCTCTGCTTTTTAATATGCTGTCTAGGTTGGTTATAGCTTTCCTTCCAAGGAGCAAGAGTCTTTTAGTTTCATGGCTGCAGTCGCCATCTGTAGTGATTTTGAAGCCCCCCAAAATAGTCAGCCACTGTTTCCACTGTTTCCCCATCTATTTGCCATGAAGTGATGGGACCAGATGCCATGATCTTAGTTTTCTGAATGTTGAACTTTAAGCCAACTTTTTCACTCTCTTCTATCACTTTCATCAAGAGGCTCTTTAGTTCTTCTTCACTTTCTGCCAGAAGGGTGGTGTCATCTGCATATCTGAGGTGATTGATATTTCTCCCGGCAATCTTGATTCCAGCTTGTGCTTCCTCCAGCCCAGCATTTCTTATGATGTACTCTGCATATAAGTTAAATAAGCAGGGTAATAATATACAGCCTTGATGTGCTCCTTTTCCTATTTAGAACCAGTCTGTTGTTCCATGTCCAGTTCTAACTCCAGTTGCTTCCTGACCTGAATACAGGTTTCTCAAGAGGCAGGTCAGGTGGTCTGGGATTCCCATCTCTTTCAGAATTTTCCACAGTTTATTGTGATCCACACAGTCAAAGGCTTTGGCATAGTCAATAAAGCAGAAATAGATGTTTTTCTGGAACTCTCTTCCTTTCTCCATGATCCAGTAGATATTGGCAATTTGATCTCTGCTTCCTCTGCCTTTTCTAAAACCAGCTTGAACATCTGGAAGTTCATTGTTTACGTATTGCTGAAGCCTGGCTTGGAGAATTTTGAGCATTACTTTATTAGCGTGTGAGATGAGTGCAATTGTGTGGTAGTTAAGCATTCATTGGCATTACCTTTCTTTGGGATTGGAATGAAACCTGACCTTTTCCAGCCCTGTGGCCACTGCTGAGTTTCCCAAATTTGCTGACATATCGAGTGCAGCACTTTCAAAGCATCATATTTCAGGATTTGAAATAACTCCTCTGGAATTCCATCATTTCCACTAGCTTTGTTTGTAGTGATGCTTCCTAAAGCCCACGGCTGCACCGGCGACACAGGAGTGGTGGGTGTGATGGCGCAGGAGTGGCAGAGAGTAGCTACCCCAAGTCCAAGGTCAGGAGCAGCAGCTGTGCTTTGCTGGAGCAGCCATGAAGAGATATCCCACGTCCAAGGTAAGAGAAACCCAAATAAGATGGTAGGTGCTGAGAGAGGGCATCAGAGGGCAGACAGACTGAAACCGCAATCACTGACAACTAGCCAATCTGATCACATGGACCACAGCCTTGTCTAACTCAATGAAATTAAGCGATGCTGTGTCGGGCCAACCAAGACAGATGGGTCATGGTGGACAGGTCTGACAGAATGTGGTCAGCTGGAGAAGGGAACAGCAAACCACTTCAGTATTATTGCCTTGAGAACCCCATGAACAGTATGAAAAGGCAAAAAGATAGGACACTGAAAGATGAACTCCCCAGGTCGGTAGGTGCCCAATATGCTACTGGAGATCAGTGGAGAAATAACTCCAGAAAGAATGAAGGGATAGAGCCAAAGCAAAAACAACACCCAGTTGTGGACGTGACTGGTAATAGAAGCAAGGTCCGATGTTGTAAAGAGCAATATTGCATAGGAACCTGGAATGTCAGGTCCATGAATCAAGGCAAATTGAAAGTGGTCAAACAGGAGATGGCAAGAGTGAACGTCGACATTCTAGGAATCAGCGAACAGAGTTGCTACTCACTAAATGCTGATGGATGAGTGAATAAATATGTCAAAACAAGTAGTTGTAATGTAGACATCTGTCTTAACAATATCCTACGATAGGGAATTTTACTGAACAAACATTTTTGAGGGTGTCTGCTATATGCCAGGCACTGTGGAGAAAAGTGAGGATTCCATTTATTTATTATTACCTAGGTGCATACATCTCAAACGGATTTCACGGCCTCAGAATGCCAAGGGTTTGTGGACTCCAGGGAGAAACAGTGATCTGGACTGGTTTTGGTGTGGTGGCCCTTTGCTGATCCCCTGGACAAGTGTTCATTGGACACCACTAGGCCCCAGGTCCTGGTGGGGTTGCAAGGAAGCAGTGATGGGAAAGTCAACTCTTGCAGCAGAGAGCTCATGGCATGTTTTTGACATGAAAGTGACAACCAGGACGCTCTGGGGTGTGTCTGTGGTTAAGAAAAGGAACGGGGCTTGGGGAGCACAGAGGTGGCACCTAAATGAGAGTGGAGGGTGCAGAGGGTAAGATACAGCTTCCAGTATTGCTGTCAGGAACTTCAGATACAGACCATTCGGACTAACCTCAGCAAGGTTAGAATGCTGCTCTGAATCAGTTAAAAGGAACTAATTACAGAATATTTTCCCCTGAAGGTAGTTGTATTCTCTTCTGAAAATACACCATCGTCACACTCCTCATAAAGGATTGTGATTGTCTACTTACCTGTTTTATTACCCACTACACTGAGCTCAGTGATATTTGTTGAACCAAAATAAATCAAACTCCCAAGTGTATTCATTTCATAGGGTTGCTGTAACAAAGTACGAGAAGCAGAGTGGCTTAGAAAAACCTAGTTTTTTGTCCCTCATTTTTGAAGGCTAGAAGTCCAAAGCCTAGGTTTGGCAGGGCTGGCCTCCACCTGAGACTCTGGAATCCTTGCCTCCTCCTAGGTCTGGATACTTTGCCAGCGATCTTTGACATTCTTTAGCTTGTAGGTGTATGACTCAGTCTTCTGTATTCATGTGGTCTTTTCCCTGTGTCTTCAGCCATCCTCCCTGTGTACATGTCTGTCCCAATGTCCAACTTCCTCATTATTATATGGACCCTGGTCATTTGGATTAGGAACCACCCATAGTGAGCTCATCTTAACTTGATTAAATCAGCAAAGACCCTATAGCCAAACAAGGTCACATTCTGAAGTATGAGAGGTAGGGACTTTAACATCTATATGTTAAGGGACACAATTCAACTCTTAACACTGGGGTACTTAAGGATTTACAGGATGAGCAAGAAGTTTAGCATTTCTGGGGGCTGCAGTGGACATGCATGAGGCTGGGGGCTTCTTGGGATCCTCCCCTGAACAGGGAAGGCTATGGGAAGACAGTCTGTAACCAGAAAGTCAGACCCAGCCCTGGAGACTCTGCGGCAGACACTCAGCCCAACTCTGCCAGAACGTGGCTTTACGGCTTCCAAGTCCAGCCCAGTACTTCACAGATTCTGACATCTGTCCAAGGGCTGGAGTCTGTTCCTGCCTTCCGGGCTCCACTCTGTACCTGAAACCCGAGGTTGACATTTTCTCACTTTAAGACTTGGCACTAGAGAAAGTGAAGTCACTCAGTCGTGTCTGACTGTGCAACCCCATGGACTGTAGCCTATCAGGCTCCTCCATCCATGGAATTTTCCAGGCAGGAGTACTGGAGTGGGTTGCCGTTTCCTTCTCCAGGGTATCTTCCTCACCCAAGGATTGAACCCAGGTCTCCCGCATTGCAGGCAGACGCTTTACCATCTGAGCTACCAGGGAAGCCCAAAGTTGCTCGGTTGTGTCTGACTCTTTGGAAGCCCTTTTAGGGATCTGGATCAGTTCAAATCAAATGTGAGTTCACTGTGCCTCTGTGGGCTTCTGCTAGCAGTTGATGTAATAATATGGCTTCCGTTGGTCAAGAACCTAATGGATACCTTGCCTCTGCTCCTCTGATGGCCCTACTGTGGGGATTGCCCTGGGGTAGGGAGGAGAGCATCACCTTGGCAGAGAAGAAGCATGGAACCCAGAGAGTTTACACTGACGTGCACACTGCCACACAGCTTGTTGGTGGAGTCTGACTCCACAGTCTGAATGTTTATCTGCCGTAATCCCCTCAGTGGGAGGGTTTGGGGGCAGCTCCAGGAGGGATTTGACCCTGCTTCCTGGCCTTATCTGAATAAACCATCCTCTTAAATGCCCACTGGCTTCTCTTGAATCTTTCTATTTTCTTGATCCTCGAACTAGAAGGCACAGGTATGTGAGATGGACAGCCCAGGTCATGGAACACTCATTCTTCTGTTCTAGCTGGTGGGCTCTCTAGGTCTGACTGTCAGCTGCCAGTGCAGGGGCACTGGGAGGCTCATGTTATCCAGAAAGTTCTCTGGCCTTCAAGGCTGTGGGGGAATACATCATTTTCCAGTCACTAGAAGACTGGGCTTCCAGAAGCCATCTGCCCTGCCCCTAGACTTCAGTGCCTCCTATGAGGTCCCTACCATCAGTAGTGTTCTGAAGGCTCCCAGTGTCGTGCAACTAAAGGTAAACCAGAGCAGCACGCTGGACAGGCATGTGTTCTGCAGAAAGAACTCATTGGTGGGCGAGGTCTGAGGTGGAGTCACTTTGGGGTCTCTGGTTCCTGTCTCCCAGACTCCCACCACGGACCCTGAGAGGCATGAGGGTTTGGAGGGCAGGACCACGCTGGCTGTTTTTGTCAGCCAAGCCGCAGCAGGGGACCACACGGTCTCGGGGCCAACCTTGGCCAACCACAAGGCCCGGCTCTCAGGAGGGGCTGTGGGGCCAGCAGGGCTGGGGTTTCCGCTTTCTCACAGGAAGCCTCCATCGTTCTCCTGGGGCCCACTGGGGGCCTGGCTGAGAAGGGGTGACTCAGCTTCCTCTGGGCCTCCGCAGAGAAACAGGACCCCTGTCAACGCAGGGGTCCTCTCGCCTGTGTGTTCCCATCCACTTCCTGCTCTAGAAAACCTCCAGTCATGGTTCAACTCTCTGTTTAGAGGAAGACTTGTTGAAAAAAACCAGTTTGTGCTTCACATTGCTACACCATTTGTCACTTTATAGAAAATTTTCTCACATATTGGTTCCTCCACTGTTCACAGCAACTCTGAGATTATAGGGAAGCGATTGTTATCACTGCCACTCCCATGAAGAAAGTGAGACTCAGGCAGTGAAGGCGGTTGGCTGAGGCCGCTTGGCTTATTGGTGGAGGGCTGGAACTCAAGCCCAGGATTCTAGAAGACTCTTTTGGGACCTTATAATACTTTCTTGGGTGGCCCTCAGCATTTAGCCCTTATCATATTCTTCCCAGTTGATACTAGTGGTAAAGAACCTGTCTGCCAGTGCAGGAGACATAAGAGACATGGGTTCAATTCCCTGAGTTAGGAAGATTCTCTGGAGGAGGAAAAATGACAACCCACTCCAGTATTCTTGTCTAGAGAATCCCATGAACAGAGGAGCCTGGTGGACTATAGTCCATGGGATCACAAAGAGTCGGACATGACTGAAGTGATTTAACGTGATTTTTTTAACCATCGTGATACAGATCCTTAGAGCTCTATGCAAGCTACCATGGGGAGGGGAAGGACACAGATTTTGGAGAGACAATTCAGGTTTAAGTTCACTAAGACCCACATTAGCTACGTGATTTTAGGTAAGGCTCAAGTTCCCTAAGTAGTAATTTTCTCTGAACAGAGGATAATAATGGTGATTTTTGGGGGCAGTTATAGCATCTAAATGAGATAATGAGGCTCAAGGGATGGCATAGTGTTTACCTCACAGAAGGTGTGTAGCTGTGCAAGAGTCTTTCCATTGTTCTCATAGTTGTGTTTAGCTTCAGATACTCATCAGAGCTAAACAAACCCTGCAGCTATGTTCTTTGTATATGGAACAATTCCTTTGCTCAGTAATCTTTGAAAAATTAAGAAAAAAAAAAAAAAGAAAAATTAAGGACACACGTACAAAGGAAATAAAGTTTGGCCCTGGCTCATTTAGTCACTATAATCAGGAAATGAGCTCGGGTGCCATCAGTGTGAATTTCCCAGTTCACTCCTCTGAGTTCTGGGTACCAAGATTAGTCATCATTTCATGTGATTTATTTCAGATAAACACCATTTCCAGCCCTGTAAACAGAGTAGAACAACCCACTGCATTGCAGATTCTCTGTCTGTGTTTCTCACTCCTCACTGGATGGTCTGACTTTCATTGTCCCTTGCTCTTGCCTACCTGCAAGGGGTCACAGAGACACTCATCAAGGTGAGGAAGTGGCACCAAATCTGAAATTTCAGACACTTATATTTCAAGAAAATGCATAAGCAGTCAGAATGCTATTTCTTTAAAAGTGCCCTTTATTTCACCAATTAGATATTTTCCGAGTTAGCAATTTTTTCTTTGAAGTCAAATGTATGAACCTAGTGCTGTTAATATCTTAGATTTCAAATTCCTTATAGCCAAGAACCATGTTATGATCATCACCATATACCCAGGCCCAGGGTCACTCTGCATTCTCAACGAATAGTTCTTAAATGAGCAAGGGTCCTGCATTCATTCATTCACTTTATAGAAATAGACTGTGAACATTGCTGAGTCCTGAGTTGCCATCCAGGTGGGTAAGATCGTTTACCACCTTAAGGAGCCCAAGGCAGGCATGTTATCCAAGCAGAACAATCTTAAAGATGAGTGTGACTCCCCACCGAGAGGAGGGATGAGTCTGGAGATGAGGAGGTCAGGCAGAGGGGATCAAGCAGGATGCAAAGCTGCTCAAGAGGACAGCTGTGAATGAATCAAGTGAGTCTCCTCATTGGGAGCCAATCATGTGATTTTAGGTATGAATCTGCCACCTTGAACAGCCCCAAACTGAATGAAGGAGGAGAAATTGCCACCATGGAGAGGGTGGCAGATAATGATGGCCTCAGGCAATCAAGACAGGTCTCTAGGGCTTCCCTGGTGGTTCAGAGAGTAAAGAGTCTGCAATGCGGGAGACTTGGGTTCGATCCCTCGGTCAGGAAGATCCCTTGGAGAAGGAAACGGCAACCCACTCCAGTATTCTTGCCTGGAAAATCCCATGGATGGAGGGATTTTTAAGACAAGTCACTTAGGACAAATATAATCCTGTGTTCACATCCAGGACCATGGCTGATGTCATTGGTATCTGCAGAGAACCAGGGACCACTGTGGTCCTGTCTGCTGATGGAAAGTTTCAACGTGATGGAGCCTCTGCTGGACGGAGCATGAAGGGCATGATCACTTCTGGGGAGATGTTTGACCCTTTCTAGGGCCTCCTTCATTATTGTTTCTTGATAAAGATGACTTATTTTTTAAAAATATTTACTTATTTAGTTGGCTGCATCGGGTCTCAGTTGGGGCATGTGGGATACTCGTTACATCACGTGGAATCTTTCCTTGCAACACATGGACTCTCTAGTTGTGGCTCACCAGCTTTTGGTTGCTTCGTGGCATATGGGATATTAGTTGCCTGACCAGGGATCAAATGTGTCCCCTATATTGCAAGGCAGACTCTTAACCACTGTGCCACTAGCAAAGTCCCAGTAGGATTTAAATAAATCAAGATGATTGTGTGTTTTTTTTTTTTTTTTCTTTCCACAATTACACTGTGATGGGAAGTGGGATAGTGCATTTTACATCATAGCCATGATCTACATCGTTGTTTACTCTTGTTCAGTTAGTATATTTTGTTGAGCACCTCTCTTTTGTGCTGGTCCTGAGTAGGGCTTGGGATTCAGAGGTGGGCAAAAGGATGTCCCTTCAATTTAAGGATCTCCCAGTAGTGGAAAAAAAATGACTCATAGGTAATGACAATGTCTTGTGATGAGTACAGAAGGGGAGACAGACAAAAGAGGGTAGAGGAAGGCTGATTAATTATGCTCTTAGCAGTGAGGGAAGCCTCACAGAAGCCTCACAGAAGAAGTAAGGGATGATTAGGAGTTTCCTGGTGGTGAAGAAGAAAGTAACATTTTTAGGTAGTGAAAATGACATGAATAATTGCACAAGGGCAGTAAATTCATGGTTTGGAAAATAATGAATTACTGTAGCTAGAATTGAGTTGCCAACTCAAATATAAGCAGCCCAGTTAGATGTGAATTTTAGGTAGACAGTGAATATTTTTTTAGCAGGCGCATGTCCCAAATATTGCATGAGGCATGCTTACATGGAAAACATTATTTGTTGTTTTTTCCAAAATTCAAATTTTCTGGAAATTCTTCATTTTTATTTGCTAAGTCTGGTGACTCTAGAGTACAACACAGATGAGACCACATTATAGAGGTCTTTGAAAGTTTTGACTTCAGTCTTGTGGTGTGGTCTTGGAAAGTTCTTAAACTGAGTTGTGCTATAATCAGACTTCTGATATTCCTCTGGCTTCATGAAGGATGCTCTAGAAAGGGGGAAACTGGAAGTAAGAACACTGATTTAAATGGAGAGAAAGGGGGTTTTGGAACCAGAGTAACAACCAAGAACTTCTCAGGCAACAGACTCCAGAGAGATTTTGGAGATGGAAGCCATGGACTTACTGAGAAAGCCTGAGTATTTGTGCTGGCAATCTTTATTTGTCACAGCCTCTGTATGTTTGTCTTTGAAAGCTTATGACCTTAAGGACATTCACTCTCAATAGTCTTCGGACTGGAGATTCTCTGGAGGCTGGAATTCTGTGCCATTAGCCATTAGCCATTAGAACATGGTTCAGCTCTTCATTTCTTTAAAATGCACACTCAGGCTAAACTCTGAGCCAGTTAATCACAACTTGATTAAGAGGCCAAGTCCATGGGCACAGGTGGAAATATTTAGTGCCATAACTTTAGAAGGGTCTATAAAAAAAGAATGTCTTCCATACTTCCTTAGGAGAGATTTATTTTTCAAAAGAAAGTGTATATTTTGGAAGTGGAAGGCCATTGTTTGTTTCTGAGACTGAATATACCTCTAAAGTTATAGAATGTGCTTGGATTCTCTAGACTGGGTGCCGAGAATCACAGAATTGTGTTAGAAGAAAGTGTTTGGTTAGGTTAGTTTCCTCCCATTACAGCTGGGGAACCTGTAGGCCAGAGGAGAGATGTGATCAACTCAGGGTGGCAGAACTTGGGCCAGGGGAGAGGACTTGTGGCTCCCAGCTAAAAGGCAACAGGAATTCTTTAAACATTTAGAGTTTGGAAACATAGTGCCATTCTTTTCCTCTGTAACAACCAAATTGCAAAGGATTTCTCCTTGAGATTTTTCAATTTGAATGAAAGTATGAACACAAACCTTTTTAAAAGGGATTTCATGAAATTGTGTCACTTGGGAATTACCACATTTTATTTGTATTGACAGCCCTTTTGAAATAGATTGACCCAGCTTAATTCCTGAAGGTTTTCAAAGTTTTTGGAACTTGGAAAAAGAAAAGTTTATGTAAATAGGAAATAATAGTTATTTGCTAAATGCATTCTCGGCTGCAAGATTCTGACATTTTGGCAAAGGCAAGTTTTCCTTTCAATAGATCAACTTTCAGAGCCAAGTTGTGCTTAAAAAGAATAAAACAAAAAGTACTGTATTTACATTTCAAGGACGAAATGTCTTTCCTCCTTAGAAATCTGAGGAATTATGTCTGGACCACTGCCTGGCCTGCTTTTGCTTCATCAATTCCAAGGAGACCTTCACTATTATAATGTCTCAAGGTAACTCCTCTTTCAGGGTTGAGAGATTTGCTCCCTATAAAAAGACTTACCAGAACCCTCCCTTCTTTCCTCAACAATGAGAAACCACAACCAAATGGGTCCTGAGTTATCTACTCTACGTTCAGTCCTAAGAGGTGATTTGATTTTGTTTCTAATATCTTGATCACTGGATATCTTTTCTTTCATATCTTATATGTGGTCCCTTCCAGCTCCTTCTGAGATAGGGAGGGTAGGGAGAAGCAAGAGCAGTAATTCTGGAGTCAGGGGGGCCCCTGGGGCCACCTTATTCACCCACATACTTCTGAGTCACACACTTTGTCCTTCACGGGGATTTGGCACAAACTCTCTTCCCTGTTAATATTGATGAAAAGTGTTATAAAACCATAAATGCTAATCACCAAGTGAGGAATATAGGGATAGGACCCTCAGATGGATGTTAGGGGTGGTATACAGTGTACACGCTAAATAAGATGGTCCATGATACATCAGGCCTCTGCCAAATCCACCCCCTACACCTGTCCTGCCAGTTCCCCATGCAGTACAATGGCTCAAGCATTAAAGGATCTGCCTGCACTGCAGGAGACACAGGAGACGAGTTCAATCCCTGGGTCCAGAAGCCTCCCTGGAGGAGAAATGGCAACCCATGCCAGTAGTTTTGCCTGGAATATCCTGTGGACAGAGGAGCTTGGTGGTTTACAGTCCACAGGGTCACAAAGAGCTGGACATGACTGAGCACACACATGCTATGTGATGCACTGTCTTGAGTATCTTCCATACACGAGGCATGGGGCATGGCAATGAACAAAACAGGCAAGTAGTAATCAATATTTCTCCTACTGGATCTATGGATACCCAAGGGGTCCAAATTCTTGTTACTATGTGAATTCTACAAGAATTTAGCAAATTCCTCTTTTCATTTGAAGATCATCTAAAAATGAACATAAAAAATAATCTTGATTGATTGAAAAGGTTGCCTTAAAATAGTCCTACGACAGGTTCATGGTGTCTATATTCACACTTGTGTCATTGAGCACATCAGAGCCAGTGATCATTAAAGTGACAGTAAGCTTTCAGCGACTACAGTGGAAGTGAGAAATAGATTTAAGGGACTAGATCTGATAGAGCTCCTGATGAACTATGCGTGGAAGTTTGTGACATTGTACAGGAGACAGGAATCAAGACCAACCCCAAGAAAAAGAACTGCAAAAAAGCAAAATGGCTATCTGAGGAGGCCTTACAAAGAGCTGTGAAAAGAAGGGAATCAAAAAGCAAAGGAGAAAAGGAAAGATATATCCATTTGAATGCAGAGTTCCAAAGAATAGCAAGGAGAGATAAGAAAGCCTTCCTCAGTGATCAATGCAAAGAAATAGAGGAAAACAATAGAATGCGAAAGACTAGAGATCTCGTCAAGAAAATTAGAGATACCAAGGGAACATTTCATGCAAAGATGGGCTCAAAGGACAGAAATGATATGCATCTAACAGAAGCAGAAGATATTAAGAAGAGGTGGCAAGAAGACACAGAAGAACTGTACAAAAAAGACCTTTATGACCCAGATAATCACAATGGTGTGATCACTCACCTAGAGCCAGACATCCTGGAATATGAAGTCAAGTAGGCCTTAGGAAGCATCACTACGAACAAAGCTAGTGGAGGTGATGGCATTCCAGTTGAGCTATTCCAAATCCTGAAAGATGACACTGTGAAAGTGTTGCACTCAATATGCCAGCAAATTTGGAAAACTCAGCAGTGGCCACAGGACTGGAAAAGGTCCGTTTTCATTCCACTCTCTAAGAAAGGCAATGCCAAAGAATGCTCAAATTACTGCACAATTGCACTCGTCTCACAAGCTAGTAAAGTCATGCTCAAAATTCTCCAAGTCAGGCTTCAGCAATACGTGAACCGTGAACTTCCAGATATTCAAGCTGGTTTTAGAAAAGGCAGAGGAACCAGAGATCAAATTGCCAACATCCACTGGATCATTGAAAAAGCAAGAGAGTTGCAGAAAAACATCTATTTCTGCTTTATTGACTACAAAGGCCAAAGCCTTTGACTGTGTGGATCACAATAAACTGCGGAAAATTCTGAAAGAGATGGGAATCCCAGACCACCTGACCTGCCTCTTGAGAAACCTATATGCAGGTCAGGAAGTAGCAGTTAGAACTGGACATGGAACAACAGACTGGTTCCAAATAGGAAAAGGAGTACATCAAGGCTGTGTATTGTCACCCTGATTATTTAACTTCTATGCAGAGTACATCATGAGAAATGCTGGGCTGGAGGAAGCACAAGCTGGAATCAAGATTTCTGGGAGAAATATCAATCACCTCAGATATGCAGATGATACCACCCTTCTGGCAGAAAGTGAAGAAGAACTAGATAGAGCCTCTTGATGAAAGTGATAGAGGAGAGTGAAAAAGTTGGCTTAAAGTTTAACATTCAGAAGACTAAGATCATGGCATCTGGTCCAATCACTTCATGGCAAATAGATGGGGAACCAGTGGAAACAGTGGCTGACTATTTTTTTTGAGCTCCAAAATCACTGCAGATGGTGACTGCAGCCATGAAATTAAAAGACACTTACTCCTTGGAAGGAAAGTTATGACCAACCTAGATAGCATATTCAAAAGCAGAGACATTACTTTGTCAACACAGGTCCGTCTAGTCAAGGCTATGGTTTTTCCTGTGGTCATGTATGGATGTGAGAGTTGGACTGTGAAGAATTGATGCTTTTGAACTGTGGTGTTGGAGAAGACTCTTGAGAGTCCCATGGACTGCAAGGGGATCCAACCAGTCCATTCTGAAGGAGATCAGCCCTTGGATTTCTTTGGAAGGAATGATGCTAAAGCTGAAACTCCAGTACTTTGGCCACCTCATGCGAAGAGTTGAGTCATTGGAAAAGACTCTGATGCTGGGAGGGATTGGGGGCAGAAGGAGAAGGGGACGACAGAGGATGAGATGGCTGGATGGCATCACTGAATTGATGGACGTGAGTGTGGGTGAACTCTGGGTGTTGGTGATGGACAGGGAGGCCTGGCGTGCTGAGGTTCATGGGGTTGCAAAAAGTTGGACACGACTGAGTGGCTGAACTGAATTAAACTGAAGCTTTCAGTGCATGGTGCGTCATTCAAGCTGAAAATCAGTGGACATGTCCTTGAGCTCTGACAGCGTTCTTTCCTCTAAATGGGTTTCACATTTTTCTCAAGTTTAAGAAGCACAGTCCACTTCTGGCACCAGAATGGTTGTAGTTGCCTGCAGCCATCATTCTCTTCCAAAACTTGGATCACACAGGTCTTATGGGAGACAAGAAAATGGTCCCCCAAAGATGTACACTCTCCAATACTTGTGAATATATAATATTACATATAGTTTAAATAGTTAAAAAAATTTTTTTTGATGTGGACCATTTTAAAAATCTTTTTTGAATTTGTTACAATATTGGTTTGGGTTTTTTTTTTTTAATATGTTTTGGTTTTTTGGCCCCTATTAGCTCCCCGAGCAGGGATTAGACCTGTACGCCCTGCATTGGAAGATGGAGTCTTAACTATGGACCTCCAGGGAAGACTCTGGAACCTGATTCTTTTGTCTCACACAGCCACGCAGCTTCAGAAGATGAAGGATCATGAGGGTTAAGTCAGAAGCGCCTTTGGAGTTCTGTGCTCACATTCATGTGGGGGTCGGGGGTCGGGTGTTACCTCGAATGTTCTGTATCAAAGGTGCAAAGAAGTTAATTGAGGGACCCAAGGTCCTGTATTTAATATACATCTGAACTGATTTCTGTGAGAGAAGCAACACTGACCTTGGCCATTTTGGCTAATAGCATCTTTTCTGGAACTGTGACTCGAATAAATGTGGGAGCTCTCTGCCTTTACTTCTAATTCTGATTTTACAAAGAAGGCCCTGCTAGGAAATTATATTGGGGTTGGAAATGAAGAATGGGTTTTGAAAGAGAGAAAGAAACAAGATTTCAGGGTCATGGGTGTCAGCCACCAGGGTGCCTGAGGGCCTGGGCTGGTGGGCAAGGGTCCCCGAGGGATGGAGTTAAATGGCCTGTAAGTCTCTTGAAAATCCCTTAGCTTTTCCTGCAACACCCAGAGGAGAGGACTCTGGGTTGTAAGCTATTTTGTTCTGAAACTTCCTTTTTATTTTTCTAACTTTTGTAGAAATAAAATAACTTTGACAGGGCAGTCATTTGTGAAAATACAAGTCAATGAAATGGAATTTATAAACTTTAAGTGAAGCCAGTGTTTGGATTGTCTTGTTTCAATTAAGTTGCTGTGCTTTTTACCTTTTAAGAACGAGGATTCTGTTGTGTTCTGTACTTAAATGCATTGTGCCAAGGTTAACTTTTGAATAAGCAGAAGATGGAAGGAAAGGGGAAGATACCAGAAGTAAAAGGGGAGAGGAGGGGAATGGAGCAATGCAATGGAATAAGCACACTGTTCAAATCAGAGAGGCCTGAATTCAAATCCTGGTTCTGGGCTGGCTAGCTGTGTGACATTGGGTAATATACTTAACTTCTCTGAGCCTCAGCTTCCTAATCAATATAATAAATATAATTAATATATTTAATTATATAAAATATATAATTTATATATAAATATATAATTAATATATAAGTATAATTACAAATTTGGCTTTGAGGGTTGATTAAATGGAATATCGTATGTAATTTTCCCTGGTGCAAAGGAAAATACTGAATGAATAAATAATAACTCAGTAAATACTGAATGAATAAATAATAACTATTTCTGACTGTCTATGGATCACTTCTTGATTTTCAAGGTACTTTGAAAAGCTATAGTTACCTAGGGGGGTGTCATTTCGTTGTGACCTCTTAAACCTAATTTTCCGAGCAGTTAACTTCATCGCTGTTAGTTTTGCTGGCTCTTCTCTCAGGAGTGGAGAGCGAGCCTTCCTTCCTCCCTACTTTCTTCTTTCCCTCCTTCCTCTTTCCTTTCTTCCCTCATTCACAGAGGATATGAAAAATGGATATTAAAATTTTATTATATTCCAGGCACTAGGTTAGGAGGAAAGCCTATGCGATCAGGCTTGGTCTTGGCCCCTGGGAAGGTCACAGTCTTGGGGAAGGACACAGAGCAGGGAGCCATGGACTCTGAGTCACAGGGGGGGAGTGGAGAGGAGTGGGCTTCCCCCGAAAAGATGGCATTTTCCTGAAAATCTGAAGGAATTACTCGGAGTGTCGTGGCAGGGCCACTCCAGCAAGAGGCAGAGGTGAGTGCCGAGGGACAGAGACCATCCTGTAGGCAGAGCGATTTTTCCAGCCGAGGGAAATCTGAGTGTGAGTTCCAGTTGTGGTTGCGTCACACATCATTATTGGTGAGGCCTTGTGTGCATCTCTTAGCATCTCTGAGCCATGGTTAATCACGTCAGCACAGGGTTGAGTGTGGACATGGATGGACCAGGAGTTACGTGCCTTTTGATGGATTTGCCTTAGTTCCTCCTTTATGAACAGCGGCATGCATATCACTATTGCTCTCACATCTCAGAACTCCAGCTTTGTAAATTCTGAAAGTTTGATAACTCATCTTTTTAAGTTTCTTGAGGCTTTTTTTTTTTTTTTTTTGGGTTCAGTCAGGTAAAAAAGTCTGCCTGCAGTGCAGGATACCTGGGTTTGATCCCTGGGTCAGGAAGTTACCCCGGAGAAGGAAATGGCAACCCACTCCAGTATTCTTGCCTGGAGAATCCCATGGAGAAAGGAGCCTGGCAGGCTACAGTCCATAGGTTTGCAAGAGTTGGACATGACCAAGAGACTAAACCATCAGGCAATGGATTTACAATGTTGTGTTAATTTCTGTTGTACAGCAAAGTGATTCAGCTATACACACACATGTATAGACATTTATATACATTTACATTAATAATAATTAATATTATTTTCCTTTATGATTTATCATAGGATACTGAATATAGTTCCTTGTGCTATAAGAGTAAGACCTTGATATTTCTCCATTCTATATATACTGGTGTGTGTCTGCTAACCCCAAACTCCCACTGAGGCGTAATTTATATTTAGAAAGTTTCTGCCTTATTAAGTGTACAGTTCTATGACTTTTGAAAGAAAACACATCCAATATTGTAACCACTACCATGGCTAGGATAGAGGCCATTTTCATCACTCCAAAATGCTCCCACATGCCTTCTTTGTAGTCAATACCTTCCTACCACCTGCGGCCCCTACCAACCATTGATCTGTTTTTCTATGTCGATAGTTTTGCTTTTTCCAGAATATCACATAAGTGAAATTATACTAGTGGGTAGTGGCTTGAGTCTGCTACATTTCACATAGTATACTGTGTTTGAGATAGTTTGGTAGTGTTGCCCTTATTAATAGTTTCTTTCTGTTCCCTTGTGTGGATGGGCCACTGCTGATGACATTCAAGTTGTTCTCAGTTTGTGAAGACCACGTAGAAGTTGCTACAAATATTTGCATGCAGGTTTTGTGGGAGGTGTTTATTTTCATTTCTCTTGGGCAATTTCCTAGATGTAGGATTGGTGCGTCTTATGGCAAGTCCGTGCTTAAGTTTATAAGAAACTGTCAAAGTGGTTTTTTAAAATGCTTGTCATTTCAATGACTCAGTGTTTTGAAAATGAAACTTTGATTTTGAGACAGTTGTAGATTTCCACGCAGTTGTAAGAAATAATACAAAGAGATCCTGAAAGCCTGTATATCCTGTACCCAGTTTTCCCTAGTGGTAACGTTTCACAGAACCATGGTAAAGTGTCACAGCCTGGATACTGAGGTTGTCACAGTCAGGATGCAGGATGCTGCGCCCAAACCAGGCGTCTTTAGGTGGCCCTTTCCAGCCCCTCCCATCCTCCCAAACCAGCCTCTTCTTCGCTTCTGGCATCTAGTGATCAGTTGTCCATTCCTGTAATTTTGTCATTTCAAGAACGCTGTGTGAATGAAATCACACATTTTGTAACCTTTTGGGATTGGAATTTTTCACTCAGCACAATTTGCTGGAGAGTCATCAGGGTGTTCCTTGCAGCGGTAGTTGTTCCATTCTATTTTTCTGAGTGGTTTTCCACGATATGGACAAACCTGTGTATTTAACCAGTCTCCATTGAAGGACATCCACATCGTGTGTTGTTTTTAGTTTTAGCCTATTACAAACAGAGTTGCTGTAAGTACTCGTGGATAGGCTTTTGTGTGAATACAAGTTTTCATTCTCTGGGATGAATATCCAGGGACAACTGATGGATCGTTGGTAATCGCATGTTTAGTTTTATAGGAAACTTCATATCATCTTCCAGCCTGGCTGAACCATCCCTGGGTTGGGAAGATCCCCTGGAGAAGGGAATGGCTGCCCACTCCATTATTCTGTCCTGGAGACTCCCATGGGCAGAGGAGCCTGGGTGGGCTATAGTCCATGGGATCGCAAAGAGTCTTTATATTTTAAATATAAACAACCATCTTTATATTTCCATCAGCAATGTGTGAAAGAGTCTGGTGATCCATGTCCTTGGCAGTTTTTTAATTTCTTCAGCTTCTCATGGAGATTTACTTTCCCAGAAGCTATCAGCAATATGCCCTTGGATTTGTCATTTCTGTAATGTAAAACTATTGTTTCTGTTAATCTCTTATTTGTGTAGCTGAGTGAGGTGTTTTCTGATGTCAGATCAAACAGGGATAAGAGTGGACGTTCCCTGCAAACTGGCTGTTTTGATTTGACCCCTGAGCTGTATGAGGCGTATGATTCCCGTTTCCACTATCCTGCTGGGATGTTCAGCACCAAGTCACATGTTCATTGTCAGGATCTCCCATTATCCTTTCATTGCTTGTTCATGCCCTTTTTATAATGCTGTAAATATTTAGCTATAAATAATTCATCTCACTCACTGTATGAGTATCCAGAGTAATGCTCCTCTAACTGCCCACTCCTCCTCAGTTCAGTTCAGTTCAGTTCAGTCGTGTCCAACTCTTTGTGACCCCGTGAACCGCAGCATGCCAGGCCTCCCTGTCCATCACCAACTCCCGGAGTTCACTCAGACTCATGTCCATCGAGTTGGTGATGCCATCCAGCCATCTCATCCTCTGTCGTCCCCTTCTCCTCCTGCCCCCAATCCCTCCCAGCATCAGAGTCTTTTCCAATGACTCAACTCTTCACATGAGGTGGCCAAAGTACTGGAGTTTCAGCTTTAGCATCATTCCTTCCAAAGAAATCCCAGGGCTGATCTCCTTCAGAATGGACTGGTTGGATCTCCTTGCAGTCTAAGGGACTCTCAAGAATCTTCTCCAACACCACAGTTTAAAAGCATCAATACTTCGGTGCTCAGCTTTCTTTATAGTCCAACTCTCACATCCATACATGACTACTGGAAAAACCATAGCCTTGACTAGATGGACCTTTGTTGGCAAAGTAATGTCTTTGCTTTTTAATTTGCTGTCTAGGTTGATCATAATTTTCCTTCCAAGGAGTAAGCATGTTTTAGTTTCATGGCTGCAGTCACCATCTGCAGTGATTTTGGAGCCCCCCAAAAATGAAGTCAGCCACTGTTTGCACTGTTTCCCCATATATTTGCCATGAAGTGATGGGACCTAAAGATGCCTTGAAAGTATTTATTAATTCATCAAAGTCCATCTAGTCAAAGCAATGGTTTTTCCAGCAGTCATGTGTGGATGTGAGAGTTGAACCATAAAGAAAGCTGAGCACTGAAGAATTGATGCTTTTGAACTGTAAAGCTGGGACTTGAGAGTCCCTTGGACAACAAGGAGAGCAAACCAGTCAATCCTGAAGGAAATCAGTCTTGAATATTCATTGGAAGGACTGATGCTGAAGCTGAAACTCCAATACTTTGGCCACCTGTTGTGAAGAACTGACTTATTGGAAAAGACCCTGATGCTGGGAAAGATCAAAGGCAGGAGAAGAAGAGGACGACAGAGGATGAGATGGTTGGATGGCATCACCAACTTGATGAACATGAGTTTGAGCAAGCTCTGGGAGTTGGTAATGGACAGGAAAGCCTGGTGTGCTGCAGTCCATGGGGTCGAAAAGTGTTGGACACGACTGAGTGAATGAACTGAATTCTTTAGATATGTACAGAACAATTTGCATGGATTTTATGTGGGCTTGGCCTCAAGCAATCCTCAAGAGTCCAGAAGAAAAAGTTAAGCTGTGAATCTGAATAATTGTAAAACCAGGCAAAATATGCTGATTAATTTAAAAGAACTCAGATGCTCAAGGAGTTCATAGATGAGAGAAATTGTGACTACAGTAGAGATAAAGAAGGCTTGTTTTAATAGCTTTATGACTTAAAAAAAACCTGAACTTTTTATTTTGTATTGGGGTATAGTCAGTTAACAAAGTTGTGATAGTTTCAGGTAAACAACGAAGGGGACTCAGCCATACACACATATCCATTCACTCCCAAACTCCCCTTCCATCCAGGCTGCCACATAGCATTGAGCTGAGTTCCATGTGCTACATAGTAATGCCTTACTGGTTATCCATTTTAAATGTAGCAGTGTGTACCCATCCATTTAAATAGTTCCATGACTTTTTAAAAGTTAGTATCTTCAGTATCAACTGTTCATATTAAAATTCTTTTAGGAGTTAGATGGGGTTGTATAAACTCCTGTTACTTCTAAGGGAGGCACCATGGGGAAAGAAGTCTGGGGGATACTTGGGGAAGTCTAGAGATGAGGTTCTGCGTGCAGTAATGGCAGAGCTAGTTGGTAACCAGGAGGGAAAACAGCTGGGGAAGGGCCTTCCCTGTCTCAGGAAAAACCAACCAGAGGCAAGAGCGAGGAGGACTGGGATACTGAGAGATAGAGAGACATAGCTTGTCCATATGAGATGACTCTGAAGGACCCAGCAGCATTCTTAGAAATTTCAAGAGTTTGAAATAGGGAGGAGTTTACGGTTTTGAAGCATCACAATTGGAGTGGTGAACAGCCTGCCCTTCTGGGGTCCCAAAACCCAAGGAGACCTAGACAGATGGGGTGCCTGACTGCAGAGTCTCTGCTCATTCTTAGGTCCACAGTCCTGCCAGGAACAGTGAAGGAAACACACTGATGACCTCAGAGAAGCCCAAAGAGCACCGCTGGAGTCTGATGTCTGATCCAATCATTGGCTTTGCTATTTTTTTTTTTAAATAGCAAACCCCCTCAACCAAACAAATGCAGAAGTGAAAGAAAGGACTTGTGGTACAAAGAGGGTCATAGCTCTGGTAGAAACAAAATTACTCTCATGACAAAGTTGTTGGTCTGGCCCCGGATTCATGACCCAGACCTTGGTGAATAGTCATAATAAAAGCTACTGGTCTAATCAGTTTGGGAGAAAAGGGTTGTGACCACACAAAGAAAGCAAAGGGAACTTATTGGGCTCATGAACTGCTGTGCATCTTGATTGTGACGTTAAGGGTTACACAAACCTGCACATGTGTGTGTGTGGTGTGTGTGTGTGTGTTAGTTGCTCAGTCATGTCTGAATCTTTGTGAACCCGTGGACTGTAGCCCACACAGGCTCCTCTGTCCTTGGAATTCTCCAGGCCAGAATCCCAGAGTGGGTAGCCATTCCCTTCTCCAGGGGATCTTCCCAACCCAGGGATTGAACCCAGGTCTCCTGCATGGCAGGTGGATTCTTTACTGTCTGAGCCACCAGGGAATCCATAGGTATTAAAATTCATGGAACTGTAAAAAATGCTACTAGTCTAATCAGGTGCCTTTCCTGGGTTTATAGAGAGCACAGTAACTCTGTGAGGCAGGTATTATCCATTTTTCCCAAATAAGGATGCAGACTTAAGGCTTTTGAGGAGAGAGCCCAAGTCATACAAACAAGAAATGAGAGCAGAGGTGAGCTGCAGGGCACGGGTGGAGGTGCTAGAGCCAGCTGCGTGTGTGCGTGCTGCTCTGTTTCAGTTCCTGGATTTGACCCCAGTATATTTTATTCTGAAAAGCAAACAAACAAAACCCAAAAACAAGCTCATCCAATTCTAGAAGTCATCGAATCATAGAATTCAAAGATGAGCGGGACGTGTTGGGGCTTCGTTGTTGTTACTCATTTAGAATATGCCTGGTCCATGGGGCTTAAGGGACTCTTACAAAGTCCCATCTTCAGAAAATACTAGTGTCAGTCCTGACTCTATGTCTTCCGAAGTTAAACCCGAAAGGCATTATGGGGTTTTTCTCTCTTCATGGCAAAGATTGAAATACATGTAAGAAGAGACACACACAGTAGCTGTAATCAGCGAGTATTCTTTTCCCTTCGCTCTCTCTCCTCTTCATCTGTTTAGTTTAAAAATTCCTACAATTGGTTACAAATTCTCACATCACCTCTGCCTTCTTATCAGCTTTGTGCAGTTGGGAGATAAAGACCCACATTATCTTCAAATCAAGCAGGCAGTTGCTATGATGAATCTTTCCTTCCTAATTTAAGCTGAAACCACAAAGTAGGCCCCACGTTATAACCAGTGATGGGAAAGGGGAAAACCAGAGGGGAAAAGGGCCGTGTCGCTGGGCTGATTAACTCTACAGGAGAGCCTCCAACTCACCCAGGCCCGCCCCTTCTGACCTACTTTCTCCGGCCATCGAAAAAAGAGAGAGGTTACACAGAGATGTTTCAAAGCGAGGTCGGATAGCATCTTGTCTGTTCCCACCAGATAAGCATTCCCAAGCCTGCCTTCGTCACTCACTGCTTCGGAGGCCAAGGTGCTGCCGTAATCAATTGAAACAGTAGCCTACTATTAGTGCTGCCTCCGTCCCCAGCATAGTGCAGGGTTTCTTGGTCTGGATTGAAAGGCTGACATTCTTGGTAATGAATAGGACATTTTAAATCACTAGTCTATGTCCCATAGGCATTCTGCCCAGGGACAATTGATGAGGGCAAGAAGAATGATAATAAGGGAACCCAAGACTTCATTCCTACCAGAATGCTGCTGGTGGTTATGGAGAAAACAATCTGACGTGTGTTCTTATTAATCCTCTGCCTGTGCATCTGGGACTAGGATGGAGATGCTAAAATTCTAGCCAGGCTTCTCTGGTTCCCTTTGGAAACTGCTGGATCTAATCTTTAGCAGTAACAGAGCACCCGTTTCTTTGTTTATTTTTCCGAGTAAAATACTAATTCATATAAATGAATCATTGAACTAGGTCTGTTAGACTATCTCTTATTTTCCTAATGATTCCCATTTTCTGGACACCCAACAGCACATTTCTGAAGATGTTAATCTAGGTTTTTTCACCTGTACTGGATGCTGGGTCCTTCTCCTTGTCATTCTCCTCATGGTTCTTACTCTGTTTTGCTTCTCTTTCTTTGACTTATTTTTATTTACTTGTTTATTTTTGATTGCTCTGGGTCTTCATTGCTGCATACAGGTTTTCTCTAGTTGCAGTAAGCAAGGGGGCTCCTCCCTGTGAGTTCTCATTGTGGGCTCTAGTACACAGGCTTCAGCAGTTGTGGCTTGTGGGCTTAATTGCTCTGTGGCATGTGGGATCTTCCCGGATCAGGGATCAAACCCATGTCCCCTGCATTGGCAGGTGGATTCTTAACCACTGGACCACCAGAGAAGTCCATTGCTTCTCTGTCTTTGAAACTTGATTTCCTTCTTCGCTTGATCAATTCCTAGCAATCTTTCAAAATGTACCACATTTAAAAAGTTTTTTTTACTCCAACTTCAAGATTATTTTTGAAATGGGAAAATTTATTTCCAACTCAAAGGAGGTGCCAAAGTTTCCATTCTTTGGTGACATAAAGGCCTGAACCTATTTTTTTAATTGATGGATAATACACATGCAGTAAACTACTTAGCAATTATCTAAGTAGAGCTTGATAATATTTTATATATATCTGTGTAACAAACATGCAGATTAAAGTAAGTATTTCTAGGACACATGAAGATTCTTTTCTATTCCCTACTCCTGATATCAGCACATTTTTGACTTCTGTGACCATCAGTTAGATTGTCCTACTCTTGAACTTCATGTAAGTTCAGTATGCAGTTTTTTTGCAGTTTTTGTTGTTGTTGTTGCTCAAGGTAATACTTTTTAGATTCAGCCATATTATTGTGGGCATCAGTGGGTGATTTTTTTATTGGTATATAGTTGTTCATTTTTTGACTATACCACAATTTATGTATCTATTCTTTTCCTGGTAATTATTTGCTCCCAGCTTTTGAGAATTATGAATAAATCTCCTATAAATAATCTCATTCATATTTTTTTCTGGATAAATGTACTTACTTCTCTTGGGGATAAAACTGTACATGAGACTGGTGATTTACAGGGTAGGTCTTTGTTTTTAGGTTTAATGGATACAACCAAATAGTTATATAATGTGTTTGTACCAATTTAATTTCCTAATATTTGAGATTTCCAGCTGCACTACATCCTTACAAACACTTTGCATTATAGAATTTTTAATAATTTAATTTGAATTTTTTTTCATTTTAAAAAGAATTTAAAAAACTTCAATTTTATTTTCTTAGGTGAGTATTGATATCTTTTCATTTGTCTATGAGAAACTTGAGCATCCAATTTTGTAAAGTGTCTGTTCAAATCTCATGATTTTTAAAAAAAAATAGAATTGTTTGACTTTTTCTTATTGGGCATATCATTTGAACAGACACTTCCCAAAAGAAATTTTGCAGAGCCAATAAACCCTTGAAAACACAGTCTTTTCTTTAATCAGCCTCAAAAATCAAATAAGATAAGATCTGTCTTGGGCAGGTTTTTGCCACAGATTGGCATCGGCCTTGTTCTCTGTTTACTAGTATTCCTGTTGATAGTCTTTCTGCACTAGAGCTACAACTGGAGAGCAGGGGGCCCTAAGTGGGTCTCAACCCAATTCCCCGATTCTAGAAAACTCTCACCTGGCTCTCCTCTGCTCTTCAAAGATGACAACTTCCTTTAAATCTGCTTGTGGTTTTCCTGGTATTTGGAACTACTGTAAATTATGATGTAAACCTGCCATTTTTAGGAGGCAGGGTTCTGCTTCTCTCCACTCCTATTTTAGGGTTTGTTTTTTTTTTTATATGAAGGCTTCCCAGGTAAAGAAGCCCTAGTGGTAAAGAACCCACCTGCCAATTCAGGAGACATAAGAAACACGGGTTCAACCCCAGGGTTGGGACGATTCCCTGAATAAGGAAATGGCAACCCATTCTAATATTCTTGCCTGGAAAATCCCATGGACAGAGGAGCCTGGCGGGCTACAGATCATAGAACTGCAAAGATTCGGACATGACTAACTGACTAAAGCACATAGGCAGAAAAAAATTATTATTTTAACATTGACACCAGCGTTCCTTTGTTTGAAAGACATACTATGATAGGTGGTTGGTGTAGAAGGGGTGGCATGTTGTCAAGAACTAAAATTTAAGGAGCTTGCACGAGACCAAGAGGAGAGTTGCTCGGCTCTGAAGAGTTGGGAAGAGGATCAGAAGAGATGTGAGAACTACTGAGTTCTTTGGGGTTTTTCAAAAGCACTTTAAAGTGATGATATCCATGAGCGCATTTAAAAGTGCTGATGTGGTAGATTGTATTACTGTTCATCTATTTTCAGTGCCACTTCCTGTGGGAGGATTATATAGCTCCAGGCTCTCAGAACTTGGACTTGGCCACGGGAGTTACACTGGTCAATAAATCGTGAGCGAAACTCTTGTGCGTCACTTTCCAAGCAAAAGCTTTAAGAGTCAGTGAGTGATTCCCTCTTCCGTGATGACTGGCTGTGTTCCAGATTGCAAGTACTCTGCCAGCCTCTGTCCACAAGAAGAAAATGGGAACATAGCCAGAGCCAGTGATGAACTTGTAAGGTGACTAGACAGTAAAATTTTATTACTGGAAGCCACTATGATTTGGGGGTCATTTGTTAATTTAGTCTTACCCAATTGATTCAGTTCTATTCTGTTTTGTAAGTTCTCCTTTATTGTCTATGTCCTCAACTAAGCAAATCTCTAGCAAATTCTGCTCTGCTCACAAGTATTTTGGGCTTCTCTGGTGGCTCAGTTGGTAAAAGAATGGCCTGTAATGCAGGAGACTCAGGTTCGATCCCTGGGTGGGGAAGATCCCCTGCAGAAGGAAAAGGCAACCCACTCATGTTCTTGCCTGGAAAATCCCAGAGATGGAGGAGTCTGGTATGCTACATACAGTCCATGGGGTTGCAAAGAGTTGGACACCACCACCAGAAGAATTTTGCATGGGAAATTTTTGTAGTTGAATCAAAGAGGGAGGTGCCCTTTGGGTTTGGGTTGATGCATTGCAGGGAGAAACACAGGCTGAGCCAGAAGAAAAAGAACGATCTAGAGAATGCTAGCACCCATGGGATGCACAAAAATGGTAGGCAGTGCTTTGGCATTCCTGGGCCATGGAGGGGGAGGTTGAATCAATTCTAACCAGATATTCAAAAAAGAGAGGACTCCCATCTGACATCTGGGTTATCTTTGGAGACAGCATTGACCCGTACTACTCTGTGCAATCTCCATGTCTTGTTGTTTTTCATTTTCTAGACTCAGCTTGCAGTACAGATGGTGATGGCTTTGACTGAAGGAAAGGATTATCTCCCAGTGGGTTAAGATGAAAGATGGCTGTCTGTGGTGACTATAAGCTTGGGTCTTGGATCAATGGATGATGTTGGGGATTTATGAAATGGCCTCATACCTTGTAGACCACAATATTTTACTTTAGAAAAATGGGGCTTTATCTTTTGCTGAGCTTTGGCTGATGCTGATGCTGGGAAAGATTGAAGGCAGGAGGAGAAGGGGATGACAGAGGGTAAGATGGTTGGATGGCTTCACCAACTCAATGGACATGAGTTTGAGCAAGCTCTGGGAGCTGGTGATGGATAGGGAAGCCTGGTGTGCTGCAGTCCATGGGGTCACAAAGAGTTGGACACAACTGAACTACTAAACTGAACTGAGCTTTGGCTGTGTTTTTTTCCTCCTAACATCAGTTCTAGTGTGTGCTCACTTGTTTGGTTGTGTCCAGCTTTTTTTTTTTATGCAGTGGACTATTGCCCACCAGGCTCTTCTGTCAATGGAATTCTCCTGTCAAGAATACTGGAGTGGGTTGCTATTTCCTCCTCCAGGGGATCATTCTGACTCAGGGATTGAACCCATGTCTCTTGTGTCTTCTGCACTGGCAGGTGGATTCTTTACCATTGGGCCACGTGGGAAGTCCAACATCAGTTCTAACCAGAAGGAAATTCCAATCAATTTGTGGCAGTCAGTTGTCTGTCAGGCTGATGCCCTGGTAAGTTCTGAGTTTTCACCTCTTTCTATGTCTACATAGGCATTTTTTGGGGGGTGGGATTGGATAAAAACTCCTACCCAGGAGTCATTTAAGCCATGTTTCTGCGAAAAAAATTTTCTTCTGTTCTAGAAAATTGTGGGAGAAGTGATGGATGCCTTTCACCTCCATTTGAAACCCATGTCCCTAAATCTCGATGGGTGGACGAGCTTCCTGGTAGAGGACTAGCCTTCACCGCAAGTGAATCTTCTTTAGTTTAGTGGAATAAAGCGATACTTTTAGGTGGCAACCTTTGGCAGGTTTCTGTTGGTCTGATGGAAGAAACAATGATGCTTTTTCAGACTGCACAATTTGGCTTTTCATTTTTTTAGGGTGTAGGTGTTAGGGGAAGCACACTGACTAAAACCGCCCACCCTGGTCAGGAACCGTAGTAACCATTTGCATGAGTTGTTTTACGACAGGAGGTCCTGGTAAGGAACACGGAACTAATAAGCCACCACCAACCGGAAGAGTTCGGGAAAGGTCAAAAGGAGACACCACATGTCCGACCACCTCCCAGAATCCTTCTCTCTGGCATCTATCTTGACTGAACAAGGCGTGCACCACCAGGAAAGACTCTGAGGCAGAATGATTGGCTAAAGACAAACTGGAAACTAATCCCATCACCATAAAACCCAAGACAGGGAGCCACATGTCAGAGCAGTTCTTCTGGGTTCCCTTACCCTACTGCTCTCCACCCGGGTACCATTTCCCAGTAAAATCTCTTGCTTTGTCAGCATTTGTGTCTCCTCAGACAATTCATTTCTGAGTGTTAGACAGGAGCCCAGTTTCGGGCCCTGGAAGGGGTCCCCCTTCCTGCAACACAGGGGTTAATGTCCTGAGGGAACACAGTAGCAGCACAGGAGAGGGTCTCTCAGCCGCTGTTGACAGTTGCCAAGAGGAGTTACCATCAAAAAAGATACTTTTATTTTCCCTCCCCCTACTGATTGTTTTTGTGGGCTTCCCTGTTTATTATTCCATTCTTTTATGGATGTAAGGTTTTAAAAACCATTCAACTTCCGAACAGTTGAACGGCTTCTCCTCTGCCCTTCCCATCCCAAGTGTGTTCCCTGAAGATTTAAGTCTGGCTTCTTGGTCTGCAGTTACTATTCTGTAACTTTTGTTTCATGCCCTCCAGAGGAAGCCCTGTCTTTTGGCTCTCTAATCAGCTCTGACAGCTCTGGGTGCCGCGACCCTGGTAATTAGTCAAACCGGGAAGGCAAGTGGCATTTATTCCATTCACCTTTGGAAACTTGCATCTGGGGTCTCCTGCAGAGAAATCTAGGTTGGGATTCAAAGTCAGTGATTGCTTCTCTGATTCCCCCTACTCTCTGCCCCACAGGATCACTGATTAGGAAATGGCTGTTCCCCCAAGACCATTTCCATTTCTATGGCAGGCTTTGAATAGAACTCACACTTTTTAGAAATGCAAATGGATTTAATTTGAGCAGAGTGAGTGACAGAGGAAGCTAGAGTCTTACTTTTTACCAGTTGCTTCCTGCCACAATCTTTCAGGCAGATGTTCTGGACAAAAGGAAATAGCCAAGTTCACATCACGATGATAAGGGTCACAGTGTTGGCTTTGCTTATGCTGTGCTATGTGCTAAGTTGCTTCAGTTGTGTCTGACTCTTTTTGTCTCCAGGGACGATAGCCTGCCAGGCTCTTCTGTCCATGGGATTCTCTCCAAGAATTCTGGAGTGAGTTGTCATGCCCTCCTCCAGGGGTTCTTCCTGACCCAGGGATGGAACTCAAGTCTCTTACAAGTCTTCTGCATTGTCAGGCAGGTTCTTTACCACTAGTGCCACCATGCTTCCGCCCCATTAAAAATTCCTCCTAGTGGAGCAGGAGAAGGGAACATGCCTGACAGACTGCTGAGGGTGGGGTCATTTAGCATAAACGATGAGCATAAAATTGTTAGGGGAAGCACACTGATTGAAACCGCCCACCCTGGCCAGGCACCATAGTAACCATTTGCATGAGCTGTTTTATGACAGGAGATCCTGATAAAGAATACGGAACTAATAAGCCACCACCAACCGGAAGAGTTCGGGAAAGGTCGAAAGGAGACGGTGCGTGTCTCCCAGAATCCCTCCCTCTAGCATCCATCTTGGCTGAGCGATGCGTGCACCACCAGGAAAGACTCTGAATTAGAATGATTGGCCAAAGACCACCTGGAAACTAATCCCATCACCATAAAACCCGAGACTGCGAGCCACGCGGCAGAGCAGTTCACCTGGGTTCCCTTACCCTACTGCTCTCCACCTGAGTACCCTTTCCCAATAAAATCTCTTGCTTTGTCAGCACATGTGTCTCCTCAGACAATTCATTTCCGAGTGTTAGACAAGAGCCCAGTTTTGGGCCCTGGAAGGGGTCCCCCTTCCTGCAACAAAATCTTTGAAGAAAGCCAACATAAGAAAAACCTGAATGAACTTCTTGGCAACTCTCATGTATCATTTTATTTTATTCAACTCCTTGTCTGAAGAAATAAGTCAGGAAGGGCCAGCAAAGGTTTTGTCTTGGATGCTACCAGGATGAACATTCTGCCTCTGTTTCCTCTAAGCATGTGTCTCTTGGCTCAAGGAGGGAGGCCTTGTGTTGCTTTTCTGTCAGAGGGCTTCATGATGCAGATTCCAGCAGCAAGGAAGAACTGTCAGGGGGAGGTGAGGCCTTCTCTGTGCCTGCCAGAACACTCCAACCAGGGAGTGCTTATCCTTTCCACATACAAGGCCTCCCAAACACTGCGTTTCCTAGAAACACCTGGACCCTCAAAGGCACATAGTAGAGGTTCAGATAACACTATATATGCTCCAGGGTGTTGTTGTTGGGTCGGTCAGTCATGTCCAACTCTTTGAGACCCCACGGACTATAGTCCACCAGGTTCCTCTATCCATGGGATTTCCCAGGCAAGAATACTGGATTGGGCTGCCATTTCCTACTCCATGGGATCTTTCCAACACAGGGATCAAACTCCCGTCTCCTGCACTGGCAGGTGGATTCTTTGCCGCTGAGCCACCAGGGAAGAACATGCTTTAGCTATCAAGATGTATTTTCTGAAAACCTTGACTCTGAAGGTTGGTAGGTTATTATACTATGATCTCAAGTCTCATTATCACTCTGTAATCTTTATACACAGTATTAACTGACACTATTAACATAACATGAAAGTCATCAGCTTAGCATATATTGTGATAAAGACTCTCCTTGACCAAACTCTAGACAGGCTTCTCTGACCACTTTTGGGACTAGGCTTTCTCCATGTGCCTTGTCCTCAAGAGCCCAGTGGTGACAAGAATCCCTGCTGAATCAGTTTAGCCAGAACCCCCACCCTTGGTACTGATCAAATTCCTCTTCCCCTACCGCCCGCCCAGGGTATATCTAATCTGCCCGCCCTGCCTTCAGCAAGAGTCCAGCTTGCTCGGTCCCCCAAGGAAGAATCCCCCTTCTTTATAAATTTCCCGGACTGGTGCCCCAAATCTACTCCTTGGCTATAAATCCCTACTTTCCCTTTCTGTTCTTGGACTTGAGCCTAGTTCCATAGGAAGGTCTCTTTTCTCCTATTGCAATAGTTCTTGAATAAAATCTGTTTTTATTACATTAACTACTGTCCTGCTCTGGTTTTCATGAAGAGTGTGGGATTAACATATACACACTCCTATGGATAAAATAGATGAACAATGAGGACCTATAGTATAGCACAGGAATGTCTTTTAATAACCTATAGTGGAAAGGAATCTGAAAAAGAATAGATGTATCTATATCTATCTGTATGGAGAAGGCAATGGCACCCCACTCCAGTGTTCTTGCCTGGAGAATCCCAGGGACGGGGGAGCCTGGTGGGCTGCCGTCTATGGGGTCACACAGAGTCGGACATGACTAAAGCGACTTAGCAGCAGCATATCTATCTGTACGTGTGTGTAACTGAATCACTTTGCTTTACACCTGAAAGTGAAACAATGTAAGTTAGCTATGAAGTGAAGTGAAGTGAAGTGAAAGTCACTCAGTCTTGTCTGACTCTTTGCGACCCCATGGACTATACAGTCCGTGGAATTCTCCAGGCCAGAATACTGGAGTGGGTAGCCTTTCCCTTCTCCAGGGGATCTTCCAAACCTAGGGATCCAACCCAGGTCTCCTGCATTGCAGGCGAATTCTTTACCAGCTGAGCGACCCGGGAAGCCCAAGAATACTGGAGTGGGTAGCCGATCCCTTCTGCAGGGGATCTTCCTGACCCAGGAATTAAACTGGGGTCTTCTGCATTGCAGGCGGATTCTTTACCAACTGAGCTATCAGGGACTTCAGGAAAAAATAAATGGTAATACAAAAAAGAAAACTAAAAACAAACAAAACTATTGTCATGTTATTAATGATAGCTAACTTCCGTATGACATATAACAGTTTTAAGGCATCTCCACAGCCTCATCTAACTTGAGCCACACACTGTGGATTGTAGAAGAGGATGCCTGTCTATACATGCACGTCGCCTTCTCTGTAGACATTCATCAGGTGAGGTGTGTAGAGGAGACATCAAACTAGGTTTATCTTTAGATCTTTTATTATG
This sequence comes from Bos mutus, assembly GCF_027580195.1. Classification (NCBI taxonomy): domain Eukaryota; kingdom Metazoa; phylum Chordata; class Mammalia; order Artiodactyla; family Bovidae; genus Bos; species Bos mutus. The sequence continues at coordinate 21,019,792 of NC_091627.1, forward strand.
TCAACCTGGACTCAAACAATAAGACTAAAAAAAAATCTCTTAAATATAGGGACCAGAGTGGCCTCTGGAGATTTTGAGGGAAATAATGACAAAGATAAAAAAGGTTAACATCTTTGCAAGTGCTTTGCAGTTTACAAAACCCTTTAGGAACACACCCTCGTGCGGAATTCTGTGAAGCAACCACATTCCATTGTTTTAAAATGAGGAAACTGAGTCCCAGCAATGTAATAACATGGGCATGACCTTGAAGTTCACGTGTAGCTTAGTCCTGTGGCTTTAGGAATTGTGCTCTATTCAACCGCATTCCTCTCAAAATAAGATCCATTGCCTTGGATCATAATGGAAGGACAAAACCAGTTTTAATAGATTTTGAAAAATGAGAAACTAACACTGAAGCAAAATTGTAGTTGTCTGAACTGGGCACAGTTTTATGTGGAAATTTCTACTCTCTGGTTACCCTCCCTCCACTTCCTCCAGCCTCACACTGACGCTGGCTTTTCTTTAATGTTTTTATTTTCTCTTCTGTGGACTCTGTGGGAGAGGGAGAGGGTGGGATGATTTGGGAGAATGGCATTGAAACATGTATAATATCATATATGAAATGAATCGCCAGTCCAGGTTTGATGCATGATACAGGATGCTTGGGGCTGGTGCACTGGGTGACCCAGAGGGATGGAATGGGGAGGGAAGGATGGGGAACATGTGTATACCCGAGGTGGATTCATGTTGATGTATGGCAAAACCAATACAATATTGTAATTAGCCTCCAATTAAAATAAATAAATATTAAATTTTTTTAAAAATGATCAGCCTGTCCCTGGCGACTTCTGTCACACTTCCAGACACACAAGCCTTTCTGATTCCAGAGTTTAATGTTTACATACGTTGTCACATTGGGTTTTAGAATCCAGTTTGGTTTTATCTCTATAATATCATGAGACAAATTTATTAAGAAATAAATGTAAGTTTTCTAACCTCTATAGCTGTGTGTGTTTCAAACTAAACATCAGAGCCAGTCATAGTATGTGAGGCACGCTTGTTCCTAAACATCTGGACACACTGTTACCATGGACACAGAATATCCTCATATTTGCAGACACATTTTATAAAATATGGACAGGACTATAATCAGTATGTGCTCAGTTGATTCAGTTATGTTCAAATCTTTGCAACCCCATGGATTGTAGCCCACCAGGCTCCTCTATCCATGGGATTTCCCAGGCAAGAATACTGGAGTCAGTTGCCATTTCCTCCTCTAGGGGATCTTCCCTGCCCAGAGATCTAACCTGTCTCCTGCATTGCAGGTGGATTTTTTTACCAACTGAGCCACCCCAAATACGGAGTAACACATTGAAGTTATTTTTTCCCAAACAGAAATCTCTTTACTACTTATCTTATTATTGACATGTATCTAATAATTATTAAGAAATTAAACACTACCAAAATGTATAAAAAATTAATTGAAAGCTCTTTATGATCCACTTCCATGAGAGGACTATTCATCATAGTTTGGCAAACATACTTTTAGCTTTTAGGTTTTCTGATGTGTATAAACACATGTATGCAAATATTATGTTATTTGCAATAGAATTGGAATTAATACACACTAGCTTGTGATTTAATTTTTAAAATTAGCAAGATTTCAGGAATATCTCTCACCTTTATCTATATATCTATGTATCCATACACTTTACATTCCTCTATATTTATATTTATATCCCTTTGATCCTTAGGTTGGGAAGATCCCCTGGAGTAGGAAATGGCAACCCACTCCAGTATTCTTGCCTGGAGAATTTTATGGACAGAAGAACCTTGTGGGCTCTAGACCATGGAGTTGCAAAGAGTGAGACACGACTGAGTGACTAACACTTTGACCTACTTTTCTTTCATATCCATGTATGTGGGCTTTGCTGGTGGCTTAGTGGTAAATAGTCTGTTTGCCAATGCAGGAGATATGGGTTTGATCCCTTGATCAAGAAGATCCCCTGGAGAATGATCTCTAATATTCTTGCCTGGGAAATACTATGGATAGAGGAGCCTGGTGGTCTATAGTCAAGAGTAGTAGCAAAGAGTAGGACACGGCTGAGCAACTAAACAACAACAGCATCCATATATGTATCTGTATCTCTGTCAGACCTTTTAGCATATATGGAAAGTGAAAGTTGCTCAGTTGTGTCCGACTCTTTGTGACTCCATGGACTGTAGCCTGCCAGGCTCTTCTGTCCATGGAACACTCTAGGCCAGGATACTGGAGTGGGTAGCTGTTTTCTTTCCAGGGGATCTTCCCAATCCAGGGATTGGACCCAGGTCTCCCACACTGCAGGTGGATTCTTTACCATTTGAGCAACCATGGAAACCCAAGAATACTGGAGTGGGTAGTCTATCCCTTCTTCAGTGGATCTTCCCAACCCAGGAATCCAACCAGGGTCTCCTGCATTGCAGCTGGATTCTTTCCCAGCTGAGCTATCAGGGAAGCCACTTTAGTGTATATATAATATTACATTGCCTAGATATACTCCAACATATTTAGCTAATCTCACATTGACAGCTTGGATTTTCTTAATGTTTCACTACTAAAAATAATGATGCAATGAAGATACTTTATACATCAGTTCAGTTCAGTTCAGTTCAGTCACTCAGTCGTGTCCGACTCTTTGCGACCCCATGAATCACAGCACACCAGGCCTCCCTGTCCATCACCAACTCCTGGAGTTCACTCAAACTCATGTCCATCGAGTTGATGATGCCATCCAGCCATCTCATCCTCTGTTGTCCCCTTCTTCTCCTGCCCCCAATCCCTCCCAACATCAGGGTCTTTTCTAATGAGTCAACTCTCCTCATGAGGTGGCCAAAGTATTGGAGTTTCAGCTTCAACATCAGTCCTTCCAATGAACACCCAGGACTGATCTCCTTTAGGATGGACTGGTTGGATCTCCTTGCAGTCCAGGGGACTCTCAAGAGTCTTCTCCAACACTGCAATTCAAAAGCATCAATTCTTCAGTGCTCAGCTTTCTTCACAGGCCAACTCTCACATCCATACATGACCACTGGAAAAACCATAGCCTTGACTAGAGGGACCTTTGTTGGCAAAGTAATGTCTCTGCTTTTGAATATGCTATCTAGGTTGGTCATAACTTTCCTTCCAAGGAGTAAACGTCTTTTAATTTCATGGCTGCAGTCACCATCTGCAGTGATTTTGTAGCCCAAAAGAAAGTCTGACACTGTTTCCACTGTTTCCCCATCAATTTCCCATGAAATGATGGGACCAGATGCCATGATCTTCATTTTCTGAATGTTGAGCTTTAAGCCAACTTTTTCACTCTCCTCTTTCACCTTCATCAAGAGGCTTTTTAGTTCCTCTTCACTTTCTGCCAAAAGGGTGATGTCATCTGCATATCTGAGGTTATTGATATTTCTCCCGGCAATCTTGATTCCAGCTTGTGCTTCTTCCAGCCCAGTGTTTCTCATGATGTACTCTGCATGTAAGTTAAATACATTGGAACAATTATTTACTTCCTTAAGGAAAAATTCCTCTAATTAGAATAGCTAGGGCATTTCCAATTTTGACACACATTGTACAGTTGTCCTCTAGAAAAGCTTGGTTCATATACAACCCCTGTCAACAGAGTACTTGAGTTCCCTTCCTTACACCCACCCCTGATGGTGCTGAGTATCATCAATCTTTGAAAGTTTTTGTTGCAGATTTTTCAGTTTAATGTGATTCTACTCAAGCTCTAACATGTTTCCCTTCAGAAGCTAATACAATACAAATGTAAAAAATTTAATTCAGCTGTGGTGATAAATCTAAATATAATGTCAATTAGATCTATACAGAGTGAGTCCAAGGTGGTCAACAATGAATCTTAAAAAGCTGTTAGAAACATGCACAGATGAGAGGTTTTGAAAACTCTTTCACTTGGTTGAACAGTAGGAAAATCAAAAAGACTCCCACCAACACGCAACGTGTGGTGTTCAACTTGACTTTACACAGCAAACAGGAAGGCTCTATTAGAACAGCAATTAGCACAAGAAAAGAAGACATATTCTTCATCTGGCCCTAATCATGGCACAGGTGTACACCTCCTCATCTGTCTGTCTGTCCTTCCATTGTGGTACTACTTGTCCTACATCTACCCATCCCGTTGCTCTGCCTTTATTGAATCAGCTCTCAGCGTGGCTGTCTGCACCAGGCATTCTCAGAACCTCGTGTCTTTCCACTCTGTAGCAGCTCTGCAAGATGCATGCCTGTGTCTGACTTCATCCTGTAAACAAGATCTGACCTCAGGAAGGCCAGGTGACCATCGTGGCCCCAGGGCCCACATCCTGTTATCTTCATATCACAGTCAAACCAAAGATGCTTATCTTTCCACCCTCACCTATCAATCCCAGGGAAAGAAGTGGCAAGCCCTGCTTGGGATGCCTCCATCCTAGAATAATTCTCTATGGACAAAGGGTGGAGTATTTTCATAAGCTAACCTGGGTCCTGTGCCCAGCCTTGGTCTGAGAAGGACATGCACTGACTAATATGATTAACAGGAAAAAAAAAAAAGAGGCTGGTAATCAGATTAGACAAAACTAGAGCTACCAGTTTTTTCTCTGAGAGGGAGGTGGTGATAAAATCGTGGATGCCTCCAACTCCCATGTGTGGTACAGGGACGGGACCAGAGGAGCACTCGGAAAGGCGTGTAACATATGCGGAAAGATAAGAGGAGAATCAGAGGCAGAAGGAAAAAGCACGACGTGTGTTTGGAAAATAATGAGTCATTTTATCAGGCTGGAAGATGTGACTTGTGATGGAACACAGTGGACTCTGAGACAGAGAAAGTCAAACTAGACTTCTATTGAATAGAAGAAGAAATTGTAGCTCTTAGAATTTATACTATTAGCACAGCTTCTCTAGTCTTTAAAACATTTCTAGGATCTGAATCAATGGTTTTTTGAATCCAACAAAAATGAGAGTCTAAGTAACTTGCTCAAGTGCAAAACTTAAAGGACAATTACAGGACAAGTTCTAACATCAAAGGAGAAGGAAATGGCCACCAACTCCAGTATTCTTGCTTGGGAAATCCCATGGACAGAGGAGCCTGGCGGGCTACAGTCCATGGGGTCGCAAAGAGTCAGACACCACTGAGTGACTTTCATTCACTTCTTAGCTTCAAAGTCAGGTCTATGTGACTCCTTTCTCAGGGCTAGAATGCCTTTCATATTGCAACACAAGCTGATTTCTGTGAATCATTTCCCATTAAAGATATTTTGAGTAATGATATTAATAAAAAAGAAATGAGAATATTCTTTTTTTTTAAACCATTGGCTAACATAGTTCATTTTTAGATACTAGAATTATAACACTCATTTTATAGAAAAAAATTAAGTGTAATACCCAAGAAATGGCACTTATTGGAATAGCTGAAACAATAACTAATATCCTTAATCATGGAAGATTGAATCTCTAACTTTGAATATTAAAAAGCTTGGTTTGATACCTGACATTCATTTAATGGCATTTTGTCTTTGATACTATATGATTTGCAGATATTATATAACTAATCCTTAAAAGGAGACTTTAAGCTGGTATCACTTCCTCCAATTAACTGGTGAACAAAAGTTAGACTCATAGAGTTTAAGTAATTTGCCTGCAATCATAAAGCTGGTGGTGAATGGCAAAATAAATATTAAGACAAAATTCTGAACTCTCTCTCTGTGTGGAAGGGAGGGAGCTGGTTGTGGTATCTGGCAGTCCAGCCCCCTTGAAGTTCTCTGATTCTCCCCATCATACATGCAATCCCTCTGTGTTCATTTAATAAAAAGCCCAGGACAAAAGTCACAGGAAAGGCTTAGTGTTGCCAGAGGCAGGAGCAGTCTATTGAGGCTTATGTAGGTATAAGTTAGGATGGTTGAATTGCTGTTGTTTTCTTTGACCAGAAAATTGTTACTATCCGATCATGACATTGGTTGGCATTGAAATAACCACAATGGAAAGTAAAAGTGTTGGTTGCTGTTTAGTTGCTAACTTTTGTCCAACTCTTGTGACCCCATGGACTGTAGCCCACCAGGCTCCTCCATCCATGGGATTTCCCAGCAAGAATACTGCAGTGAGTTGCCATTTCCTTATCCAGGGAAGCTTCCCAACCCAAGGGTCAAACTTGAATCTCCTGCATTGGTAGGTAGATTCTTTACCACTGTGCCACCAGGGAAGTCCATGGAAGATAAAATAGACCAGCTTAAAAGAAAATCACATAGCAGGTAAAGAAGATGGATTTAAATAGAGCAGATGATGTGTGTGTGTGTGTGTGTGTAAACACTTTCTGTTCTCAGGTTCACTTGTTGGAGACAAAAAGATTGACAACATGGAAGGGAAAAAAATCCCCTTTGCAATAGAAATTGTTTACTTCTCTTTCTAATTCTCCCATTCCCTGTTTATTTCCTTCCTTCACCCCTGTTGAAATAATTTTATTTTCCAAACTAACATCTTTGGGTACTCTTGCAAATAATTGGGCTTATCTAGGAGAGTGGCAGCATTGTCTGAACTCTTACAGTTTCATAGTTGAGGAGGATAGAGTTTTTCTTCTCATCTATCATTCATGGTTTGCTGCTGTGAGTTCACAAGGCCAAGAGCTTTCAAAAAGTGGAAGATAATAAGGTAGAAATAAGCATAAAATGAATGCTATCGTTCTGAAAGAGGATTCCAGTGCCCTGCTGCCCATGGGCATGGGCATAGTCATTCTTCTGGCAGAAAATGAATCCATCATTTTGCTTTGAAAATTCTGTATTACCTAGTGAGGGGGTTGAGCATGTGGCAGCCAACATGTTTGCTTTTCTGAGCTGTGGGAGACCCTTACATTGGCAAAGAGAAGAAAATCATCTAAAGAATGTGACTGGTTGGAAAATCTCAAAGACCTTGGCATGGCAGATCTGGTTCATGAAACCAATCACACTCACTCTCTTCTCTCCAGAAGTTGATTTCAAAGCAAATGAAGGGCCGGTAAAGACTATGCGTGGAAAATGACACATTGTTAAATGCAAGGAGCAGGTTAATCGCACAAGATAATTTTTAACCCTTTGAGAGAGCTGCTGGGCTTACCAGTTTAGTGTCCATGTTCCTTGTGCTCTGAGCATCTGGAGTGGGATCCCCTCCCCGTTCCAAACTACAGAGTCTGGTTACCCTGATGCAGTACATCAATGGCCAGTGTGATCTGTACTCTAGACCTGGATTCCACTGTCCTTGCCTCCTATCTGTCTTTACCTTTAATCTGACTGTCCTTGACTTCTTAGATTTATCTCATTTGAATTTCGGAGAAGGCGATGGCACCCCACTCCAGTACTCTTGCCTGGAAAATCCCACGGATGGAGGAGCCTGGTAGGCTGCAGTCCATGGGGTCGCTAAGAGTTGGACACGACTGAGCGACTTTGCTTTCATTTTTCACTTTCATGTATTGGAGAAGGAAATGGCAACCCATTCCAGTGTTTTTGCCTGGAGAATCCCAGGGACGGGGGAGCCTAGTAGGCTGCGTCTGTGGGGTCACACAGAGTCAGACACGACCGAAGCGACTTAGCAGTAGCAGCAGCAGCAGCAGCAGCAGCAGCAGCAGCAGCAGCATTTGAATTTGATGACCTAGATTCCAAACTGAACCACTTGTTTTCTCAACTTGCTCTATGCTCAGACTAGGGTCTAATTCCTAAAGTGGTAGCAGAATTTATGTTCACTTTGAGTTAAAAGTAAACAGAGCTTAATGTGGTGAAAACAAAAGTAGTGAAATAGGCATTGTGTCTGATAAATTTGCTTTTTGCTTTATTATTTCTTTTAAAAATATTTATTTATTAAAGTACAGTCAATTTATAATGTATTAGTTTCAGGTGTACAGTTCAGTGATTCTTATATATATATATATATATATATTCTCTTTCAGTTTCATTTTCTTTTTAGATTATGACAAAATATTGAGTATAGTTCCCTGTGCTATACTATAAATCCTGTTTGGTTATCTATTCTATGTATAATAACGTGTATATGTTAATTCCCAACTCCTAATATATTCCTCTTCCTCTTTGTAACCATTAGTTTGTTTTCCATGTCTGTGGGGCTATTTCTGTTCTGCAAATAAGTCCATTTGTACTTTTTTTAAGATTCAAATAAGCAATATCATATGATATTTGTCTTTATCTGATTTATTTAGCATGTACTCTCTAGGTCCATCCATGTTGCAGCGGATGGTAATATTTCATTCTTTTTTATGGCTGAGTAATATTCCACTGTATATGTATGTATATATCTGTGTGTGTGTGTGTGTGTGTGTATGGTATCTTCTTTAAATTAAAATTCATTTTAGTAAAAGAACTTCGAAAATGGACAAATGACTTTAAGATAGATTTTTAAAATTCAGTGTGGAGTGCCAAGAAATTACCAGGATTTGAAGATGTGATTCTCAGCATCTACTTTTGAAGATTTTTCATTTAAATGAAAAGTGGAAATGTCATGCAATTTTTAGAAAAGTGAAGGCTAGCATAATTGTCTGGAGGCAAATTAGAAATAAAAAAGAAAAAGTGAAAAGTAAGAATAAGTTCTACAACAATATAAAAAATATATGGAATTAATGAAAAGGTTAATACTTTCAAGAAATAGATTGAAATGCTTAAAGATTAATAAAAAATTTGTATCCTGGCCCTTTGTGTACACAAATCATTATATGAAAAAGATTTTGCCTTAGAGAGCATCATTTTGGTTAATTTATTTTTGACAAAGTTACTCTTTAATTGTCATCAACTCTCAGAAAAACGTGTTTGTCTTAACAGAGAATTCAATCTAATAATAATCACGAACAACACCGTCACCCTCCAATGGATTATTAGAACAGTGTAGACCCTAGTGTTATAAAGATCCTGGGAGACCACAGGACTAGTTCCCAGAGAAAGTTTCACAGTTACTCAGAGCTCTGTTCCTTTTCTGCAAAGTGGGAAAAATTACATGAGATGACATATTTGAAAATTATTTGTAATGTAAAGCTTCTGACAAATGGAAAGGAATATTGCAATACATTATTATTATTATTTTAAGTCCAGGAAGCATATTATATCAACTGCTAACAGAAGCATAGATTTGCATACAGTCCTGAAAATAATCTCAGTAGGATTTCTAAACTCTGCAGTTCAGAATCTTGTTCTAGTTAGTTATGTGTTCGTGGGCACTAGTTCAGTAGAGACCTTCTATGTATCTTTGGCTAAAACATTTCATTAACTGGACTCTTCAACACATTTTTTGATTCATTCATTGATTCATCCATTTATTGTTTTGTTTCACATTTAGTAGACGCCTATATGGGCCAGATACTGGGGTAGGTGCTGGGCATTTAGGCATAAACGGAATGATCCGTGTCCTTAAGGAGCTCACATTTATTAGGGTGACATGAAGAAACAATGAACTCTGACGCACTGCAGCAGTGCTGTGTCAATACCCAGCCTCCTGGATGAGAGCAGCAGCGTTTAACTCAGCTGCAAAGATCAGAGAAAGACTCTTGGAGGAGATGGCAACTAGACATTTGAACTAGCTCTCAAAGAATAAAAAAGCACTAGCTCGGGAAAGAAGGGGTTGAGGAGAGGAACATGTGGTTTTTAAGATCAGAGAAAGACTCTTGGAGGAGATGGCAACTAGACATCTGAACTAGCTCTCAAAGAATAAAAAAGCACTAGCTCGGGAAAGAAGGGGTTGAGGAGAGGAACATGTGGTTTTTCTAACAAGCAAGCAAGGTCTCTAGTTAGTTGAACTGAATTGAGTCAGCTTTAAGTGAAGTGAAGTTGCTCAGTCGTGTCCAACTCTTTGCGACCCCATGGACGGCAGCCTACCAGGCTCCTCAGAACATGGAATTTTCCAGGCAAGAGTACTGGAGTGGGTTGCCATTTCCTTCTCCAGGGGATCTTCCCAACCCAGGGATCGAACCTGGGTCTCCCGCACAGCAGGCAGACGCTTTACTGTCTGAGCCACCAGGGAAGTACTAGCTTTAAGGTAAATGTATTTTTTTTTTAGTGGTTACAAGGTGGGGAAGCATAGAAAAGAGCTCTTCAGGTAATCAATTCTCTTTCATGCTGCCCAGTTAATAATTGCATTCATTCTCAGAGCAACTCATATTACCACTTCAGACCCACTGCTCCAAAATGCATAAATGAAAAATGATCAGTACTTCCTTCCTTACTGTGAATATTTTAAGTTACAACATTAATGTACTTATTTCTCTTTTATTAGGGCCGAAATGAGCATTGAAAATAATGGGTTTGCTTTATTGATTTCAGAGAAACGACAGAGATGTAGAAATAGTGAGCTGAAAAAACCAACCAAATAAACTCTTGCCTCCTGTAGAATGCTGTGTTTTAACCTGAAATAGTTCATGGGATCCTGATGTTGTGTTTGCTTATATTAAAAAGAGAAAAACCACATGACAGCTCTTATTGGACTGGAATCATGTTGAAACTGGCTCTTGAAGTGTGTTTGGAAAATATCATCTATGGAAGAGTAGCACACAGGGCTACAGCGGCATTAGGAAGAGCACTGGAGCTGAAACAGTGGTCCTAAGACTTCAAGGTTGCGAAAATGAAGGCAAAAGGGAGGGAATCAGGGCAAATATTTACTGAGTACTTATGATATCTCTGCAGCTTCATGGGGGAGCTGTTATCTACATTTCACAGATGAGAAACCCAAGGCTCAAAGATGTGGGAGAACTTGCCCTGGGTCACAGAGTTCGCAATGATCAGGGCTGGAATCCACTCTCAGATTTGCCAGACTCCTGGTCCCAGGCAGTTTTTGTTATGCCATTTCACTGTATTTAAAAGGAGACAGAGGAGAATAGAAACAAGTATTTTGAGAAGGAAAGGAGAATAGGCATTTCTACTGAAGAGCCATGATCATTTGAGTTAAATGCTAGGTGTGTGTGCTTGCTTAGTCGTGTTCGACTCTTTGCAGCCCCATGGACTGTAGCCTTCTAGGCTTCTCTGTCCGTGGGATTTTCCCAACAAGGACATTGGAGTGGGTTGCCATTTTCTCCTCCAACTGAATGCTATAGCATACAATTGAGCAGTATTTCTTAAATAAAGAACATTATTTAAACCTAAAATCTCTAATTTGTGAAACAGAAATAGTAATACCTGTCTCATGGAATGGTTGTGAGGATAAAATTTTTGAAAAATGTGAAAAAGAACTTTTCAACTATAAAGGTCATTAGCATCCTAGTTGTTGTTATGAAGTTCACGTTGGTGCTGGGAATAAAGCTTTGTGACTGCAGATTCTACTCCAAGTTAGGCATTAAACTTAGTTTAGGGATTCCTGTAATATACAATGTTTTATGCAATTATTAAAATTTCTACTGGTCTATTAGGCCCAAAGTGCCTTTTAATTATCTTAGCTTTAGGGAAAAAAGAGATACATTAAGAAATGAAAGCCTCCTAACAGCTTGTTGTTGCACTATTTGTTCACAACTGCTAGCAAATATATTTTGCCGAATGCTTCAAATCCAGTTTTTAAAGACTGAGCTGCAGCTAGTAATCATTTCATAAATATTAATGGGGAACATGCAAGTGGAAAGTTAAATTAAAATGCTACCAAATGGCTAGCATGGAGCAGAAAATGAGCAGAAATTTTAATCAGCGGAATACATGGTTGTATAACTTTTATCCTCCCATTAGAGTACAAAACAGAAGTTGATTTTTCTTCCACTTACAATCAATTCATGTTGAAGAGAAAATGCAAATCAACTCAATTAGTGAGAGATTCTAGAAATAGCTATTCTTTAAGGTAAGTCTGCTTTCTCTGATCTTGACTGACTGCAAATGGCTGGACACATAGAGTTCATGACTGGCTATAGTCTTCTCATTGGGTTGCTTGGCAAGACTTCACAAAATTTTGGGAAAGGAACCAACAAGCAATATTTTACATTCATCCATCTGCAATGCAGGAGACCCCAGTTTGATTCCTGGGTCAAGAAGACATGCTGGAGAAGGGATTGGCTACCCACTCCAGTATTCTTGGGCTTCCCTTGTGGCTCAGCTGGTAAAGAATCCGCTTGCGAAGTGGGATACCTGGGTTCGATCCCTGGGTTGGGAAGATCCCCTGGAGATAGGAACGGCTACCCACTCCAGTATTCTAGCCTGGAAAACTCCATGGACTGTATAGTCCATGGGGTCACAAAGAGTCAGACACAACTGAGCGACTTTCACTTTCGTTTACATTCCTTCACCATCAGTTTATCATTTTTAACTTCTGGAACTATTATGAATCTACATATTAACTAGCCTGTTGAAAATATGATTGATTTAGAGATCTCAAACTGGAAGAAAGGGAGGGAAAAGAGTTCAGATTAATTGAGCCCAGTGTTGCTAAAGCATCTAATTTTAGATCATTTTTAGTATCAGCATTAGACATCCTTATCTCATATTATATTCATTCATCTATCCATCCATCCACCCATCTAGCAAATGTTCACTGAGTATGTACTGTGGATCAGGTACTTGTGTTAGGTATTGGAAATGAACAGTTGAATAAGATATAGTCATGCAGGTTCTTCTCCTAGAGTCTAATACTGCAGGAATACCATAGCTTCGTTATGAGATTGAAGGAATTATTGAAAGTAAAGCACTTAGAGCAGTTCTTGACACAATATTGACATATGATAAACACTATCTGATGATGGGGGTAGGGCAATAGTAGGGGATAAAGATGGACAAATTGAAAGGAATTTGAAAATGACAAACTCTATATGTCGTGAGTATTTTTCTAATGAGAGAAGAGTAGTTGAAGAACAGAAAGCAGGTGAATGAGGTGATCATCCATGAGTTCCATAAAGACCATTGTGACTGCTGTTTGGAGGATGGATTTAAGATGGCAGGGGCCAGAGGGCTCAATACCAATTATAAAGCAATTTCATTAGATGAGCAGAAAGAAGACAGTAGGCTGAATAAGGGGAGCAGCATGCAGCATGGAGGACGGAGGGGATATCTGAGATTTTTAGGAAGGGGAAATTGGTGCTATTGGTAATCCATTGGAAATAAAAGGCGGTGGGGGTGAATTGTAGAGTCTCAGATGATGTCCTGGTTTCTAGCATAGGTGGCTGGTAGACGATTGAGCCTTTAATGAGAAAAGTGAAAGTAAAAAAGGAACACTTTTGGTGGAGTGGTTTTGAATTCACAGCTTTCTGAAGAGCTACATCACTAAACAGAGAATGTACTTAGCTGTGTTCAAACTCCACCAGATCAACAGTTTAATTCTTGGATAAGGCACTGTACCATTCTGGACTTCCATTTCCAAACTCATAAAATGGGGCAAATACCATCTCAATCCAAAGGGTTGTTGAGAAAGTGAACAAAGATAATGCATATGGAAGGCCCTTACTTGGGATGACAGGACTTAGTATGTAAAACTAATGAGTGGTTTGTTCAGCCTGGGAAACTTGCCCGAGAGGAAAACAGCTGTTCACACACTTGTTCATTCATGTTCTCCCTTATTCATTTATTTAGTTATTTATTTATTTGGCAAGAATTTATTGAGGACTTTCTGTGTGCAGGTAATGTGTCAGGTGCTTTGACAGGGAGGAGTTACTTTGGCAAACAAGAATTTTTTGGTGTGCCGACTGTGTCTCTGGGCTAAAACCACGGTGAGTTTAGTTTGATTGTGTCTGTATTCCTGCTCAATAGCATAAGAATACAACAGAGGTGTCCCTTAGGGTTTCAAAAGATCCAACCTCTACCCTTTATGTTACTCTCATGACAACAAGACAGCCCACAGGATGGTTGCCAGTGAGTTAATTTTTTTTTTTCATTTGAATTAAATTAATTGGTGGATAAAGTGTTATTAACAACAACAATAAAAATAATAGCTAAAAATCTACCAGATGTTTTCTAGTAAATTGTATGTAACTGTCTCAATTCTGTGAGATGGGTTTTTTTCTCCCTAGTTTACAGCTGAGGACATTGGGACCAAGATGTACTTTGTGTTCTTCCAACAAGATCAAGCATTTTCCTTGAAAAAAACAATGTGAATAATTTTCAGTACAATGAAAATACAGTTACTTGGGCAAACCTTTGCCCAAAACAAACAACACAGCATTGCAAAGCAACTATGCTCCAATAAAAATTGGAAAAGAAATCAGGATGAAAGAGAGTGGGAAAAGCCTATGTATAGGATAGGATACCACACAGTGAAATAATAGCTGCATTATGGGGGTACCAGAAGGAAAAGAGGGAAGGAAAGAAACAGAAAAGTTGTTTAAAGTAATAATCTCCCAGAGGTAGGGGAGATATAGCCAGCCAGATATATGAAGTTTCAGTTCAGTTCAGTTCAGTCGCTCAGTCGTGTTCGACTCTTTGCGACCCCATGAATCCCAGCACGCCAGGCCTCCCTGTCCATCACCAACTCCTGGAGTTCACTGAGACTCACGTCCATCAAGTCAGTGATGCCATCCAGCCATCTTATCCTCTGTCATCCCCTTCTCCTCCTGCTCCCAATCCCTCCCAGCATCAGAGTCTTCTCCAATGAGTCAACTCTTCGCATGAGGTGGCCAAAGTACTGGAGTTTCAGCTTTAGCATCATTCCTTCCAAAGAAATCCCAGGGCTGATCTCCTTTAGAATGGACTGGTTGGATCTCCTTGCAGTCCAAGGGACTCTCAAGAGTCTTCTCCAACACCACAGTTCAAAAGCATCAATTCTTCGGCGCTCAGCCATCTTCACAGTCCAACTCTCACATCCATACATGACCACAGGAAAAACCATAGCCTTGTCTGGATGGACCTCTGTTGGCAAAGTAATGTTTCTGCTTTTCAACATGCTATCTAGGTTGGTCATAACTTTCCTTCCAAGGAGTAAGCGTCTTTTAATTTCATGGCTGCAGTCACCATCTGTAGTGATTTTGGAGCCCAGAAAAATGAAATCTGACACTGTTTCCACTCTTTCCCCATCTATTTCCCATGAAGTGATGGGACCAGATGCCATGATCTTCGTTTTCTGAATGTTGAGATTTAAGCCAACTTTTTCACTCTCCTCTTTCACCTTCATCAAGAGGCTTTTGAGTTCCTCTTTATTTTCTGCCATAAGGGTGGTGTCATCTGCATATCTGAGGTTATTGATATTTCTCCCGGCAATCTTGATTCCAGCTTGTGCTTCTTTCAGCTCAGAGTTTCTCATGATGTACTCTGCATATAAGTTAAATAAGCAGGGTGACAATATACAGCCTTGACGAACTCCTTTTCCTATTTGGAACCAGTCTGTTGTTCCATGTCCAGTTCTAACTGTTGCTTCCTGACCTGAATACAAATTTCTCAAGAGGCAGATCAGGTGGTCTGGTATTCCCATCTCTTTCAGAATTTTCCACAGTTTATTGTGATCCACACAGTCAAAGGCTTTGGCATAGTCAATAAAGCAGAAATAGATGTTTTTCTGGAACTCTCTTGCTTTTTCGATGATCCAGCGGATGTTGGCAATTTGATCTCTGGTTCCTCTGCCTTTTCTAAAACCAGCTTGAACACCGGGAAGTTCACGGTTCATGTATTGCTGAAGCCTGGCTTGGAGAATTTTGAGCATTACTTTACTAGCGTGTGAGATGAGTGCAATTGTGCAGTAGTCTGAGCATTCTTTGGCATTGCCTTTCTTTGGGATTGGAATGAAACCTGACCTTTTCCAGTCCTGTGGCCACTGCTGAGTTTTCCAAATTTGTTGGCATATTGAGTGCAGCACTTTCACAGCATCATCTTTCAGGATTTGAAATAACTCAACTGGAATTCCATCACCTCCACTAGCTTTGTTTGTAGTGATGCTTTCTAAGGCCCACTTGACTTCACATTCCAGGATGTCTGGCTCCAGGTGAGTGATCACACCATCGTGATTATCTGGGTCATGAAGATCTTTTTTTGTACAGTTCTTCTGTGTATTCTTGCCACCTCTTCTTAATATCTTCTGCTTCTGTTAGGTCCATACCATTTCTGTCCTTTATCAAGCCCATCTTTGCATGAAATGCTTCCTTGGTATCTTTAATTTTCTTGAAGAGATCTCTAGTCTTTCCCATTCTGTTGTTTTCCTCTATTTCTTTGCATTGATCGCTGAGGAAGCCTTTCTTATCTCTTCTTGCTATTTTTTTTTTTAATTAATTTTATTTTATTTTTAAACCTTACATAATTGTATTAGTTTTGCCAAATATCAAAATGAATCCACCACAGGTATACATGTGTTCCCCATCCTGAACCCTCCTCCCTCCTCCCTCCCCATACCATCCCTCTGGGTCGTCCCAGTGCACCAGCCCCAAGCATCCAGCATCATGCATTGAACCTGGACTGGCATCTCGTTTCATACATGACATTTCACTTGCTATTCTTTGGAACTCTGCATTCAGATGCTTATATCTTTCCTTTTCTCCTTTGCTTTTCACTTCTCTTCTTTTCACAGCTATTTGTAAGGCCTCCCCAGACAGCCATTTTGCTTTTTTGCATTTCTTTTCCATGGGGATGGTCTTGATCCCTGTCTCCTGTACAATGTCACGAACCTCATTCCATAGTTCATCAGGCACTCTATCTGTCAGATCTAGTCCCTTAAATCTATTTCTCACTTCCACTGTATAATCATAAGGGATTTGATTTAGGTCATACCTGAATGGTCTAGTGGTTTTCCCTACTTTCTTCAATTTCAGTGTGAATTTGGCAATAAGGAGTTCATGATCTGAGCCAAAGTCAGATCCTGGTCTTGTTTTGGTTGACTGTATAGAGCTTCTCCATCTTTGGCTGCAAAGAATAGAATCAATCTGATTTCGGTGTTGACCATCTGGTGATGTCCATGTGTAGAGTCTTGTCCTGTGTTGTTGGAAGAGGGTGTTTGCTATGACCAGTGCATTTTCTTGGCAAAACTCTATTAGTCTTTGCCCTGCTTCATTCCATATTCCAAGGCCAAATTTGCCTGTTACTCCAGGTGTTTCTTGACTTCCTACTTTTGCATTCCAGTCCCCTATAATGAAAAGGACATCTTTTTTGGGTGTTAGTTCTAAAAGGTCTTGTAGGTCTTCATAGAACCGTTCAACTTCAGCTTCTTCAGCGTTGCTGGTTGGGCATAGACTTGGATTACTGTTATATTGAATGGTTTGCCTTGGAAATGTACAGAGATCATTCTGTCGTTTTTGAGATTGCATCCAAGTGCTGCATTTCAGACTCTTTTGTTGACCATGATGGCTACTCCATTTCTTCTGAGGGACTCCTGCCCTCAGTAGTAGATATAATGGTCATCTGAGTTAAATTCATCCATTCCAGTCCATTTTAGTTCGCTGATTCCTAGAATGTTGACGTTCACTCTTGCCATCTCTTGTTTGACCACTTCCAATTTGCCTTGATTCGTGGACCTGACATTCCAGGTTCCTATGCAATATTGCTCTTTACAGCATTGGACCTTGCTTCTATTACCAGTCACATCCACAACTGGGTGTTGTTTTTGCTTTGGCTCCATCCCTTCATTCTTTCTGGAGTTATTTCTCCACTGATCTCCAGTAGCATATTGGGCACGTACTGACTTGGGGAGTTCATCTTTCAGTATCCTATCATTTTGCCTTTTCATACTGTTCATGGAGTTCTCAAGGCAAGAATACTGAAGTGGTTTGCCATTCCCTTCTCCTGTGGACCATATTCTGTCAGACCTGTCCACCATGACCCGCCCGTCTTTGGTGGCCCCACGGGCTTGGCTTAGTTTCATTGTGTTAGACAAGGCTGTGGTCCTAGTGTGATTAGATTGACTAGTTTTCTTTGAGTATGGTTTCAGTGTGTCTGCCCTCTGATGCCCTCTTGCAACACCTACCGTATTACTTGGGTTTCTCTTACCTTGGATGTGGGGTATCTCTTCACAGCTGCTCCAGTAAAGCGCAGCCCCTGCTCCTTACCTTGGATGAGGAGTATCTCCTCACCACTGCCCCTTCTGACCTCGAATGTAGAATAGCTCCTGTAGGCCCTCCTGCCCCTGCGTAGCCACTGCTCCTTAGAGGTGGGATTGCTCCTCCCGGCTGCCACCCCTGACCTTGGACGTGGGGTAGCTCCTCTTGGCCACCTCCTCTCAGGCATGGGGTCCTCCCGGCTTCAAGGTCCCCAAACAGAGATCTCTGAGACTCGTTATGATAGGGATAATCAAACTCTCAAAAGACAGAGAAAGAATTTTGAAAGCAGCATGAGAAAAAAGACTCATCACATACAAGGTAATCCTGGTAAGATTATCAGCAAGTTTCTTACCAGAAACCCTGTAGACCAGAGGAGAGAGGGATTTATATTTAAAGAGCTAAAAACCAACCAACCAACCACAGAAAAGCAAACTGCCAGCCAAGAATGCTTTCCTCAGAGCCCTTTAAAATTCCTATTTTATGTGTGCTATTTGTTTCTAGCACAGCGCTTTGTCAAGCGTATTGGACTCTCTGTTATAGTTTGTTCATCACTTTCCAAAAGTGGAGTGATGAGAACTCTATTGGGTCATGATAGTCAATGACCAAAACTTACTTGATTTTCAAGAACCTGATGTATTTACACCTGCAAAATCAAAAGGAAATCATCAACAGCTTCCCCTGGTGAGATAGAATAGATTGGTAACCACAGAAACCATGTCTAACCCTTGTACCAAGGCCAGAAGTTTGGAAAGCATGGTCATTGTGTCCTGAAAAAGGAATCAGAAAGGCAAAGCCCTGGAATTCAGCTGCCATGGTCAGTGGGAAGGGCTTCCCAGATGGCGCTAGTGGTAAAGAACCTGTTAATGCAGGAGACATAAGATATGTGGATTCCCTCCCTGGGTTGGGAAGATCCCCTTGAGGAAGAGCATGGCAAACCCACTCCAGTATTCTTGCCTGGAGAATCCCCTGGACAGAGGAGCCTGGAGGGCTATAGTCCACAGGGTGACAAAGAGTTGGTCACGACCGAAGCGACTTAGCACACACGCCATTAGTGTGTCACCCTGCACCCCCCGCCCCACCCCTGCCCCAGATCTGTGAGACCTCTCTCTGGTCCTGATATAAATCCAGAATTTTGCTTACATTAGTGTCAGTAGGTTTCTATGTCCCGCAATGGACACAGTCTTTGACTAATATATACTCTTAGTCATTGTTCTTTTACTGTAAACATTATTAAAATCGAGTTAACAGGTACAGATGCTCACAACTCTTCAAGTGATCACCAAGCTCCTGCCATGTTAGAGCATGGGATACTCAAAAGTGTGAGGCATGGATCCTGCTCTTAACCTATCATGAAAATTAATATCAGTAATAGCAATGTTTGTTAATTGCTTCTTTATTTTTTTTATTGTTTTTGGCTGTTATGGAGGCATTGCTTTATAGTGTCATAATAACAACCCTCTGGGATAGATTTTATTAACCACTTTTGTTAGGGGAAGCACACTGACTGGAACTGCCCATCCTGGCCAGGCACCATAGTAACCATTTGCATGAGTTGTTTTATGACAGGAGGTCCTGGTGAGGAACACGGGACTAATAAGCCACCACCAACCGGAAGAGTTTGGGAAAGGTCTAAAGGAGAAACCACATATTCGACCACCTTCCAGAATCCTCTCTGGCATCCATCTTGGCTGAACAAGGCATGCCCCACCGGGAAGGACTCTGTGTCAGAATGATTGGCTAAAGACAACCTGGAAACTAATCCCATCACCATAAAACCCGAGACTGGGAGCCATGTGGCAGAGCAGTTCTTCTGCATTCCCTTACCCTACTGCTCTCTATCCGGGGACCCTGTGCCAGTAAAATCTCTTGCTTTGTCAGCATTTGTATCTCCTTGGACAATTAATTTCTGAGTGGTTAGACAAGAGCCCCCTTCCTGCAACAGTTTTACAGATGAGAAAATGATGGCTTTAATGAATTTAGCCAACATATACTCTAATAAGTGTCACAGCTAGTAGAGTAGCGGGTAGGGGGTGAGTCTGTCTGATTCTGCTTCCTCTGTTTGTATAATTCCAACTTGGAAAAGAATCAGTAAGACTGGAATGGAAAACTGTGCCTCAGATGGCTTGCCACAGGGAACCCGCCCAAGAGACCTAACCTAACTTTCTTTTCTTCATTTCCTCAACTGACAACACCCTCAGAATCAGCTCTTCCTACCCTCCAGCTCTGTGAATTATCTTCCTTAAAGTCAAAGAGTCTTGAGCGGCTGTGCATCTGTACATTGAATTTTAACACTCCAATGACCGGTGGCTGGACATCATCTTCTATGCCAGATACAAGCCCTTGGTGTGTGATGAATGCCTGAAAGCTATAATTCAGTCTGAAAACCTAACACTTCCTCACATCAGGAGATGCTTGGATCAAACTGCATTTAGGGCTGATGAATGAAATGTGTTATTAAAGATAATTCTTCCCAAAGCAGTGGTAATTATCTCAGCATTAACATTCCTAATTTAATTCAACCCTGATTAAATCTTTTTTTTTTTCAGAAGGAGGAAATTGAAAGTGTGAACACAAGATGGGAGGAAAAGGTTCTAAGGAATGTGGTTATCCATTGGAAAGACACTTTCTATAGCTTATACATGTTGTTGTTGTTTAGTTGCTAAGTTGTACTCAACTCTCTGTGACCCCGTGGACCGTAGCCTGCCAGGCTTCCTTGTCCATGGGATTTTCCAGGCAAGAATACTGGAGTTGGTTGTCATTTCCTTCTCCAAAGTGATCTTTCCAAGGCAGGAATTGAACTCACAACTCCTGCATTGGCGGGAAGATTCTTTATCACCAAGCCACCAGGAAAGCTCATATAGTTTATACATAGGTCTGAGTTATGCACACTTCCTAGTGCAAGCTGACTGATACCTGGAGAACGGCTCCATCTTACATAGTTGTAACTCTAACACTCTTTCAAGAGGGTGATTTAAAGGATGGCAATGCTGATTTTAATATCATGTGACTTTACCCCTTGGCTCTCTGTGCTGTGCTTATTGTTACCAGGTACATTGTTTCTTCCCTTTGCTCTTTGAAATCATCTGGTTACTTGTCTTTCTCCCTCACTAGTCAGAGCCCCTCAAGGACAGGACAGGGACGATGATGTAAGTACCTTTATATTCTTTTATTGTTTGTTTGGTCACTAAGTCAAGTCTGACTCTGTGACCCGATGGACTGCAGCACGTCAGGTTTCCCTGTCCTTCACGATCTCCCAGAGTTTGCTCAAATTCATCTCCATTGAGTTGGTGATGATATCTAACCATCTCATCCTCTGCCACCCTCTTCTCTCTTATATCCTTTGCATCTAGCATAATGCTTGGCACAGAACAGACACCCAATATCTGTTCGACAAAATGACTAAAGGGTTGATCAATCTGGATAGCATCAATTTTCATTTACTAGCATCCCTATCTTAATCCTTTATGCTCCAAAGTAATTCATTCATTTCCTGGCCTGAGAGCAAAATGCTTTAGCAAAGCACTTGGGGTTGGGTGGAACAGAGATTAATGAAAAAAAAAAAAAAAATGAACTGACTGAGAATAATAAAATGCAAACTTATATCTCCTGAATTTCAGAATGAAAGGTGGAGTTCCAGATCCCATTTCCCATATGAAATTCTTGGCTTGCTTTTGCTAACAGTCAAGCTAAAAAAGGGAACTTTTCACAAAAGAGGTATTTTTCTTCTTGGCCTGGAAAATCAATTTTGATGTTAATCTCACTCCTTGGAATGTCTGCCCCCCCAACCCTTTCCACCTAGCAAAATACTCTTCATCATTCACAGCATGGCTCAAATGTCCTCTCTTCAAATAATAATAATCATAGCAAATATCTGAAGAGTATTAACTGTGGGATGGGCTGTGCAGAAATTATGTCACTTGCTGTTCACAAATCTCTATCCAATCAGGACTATTATTTATCACAAATGTACAGATGAGGACACTAAAGCCTACAGAGGTGATGTAATTACCTGAGTTCAAACATTAAGTGGTTCATAGGTTTGAAGAAAGGAGGGTTGACACAGCTGAGCTTTAACTGAGAAGACTTGCTGACCTCCTCCGAGGCCTCCTGTGATAGTCTCCAGACAGAGTCAGCCCTTTTCTTTATTAAGACTCAGCATCCTGCCCTGGCCAGTTCTCAGGGGACCACCACAGCCTCTTAACTCTTCCCCACAGCTCCAAGCTCCGCACTTGCAATAACACCTCATGCCAATGCCAAGTCAGTCAGTCTTCTAGAAACAATCTTTACTTCTGCCACCCCTTTGCACTTTGAATACCCCAGTCTTTAGCCACTGCCCCTGTAGCTTCTTCTGGTACATTCTGCCTCGTCTCACTCGAGCCAGCTACTTATGGTTTTTTCTTCCTTCGACATGGTTCTACATGTAGAAAGAAATACACTGTTTTGTGTTCTCCTTGCCTTGCGCAGCATCAAGTCTGGAACACATATAAATGTCAGTGTTGTGTTAAAAACAGTGCTAAGAGTTTTTTTTTATTTTTATTAATTCTTTTGTTGTTGTTGTTCAATCAATCGTGTCTGACTATTTGTGACCCATGGTGGGGGGTAGCACGCCAGGCTTCCCTGTCCTTCACCATCTCCCAGAGCTTGCTCAAACTCTTGTCCATTAAGTCTGTGATGCCACCCAAACATCTCGTCCTCTGTTGTCCCCTTCTCCTCCTGCCTTCAATCTTTTCCAGCATCAGAGTCTTTTCCAATGAGTCTTTGGAAGTTGTTATTCCAATAGACGGTGTTTATGCATTCCACTGAGCTTCCCAGGTGGCTGAGTGGTAATGAATCTGCCTGTCAATGCAGGAGACGTGGGATAGATCCCTAGGTTGGGATGATCCCCCAAAGAAATGGCAACCCACTCTACTATTCTTACCTGGAGAATCACATGATCAGAGGAGCCTGGTGGGCTAGATGTCCATGGTGTTGCCAATGAGTTGGACATGACTGAGCAACTAAACAACAACACAAGATGCATTCCACCACAGCCCTGATATGACACTGTAGGGAATCAGAGCTCACAATAGCAGGTAAAGGTAATCCCTCTGCCCAACTCTCCCATTTCTAACAAATGATGCTTGTCAATCCACAAAGATGTCACAGGTTAGTCTTCCTTTTCTTCAGTCATGTTTCTTCTTAAAAGAATCTCTTGACATATGATCAGAGAATTGATTTCTTTGAAGTTCTCAAAGTAAGCTCACGGGCATAGAAATCACATCCGACTAAAATACTCCAGAACATTGGACTGTGGGACTTGGAAAGATAGACCAAGAGGAGGAATCCTTTTGGGTTTCTGGTTGGCTATTCCACTGAGAATGAATGTCAGTCATCCTCGAAATTAGTGTAAATTCTCGCCCTATTGAGAAGTAAGTAGATAAAATGGTCCTCTTTTCCTCGATAAGGATCAACTTGTGTCTTACAAGGTTGCTTGTGCATATGTTTTCCCTCTATTTCAGATATACCATATGAGCTGACCTTCTTTTTCTGTATGTACTATTGTCATAGAAGACAGTACAGGAGAACCATGAAATAATGGCCAGGAAAACTGATGCTACTTGCCAGCCATGTGACTTTGAGTAATACATAAACTCCCCATGCCGTGTGGTTTTCATCAGAAAAGTGGGGTTAGTAATAAGAATAATTATTTTATTGGATTGTCATAAAGATTAAATGGTTTAATGCATGTGATGTCTAACTGTAACTACTGATACCCAGTAGCCATTATTTCCGTTTAGTGGAGATAGCATTGAACTGAGAGAAAGGAGACTCAAATCTTATCTCCGGTAACAAGCCCAACAGCCTTGGGTTGACCGCTTCATCTTGCTGAACGTAAAGAGCCCTCCATGACCTGTCATTCATGTCAGGCTCCTCTCTACATCACACTTGGTTTTCCATCCATTCAAGCTGTTTATGGTCAATCACTGTTACTCCCGGACACAAGTCTAGCCTTCCTCCCATTTCCACCATATTTGTACTATGTGGGCACACGTGTTCATTCGTGCATGTGCTTGCATGCGCACACATGTACACACACACACGCACACACACACATGGTGCTCCCCATCCCCTGTGTCTTTGCTCCCCATCTCTTTGTCTTGCTATCCCCTGGATAACTCCTCTGCTTGGAAGGCACATCTCAGAGGGGTTTGCTGACACCTGAACCTGACTCTAAGCCTTTCTCTCACTTCACACACAACCCAGCCTTGTCATGGCTTGTTTTAATGTCTGAATCTTTCACAAATGTGGAGCTACATAGTGAAAAATTCTATCTTATGAGAGCATCTGATGTCTGGCACATCCTGAGCCCATAGTAGAGTTTCACAAATGGTTCCTGAAACATTACCTTAGTGGTGAATGTGATGTTGCTCAGTCGTGTCCGACTCTTTGCGACCCCATGGACTGTATAGCCTGCTAGGCTCCTCTGTCCGTGGGATTTTCCAGGCAAGCGTACTGGAGTGGGCTGCCATTTCCTTCTCCAGGGGATCTTCCTGACCCAGGATCGAACCCGGTCTCCTGCATTGCAGACAGACGCTTTACCATCTGAGGCCCCAGGGAAGCCCCTTAGTGGTGGACTCCCTCAAAAAAAAAATAATGGGAAGAAATTGGTGTTCTTGAGCTGGGGTGTGGGAGTGGTGACGCAGTTATGAAAATAATCTACTTGGCTTTTAATTCTGTACATTCCTTCCAGCGGCCCTTGAGAAACACAGGACTAGATTCTTTAAAAATAGTTTTAATTAGATTTTTTTTAATAAATTGAAGCATAGTTGATTTACAATGTTGTGTTAGTTTCAGATGTACTGTACAGTTATTCAGTTATATATATACATACATAGAAATATATGTACACACACATATATATATGGAAAGAATCTGGAAAAGAATATATATGTATACATATGTAATATATACAATACACATATATACATATATTATATACACACATAATATATATATACACATATTATTTTATTTATGTATTTTATATATTTATAGATAAATAAAATTTTATATATTTTATTTATATATTTCATATATTTAATATATACACATATATTTTATATATATGTTTGTGTGTGTATTTTCTTTTTTTAGATTCTTTTCCCATATAGCTTATTACAACATATCGAGTATAGTTCCCTTTGTATACAATGGGTCCTTGTTGGTTATCTATTTTATATATAGTAGTGTATATATATAACATATATAGTGTATATGTTAATCCCAAACTCCTAATTTATTCCTCCCCACCCCTCTCCCATTTGGTAACTTTTACTTTGTTTTCTATGTCTGTGGTTCTATTTCTGTTTTGTAAGTTTATTTGTATCTTTCTTTTTTAGATTCCACATATAGGTGATATCATATTTGTCTTTCTCAGGCCTAGATTCTAAATCCCACCCTGGTGCCCATGAAGGTCATTTGGGGTAGGGGGAAGGGAGGAGATTCATGAAGGACTTCACGCAGTTCTGAAAGCCTCATGGAATTGCTATACTACTCATGAAGAATGTTCAAACTTAGTTTCATGTGTTTTTGTCTTTAAGTGAAATCATGTTCTCTCAAGATGGTCTCACTTTCTCTTCCTGTTGATCAGATGTTTTGATATCAGTTTTCTCTTTGACTATTGTAGAATGATAATTAAAAATTGGTTATTATTGTATGTGTGCACTTTTTCAGGTAGGACAGTTATTTGAAAAACAACAAAGAATGGGAGCAATTCAATGAGGAATCCTTTGGGGAGTTAAAAGTAGGTGACATCTGCAGAAGAGGACATCAGCTCTCTTGCCCCTTTTCTGGTGTTTCTGGAAGCTGGTTTCTGCATTGGATAGGAATTCCACCGTGAAGGACCACAAACTGAGTAGTTTAAACAACACATGCTTGTTGTCTCACAGTCTCAGAGGCTGGAGGTCTGAGATCAAGGAGTCAGCTGAGTTGGTTCTTCTGAAGGCTATGAGGGAAGATCTGTTCCAGGCTTTTCTCTTTGACTGGTAAGAAGTCTGTCTTCTGCCTGCATTTCTTTCCATCAGCTTCTCTCCATGAGTGTCTGTCTGTAAACTTCCCTTTTATAAAATCACCATTCAGATTGGATTAGGACCCACCCTAATGACCTCACTTTAACCTGAACCCCTCTGTAGAGACCCTCTCTCCAAATCAGGTCCCATTCTGATGTACTCGGGCTTAGGACTTTAACATATGAATTTTGGAAGGGGCACAAATCAACCCACAATGCTTGAGGACCACCTAGATATGGGGTCTTGTGGTCTCACGCATGGTGTTGGCACTTTCATTATTTATACATATCCCCCACCACCCAACTTCATTCCTTGTGAATTTACAGCAAGGCACATGGATAACATTTCCTGAATTCTAACTTCCTGTTCTGCTGCTGCAAAGCTGTTATTCTCTTTGGTTTCTCCTTTCATCAACCTGGCTGCCAACCAATGTCTAAAAAAAAAAAATCCTCGCACTGCAAGCTGAGTTCCTGCTTCGGGTCGATGTGGCTTTATTGATATTCCAGCATGGTTTGCTCCACGATTTATGCTCTGCAGTTTGCGAACCACAGACCCAAGGGGAAAAGAGATAGTGAAAGAGGGGATTTTTCGATCACTTTATATGCAGTAAGTGAATCTCAATTTCCTGCCATGTTATTTCAGAGTCTTTAAATATCCCTTTCTCTGCTTGGACGTTAGAAATGACAAAGGGACTACAGTCTTCAGGATGAAATATGCGTCCTGGAAGATCTGTAATCAGAGTGACCTCTTAATGTGAATGGACCCAGAGACTTGTGCATCCTTCTGATTTAAGGTGAGGGGAGGATACTTGTGTTGGGGTCTGAAATGACAGGAACAGCTGTCAGTCTATGAGAGACCTTATTATTCCAGGATCTTTAGGGTAGGAACCATATCATAACCTGCACCCTCACTTCCCATGGTGTAGGAACAACCAGAACTGCATCATTAGAGAATGGAGGATGGTTATTTAGAACATCTATCTCTGCTCAGAATAGGACTTTCAAAACAAGGCAAAACATGGCAGGGGCATGAGGGCCGCAGCCCCACATTTAGAAGAGGGGAAGGAACACAATGGCAGAGCAGGAGGAGAATGCAGGAATGACTTCATATGAGAAACGAACAGAGACCCACAACACTGATTTTTTCATATGCATTGATTGCATACAGGCTTTCCAGGTGGCACAGTGGTAAAGAATCTACCTGTCAGTGCAAGAGACATAAGAGACGCAGGTTCAATCAGGAAGACCCCCTGGAGGAGGAAATGGCAACCTGCTTCAGTATTCTTGCCTGGAAAATTCCACGGACAAAGGAGCCTGGCCAGCTACAGTCCATGGGGTTGCCAAAGAGTTGGACATGACTGAGCAAACACACACACACATATGCATACTGATTGCATAATAAACTAAAAAACCAGGCCATTATTTGTATTGAATAAAATAACTTAAAACATCTATTTCTGGTTAAGTTTAGAAAGCGTGATGCAGGGAGCTCAAATCTGGTGCTCTGTGACAACTTAGAGGGGTGGGTTGGGGCGGGAGGTGGGAGGGCGTTTCAAGGGGGAGGGGACATATGTATCCCTATGGCTGATTCATGTTGATACGTGGCAGAAACCAACACAATATTTTAAGCAATTATCCTCCAATTAAAAATAAATAAATTTAAACAAAAAAAGAAGAAAGAAACAAAAAGCCTCATAGGTGATTTACAGAAGGGAAGACAGAGAGGAAACGGGTCAGGTTGAGGAAGGTATAGCGGGAGAGTGAGAGATGGTGGAAGGTTCTACACTGTGGTCTCTGGGGACCCCAGGGACCAGCCCTTTTGCTATGCAGGCTCCCAAGTGGTTTGACTGAGTAAAAAGAGCTCAGGAGGAAGAAGATGTGAAGTCCTGAAAGGTTCTGCTCGATGAGCAGCAGGCAGTTTCTTTCCAAGCCTGAAGCATACAGGAAGGAACAATGATCAACAACAATAACTAGGCCCCCTGGGCAGCTCTTTAGTGCTCTGTTTGCCTGACTCTCTTGCTGTCCCCCAAAGTGGATGGGGTGACTTTTCGACAGGATGACGTAGTCTTATTGTATGGCCCCAGGTTTGGTGAGGTCCAGACTCAATTTGCCTTGTTCATGCCAAGCGGCTTACTAAACTTCTCCAGGACAGACCAGAACTTAGGTTCTTTGGCACCTGCCCAGGGTCATGCTCACTTCACTTTACCTTTTGCTTCTCCTCCCAACAGGATCACAGATTTTTCAGTCAGCTCTGCCCTTTTACTTCCCTGATATTGGGAAGTCTGTCTTATCCACCTCTGGTTTTGTCTGGTGACTTGCTGAAGAGATGACAGAGAAACGGCGTAACCTGGAGGGTATCTTCCAAATTCTTTATTTCAATCCATTCTCAGGATGCTCTTATATTTGCAGCTAAAATGTGAAGACCATATTCTTTAAGCCTGAGTCATTACTCAGCTGGATTATTCCAAGGGCCATCCCTTCTCTTCCTGGCTTTTTTTCTTCCACATTTATTGACTGAGTCCCCACTGGTGTAAGCATGGTGAACTCCTAATGATGGTCCATGCTGTGAATTTCAATCTGGTCTGCTGGGTTCCACTTAAGTCTGCCAAATCCCGTGACTAAAACTCATCAGTGGTTCCTCTGCCCCCAAACTGAAGACCAAGTTTGTTGATGGGACAGATCTATGGGCTCTTGATCCTCTGGCTGCTGAAGGGGGAGGGGGTAGGGACAGAGCTGGGGGCTAAGACTGTGAGGTAAGAGTAGGCCACGGGGGACCACCTGCATCTCATTGAAGAACATGGACTTGGGAGCAAATGGGAGTCTGCAAAGGAAAGAGCTGAACTGATCATCTCTAAATATTGCATTTGATTGCTCCAGCCCCAGACCTGTAACAGGTGTTGGAAAACACTAAAGAGACCTGTGGCATGATTCTTTTCTTCTAGAAATGTATAAACATAGAGGTTATGAGATCTGCCATTGTTGCTTTTAATATTGATTTATTTAGAAGATATTTAATGAATGCTGTTCTATGCTGTGCTCAGTCAGGTTCGACTCTTTGTGACCCCATGGACTGTAGTCCACCAGGCTCTCCTGTTCATATGATTCTCCAGGCAAGAATACCTAAACAGGTTTCTGTTTCCTCCTTCAATGAGTGCTATAGCTCTTGGTTATAATCATATGGCCATGGATTCTGAAATCAGACTGCATGGATTCAAAATCTAAGTCAGTTACTTAGGTAAGTGTGACCTTAGGTAAGTCATTTAAGGCCCCATTTTTTCATTTATGAAATGGGCCTAGGAATTATGTCCTAGCATTGTGGTGAGAATTAAAAGAGACAATGGTATGGGGAGGGAGGTGGGAGGGGGGTTCAGGATGGGGAATACGTGTATACCCATGGCAGATTCATGTTGATGTATGGCAAAACCAATACAATATTGTAAAGCAATTAGCCTCCAATTAAAATAAAGAAATTTATTAAAAAAAAAAAAAAGAGAGACAATGGCCTAGAAGTGTGCGGGACAAGACCTGACTCAGGTGAGCATCTGGGACATGTTATCATATATCATTCTGTCATGGTGTGGGGTGCTGGGGACGTGATAGAATGTCAGGCAGATGTGTTTCACACCATTAAGGGGGAGACAAATAAGAAACAAGTGATTAGACAGTAATTACTATTGAAACTCACACTGCAAGAGAAACAAGCAGGATGCTGTGAGAGACACAGAGTAGATTCTACTCTGGAAAGGTTGTCTGAGAAAGGGCTTGCAAAGATGACATTTAAACTTGGGCTATGAGAAGAGTCTTGCGTCTCCTGCATTGGCAGGCTACAGTCCCTGGGGCCACAAAGAGTTGGACACAACTGAGCAACTGAGCACAGTGAGAAGAGTCAGGGCTTCCCTGGTGGCTCAGTGGTAAAGAATCTGCCTGCCAGTGCAGGAGATGCAGGAGACATGAGTTCGAAGGAAATAGCAACCCACTCGAGTATTCTTGCCTGGAGAATCCCACGGACAGGGGAGCCTGGTAGGCTACAGTCCATCGTGTTGCAACAGAGTCAGACATGACTTAGTGGCTAAACAGCAACGCGTAAGAGTCATCCAGTGGAAGAGCCAGACAGAGTGATTCCCAGCTGAGGGACAGATGAGCAGAAAGCCTTGGCAGCAATGCAGAGCGTGGAGTGTTCTAGAAACTAACAGCAGGCCACGTGTGCCTGGAGCTCGGTGAGCAGAGGGGAGGGGTGGCAGGACAGGAGGAAGCGGCTGGCTATTCTGGGTCTCGCAGGCCCCAGTCAGAAGTTTAGGTGGTATTCCAAGTGTAAGGGACTAAGCAACGAAGTGGCATGATGTGATTTTCCTGGCTTTGCTTCCTATGTGCAAATGGTTGAGCTACTGTCTTCCAAGGCTCTCAGAATTAAGTGGTGGGTTTCAGGTTCACAAAGGCAGAGAGACAAAGCTGCAAGCGCTGGTAGAAAACTGGGGTGCACTTGCGGGGAATGAAAATTTTCTTCATTTGGAGAAATGTTGTGGGCGAATAGGAACCTTCTGGTCTAAGGCACTTGACAAGGCATCCCCACTTCTGAAGGGCAGACCCATGGCTGTGGTTGTTTGTGTTCGGCAGGGCATGGATGGATTCTAAGTGCACACACCGGGAGGGTGCAGTCTGCCGGCTAGTATGCCAGGCCCTGTGCTGGGCTCAAAACATGAAGATAAATCAGACGCACAGAGTTACCCCACTGCTGCTGGAGGCTGACCATTGCTGATTGGCACCATCTGTATGCCCAGAGTAGCTGAGGGAGTTCCTGTTGGCACAGAGAAGGGAGAATCCTGCTCTCTGGGGGAGCATGGGAAGGTGTGAAAGTGTTAGTTGCGCAGTCATGTCTGACTCTTCGCAAGCTCAAGGACTGTATCCTGCCAGGCTCCTCTGTCCATGGAGTTCTCCAGGCAAGAATACTGGAGTGGGCAGCCATTCCCTTCTCCAGGCGATCTTCCCAACTCAGGGATTCAACCAGGGTCTCCCGCAATGCAGGCAGATTCTTTACAGTCTGAGCCACCAGGGAAGCCCATGGGAAGGGCTTGACTGACCTGTGTCATAAAGGAACATGGACTCTGAGAGTGTCATGCTATTGCTGTTGTTCAGGTGCTAAGTCGCGTCCGACTCTTTGCGACCCTGTGGGCTGCAGCACCCCAGGCTTCCCTGCCCTTCACTGTCTCCCAGAGTTTGCTCAAGCTCATGTCCATTGAGTCAGTGGTACCCTCCAGTGTCATGTGTTCTTCTCAAATGGAATATTTCAGTCTGAATTGGAGAGGCCAAAGGAAGGTCTTAGCTTAAAGGCCCTGAATTTTTATTTTTGAAAATTTTTGGCTTACAAATAAGAGTCATGAGAGAAGAGGACCATGAGAAGGTATAAGACATGGATATGACCAACAAATACTGCTTTCATACTCACTTAGCACACTTCATGAGGCCTGGATTTATCAATGCCATTTATCCTGTGTGTCCATTAATCCAGCCTACATCTACTGAGCTCTTGTATGTCAGGTATTGTGCTAGATTCTGGGGCTTCTATGTGAATCAGGCACCATCCACATCCTCAAAGACCTCACGGCTCCATGTAGAATCAGATAAAGAAATATGCCCCATTGGAGAGGAAGCTGGTGTGTTCTCAGTTCAGTTCAGTTCAGTCCAGTCACTCAGTCGTGTCCGACTCTTGGCGACCCCATGAATCGCAGCACGCCAGGCCTCCCTGTCCATCACCAACTCCCAGAGTTCACTCAGACTCACATCCATCGAGTCAGTGATGCCATCCAGCCATCTCATCCTCTGTTGTCCCCTTCTCCTCCTGCCCCCAATCCCTCCCAGCATCAGAGTCTTTTCCAATGACTCAACTCTTCACATGAGGTGGCCAAAGTACTGGAGTTTCAGCTTTAGCATCATTCCTTCCAAAGAAATCCCAGGGCTGATCTCCTTTAGAATGGACTGGTTGGATCTCCTTGCAGTCCAAGGGACTCTCAGGAGTCTTCTCCAACACCACAGTTCAAAAGCATCAATTCTTCGGTGCTCAGCCTTCTTCACAGTCCAACTCTCACATCCATACATGACCATTGGAAAAACCATAGCCTTGACTAGACGGACCTTTGTTGGCAAAGTACTATCTGTGCTTTTCAATATGCTATCTAGGTTGGTCATAACTTTCCTTCCAAGGAGTAAGCATCTTTTAATTTCATGGCTGCAGTCACCATCTGCAGTGATTTTGGAGCCCCCCAAAATAAAGTCTGACACTGTTTCCACTGTTTCCCCATCTATTTCCCATGAAGTGATGGGACCAGATGCCATGATCTTCGTTTTCTGAATGTTGAGCTTTAAGCCAACTTTTTCACTCTCCACTTTCACTTTCATCAAGAGGTTTTTTAGTTCCTCTTCACTTTCTGCCATAAGGGTATTGTCATCTGCATATCTGAAGTGATTGATATTTCTCCCGGCAATCTTGATTCCAGCTTGTGCTTCTTTCAGCCCGCATTTCTCATGATGTACTCTGCATAGAAGTTAAATAAGCAGGGTGACAATATAGAGCCTTGATGTACTCCTTTTCCTATTTGGAACCAATCTGTTGTTCCATGTCCAGTTCTAACTGTTGCTTCCTGACCTGCATAGAGGTTTCTCAAGAGGCAGGTCAGGTGGTCTGGTATTCCCATCTCTTTCAGAATTTTCCACAATTTCTTGTGACACACATAGTCAAAGGCTTTGGCATAGTCAATAAAGTAGAAATAGATGTTTTTCTGGAACTCTCTTGCTTTTTCGATGATCCAGCAGATGTTGGCAATTTGATCTCTGGTTCCTCTGCCTTTTCTAAAACCAGCTTGAATATCTGGAAGTTCACGGTTCATGTATTGCTGAAGCCTGGCGTGGAGAATTTTGAGCATTGCTTTACTAGCGTGTGAGATGAGTGCAATTGTGCGGTAGTTTGAGCATTCTTTGTGTTCTATGTGACCTTAAAACTGGTATTGGTGGATGCAAGTTACTAGCAGATGGATTTCAGTTCAATATTAAGAACAGCTTTCCAAGCACTGAGCATGTCTGGAGCAGGTAGGGTTTCCTGCCCCGACCCAGGTGCCTCAAGCATGAGGTGCATGTCAGGTAATGGTGTGGCTAGACCTCAGGGAGGATGCTGTAGTGGTGTTTAAGCTGGGGTCCTGAGACTCCTCACCAGCTGCTACACAACAGAACATTCACCTTCAAACCCAGCCAAGCCTAGACCAAGCCTTGGTTTAGCTAAGAAAGAGATTCCTTGAAGTTCAGAAGATGGGGTTGGGCTTAAATGAGAGATGGGCAGGGGTCTTCTGCCCTGCTGAGGGATGGGCTGGACAACTTTGTCCCATGGGGAGCTTCACTTATGGGTCCGGTGCACCCACTGGGGCATGGCATCCTGGCAGGATCTGATAAAGCATAGAAGCCACAGGACTCATTAACATCACTCCCAGTGTACATGAGAATAGGACGTGCATAGAACACAGATATGCCCAACTGAGGGGTCTGTGTAAACCCTTCCATAGTCCCCTAATGTACTTTGAAGAGAGCTCCTGGGCCCTTGTCATCATCTAAAGGTAGCTCATGATCAGCTCCTACTTTTCTGTCCCCCACTCCTGCTCCCTCCCCACCCTTTGCCTTGTGTCCAAGCCCCACCTGCTCCCCTGATCAGGGAGCAGCTCTGGACCAGGCTGTCTACTTCCTTCCTCCCCCCAGGGAGCCTAGAACACCGACTCACAAAATAAGGATCAAAAGTATTGTCCTCCTGGAGCTTGGAAAGTATAAAGACAGAGCTCGTTCTGTCATTTAGTCACGGGTAGGGCTGCAACCTGGCCTGCATTTCTCTGAAGTGGTCACTTTTGTTCAGGTTTACACTGTGTCCAAATCAGAAATGATCTAGATTTTTTTCTTAATGGACCTGGGACTGTTTAGCAGAG
This sequence comes from Bos mutus, assembly GCF_027580195.1. NCBI lineage: Eukaryota > Metazoa > Chordata > Mammalia > Artiodactyla > Bovidae > Bos > Bos mutus. The sequence goes on from NC_091627.1 coordinate 21,053,670, forward strand.
CCTGACCTTTTCTCTAATGGGGAAAATAACCACTGCCATTCACTGCAGTTGTGTTGAGCATCGCTATGCCTTCCCATAATGGAAGTGTCACTCACAAGCTTCTTGAGGAAAGGGTTTCTGGTATCCAAGACCTGAGAACAGGGTCAGTGGAGGCTAGATTTCAGGAGGACCTGACTCTGGAGTGGACAGGACAACAATTTTCTATTTTTTCCCTGATCACATCCTAATTGATGTAAGATTTTGTTCTTTGCTATGCAAATGCTTTTAAGTTTAATCAAGTCCCACTTATTTATTTTTGTTTTTATTTTCATTACTCTAGGAGGCGGGGTATAAAAAGGTCTTACTGTGATTTATGTCAAAGAGTGGCCTGCCTATGTTTTTCTCTAAGACTTTTATAGTGTCCGGCCTTACATTTAGGTTTTTAATCCACTTTGAGTTTATTTTGTGTATGGTGATTGAGAGTGTTCTAATTTCATTTTCTTACATGTAGCTGTCCTGTTTTCCCAATGATGAACTTACTTGCAAAGCAGAAATAGACATAGACGTACTGAACAAATGTATGGACACCGAGGTGGGTGGAGTAGGGGCGGGATGAATAGGGAGATTGTGATTGACCTATATACCCTGCTATGTGTAAAATAGATGGCTAATGAGGACTGACTCTATAGCACAGGGAACTCTACTCAGTGTTCTTTGGTGACCTAAATGGATAGAAAATCCAAAAGAGAGGGGATATATGTATACATAGGGCTGATTTGAGCAGGCTCTGGGAGTTGGTGATGGACAGGGAAGCCTGGTATGGTGCAGTCCATGGGGTCACAAAGAGTCAGACATGACTGAGCGACTGAACTGAACTGAAGGCTGATTTAGTTTGCTGTACAGCAGAAACTCACACGGCAATGTAAAGCAACTGTACTTCAACAAAATTTTTAAAATAGAATATTTACTATTAAAAAAGATTTTGTTCTTAAAAGACTGTGAAGAGAAGACAGAATTTCATGAAATCTTGCGCTGAATGGATATAGAGACTTCTTCAGGGACCCTATCACTTGGTGACAAGCTGCAAACAAGATTTGGTTTAGGCTGTTAAGTAGCTGCGTCTTGGGGCGATGTTTCTACTTCCTGACCTGAAAGGCGGATACAGAGCACCTTGTGCACAGAGGGTGGTAGGGAGGCCTTGGTGAGGTGGCTCGCAGGGTGCAGGTGGGGGCCATGGGCAGTGCTGGGCGAGGGGCCGCCCTTGTCCTCCTTGCCCCCTTCCACTCCATCGAGCAGAATTCTGAAAGAAAGTGGATTGAAACTCTGGGTTTAGAAGGAGTTCTTCTGTAATGAAGGTGAAGAGAGGATTCTTCTTGATCATTTTAGTTCTTTTCAGCAAGTGAGAAGTCATCACAGTACCAATCACGGCTCCCTTGTGGGCATGCATCACAGTGTAAAAGGTGCTTTCCCTGTTCTTGATTGGTTTACCCTTTGTGGGAACTCTGTGAGCAAAGCAGACGGCGGGGAGTGGTGTAGGGTGGGGGAGGCTCCCGAGGATGAAGTGACAAAGGGAGGCAGCACTGGCTCTGGAGAGACCCATGGCAGCAGCCAGTTTGGGAATCAGGGAGGCCCTTGTCTGAGTCCTTGGTCCATTGACGGCTGTCTTGGCATGGCTGGGAATCCAGTCTCTGGTCCTCATCTGTAAAACTGCTGTATTGTGAGGACTGGAAAATGATGTCAACTCATTGCTTACTCTGATGGGTTCCAGAGAAATGTAAGCTATTGATTAATTTAATCATGCGTATCAGGCATCAGTACTCAGTACATAGTGGCACTCAATAAATGATGGCTGTTTTTACTTTAAGCTTTATTGAGCCCCTAGAATTTCAGGCACTTTGCTTCATCTGTGAGCCCTGCTCAGTAAAGCATTCTGTCCCCATTTACAGAAAAGAAGGAGGTTGTGACTTAGCATCACCCAGAGAACAAGTAACAGCAATGACTTGAACCAATGAAATGACTTTTCCTTTCTAGTCACAAGTTGCTCACTCGTGGTGGTGGTTTAGTCACTAAGTCATGTCCTACTCTTGCGACCCCATGGACTATAGCCCCCCAGGCTCCTCTGTCTGTGGAATTTTCCAGGCAAGAATACTGGAGCGGGTTGCCATTTTCCTCCTCCAGGAGCTCTTCCCGACCCAGCATTGCAGGCAGATTTTTTACTGTCTGGGTTCACTGAGGATGAGGAACCAGTTAAAGTCAAACACTTTAGGATTTGTCTGTTTTCAAGTGTGCTTTTTGAATAATATGATTGCTTTGGCTCTTTGACCTTTACAAGTCTTATAGAAACAGCCTCAGAAGGATGGGGACTAGCTGGTGGCTAGAAGTCTGACTCTAAAATGCTACTTCTTAACCCTGACCGCATCTTATAAACAGTAGGAAGCTTAAGGAAAAACACTGGTGACTGAACCTTATAGAAAACATTCAGATACAATTGCTCAGGGTGATACCTAGCCATCATTTCCCCCCCAAGCTTCCCAGATGTTTATTATATGCATCTAGCATTGAGAACTGTGCCCGATGACAAGTTAAGAATCAGCCAGATGCAAGGCCAAGTGGTGCCCTGGCAGAGCTGCTGTTTATAAGAAGTCAATAACCTCTCATCCCTTGGCTAGAATTCAGTGATTAAATAATTGTCTGACCAGGATTGTGACACGCTACCCGCCCTGCAAATGGGTAAGACCCAATCTCGTGGTGCGGCATTCATAGCCATCCCTGACTGGTTAGCACCTCACTTCCAACCAGTCTTGTGACTCAGTTGCATAGGATGATTCAATGCTCCCAAACACAGTCTGCATTTTGTCACATCTGTACAATGCCTCCTTGCTAAGACCTCTGGCTGCCCAGTTTTGCATGGCAAGCCCTTATTCACCCTTTGAAACTCACAGCAACCATTCCCTGCTCCTGGACCCTCTCAACCACCCTGGCCAGCAGTCAGCCCCTCTCTGTGTTCCCAGTAACTGGTTTATGCCTCCAGGAGAGAGATCAATTTTCTGTCCACCTTGTAGACTGTACACTCCTTGATTCCATATTCTCGGTCCCCTCCGTCCTGTGCCTGTTCCAGACCATGTACATCAAATGAATGAACAAATGCAAATGACATGGCTCTAGTTTAGAACTGGGAACTGAGACTGAATTAAATTTTCCTAATGTATTTTCCACACTCCAATCACATGTGTTCTGTGTCACTTAGTCCCTGGGGGTATGAGGGGGAGGGGTCTTCATCTCTTTTCACAGACGGAGAAACTGAACTTTAAAGAGGAAACGTGGTCCTTCAAGGACACCTTAATGACATTAGAAAAAGAAATAGGGGAAGTTTTGCTAGTTTTCTATCTCCTGCAGAGAAGATTCTGACCATGGGTGTGGTGAGTGTCTGGGGTGTGGTGAGTGTCTGGGGTGTAGGACCGCTACCATTAACCCAGAGGTTAATGAGCCCTGTTTAATTCTATTCACTCTCAGAGCTTCAGCTTCCACCCACATAATCTCACCTCCTGCATTCAAAATTCTCTCCCAGTTTTTGCTCACTTAAGTCAACTGCCTCCTGAACATTTTCACTTGCATTTTTTAAATAGGTCTCTAGTGCTACAAATGGAACTCATCTTCCCCTTAGATTCCTCTCATTCCCTATAAAAAAATGAGGCAGAAACACAGGAGTCATTCTCTTCACTGTCCTTTTCCTCACAACCCGCATCTAATTGCTCACAAAGTCTTGATGATGTCACTTTGGAAATACCTTTTCCCAGTTCTGGGCCTGGTTTCTTCATCTGGTCTTTGATAACCCTCCATTTGGGGCTGCTTATTATGTTTTCCAAAGAGAGACTCTTAAAACGTTTTTTTAAAAAAAATTGGTGCCTCTTTCCTGGATTCACAGATGATTTTAAAAATGATAATTACCTCTTCCATCTTCAGTTTTGATTCTGTTTTGAAGTCCTCTTCCTCTAATTAAAAACGGAATCGACAACTCCTTGTGTTATTTGAGCCTGATGCGAAGAACTGACGCTTTGGAAAGGATCCTGATGCTAGGAAAGATTGAAGGCAGGAGGAGAAGGGGACGAGGAGAAGAGGATGAGATGGTTGGGTGGCATCACCAACTTTATGGACATGAGTTTGAGCAAGCTCTGGGAGTTGGTGATGGACAGGGAAGCCTGGCGTGCTGCAGTTCATGGGGTCACAAAGAGTCGGACATGACTGAGCAACTGAACTGACTGACTTGTGCAGTAAAAGCGGCAAAGTTGCACAAATAACTGTATGGTGCAGGAATCAGGGTCCCTAGGCTCCCCCTTGGGATTGGACATCTCCATGAGATACACAGGTCAGCTCCTTTGCTATGCTTTCAAGATCGCCCACAGCAAACAAAGTACATTACATTCTGGGCTAATTTCCACAAACTTTTTCTTTTTAATGCTTAGGACAGCCCCTGGCAAGTGTATGAATTCAGTCAATATTACCTATTATTATTTTTTCTTCCCAGCATGTATTCTTTAAGTTCAGTTCAGTTCAGTTCAGTCGCTCAGTCATGTCCAACTCTTTGGGACCCCATGAATCGCAGCACGCCAGGCCTCCCCATCCATCACCATCTCCTGGAGTTCACTCAAACTCATGTCCATTGAGCCAGTGATGCCATCCAGTCATCTCATCCTCTGTTGTCCCCTTTTCCTCCTGCCCCCAATCCCTCCCATCATCAGAGTCTTTTCCAATGAGTCAACTCTTCTCATGAGGTGGCCAAAGTGTATGCTTTAGGGATTTAAAAATATGCACAGTTGCTGCTTATGACATGACTAATCCCCTGAGGTGATGACTGGTCTCCAATTTTAACTCTAGTAAGCAGACAGATATGTCTGTCACTTCATCTTCTTCAATTTCACTCATCATTGAAGACTCATAAAAGTTAGAGTTGAAAAACCCATAGGGATCACCAAGCATGACCCTTTATTTTACACAGGGGAACTGAGGTCACACAACTCATCTTCAGTTTAGTGGGTTTCAGTGCATTTTAGAAATACACAGCACACACTGAATCTAGACTTCTCCCTGGAACAGGTGACCACAAACTGTTACAGGTGAGGTCAGTGAAGTAGCAGTTACTTTGGAAGCATCTAAATACATTTTGGGGCTTCCCAAGTGGCTCAGTGATAAAAAATTTGCCGGCCAATGCAGGAGGCATGGCTTTGATCCCTGGGTCAAGAAGATCCCCTGGAGAAGGAAATGGCAACCCATTCCAGTATTCTTGCCTGGAAAATCACATGGGCAGAGGAACCTGGCAGGATCAGTCCATGGGGTCACAAAGGGTCTGATAAGACCGAGGGATTAAACAATGACAATAACGACAAAATGCATTTTCAGTTGCCAGCTAAAGAATTGGTCTTGCTACCCAATTAGTTAAGGGAAGAGGCAGGTCAGGAAAAGGAAAGCCTGGTGAAAGAGCACAGAAGGGTTAAGGGGTCAGGCACATCCCTGGAGTGTAGACAGCAAGAGTGGGAAGGGCTAAGAGATTAGGCTGGAACTAGATGGTAACAGAACTTGAACCTCATGCTAAAGACTGTGGACACTGTCGTGAGCAAATGAAGCAACAACAAGAATGTTTGAGCAGAAGATGGCCATCACCCTGTGTTCCGCTGCAGTGGCCATGTCAGCTGGCCTTTCCACGCACAGCCTTCCCCTCTGGGTGCTATTATCTGATCGCTCATCTGAAAAGAAGATGTGGTACATATATACAATACAAAGTTACTCAGACATAAAAAAGAACAAAATAATGCCATGTGCAGCAATGTGGATGGACCTAGAGATTATCATACGGAGTGAAGTCAGACAGAGAAAGACACATACCACATGATATCGCTTGTAAAGGGTGGTCTTAAAAAAGGCGTACAAATGAACTTATCTGCAAAACAGAAATAGAGTCACAGGTGTAGAAAACAAACTACTGGTTACCATGAGCCAAGTGGGGGGAAAGGGATAAATTGGGAGATTGGGATTGACATATACATGCTGCTGCTGCTGCTGCTAAGTCGCTTCAGTCGTGTCCGACTCTGTGCGACCCCATAGACGGCAACCCATCAGGATCCCCCGTCCCTGGGATTCTCCAGGCAGGAACACTGGAGTGGGTTGCCATTTCCTTCTCCAATGCATGAATGTGAAAAGGGAAAGTGAAGTCGCTCAGTCGTGTCCGACTCTTCGAGACCCCATGGACTGCAGCCCACCAGGCTCCTCCGTCTATATATAAAATAGATGACTAATAAGGACCTACTGTATAGCACAGTGAACTCTACTCAATACTCTGTAACGGCCTATATGGGAAAAGAATCTAAAAAATAGTGGATTCACTTGGCTGTATACTTGAAACTAACATGACAATGTAAATTAACTATATTCCAGCTTTAAAAAAGCTAGGAATCCTTTTGATTCTTGCTTCCTCACTTTCATCCAAATCATCCCAAGTTTGTTCATCACAGCTCCTAAACCCTCCTCTCATCTTCCTACTTCCCTCGGTCACTGCTGTGTGTTCCTAATCACAACCATCACCGTCTCTTGCTCAAACACCTGCGATCATCTCCCAGTGGATTTTTCTCTCACTTCCACTTGTGCTTCCCAAGCTCCCCTTCTCACACAGCAGCTAGATATGTCTTTGAAAATGTAAATCCCATCACATGGACACATCGCCACGATTAAAACTTCTTAGTGGCTTCTTGCTAAGTAATTTACATTTTCCTGTAGCCTGCAGGGTCCTTCCAGGTCTGGACCTTGCTGACTGCTCCTGGCTCACTGCGTCCATGACAGCCTCCTCCCGTCACCTGATGCACATCCTCCTTTAGCCCTTGAAATTGACACATTCTTCCCACCTCTCTCCTCTCTGCAGCACATGATTTTCTCAGGCTCTTGCGCTGATGACTCCTTTCACCTCTCAGACTCAGCACATTTATCATCTGCTCAGAAAGACCTTCCTGACTCCACTCCCCTATCCCCCATTAGTCTGTTTTGCAGTATCCATTTCTTTTCATTGACAGCACTTATCACATTGTTTTTTAGAGTTTTTTTCTTTAACAGTTTATTTGAAGCTCCTAGTACAATGCTTGGTGCATAGTTAGGTACTCAATAAATATTTGTTGGATGGGAGATTTGCTCACACACTTTGCTGAAGACCAGAGTTTAATGACCTTGGTTCATGACACGCAAGCTTGCCCTCTGTATTAGGAATGGCCCAAGCCAAGCTGATTCACTGGCTGATCATCCACTAATTAGATCTCTAAAGGATGTCAGCTAAGAGATATTGAAGCTCTGGTCAGTTGATGGTGAGTGTTGGATCTCTAACATTGTATAGTCTTAAGATGGAAGCCATTGGGGATACTGTGAGAGAGGAAGTTAGTCAAGAAAGAGGAGAGAGAAAAAAGGGAAAATAAGGCAATAATGAGAGTGATTATACAGACTCCTTGGAAAAGACTCTGATGCTGGGAGGGATTGGGGGCAGGAGGAGAAGGGGACGACAGAGGATGAGATGGCTGGATGGCAGCACTGACTCGATGACATGAGTCTGGGTGAACTCCGGGAGTTGGTGATGGACAGGGAGGCCTGGTGTGCTCGGCCTGGTGTGCTGCGATTCATGGAGTCACAAAGAGTCAGACACCACTGAGCGACTGAACTGAACTGAACTGAATACAGACTCCAAAGTCAGAGAGAAAGGCATAGAATCCTGACTCTTCCCTGCCCATGTTCCCCAAAAGCTCATGGCCTTTCTCTTCTTGCGTCCCTGAAACTGCCCATTATAGCTTTTAAAAGATTCCTCTTCATTCTAACCAGCCAGAGTGGGGTTACATTTAGAACAAAAAATTGTGACTGAGACATTTAGGAAGACTGCTCTGGCTAGGGCAGCTTGGGGCAGAGAGCGGCAGACAGGAGATGAGTTAGGCTGTTTTTGCAATGGACCAGGTGAGAGATGACACTATCTGGGCTAAGGAAAATAGAGGTGGTTGGAAGGGACAGATTCAGAGGATGTTGCATAGGTAGAATTGACTTAGTGCCAGTAGCTTGTAAAGGGGGAAGAGAAGGAGGACCTGATGATGCACAGTTTCTAGCATATAGAGCATCACCCAGTGATGGTCCTTCTATAAGCTGAGCTCGTGAAGGTGGGAGGAGTGGACAGTGAAGAGAACTGACCTGCACATCCCATGACTCCCCCATACAAACCACTCCTGTTAGGCAGGCAGGCTGCCAGGCTGCTCCTACTCTCCCTCTAGGAGCCTAGCAATGCCTGTCTCTAAAACTAATGCTGTTCTTTAGTCATTTTCTTCAATACAAATCATTCTCACTTCTTTTGACATCAATACTATTCTCATCTTTCAAGATTTATTTCAAGTTTCATTTTATCTGCAAGAATTCTCTGTGTACCAAGTCCTCTGACATGGTATCGCTCAGGGCACCTGTAGCTGTCAGAAACGAGGGCCAAGGAATGACACAGCAACATTCTATGCACAAACCATGGTGTACAGCACTACAGGACTTGATCCATCTTTCATATATTTCTGTGACCTAATGGAGACAAAGTCTTGGGAAAACACTGTCTTGTCCTTTACGCATACCCCTGGTCCAATTTTGCACAAAAATGGGTGATTCTTGATTCCCTCAAAAGTCTTGGAGAGAATTATGGACTTTTATAAATGGATGATAACTCTACTGTTTGCTTATTTGGGCTTTTCCTTCAATCCATGATACACAGCAATGACATGGCAGGCCAGTGAATTAAACTTCAATCCTCTACTGCCTTATCAAAAGCCTAGGTAATGGAAATTATATTTATGAGGACTTGTTTGAAGGGCATGCTATTTATCCCTTCCTCTCGTGTGCTAATTTTTATTCCTGCATCAAGCTGTGCACTTGGAGCATATGTTCTTAGTCCCCAGCAGAATTTTCATGCATTTTAATGTTATTTCCTTGGCTTACATCCAGGGATATTATACATAATGGCTTTATGAAAACTATTACTGAAGGGATGTCTTTGAAGTACTATGCATTAGGTCACTTAATTCCTTCTACATGGAGTCTGGAGTAAGAAACTCTTTTGTAATGAAAAAGGTCAGGAAAAGAGGGACTTCCTTTGAGGAGCTGAAGCAATTATAACTTTTGGTGACAAGACTGACTATGTCTTTCTTTTTGGATTGACCATTAAGCAACTTGCCAGATATGCAGGTGAAATGTAGGAACCATGAGGGCATCTATGGTTTGCACAAAGTTGGCAATGACATCTTTGAAGGTAACAATAGAGGCACCTGTGGCTTTTGCCTGGCACCAGAGGGAGACTGGGAATGAGAACTACTCAATGTCAACAAATTAGGAGGCTTGAAGGTCTTGCTAACTGCATTCTTCAGTTCCCCCACCTGAACCACTATCCATTTTGACTTTCTTGTTTTACGACTATGGTAAATCACGAACCCATTCTGGGACTTTTGTAAAACGAGGGCATTAGAGTTGAGGCTGGCTGATTAGAAGTGAATTATGGAACATCTCTAGCCATGTTTGGATGACTGCTTCCTTCTTGATGTTTCTGTGCCTGCTGTTCTGGATTCTTCCTCCCTCCTTGCCTGTTCTGGACTAACCACAGGCACCTTTCGTCCATGCCAGTGGCCTTCAGACTAAAGGGGTCACTGAAGAGTTTTCAAATTTAGCTACATGTTGGAATTATCTGGAGAGTTTAGAAAAATTATGATGCCCTGGCTACACCCTTAATAAATTAGACTCTGAACTGAGCCCTAGACACTTTTATTTTTGAAAACTCTTCAGGTATTTAAAATGTGCAGCCAAACTTGAGAATCAGTGCACTTTGAAATTTACTGTTTATTTGAATCACCGAGTATCTTTCACACTGCACATTCTGACTCCAGAGTTTTGGGAGGAAGTCTGAGAGTCTTCAAGTCCCAAAAGCTATCAGGTCATCTGATGCTGTTGGTTCTTGAATCACACTGAGTAGTGAGGGAAGAACACACATTTGAGGAACAGTGTAAAGGAGGAAGTACTATGGATTCACTTTAGCTGGACCCCAGTGTGGGTCATCCTCTGGGCTGAAATGAGCAGAGCCATTTTCTGTGTTCTGATTGGCTGAACCCCAGGCAAAGTCAAGTCCAGTGTGAGGCCCAGAGCTCCAGGAGGACCATGAAGATGCCCAAAGACATGTTCCATCTTTCCTGCCCACCCTCTGTGGCACTGATCTCTTTCTTGCAAGTTTTGTCTGCAGTCAGTTATCTATGTTATTCCAAGCACGTGAACTTGTTTACTAACTAGATGATGAGTATCCTGAAGACACAGTCATCTCTTTGTCTGCAAAGCTTGAACCTCACAGGTGGCTGCTGAGAGAGGGCATGCATGGAAGACAGGTGCTTCTTGGAGGGAAAAAGAACAGAGGACTAATATTGATGCCTCAGTGTGATGCGACAGTGATTCTGTTCTGAGAGTGCCTTGCAAAAGAAAGAGTGCCCCAAAACACCACAGTCCTGGAGAATTATCGTGGTTTCTTGCCTCTCTGCTTCTGCTTGCAACTGTGTCACAGTGACTCATCTTTCAAGGCTCAACTCAGAAAAGTCTCGTCCCATCTTATGCTTTCCTTCCGTTCTCCCTGCCTCTGTGCCATCCCGACTCCTGAGCTACTTCCATCACAGACTCTGCTGTCCTCAACTGCTCGTGTATCTCGTCTCTCTGTGTCACTCAACATGCTGCCCGGCGAGCAACAGGCATTTAGGAAACACAAGCTCAATGAGATAAAATGAATGACTTACCATGAACTTCCCTTCTCCACATTTCCTGACTTTCATCCAGGGAGGAATAATTAATCCAGAAGGCAGGAAACAGATTATTTTTGGATACCACTGGGAGAACCAGGATACTTAATGCTGGTGTCCTCTATAATTGGAAGCTATTAACAGAAATAACTCACTGCAGTGGTGCTTTCGGTCCTTTGTCAGTTTCCAACCTGAGCTGAGAGGGTGGTAGGTGGTTTCCTAATAGTAGGAAGGCTGTGTGTGAATCTCGGCTCAGGGAGCCAAGCTTTTGGAAACATCTTTGCCCTCCAACTGGGGCCCCAAGGCTGCATGTGCTCTTGGGCACTTTTATGGACTGTTTGCCTGAGGAGACAGTGGCATCCTACTCACCAGGTTGGAGGTGCCCTCTTGGCACCCAGTAGGTGCTGGTGGTTTCTGGTGAATTTAGAGCTCATGAGTAACACTCCTATCTTACGGGAAAATGACATTTGCTATTATGTTATTCAAAGCACACTTGTTAATTATCATATTTTTAGCTGATACATAGCATCCATTTTTAGAACATTCAGAAAAGATGTCATGTCTTTGAAGCTATGTCTAGGTAAGGAAATAGGGTAGTCACCTGTAAGAGTTTTCTTTTCTTTCTTTTCTTAAAATAAAAGATTTATTTTGTTTATTTATGCCTGGTCTTTGCTGCTGCACGCCGGGCCTTCTGCAGTTGGGGCAAGCGGGGGCTACTCTCTACTGTGGGGCACGGGCTTCTTATGGTGGTGGTTCCTCCTGTTGCGAAGCAGGGGCTTTAGGGTAAGGGGCTTCAGAAGTGACAGCTCCTGGGCTCTAGAGCACAGGTTCAACAGCTGCGGCTCATGGGCTTAGCTCCAGGAGGAACTTAGTTCCCATGTGATGCTCCGCAGTATATGGGATCTTCTTGGACCAGGGCTTGAACCCGTGTCCCCTGCATTGGCAGGTAGATTCCTTACCACCAAGCCACCAGAGACGCCTTTTCTTTTTTCTTTCTTTTCCTCTCCCTTCTTGTCTTTTCTTTTCTCTCTTCTCTTCTTTTCTTTCTCTCCTCTTCTCTCCCCCACCACCCCTCTTTTTCACTCTCATAAATTGCGGGTAGAACGCAAGACTGCAGTTTTTTTTTAAATGATGACAGCTTACTCCAGCAGAGGGAGTTCCCTTGTAATATCCCTTCCTAGCATGTGCAGGACTAAAGAGACTGGAGAGACTCTCCTTGAGCGGTCTGTGTCAAGGATTGAGGCTGTATTCGAAACAGGTGGATGGAGCTAACGTATATTCCAAATAAGAATGGTAGTTGGATTTAAGAAAGAAAAATGAAGATTTAATCCATGCGTTGAGGTTGGATTTATAGTTTTGATATCATAAATTAATTCCTGCTTGAAATGGGATCATCCATGGTAAAGAGTAAATCAAGCTCCGCTTGAATTTTCACAAAGAGGATTGGGTGTTTTCTCTTTGAAAGACTTAAAAGGAGCTGGTTGAGTCGACACTTCTGTGCTGTCACTTGGAACGAGAGCAGAGTCCTAAATTCACCTCTGATGAGTCGTGAGCCAGAGCTGGGGGAAGGATGCTCACGCCGGAAGTGACAGCCGTTCCCCCTGGTCCCCCGTCCTCAGCCCCTCACATGTTCATCTCTCCAGACCTGCTGCTCTTTCATTTCTCCTTGTTTAACAAACATTGCTCATTTTCTTTTTCTCATTTTCCTCACTTTCTTAGGGATAGTGAAACACAGACAACCTGAATTGGCTGGTCTGGGGAACAATGCTGCTTTATTTTTTCTTACAAATGTGCCTTCCCTGTTCATTACTTGAAGGTTACGAGAAGGACTGGAACTTGTCTCTGGCCCTTCCCTAGAGGGTCAGCCTGCACTTGACACGAGGGCTGGCTAAAGGTATGCTCTTGACCTTCACTCAAAATTCTCTGTCATGTTTTTGAGCCTCTTTCTTTCCAACAGCCCCTCTGAGAGCTGCACGGAGCCCTGAGTATGAAGGCTGCTTTGTGGTCCTTCCATAACCATGCTCTTCTCCCATCCAGGGTCCTGGGCCTCAGACCCTTCATACAAATTCCTTACTTGTTTCAGAGGTTTGTACACTGTCTAGAGCTTTATACAGCACCTGACTTGCAGATACATTCTTGTTAGTAGATGGGAGCCTAGAAACTTAACCTGGAATGTGGTAGGAAAAAAGTAATGTTAAAAGGGGGTCAATCCTTCATACATATAAGAGCAGTGTGTGTGTGTGTGTGTGTGTGTGTGTGTGCACCCGATGGTTTTCAAAGGCTTTTTGTTTTTCTTTTTATAGCTTCAAATCTGCTTTTTAAAAGCTTTGTTAAATTAACATTTCATAAAATTTACCTACTGTAAGAGTACAATTTACTGTGAGAAAATTTACAGAGTAGTGCACCCTTCACCATAATCCAGTTTTGTGGGGAAGTACTCTGGCCACTTGATGTGAAGAACCGACTCACTGGAAAAGGCCCTGATGCTGGGAAAGATTGAAGGGGATGACAGAGGATGAGATGGTTGGATGGCATCACCGACTCTATGCACATGAGTTTGAGCAGGCATTGGGAGTTGGTGATGTACAGGGAAGCCTGGTGTACTGCAATCCATGGGGTCACAATGAATTGGACATGACTGAGCGACTGAACTGAACTGAAGTCCTTGGGAATCCTTGGAAATGTGGGGGAGGGGTCAGATTTCCCACAGCATGTGGAGTGGGGATCTAGGCTCTTTGATTTGGATAGACAAAGAAAGATTAAGCCCCCAGAGAGCTGGAAGACATGGGGACTTGTGAATTAAAAACTTCAGGTATAAAGAAACTGAGCATAGTTCATAGTTAATAACCATTGGTAACCAGTCCATTCTGAAGGAGATCAGCCCTGGGATTTCTTTGGAAGGAATGATGCTAAAGCTGAAACTCCAGTATTTTGACCACCTCATGCGAAGAGTTGACTCACTGGAAAAGACTCTGATGCTGGGAGGGATTGGGGGCAGGAGAAGGGGACGACAGAGGATGAGATGGCTGGATGGCATCACTGACTTGATGGACGTGGGTCTGAGTGAACTCCGGGAGTTGGTGATGGACAGGGAGGCCTGGCGTGTTTCGATTCATGGGGTCGCCAAGAGTCGGACACGACTGAGCGACTGAATTGAACTGAACTGAACACCTAAAGATTATTTGCTAAATGCTAGACATTGTTCTGAGATTTCATTAACCCATTTGTTTTCTTTTTTTTTTTTAACCCATTTGTTTTCAACAACTGGTGAGGCAAGTGTTTTTATTATCTATGATTTTTTAAATGAGGAAGCAGGTGCCTAGATGCTAAGGAAGTTGCCTGAAGTCACATAGCTGGTATTCAAACCAAGGTAGCATGTCTCCAGGAACCACATCCAACCAGCACTGTGCTCCCTAACTCACCAAGTGGTCTGGAACAAGGGACTCTACCCCTTGGACCTAGATGTCCTCCTCACTAAAATCAAAGACTTGGACTAGCCTATTGATACATACATTTGCTCACTCATTCACTCTTTCATTCCAGGCATAAAGTGGGAGTTTAGCACACTTGAATAAGACTGCTTTCTTTTGCCTTTCAGTCCTTGCTTCTTTTTGGAGATTCCAGAACTTTTTTCCTTCTGATATCCCGACCTTCCCTGCTGAATCTTTGTCATCAGTTTATACACCTACCACTCTCCTTGTTGAAGCCACCCACCAACCTCAGGGTCTTTATCCCATCATTGTTTTAGCTTCTGATTCACTGTTCATATGGAAACATCTTCAGGATGGGCAATTTCAGTATCCATTTGGTTGACCCTTATAACACTTGGGCTCCAAATTCCCTGGTCTCCTCTTCTTTTCCTCCACCCAGCTCAGCCATGCATTCCCAAACACACACACACACACACACACACTTGTTCTTATCATGACCAATAACAGCTGTGACTCCATAATCTCCCACTTTAAGAGACCTTCTCTCATTGATCAATTTTCCAGCTCCTTTCTTCTAGTATCTTTGACTCCAGCAGTTCTTTAACCTCACAGTGTCCAGCTATCTCTTCATCCTTCATTATTTGTCACTGTCTCTCCCTCTTCTATTGTTATCAGTCTATGTACCTAACTGAAATTCCATGGTCCATCAGTATAAACAGCAGGAAGCTGGACTTCCCCGGTGAAAAAAAAGCAAAACAACAAACTGGTCTTGCTTTACATTCATTTCAATTGGACCCCCTTAAAGCAATTCAGTCCACATTTTATAATTTTCTTGTCTTACATACAAAGTTTTACATTTCTTGGCAATTATTTCATTCACCTTCATTTTTTTGCCACAGATCTCTGATGTCTCCTTTCGAATTTGCAAACTCAGCTGTTGATTTCGTTGAGAAAATTGAAGTTTTCACAGAACATGCACAAGCTTTCATCAACTTGCCTACCTACTAGCCTGTTTCCACACCTATATATACTATTTCCTCTTCCTATTCTGATGCAGAGATGAATTGTCTGTGTTCCTAGACAATGTAGTTTCTGATAGGTGTGTTCCAAATTCCATTCCCTCTCCCTACTACTCTGACCTCATTATCAGGTTTTCTTCTCTACCAGATCTTTCCCACAAGCATGCAAACATATAGCCATGTTTCCCATTACACACAAGAAAACAAAAAAATCCTTGGTTTTAATTTACTTCCTTCTCTGTCATTCTATTTATCTCTTTCCTTTACACCAAATTCCACAAAGAAAAATGTCCTAACGCCCTGATTCAATTTTTTCCTTGTAGTATCAGGACAGTACAAGTAATCCTGCAATGAATGACATGAGTGATATAACGATAAACACTTCTTTCTCTCTCACATCCTAGTCGGTGTGGGTTGGTGGTGCTCCTGGGTGGTTCTCCTCCAGAGGTTGATCCACGCTCAGTCTGCACTTCCGCATGTCGCTTCCATTTTCACACAACATCCATGGTGACTACAATGTGAAAAGTGAGCAAGATCACACAGGGGTTTTTGTGAGTAGACCTGCTTAAAGTTGCCACGAATCATCCTTCTCACATTTCTATGCCTGACCTTAAGTTAGAGGGTCCCAACGTAACTATAACGGGGGCTGAAAATGTATTCCAGTTCACCCAGGAAAAGGAAATGAGATAGACCTTCATCCAGCTAAATCATTGACATTTGGAAAGTTTTTGTTACAGCCTCTGGTATTAATTGTCCTGACTGATGCAAACATTGGTATCAGTTTTTGATATAACAAAAAACTAAAATAGATGACATTGATTTAATGGAAGCTTTAGAGATGAGAAGAGTAGATGTAACACACTGGAGAGTTGAAGATCCATCTTATGTAGCAGCAAATTATTTGGTAAAACCTCATTTCTACCGAGATCATAGCCGTAAGATAAAGTTGGAAAGCAGAACATTAGTGAAGTGTGTAGGCTATTACTGACTATGTGTGCAAGACAGCAGATAAAAAAGAACACGTGTTCCATATGAACCAGCCAGCCTGTAAGCAAACAGTTGGAAAAGCTAACTGTTTTGGTCTCTAAAAACCAAGATAGAGGATTTAATAAGGCTTTGAGTGAAAAATTCTCAGAACATTTCTGAATTGAATAAAGTGACTCAGAGCAAAGATTAAGTTGAGGGTCTGATTTTCCCATTCAAACCTGATTGTGGGAGCAGGAGAGAGGTGTGGGGGAGAGAGACTGAAGGAAGATGGGAGGAGAGAGGGAGATTAGATAAGGGTGTTGATGAATCAAAGAGCTCATTTAAGAACTAGGTATCTAGGAGCAAATGTGAGTGTGTTCCTTACTTGTGAAACTGATGACACAGGCTGGAAGAAGTAGCTGTGGTCTTCTGTGCCCAGGAAGAGGAAGTGAGATGTGTTAGCACCTTGCCAGTCCCACCACACTGCTCTAATTCACCTTCTGCCCCCATCACTCCACTGAAGTTTCCCCTGTTGTTTCATAGGAAGTTCACCAACAACAGGACACTCAGGTTGCTAAATCAATCAGCCAGCCCTCAGTCCTCATCCTAGCTGACCCCTTGGCAGCCTCAGACACCGTTGATCACTTCCCTTTGCTTTGAAGTAAATTCTGCACTTAGATTTGTTCTTTGCTCATTTCCTTCTGCTATGGTCTCCTCATCTCCATGATCTTTTTATGTTGAGACCTCAGCACCCAGTTCTTGAACCTTACCTTTTCCATCTATGCTTACTCCCAAGGTGATCACATCAACTTTCATGGAATTAAATACCATCTATGCACCATCTATGATGTATATAGCACAGACCTCTCTCCTGCTTGAGGTTCATCTATCCAGTTGCTTTCTAGTCCTCCTTGTATCAGTCCTATCATATCTAATGGATGTAAAACTGAATTCCTGATCTTCTCCCTGAAAGCTACTTGTTTCACTGTTTTCCCGTCTCAGGAAAAGGCAGCCTCATCCTTTGAGGGTCCCAGAGTAATAAACTTGTTGTCAACATTACCTCCAGTTTGTATCTCATGCCCTCATGCAACCTATCACAAAGCCTTGATGTCTCTGCCTTCAAAGGATGCCCAGCATCCGAGCAGTTCTCAGCATCACTGGGGCAAATCACCAGGCTAAGCTACCATCGTCCCTCACCTCAATTACTGCCTGGCCTGGCTTCTGCCTCTGTGCCTTTTCATCTGTTCTCAACATGGTTGCCATGGTGATCAAAAATAAGTCAGATTGTGTTACCTTCCTGCTCACACCTATGATATCTTCCTTCCTAAGTCCAACCCAAAGTCTTTCCAAAGGTCTATGTGGCTCCAAAGTGCTGTCTCCTAGCTCTCTGGTTTCTTCTATTCTTTTCTCCTTCACTCCTTTCTGGACACACTGGCCCTCTTGCCATCTCTGAGTGGTCTAGGAATGCCCCCTCCCACAGCACTTGGCACTTATCATCCTTACCATCCTTCCTTCCTGGGCCTTTTTGGCAGGGAGCCCTTTCCTTGAACACCTGGGTTGGCTGCTCCCTCAGGTCCCAATACTCCTGCATTATCTACTCCTCTGTAGCACTGTCATCTTCTACCCTAGCAAACAGCTTGCCAACCGATCATATATTCTGCCTTCTCAGAAAAAAAAAATATTACTGCTTTCTCTCCCAGTAAAACAGAAGCTCAAAGAGGTAGAGATTCTTGCCTGTTTTATTGACTGCATGTCCCAAGCGTCTAGATGGGTGCCTGGCACAGAGCAGACATTCAACACATAGGTGTAACATACCATGTGCAGGAAAAAATGCACCCGTGTGAAGGGTGAGAGATGAGGAAGGAAAGAGGACCCAAGCTGGCAGGAGCAGGAAGTGGCAGGACTGCCTGGCAGAGGTCTGGGCTCTGGGAAGTCGAGGGGCTCCAGAGATACACCGTGTCACACTGCAGCCCCTCTCCCATGGCTGGACCACATCCTCCCTGCTCGGAGGCTTCCTGCTGTCTACAAAGCCCGCTGCACTGACATCCTCTGGCTGCTTTGCACAGCTTGAACAAGGCAGTAAATTGGTCCCTGCAGGGCTGTGGGCTCACAGTGAAGGGAGGCAGCTGGGCTCCATCCATCTCTCCATCTTCCTCTTCTCCCCTTATCACCAGCAAAGTCTGCTCCTGTTATTAAAGGGAGATGACATTAGAATCCTCAGCGTAGCCTGGGCATTGCAGTCTGTCTGTCCCCACTCACTGCCTCCTTCACATCTCCTGTGGCTGGAGCTTATGGGGAAACTTAGGATATGCAGACTTCCCAGGAAAGGATGCTCCCGGAGCTATGATGAGATGGACACTTGTCTCAATGGACAAGTGACTGCATGGCCTCAGTCTGGGTAACATGCAAAGTACAGCTTCCAACCTGGGCAAGGTAGAAAAGTAACATCACTGAGTGGCTCAGTGGTAAAAGAATCTGCCTGCTAAGGCAGGAGACACAGGAGACTCAGGTTCGATCCCTGGGATGGGAAGATCTCCTGAAGGAGGAAATGACAACCCACTCCAGTATACTTGCCTGGGGAATCCCATGGACAGAGGAGCCTGGTGTACTGCAGCCCATGGGATTGAAAAGAGTCAGACATGACTGAGAGATAGAACATGCAGGTAGGCTCTGCAGGGAAGATATCTTCACTTTGAGAAGGGTGTGCGTGTGTGTGTGTGTGTGTGTGTGTGTGCATGAATGCATGAAATGAGGGAACTTGAATCTCCTGCACATCCATCCACCCTGGGCTCCACTTGGCACAGTGGTGTCACCAGAGCCTCCTGGAGCAAACACAACCTGTGGACAAAGGTTTGGTTAATTACTGGAGCTGGACAGAAGAGATATTCCAAGTACGGTGTTATGTATGTCATTCAGATTGTCCCCAGACAGAAAGAGCTGACTTTGTTCTGACCATATTGCCTTCTTTGAAGTGTTGCTTTGAAATTTCAGATGATAAATGTAAGGAGCCTAGTGTAGCGTATGTACTTGAGCAAAGGTGGTTGCTTTATTGTGGAGTCCTGCACTGATGCCCAGAGCAAGAGTATATGTAATTTATGTCTGAAGTCCTTGGGATGTGGCTCAGTGTTGGATCAGACTCGCCTTTATCTATGTACATTGATTAGTGAATACCTCAATATAAGAATGGTGAAAAGTAGGAAGCAGTTGGTCTTCTGGTGGATTTCCTTTCCTAGGAGCTGGGTTGCTATGAATTTTCTTCCCTGTCCCCAGAGCAGTCTTCATGTGCATCCCTTCGTTTGCTGCCCAGGGCTTTTCCAGTGTACTGGGCAAAGCCAGGGACACGGCGGGCAGATATTCTTCTTTTGTTTTTTTCACCTTTTGCCACTGGTTCACAGGGGCCACAAGTATCTTCCAAGGTAATCTCTGAATCTCTGGATTCCTAACTTCATTTTGCATTTCTGGATCCAGCTAGCTTCATCAGAAAGAACTTTCTGGGAATTCTTTTTTTGTCCAACCACATCAGTGTTTAGATAAAATCAGATTAGATGGAATTGGCTGATAGCCAAGCACTCCCGTAGCCTGGGGACAAAGCTGGGTTCAACTGTGCAGTGTGTGTGTGTGTGTGTGTGTGTGTGTGCGCGTGTGTATCCATGTGCAGGTGGTTGAGGAGACTGTATGGAAAGACCTTTTACCTAAAGGAGAAGACCATGGCCATTGGGCTTCTCACATTTGCCACAAGCCCACAGGGGCCTGCAATGTTCTCGGCTCTCAAAATCAAACCAGATGGAGAGCGATGATCCAGAATTTGTGATTGCTGCCAGATTTTTGGCCTTTGAAAAGCATCACCCCATAAAATGAAACCCCCGTCAAGATGCATTCAGGCAATCCTGTGTCCTTAGACATACCTGCATATGATCATCCCTTATGTAGTCCTAGAAATCCTACAAAAGCTGCTTATATCTAGTGAGAAATAAGCAAAGATATCAATAAAGGGCTCACATTTTCACCCAACTAGTAACATTTAATATGGAAATTTTAAACTTGTGACACAATACATTAGAAATGAAAATTAAGATAATATATATTGATTTCATCTATGCTTTTTTTCAGAGCGTGGAAGAACTGATGGAACTAGCAAGATATTGCCTCTTCAAGAACATTCTAATTTCTAGTGTTGCTGTCTCTTTGATTGGCCACGGTTGTTTTGAGGTCTTTCTGTCTATATCACGGTAAGTGAGATGCTCTTATTCAAGATACTGGCTTGTAATTTGACATCCTCAGATCATTTAAGCTAAGTATACTAGCACTTTATGTGCTGGAGAGAAAAAAATGTACTAAACATTTAAAATTATGTGTGAAAAGCAAGAATCGTCTCAAAGGTAATTTTCTCTGTGCTTACCAAATGAGAAGTGAAGACACAGGCTGCAGAGGCCGATGCCTCGATTCAGGGGTGTGCCGACAGTGTTTCTCACAATGTAAAGATGAAGAAAAGAGCTACTGTTGAAATTCTGGGAGTCAGTGAATTACTGCAAGACCCTCTTCTGTGTAATTCTTGGGGAGGCGGGGCTATGACAGCAGGTGTGAATCCCCAGGAAGCACTTTCTTTTGAGGCAAAGATGTGTGATCAGCATCATTCATTTGTTGACCCCATGTGCCAGGCTCAGGGCACTGCCTCAGAGTGAGACAGTCCAGGGGGGCCAGAGTGAGTGCTGCTAACAGTGCATGCTAAAACATGCAAAGGGGAGACTAAGAACAGCACAGAGGAGATGCTGTCCTCTGAGTCGCTGCTTGGGCAGGGCTTCCTGGAAGAGGCATCCTCTTTGGACATCTGTGCCTCAATGAAAGAAAATAAATATTCTAATCTGGCAATTGCCACACTGAGAGGGAATTGAAACCTCCTGAGGCTCTAGGTTTCCTTACAGCCCCGAGCTCCTCCATGTCCCATGAAAGAAAAATGAGAACTACAATCTAATTTAAGAGTGTAGTCCAGGGAAATAGCTTTTCTAACGGGAGATTTCACATCTTGTGGGCTGGAGGTTTCTAGAAGTGAGGTGACTACAGTGGAGAGAATTTGGCAGTTAATATCATGGACCGGGAAGGGCAGCCCATCTGGAGGTCACAGTTTTTAGGCTGTAACCTCACTTGGTTGTTTCCTCAGTTTAAGAAGTCATGAACACACCTGTGTGGAAGGGGCAGGACTGGGCACCTTGTCAGCCTGACATCTCCAGAAGATCTCTGTATCTCATCCTTAAGGAGGGTGTTGATACCAGAACCACATCCCTCTGACCTTTGGGAAATTCTGCCTTTTCAGGATATAAGTGACCAAAATTGGTCTCACCTGATGACAATCAATGCGTGTGTGCATCCTAAGTCGCTTCAGTCATGTCCAACTCTTGGCAACCGCATTACCTGTAGCCCACCAGGCTCCTCTGTCCTTGGGATTCTGCAGGCAAGAATACTGGAGTGGGTTGCCATTTCCTTCTCCAGGGGATCTTCCCCGCCCAGGGATCCAACTCATGTTTCTTAGGTCTCCCGCACGGGCAGGAGGTTTCTTTACCAGTAGTGCCTCTCAGTCAATTATCTAAATAATTGAATAGGATAAAGCATTTTTTTAAATTAATTACTGGGTTAGTGACATTAAACTTTTTGGGGATTTAGGGGCGCTTTATGAATATAATGAAGCTGGGTGGGAAGATCCCCTGGAGAATGAAATGGCAACCCACTCCAGTATTCTTGCCTGGAGAATCCTGTGGACAGAGGAGGCTGGCGGGCTACAGTCCATGGGGTACAAAGAGCTGGACATGACTGAAGTGACTTAACATGTTTCATGGTCCCTCTAGGAAAAGAAAGGTGTTCATATGGATGCCTCTTGGAAACCCAAGTAGGACCAGAGACCATATGTTAAGTCTCCACAGTCAGGTATGGATGTTGTGAATTATTGTGAGGCAAGAGTTACCTAGATGAGTGATCTCAAAGGGTGGCCCTCTGCCCCAGAGAAGGCAAATGGTGAGCCAATGGGTAAGGGAAGAACATGTCAGGACTTCCAGTATGATGTATCAGTATTTTATGTTTGAAACATTAGAGGGGTTAAGTTTTACAAATATATGGGATTCAGGGGGACACTGAGGACTTCCAACAAGAATATGATGTGTTGCAAGAAACACAGGAGGTGCTTGGGGAGCAGAGTGGTTTGGCATTGTTTCTGATTCATTAGTTATCAGAGGCTTGTGGCCTGTTTGCTCAGCTGGTTAAGAATCCACCTG
The DNA here is from genome assembly GCF_027580195.1 of Bos mutus. Classification (NCBI taxonomy): domain Eukaryota; kingdom Metazoa; phylum Chordata; class Mammalia; order Artiodactyla; family Bovidae; genus Bos; species Bos mutus. The sequence continues at coordinate 21,076,145 of NC_091627.1, forward strand.
CCATGCAGGAGACCCCGGTTCATTTCCTGGGTCAGGAAGATCCCTTGGAGAAGGGATAGGCCACCCACTCTGGTATTCTTGGGCTTCCCTGGTAGCTCAGTCGGTAAAGAAGCTGACTGCAATGCTAGAGACCTGGGTTCGATCCCTGGCTTGGGAAGATCCCCTGGAGAAGGGAAAGGCTACCCACTCCAGTATTCTGGCCTGGAGAATTCCCATGGACAGAGAATCCTGGCAGGCTATAGACCATGGGGTCTCCAAGGGCTGCAGTCCACGGGATTGCCAAGGGCTACAGTCCATGGGGTCAGAAAAAGTTGGGCACAACTGAGCAACTAAACACACACACCTGACACACTGCAGTTAATTAGTGATAGAAAAGCATGATCAATGTGGCAGATTTCATAAAGACAACGCCTTTAAAGATAGTTGCAACACTTTGGGCTGAGACGTAAATGGCCATTTTCATCTTTTGTGTCATACAGAAGATTTATGATTTTCTCTTGGCAAATAATTTAGAAGTCTTTTAGAATTGAAACATGCATTTTCTTTAATAGCAGTAACATAGCACATACTCCAAATGCCCTGATGTTCTCATAAGATGACAAGTGATAGGAAGGCCTATATTTATACAGTTTTCCCTTTAAGGTAATATTACATTTAAAATGGGGATTTTGCAACTGTCTTTTGAAAGATGTTCTTCATGAGTTGAAAACAACTTGGACATGAGTGGTTATATATAATTATATTGCTTTGTGATTTATTGCTAAAATCAATAAATTACTTAAATAGCCTCATGTCTGCACACTTAAAATAGAAAACTTGGCAACAGAATTACTTCCAAGTAAGAATTTTCTTAGCAAAGGGTTTTGAAGTGGAGTTTTAACTCATTTGTCTGAACTCACTTGTTTGAGAGAGAGAGAGAGAGAGAGATAGCATTTATGTTAGTTTTCTATAACTACCAACTAACATCAGTAGTCATTTAATAAAATCTTTGATTAATCAGTGGAGTGGATTGGATAATAAGTAACACGATTTACAAAAGCACATACAACAATGCACTTCTTTGTTTTGTATATGTATTTTTCTTTTGCTGTATTTTTTTCATCTGTGGCAACCATTAAAGCCAAGGATTGATATAAATCTAAATTAAAACCAATTCTTCAAGGTTCTTTAAGTTTTTGCATGAAAATTTAAACCTACATTAAAAAAAATAGTTTATTCAATTGTATTTTTGTCATTGTTCAGTTGCTGAGTTGTGTCTGAGTCTTTACAACCCCATGGACTACAGCACACCAGGCTCCTCTGTCCTCCACTATTTCGCAGAGGAATTTGCTCAGATTCATATCCATTGAGTCAGTGATGCTAACCAACTGTCTCATCCTCTACTGCCCCCCTTTCCTTTTGCCTTCAATCTTTCCAGCATTAGGGTTTTTTTCAGTGAGTCTGATCTTCGTGTCAGGTGGCCAAAGTGTTGGAGTTTCAGCTTCAGCATCAATCCTTCCAATGAATATTCAGGGTTGATTTCCTTTAGGTTTGATCTTCTTGCTGTCCAAGGGACTCTCAAGAGTCTTCTCTAACACTATAATTCGAAAGCATAAATTCTTTGGCACTCAGCCTTCCTTATGTTCCAATTCTCACATCCATACATGACTACTGGAAAAACCATGACTTTGACTATACAGATCTTTGTCTCAAAGTGATGTCTCAGTTTGAGACAGTTTTTAACTGTATCCTTCTTTCTAAAATGTTTATTGTTTTTGTTCTTGTCATAAATGAAATAAGGAAAATAAAAATTCAGTATTTCTTGTTGTAGCTTTCATTTTAAAATATTCTAGTTTTTGACTGTGTCATCCTTTATGTCACATTTTGGAATAGGCATTGATTTATAGATATGCAGACCAAATTTATAATTCAGTAAATTTTCATATGTCAAGGAGTCTGTGATCAACACATTTTCTTCTGATTAGGTGTATGATCAAAAAAATTTGGAATCTACTGATTCAGATGATTGTTTGGGGCAGTAGGAAACATCTAGAATATGCAGGGTTTTAGGATGTGACTTCGAATTGCTGGGTTCAATCCCCTCTCTGTGCAACTGCAGAAATCTCAGAAGAACAAAACTCTAATGATTTCGCCAAGGTCTCTCTGGCACATGGAGACTAGATACGGCTATGAGACATGAGGCATGAGAATGTGTGTGTGTGAAGTGGTAGGGACGGCCAATGCCTTTTGAGCCATAGGAAAACGTGGCTGCTTACCAGATAGTCCAGTGATGGAGGAAGAGGAGGAGAAGAAAGGATGGAGGGAAGAGGGATGTTGATAAGCAATGAGTTGCTTTTGTGTGGCTGTTATTTGGTGCATCACGGTGACCCTTCAGTGTGAGTCCTGGGTTGACACCCACAAAGGTATTTTATCCCACTTATGACTTTGTGGAACTCATCTGACTTCTCTGATTTTTAGTTTATCTTCACATTGTGCTTGTCTCCCTCAAGGGTTTCTTGAGAGGAGGGGATACACCACATACAGAAAAGTGGTTTAGAAACTCTAAAGTGCTGTACGCACTCTCAGGACCAAGTCAGCAATTGGTTGACACTGTCTTCTCTATTCTGGTTGGAGATCTCTCATCTAAAAACATACCCCAGTTGTGTCACCCCAGTGATTAGTCACAACTGATCAGACAACTGAACGACTGACACCATCTTTGGCTAAGTGACTGGAGGTGGTGTGGTTCAACACAACTGCAGACCTGCCAGTATCTGATATATTAATTTTGTTGGCACACCTCATGGATTTGTTTGAACATTCTCTATGAAGATTTGGTGATGCCTTCATATTCTCCATTGCGTCTAAGACAACATGCCAGGCTCAGTCCATGATTTATCTTAAACTGACCTGGTTGGTTGTCACACAGAGTAATTCCTTAGCAGCAGTTCAATGGATCCATCAAGGCTCGTCCCCAGCCCTATGCCCCAGGACTGTCTTAACCCTTTTAGGTCATTGCTGCTTCACTACAAAGGCATGACTGTGTCTAGAGCAGATATTCTTGGGTCCACTTTACAAATGAGAGCACTGAAATACAGAGACTTGATTATCACAGCCAATGTTAGCTGCTCTTATATAACATACGGTAAATAATTATAATGCACGTTCACCAAAGTGTACCTCAGAAATCAAGCATCATTCTCTTTGTCAGTGGAGTTGCTTTTCTCAGTTGTCATAACATTGTCCTTTTCTGAAGGCTTCTAAACATTATTCATGTCTTTTTTCTAGCAGCACAGAGTCCAGCTAATTAGCAATTAGGTAGAAAGTGGAAAAAGCAAGGACAAATTTTTATTCCTAATTATGTCTGATCCTTCTGAGACATCCAGCAAAGAGAAATACCTTCCCTATACAGACCCGGGATTTGAATTTCTTTTTTCTTTTCTTTCTTCTTAAATTTATAGCCATAATCCAGAGCCATTTTCTGCAGGGCTGTTGCCAAGCTTTCGTTATTCCCCTGGAAAGTTTTGTGGTTTTTTTTTTTTTTTTTTTTGCTTTTTCACTCCTTGCTCAAGACTTTGCATGTTTCCTCTCAAAACTCCATCTTCTGATATCAGGGCTTCTGTGCTGTCCAATATCCAAGTATCAGTCCTGAGGATTTTAGAGGTGAGTGTTAAGAAAACATCTTTTGTCAAAACAGTGGCGTGGAAACTTTCATTACAAACTCTAAAAATCACCTGATTCCCTGAGAAATACAGACCAGTTCAACAAATGCTGTGCTGGGCACTGGCTGTGCTGAGAGCTGATGGCTGGAAGTCTTCATCTTCAAAGGCAATGCCTGCAAGCTTCCTTCTCCCGGGGCCAAGAGAAGGCTAAGAAGGAAATGGAGAAGATAATGAGATGCTGCCTTCATCTCCCTGGAAACCCAGACCTGGAAAGTATTTTTTTTAATACAACCTTTTTAAAAAATGATAATTATTTTTTTGGCCATACTATTCAATTTTCAGGATCTTGGTTCCTTGACCAGAGATTGAACTCAGGCCCCAGCAATGAAAGCACCAAGTTCTAACCACTGGACCATCAGGGAATTCCCTGAGAAGTACCTTTAAAGCACTAAATGCATCATTTTAGGCACATGGTTAATCAACAAGTATTCAAAAATCACAAATCCTCTATCTGAAACATGTCAAATACATAGGGCAGAGACCATAAACTTAATTGCATGTGGTCTTGATCTAGAGGATTACATGGGGAGAAATGATTATACTTACTATACTTTATTTGCTATACTTTAATATAAGGTTTTCAGTGACTGCAGGGAAAATGCATAGAGAGGGAAAAGTATTTCTGGAGATTTACAATAGCTTTCACTTGGGAGGCAAATTTGAAACAATGGTATTGTTCAACTGAATTTGACACAGTGGACACATGAGAAGGTCATAGCTTAAGGTGTTGGGGGACTCAGAAAGCTTTACAAGCTTGAGACCTGGAAAGTGGTGGGTGGGGGAGAGATTGCAGGGTTTGTGACAAGGGGTATGTGGGGGATTACTAAATCCAAGCTGGCACTGCTCACTGCATGACAGGCCAATAAATTGAGAAACTTCTTGCTGCTGGGGCAAGTAATGGTGTGTTTATTTGGAAAGCCAGCAGGCAGAGAAGATGGTGGACTAGTGTCCCCAAGAACCATTCTACTCAAGTGAGAATTCAGGCTCCTTTTATATGAAAAGGGGAAGGGGTGTGTTGGCTGCTGCAGACTTTTTGGTCCTGGAATCCTTTGTTCTTGCAACTGTTCAAGTGCTTCTAGTCACAATGTTCCAATACACCTCCAGCGAGACAAATGTTATTTCCTGTTCTGCATCTTTTTATCACTATATGGGTGCAAAAATGTTAGACCTTTAAAGGTCAGAACCTTAAGAATGAGCTCTTCTGTACATCTCAGACTATAGGCAATATTCTTGTAACAAAATCAGTAGAATACAAAAGTGAAAATTAAAGAAATAGATCCAATATAGAGTCCAATATGGATTTGTCTTCCCTATGACAAGGGGGCATACGGAGGAGGAGTGGGCATCCGAAGATGAGGCTGAAGAAGAGATGATAGTGCAAAGGATCCCAAAAGCCTAGTCACAGAGCCTGAGCCTCATTCTGAGGGTTACAGAGAATTCTCCTGCAAAACAAAGACAAAGCAAGACATTTCTTTTACAGCTGTGACAGGCCCATATTGGATTGTTTGCAATACAGAGGACCCCAAAGGAGCCAGTCTTTACCCCCAGTTAGGGCAGGATCTGCATGGAACTGCTGAGAACCTCCTAACTTTGCTTTCTCAGCCTCAGGACACTTTGAGATCCGGTTGGTGAATATCTGCACTCCAGAGGAAACAGCGGTAGTAATAGAGGAAACTTGGCCTTTTCAGTAGAAATGTCAAGGGCATATTTGAAGTGACCTCATCAAGCACCAGCCTTCACTTCAGGTCAGGTGCGTTTTCTGGCCCAGTTTCTCAGTCTTTATCCATCCTATAATTTCAGGGAATGGGACATATTTTACAACCCATGGATTAAAATGAAAGCTTTAAAAGGGTAATAAAAATAATAAGCCTTTCCTGGCCTTTCCTAATGAATTTTACTCAGCAGAACTCTACACTGTTGGATTCATGATGGCAAAGTGAACCCATTAGGGAGTCCTTCTCTTGAATGTACTCCCAATTCTCCATCTTACTTTTAGAAGCAAACAGGATTTCAGTTAAAATATGTCCTGCCTAAAATACATTGTGCAAGCTGTCTCTGCTTGTTCCGACACATTTGACCTACATCCACCCTTTAGTATGCTCATTTGTGGAGATTGGCCTGAGGAATCCACTCATCAGGGGGACTCAGTTTCTGGACAAATTGGTCAATGGAGAACACGAGATCCTGGGTAGATTTTGGAACCTGATGAAAATGATTCTACCACTTCCCAGCCAGAGGTGTGACCTTGAACCAGGTGTTTCTTCTCCCTGAGCCACTTACAGGCAAACCGGGGCTGTTATACCAAACTTCCATGGTGTGATGGAGACAAGGGAGAGGTGCCAGGGCTGCCCCTCTAATAACTCAATTAATTATGAAATGCTGTTTCCCTGGCCCACATTCTTTGGCTCTTCCTCTGCCTTTTGACATGCAAATGTGTCTTATTTTCTAAGTTAGTCAGTAGAGCTGGAAAAGAATGCATCTGAGAAGAGGTATATCTAGTTTAATTTTATTTTATTTTATTTTTTTTAGTCTGAAATACTCAGGAAAAGAGCTTGAGAGTGAAAAGCAGTTCTCTACCCTTAGTCAGTAAGCTTGTAACAAACACTCCTCAGCAGCTAACTCTAGTTTAATTTTAAAAGAGGCTCTGATGCACTCAACTGATGAGACTCTGTCAAATTTGACTGGTATCCTGACATGAGAAAGGAAGTACTCAACTCTCCAAGTGGATCGGAATTGCCCTCTCTAAGGCTGCATGCCTTCTGGATTTGAATGAAGATATTACCCAATGAAAATAATAGGTGCAACATCAATAACATCTTGGTAAAGCCAAGCGAGCATTTTTGCATTGCACTCTCGCTCAGTTGTGTCCAACTCTTTGCGGCCCCATGGACAGTAGTCCACTAGGCATCTTTGTCCATAGCATTTTCCCAGGCAAGAATACTGGAGTGGGTTGCCATTTCCTCTTCCAGGGGATCTTCCTGACCCAGGGGTTGAACCTGTGTCTCCTGCATTGGCAGGTGGATTCTTTACCCTGAGCTGCCAGGGCAGCCCTAAATCCAGGAGAAGGATAGGGCAAAGGTGAAATTGGCCCCCGAATCAAATTGGGGGTGAGTTCCACAGTTCCTCTATGGTGACACTGGCTCTGCTTCAGCTCCAAGTAGCTGAACAACCAATAGGGAATAAACAAGATGCTGCAAAAGAGATCTGCTTCTAGTTGGGAGGCTCCTGATGCTGCCCTGGATTGATGAATTGCCTCTTAAATGATCGCTTCCTATTTCCAGTCTCTCCCCATCCAAACTGTCAGTCAGCTTTCAGGCAGGAAACAGACCTGCCTTTGCCTTCCAAGTAGGGAGCCCTTGGACAGCTGGGAGGAGGAGGGAAGCAGGCTTGCCAGAGCGCTGTCTGTAGCATGGATGAGTGAGCTTTTAATTCCCTCGGATTCTGCCTTGACCCTCCCTTCTGTGCTCTTCCCTCTTCCCGGCTGGAGCTGCCTCCGCAGAACCCCAGTGTCTTCCCCCTGGCTTCCATGTCTCCCTGGAGCGCCCCCTGTCTGGCACCTGGATCCACAAGGGAAATAATGTCTAGGAAATGCAATTCCTGGGTCCTCCCCAACAACCTTGAGGTCTTAAAAGGGGTCATGGCAAGGCCAAGGCCACAAGACACAGTCCAGCACACCACCTGGCACACAAGGGGGAAACCCTAGCCACATTCTGATGGAAACAGTTTAGCCATTTAGCCCCTTGTATCAAGTCTTCCCATGTTTTATCCTGGGAAGCACACCATGAGAGTTTCCATAATGAAGACACAGACTCTCACTTTAACTCACCTCCCGTCACCACCCTTCATGAACCCTTCTCTTCCATGAATATGCCTGACAGCTCAACTTGCAGAATTCCCCTTCACCCAAATCCCTCCCTTCCCCCATACTAGTTTTCTGAAGTACTAGCTAGTTTTCAAAGAGAGACAAAATGCCATCTCTCTGCTGTTTTGTTATTCAGTCACTAAGCCATGTTCGACTCTTTGTGACCCCATGGACTGCAGCGTGCCAATCTCCCCTGTCATCTAGTATCTCTTGGCGTTTGCTCAAAGTTATGTCTATTGAGTCAGTGACACTATCTAACCAACTCATCCTCTGCTGCCCCCTTCTCTTTTTGCCTTCAATCTTCCTAGCATCAGATCTTTTCCAATAAGTAGGCTCTTTGTATCAGCTGCCCAAAGTATTGGAACTTCAGCCATCAATCCTTCCAATGAATATTCAGCATTGATTTCCTTTACAATTGACTTCTATGATCTCCTTGCAGTCTGAAAATGCCATCTCAACCTTGGATTAATTACATTGTGAAATAATAAACAATCCTTTGGTTACTGCAATCAGAAACTGTGTCTGTTCTTTACAAAGCCCAGGAGTACTTATTGCAAAAATATGTATATTCAAACCCACTCCTTCTCTAATGTTAATGATTCATTAGTTCCCTTAGGATAAGCTATTTATATAGGGTTTCTGAATTTTGAGACATTGTGATTGCATGTTTCATAATAAAGTCACTCAGTGTTTGAGAAATGTTTTCAGGCAGTCTCTTAAAAAATAAATGTCTATCTCTATCTATTCATAAAAGCACTGTTCAGATGAAACACCAAGCACCAAAAAAAGCAAATGAATTAGTTAAATGACATAAATAGCTATAGACATAAATATAAATATAAAGTGGTGTGGCATGGCATGAGTGCTCAGTCGTGTCGGACTCTTTGTGTCCCCATGGACTGCAGCCCACTGGGCTCTTCAGTCCATGGGATTCTCTAGGCAAGAACACTGGAGTGGGTGGCCATTTCCTCCTCCAGGGAATCTTCCTGACCCAGGGATCAAGTCTACTTCTCCTGTTTCGGCAGGTGGATTCTTTACCACTGTGCCGCCTGGGAAGCCCAAATGTAAAGTAGTTATGTGAGCTTTCACTTAAGAAGTATACATGTCATTCATACTATCTTCAGTGTCTATGTCTGTATTGTTTCCGTTCATAACCACTACAGTGTTTCTGAAGGCTTTTCTAGACACACTTCCAATGGCTGTGCCCTATTAACCTCATAATGTCTTAGGTTCCTTAATTTAAAGACTTCTTTATTATAGATCCTCAGAAATAGAATTCCTCTCATGGGGAGAGGGTATATCTACACCTCAAAATTTGGAAGGAAACATGTCTATGTCACAAGTGCAAACTAACACTGACATTTGAGGAGGCTTCCTCCCCCAGTTCCCAAAACCTCCTGAGGCCCTACTTGACGCTCTGCCTTGGGTGTCTATTTGTAGCCTGAGAGCCAGCTGGGCAAGCCTGTAAAGCCACTAGGCAGAAAGCATCTCTGAAACACATATCAAATGGGCATTTCTGTGGACTTGATTCACAATGGGTAACTTGATTCTGGAACAACAACAACAAAAAAGCTTTCTCTTCTCTTGACTGCCTTTTGTTTAAATCAAGCTAGTGTAAAATTATATTTTTAAAACATGTATAAAGAAAAAGAAGGAAAGGGCTGAGCCAAATGTCTTTGAGAATCCATTAGGCCGAGATTGTCTGAAGAGCTGGCCAGTTGAAATCATGTGTCCTTTTTGCTGGCCAATGGGAAAGACTGAATCCAACTGCTCTGAACATTCTGTGAAATACTGCATGAGACTTCAAAATGCTTATATGTAAAACATACACATGGTCTACAATGCATATATTCTATACTGCCCTCCACTGAGATTCAGTTAATTTCAGATAAAATCATCCATCTGTTTATTCTCCTAAACTAGGACCAGAGAGGGACCTATCAAATTAGGAAGATATCCATAATGATCTCAGATCTCCTTCCTCCCATGTCATGGGATTAAATATTTTTAAGCATTTTTTTCTCAGGTATGGAAGAGGGCAGACTTGGCAGTTTAGTACATCCGTGTGAAGTGCAACATGGGAAGGAATCTAGTACCTTGATTGAGTATACAAGGCCTCTTTCATGTTGGGCCTTCTGGGGCAATCTTGAATCTCTCTGAGACTGAATTTCTTGCTCAAGGCAGGTCCAGCGTCCCGGGGTCAATATGGGCATCAAAAGAATAAACTCAGTGAAAGCGCTATCTAAACCTTGAAAGTTCTGTGCAAACATTAGTTATCATATTCCCAGATTTGATGGCAAGTCTCTTTTAAACTCCTTTTGTGATGATTGTTACCCTCTCCTCCTCTTCTCCTGTAGAAGAGGTGAGAGATGCAGGAAGCTAAAACCCTAAGCTGTGTCTGATTCCCTTTGCAAATCGCAACCACAGTTACACCTAAGCAAGTCTTCTGGTTGATTTTATGGACACACCCCTTCCTAGGAAGCTGGTAAATATCAAAAGGCAACCCCTAAAATAATTGCAAATGAGAGTAAATCCAAATTTCCTGGCACACTCCACAGCTCTGTGTACATTCCCTGATTTAGGAGATCATCTTTAATAGGATGGCTCTGTGTTCAGAATTCTCAACTTCTCTCTTGTCCCTGGGATGATTCAAGCCCTGTAATTGAAGTTCCATGAAAATTGAAGTCATTCATCTCTTTTTATCTCTAATGTAAAAAATATAGAAATACTGTAACTTTTGCAGAAAAAGCCCCACAACTGCACAAAATTATAATAATTGACTCTGTTTGTCTTCATTTAACCAGCTGGGAAGATAGTCTGTTGGAATACAGCAATTTTCTAAATTCAGAGATAGTTGATTCATGAGAACAGCTGTGGCCCAATCCAGTCCCAGATCTTCTTTATTTCATGCAAGAAACCCAACTAAGAGCAGGCCCCATCACGGTCTTGTGGTACAACAGGGCTCTACTCTTCTGGAATAATAGCCCAATGTTTGAGGGAGTCACCTTCTCGATGTTCCCTGAAAAGTTACACTAGATAAAGAACATCTGAGAAGGTCTTGGGTTTACCAAGGAAGGAGATAGGAGAGAGTTTTGGAAGCAGCCTTGTTAAATTTTTGGATAACATCGAGGACTTATCTATGGAGAAATTCCCTAAAAGAGTCATTCTAATTGACATTACTGTGTTTCAAAAATGTTTTAAGTTTAAAACAATGTTCTTAAACTTTAGTGTGTGTGTGTACATGTGTGTGTGTGTGTGTACATCTGTGTGTGAGAGACAGAAGGAGAGAGAAACCCTGGAAAATCTATTTAAAATGCAGAGTCTCGGGTCCTTGCCTCTTAGGTTCTGGAACAGCAGGTGTGGGGTGGAGCCAGGGAACCTGCATTTTCTTCCATGTTCCACCAGGTGATCATGATGCTGGCATCTGATGATCCAGTGGAATGAGACGCCTCCCCTCCTGCACCGACCCTCAGGTGCAGGCTCTGCTCTCTGTCCTTGGAGACATCAGCTTCCTCTTATCTCGGGGAGACTTTGCTTTCTCTTTTTTTCTCATGTGGCTGGCTCCATCTCAACAGTCAGGTTTGGGCCCCAGTGTGTGTGTGTGTGTCCAACTCTTTGCAACCCCATGGACTATAGCCCCCACCAGACTCCTCTGTCCATGGAATTCTCCAGGCAAGAATACTGGAGTGGGTTGCCGTTTCCTTCTTCAGGGCATCTTCCTGACTCAGGGATCGAACCCACGTTTCCTGCGTCTCCAGCCTTATCAGGCAGATTCTTTACCACTAGTGCCAGCTGGGAGGCCCTGGGCTCCAATGAGGCTTCCCCAGATTCCCTTTGGGAAGGCCATCCCCCTCTGTCAGCTCACTCTCTGTTACTGTCTTTCTTCCTCCTTAGGGGTTGGCACAACTCTTACTCCACCAGAGTATAAACTCCGTGACAACAGGCATCTCTTCTGTCTCATTCATCATGGTAGCCTCCATGCCCAGGACCAGTGCCTGGCATATTTTAGGACTGTGGACAGTGTTTGATGATGAAAGCATGAATCAATGAAACACCATCTAAAGGCAAGAGAAACTGGGTGTTTGCAGATCAGGGCTCCAAGCATTCACTGCTTTGGGAATTTTTTTTTAAAAATTATTCTTTCCTTCTTTAAAAATATGTCAGTGAATTTTGCCTTCCATTCCATAACATGACTATTTGCTGTGATATAAGAATAATTCTTCAAATTACTTACTGCTAAATAAAATGGACACTCCAGGAAGAGAGGTCACGTTAATTTTCTAAGTCCTGCTATTGCTGGCACATCTCCAAATACATTAGTGAATACGAATAGCTCAGTGTGAGTACCGCTGTGTAGGGACAGGAATGCCCTTAGTGAAACAACAAAATATCCGCCAGGAACACAGAACAAAAATCTAGAGGGACATGGACTGGCTGCAGAGTGACTGTAGATGCAGCAACCTGACTGCCTTCCCTCCATCTGGACCTTCCTGGGTCCTTCCGTGTGACCGCTGTTTTCACAGACAGGAAGGAAACCCACGCTCCCTACTCTTCAGACCTTTTACATTCTGCTTCCTTTCCAAATTTCAAAACCCTGTTTTCAGAGAGAAAATAAACTGAAATGGATAATGGTATTTTCTCATGAAAGGCTCATGGGCTTACTGGTTACATGTTTCTGACCATTGGTGGGTTGGTAGTCTTGTTCCTCTCTGTCTGCTGCCTCTGATCAGAAACATATCAGGACTTGCCTGGTGGTCCAATGGTTACGACTTCACCTTGCAATGTAGGGGATGTGGGTTCGATCCCTGGTTGGGGAACTAAGATCCCACATGCCCCTCAGCCAAAATCCCAAACCATAAAACAGGAGCACTATTGTAACTAATTCAATAAAGACTTTAAAAATGGTCCACATTAAAAAAAATCTTAAAAAAAATTTTTTTTAAAGTGTATCATTGCAGTCAAGAGCTCACATTCCGTAGGTGACTGCCTGACTGTCTCTTCTAATATTTTATTCCGATAGAAGACAAACTCCATGTGGGTATAGATGTTCCGTATTTTGTTCATTGACTTACCTTCTCATATTTGTTAATACCTGGGATGAGTGTACAGAATCTGTGCTTTATCATCAGCCAGATGGAGTAACAACTGGCCAGGATTCTCAACCAAGATGGACAAATGAAGTTTTCTCCCTGGAATATCATCTGCACAAAACCTTCCCATTTGGCTCTGGGCTAAGGGATCTAAGTTCTTCTGAGGGGCCAGACAGAGCGATTGGCTCCAGTCATGCCTGCAGGGTAAACCTGCCTTAGGGGAATGGTCATATTTCTCTATGGACACAACTTACCATGAACCCAGCCTGTAGAGTGGCCGTAAAATAAAAATGACTCTCCTGATGTTTTAGCTGAGAAAAAAAAAAAAAAAAAAAAGAATTCCAGGTGTCTTTTTTCACACCAATTAGTGGTATAATCTTAGAACAATTATTTATCCCTTCTTCTCTCATCTGGTAAGAGCGGTTAATGATTATCTTAATAGAGTTGTCCTAAGTATTAAGGGCTTCCCAGGTGGTACTAGTGGTAAAGAATCCTCCTGCCAATGCAGGAGACACAAGAGATGTGGATTCTATCCCTGGGTTGGGAAGATCCCCTGGAGGAGGAAAGGACAACCCATTCCAGTATTCTTGCCTGGAAAATTCCATAGACAGAGCCTAGTGGGCTATAGTCCATAGGGTCACAGAGTGTTGGACACGACTGAGCTCACACGCACACACACACACACACACAAGTAGTAAATGATATGGTGCATGGGAATCACCTACATCACTGCTTGGTAAAGAGCAATTATTCAAAAATTTTCACTGTTATTTCCCACAGTATCAGTAGTCTATTCTTTAAAGATCTGAATATGGATTTGTCTGTCTGCTGGGTATTTGGCAAGAACATTCTGATTATTGGCAGAAATCAGTCAATATTGATTGATAAGTATTTACCAAGTATCTGCAATCTTAGTAAATGCTTGCCTGGAAATAACTAGTCTAGGTGCTATGACTAACTCTACATTCAGGAGTTTCTACAGTCATCTCAGAATCACAATTTCTGTGATTTTAGAAAAAAGCTCAATGCTTGAGACAGGACCAGCTGGGCTTGTGAGAAGCTGAAGAAAAAGCTGGATTTCCCTTAAAGGTGACTTTTTGAATTATAGACATTTATCCCAACTCTCTCCTGTAATACTGTTAATGTGACATTAATCACAAGCAGTAACGGGATGGGAAAGGAACCAGCACAAAAGACTAGACAGGTGATAATTGAATGCAATAGATTTTAAAATCTTAATGCTATGGAAGAAATGGGAAAAGCAAGAAAGGCAAAACAGAATGTGTTTCAGAACCTCATGAGATATCAGGTATTTCTGATCATAGGGGTAAAGATGGAACTAAAACTGGGCAGATAGGTTGAAAGGCTGTGTAAAAATAAGTTACATTCCCAGAACCCAAGACACAGTCAGGTGACTCCCCAAGCCTCATGTGATGGGGGTCTGCAGGATGTTTTTCTGGGAAAGATTCGTCTGAGGAAAACTTTCTTCTGTACTATGTTTGAAAGTTCCACTCTGAATTTTTCTTCTTGGATCTTCATTGAATTATTCTACTCTTTAAATTCTTCTGTCTACTTTTTGATTACTCAGGGTTTTATAGTTCTCATGCCTGCTTTCTACAGGCTTTCAAATTATGATCTTATCAACACCTAAGTCTTCAGATCTCTACCAAAATTGATGACCTTTAAAAGCTTTCACTTCCCCATGGGTAAAATAGATAGCTAGTGGGAAGCTTGTGTATAGCACCGGGAGCTCAGCTCGGTGCTCTGTGATGACCTAGAGGGGTGGGATGGGGAGCTGGGAGGGAGGCCCATGAAGGAGGGGATATACGTATAGATGTAGCTGATTCAACTTCATTGTACAGCAGCAACCAGTACAACATTGTAAAGCGATTATACTCCAGTAATAAAAAATACTTTAAAAAAGAAAAAAACGTTCACTTCCAAACCTGGGCTTCCTCCCACATTTCAGACCCAGGGATGAGCCTGTGCCCTTGACAGCTCCACATGGCTGCCCCAGCCCTTTGTACACCCCACGTCACAGACATTCTCCTTCCTTCCCCAAAGCTGCCTCTGTGCCTTTCTTCATCTCAGTTTCTTATCTCAGCACCTACCTTTTGCTTCAAGCTACATGGCTGAGAGTAACTCTAACTCCTTCTCTTTCCTCATGACTAGGTATTTTTATTGTTCACTTTCTTCCTGCTCTGGCAAATGAAGGGTCCCAAATAAACAAGAGAGAGTGTCAGATCTGGAGAAGTATATGGTCTTTCTGGGATGCTGATACGTGAACAATTAAACTGCATTAGAACAAAAATGTTTTGTGTGGTATATCTGTGAGGTTCCAGAGGGCAAATAGAAGGAAGTCATGACTTTCGGGGTGGAGAGCAACTGGCAAAGTTTTCAGAGAGATTACACTGTAGCCGAGGCTTGAAGAAAGAGTAAACCTTTTCAGAAGCAGCAGAAGGTACAGGATGCAGTCAAGTGCCAGGCACTTATTGTTTGGAATAGGCAAGCCATTGACCCTGGACCATCCTTTTCACCAGGGACCCTGAACTCAGCAGTGAGGCTTCAGTCAAAATGTGATGAGAGGGTAGAAGCTGTGTTTGGCTGTCTAGATATTCTAGACAAGGAATGAAGGAGCAGGGAAGAGGGCAACTTTTTAAAATGTTATTCTGGCAGCAGTGAAGAGAAGGGACCAGAGAAAGGTAGGTTTTGGAGGATTAATGGAATCTGTGCTGAGGCTGGGTGTTACAAGTGACTCAGCAGTAAAGAATCCACTTGAAATGCAGGAGACACAGGAGACATGTGTTCAATCCCTGGGTCAGGAAGATCCCCTGGAGGAAGGTATGGCAACCCACTCCAGTACTCTTGCCTGAAAAATCCCACAGACAGAGGAGCCTGGCAGGCTACAGTCCATAGCGTTGCAAGCAGTCAGACATGATTAAGTGACTGAGCAGGCACATGCTGGGGCCGGGTTCTCTTGAACTTGCATCTGATTGGGAGAATGAGAATGGGGACAGATGTGACATGCTGATTATGTTTTAAATGGAGTCATTTTTATTCTAGACTTGGTTTTCTTTGACTTGAGCACAGGCAAGCTCAAGTTCTTGGCCCCCAGGCAAGCTCAGGACATAAATTTGAAAAGACGGGGTCCTTTTCACCTCTGAGAGGCTTTCAAATTAGTGTGAAGATCTCTACAGAAAGTTAGGCTCGGGCATTTTCCTGCAGCTTTTGCCATACAATTTACACATCAGAATCTCACAATCAATGGCAGTTTCTGGGTCTGTAGTTAAAATCTCCATGTGCCTTCAGGACAGAATCCATTCCCTGAGAAGATGATGCTCCAGAAAGTAGAACTGTACAGCAAATCAGAGTGGGAAGTGGACAGAGGGCAGTGATCCTTCCCAAAGCTATGAATTGTTAGAGAATTCATGGGCAAAGAACCATTATTAAGCCCAAATTCAAACTCAGTTCCTTGCTAACGTATTTTTTTGCCTAGAGGGATTTGGGAAATGGAGAAAGTAGCTCTGTTATTACAAAAAAAAAAAAAAAAAAAGCCTTATCTGAAAATACCAGTGCGTTGCGTTTTCTTCTCTTTTAAATTGGGTCAAAGGCACTCAATTTAATTGGTAAATTTTATAACATAAAATGATAACTTTTCTGCAAGCAGAGCTTTCTGCTTAAAAATGCAGCTGAAAGCATTATTAGACTATAAAGTGGTTATTGTGTAGGTCAGTCTGAGGATGGGCTCAACTTGTACTCGGAGGCAGGCACACATGCAAGAGATAGTCTGAAATGTGTAAATTACAGGTTGCAAAAAGAAGTGAGTGTTGCCTAGCAAGTGGAACAAAAAAATTCAGGGAAAGCTAAGCATGGAGTTTTCTCAGAACTGGAAAGTTTCAGACCTCAGGGAATGGGCTGAAATGAGCTGGGACCCAGAGTCTAAGCCACATGTGGCATTAAAGACTTAATGTTCAGCTTGACGGTATTCAAAGGCTTTTTGTTTTTGTTTTTACAGCTTCCAATCTGCTTTTTAAAAAGCTTCATTTAAATTAACATTTCATAAAATTCTCCTACTGTAAGTGTATAATTTAGTGTTTTAGAAAATTTATAGAGTGGTGCAACCTTCACCATAATCCAGTTTTAGGACATTTCCATCAGCCCCTAAAATTCTCTCGAGCCTGTTTGCAATCAATTCCCACCCAAGCTCCCAGCTATAGGCACACAATGATGTGCTTTTGGTCTCTAATAAGTTAGTCTTCTCTAGGTGTTTCATATAAACAAATAATATGTAGTCTTTTGTTTTGGCTTCTTTACACTTTGCATAATATTTCTGAGGTTTATTGCTAAATAGCATTTTATTCTACAACTTTATCCATTTCTTTTTCCATTACTGTGTGATGGACTGTATATAGGTCTCCTTGGGGGCTCAGATGGTAAAGAATTTGCCTGCAATGTAGGAGACCTGTGTTCAATCTTTGGGTTGGGAAGATCCACTGGAGAAGGGACTGTATATAGTATAATATATACATTTATAAGTAAGTCTTTGTGTGGTTGTATGTTTTCATTTTTCTTGGGTAAATTCCTGGGAGTTGAGTTGTTGGCTTTAATGATAAATCTGTTTTTAATGTTTTAAGAAATTTCCAAACTGTTTTCCAAAGGGGCTAGACTATTGTATGTTGTCACTGGCAATGTGTAGAGATGTCATTTACTCCGTATTTTTGTCAACACTTGATATAGTCTGCTTTTTTTATTATAGCCATTCCAATGGTTGTGAAGTTTTTCTAATAACTAACAATAGATACCTTTTCATATGTTTTCCAGGAGGCACAGTGGCAAAGAATCCTTCTGCCAATGCAGGAGATGCAGCTTCGAGCCTTGGGTCAGGAAGATCCTCTAGAGAAGGAAATGGCTATCCATTCTGGTGTTTTTGCCTGGAAAATTCCATGGACAGAGGAGCCTGGTGGGTTAGAGTCCGCGGGGTCACAAGAACCAGACATGACCGAGTCACTGAACACACACATGCACGTTATTCATTTATATGCTTTCTTTCCTGAAATGTTTAACTGTTCAAATCTTTTCCCCATTACTTTTTGGGGTTGTTTGGTATCTTATTGGTATCTTATTGGAGACTTCCCTGGTGGCTCAGATGGTAAAGCATCTGTTTACAATGCGGGAGGCCCGGGTTAGAGCCCTGGGTTGGGAAGATCCCCTGGAGAAGGAAATGGCAACCCACTCCAGTACTATTGCCTGCAAAATCCCATGGACAGAGGAGCCTGGTAGGCTACAGTCTATGGGTTGCAAAGAGTCGGACACGACTGAGTGACTTCACTTTCACTTTTCAATGGTATCTTATTATTGAGTTGTGATATTTTTTGAATATAGTCTGGAAACAAGTCCTCTAATAGATACATGATTTGCAGATATATTCCCCAGTGTGAGGCTTTTTGATTTTTCATTTTCTTAGTAGTGTCATTTCAAATGCAAATAGTTTAATTTTAATAGAGTCCAATGTATTACTTTTTTTTTTTTTCTATTATAGTTTAACTATTTGGGACTGTGTCTAAGAGGGGCTTCCCTGGTGGTGCTAGTGGTAAAGAACCCTCCTCCAATGCAGGAGACGTAAGAGATACTGGGTCAGGAAGATCCGTTGGAGGAGGGCAAGGTAATCCACTCCAGTATTCTTGCCTGGAGAATCCCATGGACAGAGGAGCCTGGCAAGCTACAGAAGTGACTTAGTACACATTGTGTCCAAGAACTCTTTGCCTAACCAAATGTCACAAGGATTTTCTCTTATGTGTTTTTCATCTTGGCTCTTGTATTTAGTATACAATCCATTTGAAGTTAAATTTGTGCACAATATGAGATGATAGTCAAAGGTGTTTTGATTTGTGACATATATTTCTCCAAGCTTTCCCAGCTCCCTTTTTGAAAAGATCATCCTTTCACCACTGAGTTGCTTTGGCATCTTTGCTGAAAATCAATTTAAAATGCAAGTGTTAATTTCTACTAATAGACACAGTTTCAAACTTTGATCAATATGCCTATCCATCCTTCTGTAACACACTGTCTTAATGACTACAGCATTAGAGTAAGTTTTGAAACTGGGTAGTGTTCTCCAACTTTGTTTTTATTTTCAAACTTGTTTTGGCTCATCTTTGGACTTCCATGTAAACGTAGGTCAATTTCTAGTCAGTTTCTACCAAAAGCCTGCTGGAATATTGATATTCTGTTGAATTTGTAGGTCAATTTAGGGAGATATGCCATTTCTCCAATATTTTCTCTTCGAACTCATGAACGTGGAATATTTTTCCATTTATATAGATCTTCTTTACTTTCTCCTAGCAATGTTGTGTAGTTTTCAAGTACAATTCATGCATTTACTTTGTTAGAATTTCTCAAAATATTGTTAGCTCTAGTGGTTTTTTGTGGATTCCTTGAGATTTTTTACATATAGAATTGTGTCATATGTGAGCAAAGACAGTTTACTTCTTCCTTTCTGATCACTCTTCCTTTTTTTCCTAGGGTTTTCCCTCCCTCCCTCCCTCCCTCCATTTCCTCCTCCATGTTCCTCTTCTATTTTCTGCGTCAGTCTAGCTAAAAGTTTGTCAGTCTTAATCTGGTCAAAATATAACTTAAAAAAAATTAAATTTCTTTTTCTATTTCACTGATTTCCACTTTAATCTTCTTTCTACTTGCTGCTGCTGCTGCTAAGTTGCTTCAGTCGTGTCCGACTCTGTGTGACCTCGTAGACAGCAGCCCACCAGGCTCCCCGGTCCATGGGATTCTCCAGGCAAGAACACTGGAGTGGGCTGCCATTTCCTCCTCCAATGCATGAAACTGAAAAGTCAAAGTGAAGTCGCTCAGTCGTGTCTGACTCTAGCGACCCCATGGACTGCAGCCCACCAGGCTCCTCTGTCCATGGGATTTTCCAGGCAAGAGTACTGGAGTGGGGTGCCATTGTCTTCTCCTGTGTTGGGTTTGATTTGCTCTTCTTTGCCTCCTTGAAATGGAAGCTTAGTTTATTGATTTAGGTGTTTTTTTTCTGATGTTAGGGTTTAAAGCTATAAATTCACCTCTAAGTAGTGCTTTAGCTGCATCTCATATATTTTGATATGTTGTCTTAAAATTTTCACTTATTAAGAAAATATTTTTTAACTGCCTTTGTGATTTCTTTTAGGACCCCCGGCTTTTAAAGTATCATTTTGTTTCATTTCCAAATGTTGTTGTTGTTGTTGTTTTCAAGTACCTTTCTTTTGTCTTTAATTTAATTTAATCTCATTGCTATCAAAGAATAGACTTTGTGTAATTTCCATCTTTTTAAGTTAATTGAAATGTGGTTTGTGTCCCAGGATATGGTTTATACCATGGAAGGTTTTGTGTGTGGTGTATGTGGGCTGGAGAGTACATTTTCAAATCTGCTCTAACTTTTCTCTTGGCCAGACTCCCTCACCTCTCTTATCTCTTCCACACAAATAAGCACATAAGCTCTGAGGTCCAGGAATGTGTAGGTGTCTTGGGCCTGCTTTTGTCTCCACTGTACACGTGCATGACCTGTGGGCAGCCCAGACATGTGGAAGCTCATCATGGACCTGCATGGCTGCCTCACCTCCACGACTCTCTGTAAAAGCCCTGGCTCCTTGGAAGAAAAGCTATGACCAACCTAGACAGCATATTAAAAAGCCGAGACATTACTTTGCCAACAAAGGTCCATCTAATCAAAGCTATGGTTTTTCCAGTAGTCATGTATGGATGTAAGAGCTGGACTATAAAGAAAGCTGAGTGCTGAATAATTGATGCTTTTGAACTGTGGTGTTGGAAAAGACTCTTGAGATCCTCTTGGACTGCAAGGAGATCAACCAGTCCATCCTAAAGGAAATAAGTCCCAAATATTCATTGGGAGGACTGATGCTGAGGCTGAAACTCCAATACTTTGGCCACCTGATGCGAAGAATTGACTCATTCAAAAAGACCCTGATGCTGGGAAAGATTGAAGGCAGGAAGAGAAGGGGATGACAGAGGATGAGATGGTTGGATGGCATCACCCACTCGATGGACATGAGTTTGAGTAAGCTCTGGGAGTTGGTAATGGGCAGAGAAGCCTGGCATGCTGCAGTCCATGGGGTCGCAAAGAGTTGGACACGACTGAGTGACTGAACTGAACTGAACTGAAGGGATTGATTTATTCCTGGTCTAATCTTTTGGTCCATCGCTTGCTGCATAAGGAGCTCAGCCACCTGCTCTTCCTGTTTCCTTACTACTTGCACTGGCAATGCCTCAAGTCAAGTGAGGCCTATTGGGAATGGCTGCAAAGCTTATTATTTTCACACCCTGAACCAACCTATTTGAGCTATTGATAGGGTTGAGGGTGGAGATGGCACTGGCTCTGGACAAGAACACTGTAAACTCCTGCCAAGCTTTCAAGAAATTCAGCAGTTTTATGAAGAAATGTTCCTTAGGTTATTGTATGATTTTGCTTGATTTCCAGGGGACTGTATTGCTGTTTGAGGCAGGTTTGTTCAACCTCACTTGTGCTTTTTGGAAAAGTGATTTTTGTCACGATAGGAGTTGAACTCCTATTTACTGGTTTATATATTTATATTTGTTTTGTTTATATATTTAGCTTTAGATAGTGTCCTTTAAATCCCCATGGGAGACAGGAGCTCAGTATCCGAAACAGATAAATGTGGAGTTTCTGATGTCAGAAATAAAGGTGGTCCCAGGACTGTTCCCCCTCCAGATGAATACACACACTCCCGTGTAGATTCTTCAGTACAGTTTGAAAATGACTCAATCTGATCCAGATACTTCTTTTTTAAAAAATTCTATTGGGGTATGGTTTATTGAAAATGTATTAGTATCAGGTGTATAACAAAGTGGATCAGTTATACGTATCCACATATCTACTGTTCTTTAGGTTCTTTCCCCACATAGGTCATTACACAGCATTGAGTATGTACAGTTCTCTGTGCTATACAGTAGGTTCTCATTAGTTAGCTATTTTATACATAGTAAATATGTGTCAATTCCAATCTCCCAGTTCATCCCAATCCCCCTTTCCCCTCTTTGTGTCCATGTGTTTGTTCTGTATGTCTGTGCCTCTATTTCTGCTTTTAATTTGGAAAACTGAGGCCCAGAAAGGGAAGGGACTGCTTCAAGTTCAGTTGCAGAGAGGTTGAGAGGAGGATGTTAGGACGTGGACTCACAGCAGTTGCAGTGGAAATGGACGCCTCCTCTTGCCATGAAGGAGCCATATCTTCGTGAGAGTGGAGGGGCTTCCAGCTTCACTGCCTTGTCCTCCTAAAGCGCATGTTCTCAGCAGAAGCTGCCACTGGAATCTCTAACCCTGGGAGATAGTAAGCCAAGCATAAGATACCTGGCCTTCTCCTTTCCCTCCCCTCTCAACTCTGCCCCCTGCCTCATTGCCGTGATAACTACCAATTGGGGTAACAGCAATGTGAGCCTTACTCGTGGTTGTGTAAGGAGCACCTAGGATGAGTCAGAGGAATAGGACAGAGTCCCCAGCTTATTCTTCAAAGTACCTCCCGAGTGTCAGGTGCTGAAATTAGTGTTTTATGAGTATTTTCTCATTTAACCCTCACAACAGGGTTAATACCTAAGAGGTATTAGTCTACCAGTCTGTAGATGTGATAAATGAGATTCAGGGAGGTTAAATAACATGTCTGATCTCACACAGCTATAGATAAAGCTGGGAGCTGACTTTGAATTTGTATTGCCAAAGTCTGTGATTTATTCCACCAACCACATGCCTCTTCAGAAATGGGAATACCTCATATGATGGTAGGACTTCCATCTGAACTGATATTTAGAAACATAACTGAATCCATCATTACACTGTGATCTATGCCAAGAAAAATTATCCCACATACATGCACACAAGCACATACACACACCATACTACACCCTCTACCACCAAACACACACTACAAACACACACACAAGCATATCTGCACACCCCTTACCACCACACACACACACACACACACACACGCACAGGCACATCCACACACCCCCTACCACCACACACACACAGGCACATCCACACACCATATTACACCTCCTACCACAACACACACACACATATAGGCACATACACACATCCCCTACCATCATACACACTCCCCCCACATCACACACAGACATACCTTGTCTCCCACCTCCCCTACAATGACAGCTCCTACAGAACTCTGGGGTCAGCCTTTTGCTTTTTGAGCTCATGCAGAATTGTACAAAGTTCTCAAAGACACAGTCATCCAAGGTGCACTTTCAATGTGCCCTAGGGAGTAGTACTATTTTTTTAAGCCAGAACAACCATTCTTCACAGCTTCTCCGCTGTGGGAAGAGTGAGCAGGTTGGTGGAGGAGTTTAGCAGATTTATTGACATGAACATAGTTTTGAGACAGAAGGCAAGCTGTCAGAGCCTGACACGCAGGAAGCTCGGCATCAATATTTCTATTGACGCTCTGCGCATTCCTTATCCTCACATGCCCTGGGTCGGGGCTCTTGTGCTGGAAGGAACTGGTGAAAGGGCTTGTTCTCGGCCCCAGAGAAATGCATGGAAGTGGAGAGTGGGTGAGGGAAGAAGGGGAGGACATTCATGCAAATCACTGAAAGGAAAATCAGAGGTGGAATGAAATCCTAAGATTTCACGTGACTTGCCTTCATGTTTACTTGCGCTTCCAAAAATGAACCAAGAGCCTAAGTCATAAGTTTATCTGAGACAATAGCTAGCAATAAGTGTCATTTAAACACTGCACACTTCTGAGCAGTTGGCATCCACCCATTGAGCAAGTTTTATTGAACAAGGACTATGTCACATGCTGGTTTGGTCATAGGCACTTGGGGTTTATTAGTGAATAGAATTCTCATGGAACTTATATCCTTGGGGCAGGAAAGGAAGACAACAATAAAGACGATGAAAAGGCAAATTACATACCATGTTAGAATAAGTCTCAGATGCTCGTGGGACAAAGTGCAAAGTCAGCCAAGCGCATGGGAGCCATCCAGCCAGGTGTGGGGCTCCCGCAGCATCATTGGTGCTTCTCTGGTCACTGCTTGTGCCTGGGGACTGTCACCTTCCTCCCTGAGCCATGCTTCTACATAAGCCAGGCTTTTGATTGTCTAGTTCTCTTTACCATTCAAGGCTCTATCTCCCTTCCTTAGGGGGCAAATTTACCTTCATTCCCCACCTTCCACCCCATCCCGACCCCAAGGTCACTAAGTTTGCTGCTCAACCAGTTCCTGCCACAAAGTCATGGGCCTCCCTCACTGTCCCGTGGTTTGCTGTGGTCTCCTCTCCTACCACACATCTCCCACCAACAGTTTTCTCTCAACACTAAACCCCCCATTCACGATGCTCTGCCCCACATCAGCCTGCTGCTGACACATGACCAGGGGTGCTGAGCTGGGCAGGACAGAGACACAGGAGCAAAAGCCATGCTTGTGTGTTTCTTCTCCCTTTTTTCTAAGTTGCCCGAGTCCTCGCCACACCAAAGTATAAACACTCCCTCTCCCCAGCCCATCCCTTCCTGGGAACCTGGTGATCAGCCTTCTCCCCTTCCCTTCTCAGGAAGCTGGTGATTGCCTGTCTCCTGCTCCAGGATCTCAGCTTAATTCCCGACATGGCTTTACTGACATATCTTCACTCAGGCTTGAACAGCACTGTGCTTCCCCCAGAGGCTGGGGCTGTTCCCTCTTCTCTATGAGTCCCTCTAGTCCCAGGTTGAGACTTCTACTCCTGTATGTTCAATGACATGTCTGTTCTCCTTGTGCAGACTGATGGCAGCTTTAGGGAAAAAAATGACATGTGTCATCAGATGATGACCTAAGGGTTTGGGTCAACTTGGATTCTTCTGTCAGTTGGGAGACTGGAGGCCCTGGAAGGTCTGAAGCTCTGCAATGTAATATAATAATTGCTTTGTTTCTCTGGCCCTTCTGTTGGATATTTTTTCAAGGACACAAAATTTTAGCTCCAGAATTTAAATATCCTGTGTAGCACGTTGGTCATTGCTCAGTGAATATTTATAGAATAAAATTGCCATTTAGGTAATCTAAAATTTATACTGTGAGCACAAAAATATGAAGGTCCATTTTCTCATTCTTTTCTGAATCTATGGCATGTCTGTCATACATTCTCAAAGGCCTAAAATGTGCCAGGTCCTGGGCTGGCATTGAGAATGGAGAGATCGATGAAAAGATATTGCACATCTATGGGATTGCTCATGCTCTTGAACTAGCCTGACACTCCTAAGCTTTTCTCCATGTCACCCCCTGCCAAGGAGATCTTGGCCAGACAGAAGAGAGCCTGACACCAGCACAGGTGTGCGTGGAGGAGGAGGCTGATCAGGGGGTGGAGGTGGTCAGCAAAGGATTCACACAAGAGAGGACGCTTGAGCTCATTTCTGAAACAGAGGCAGGAGCGAGGGCCTCCACCCTGCACCCTGGATGTTGATTGCATGGCGTCTTCATTGTTCTTATATAGAGCATTTGCTGAGTGCTTGTGGAGTGCCAAGCTAAGCCTTTTGAGATGAGCTCATTTTCTCCCATACTGCCCTTGAAGGCAGACCCTTATCACCTCACTGGGAAAAAGTGAGGTTAAGTTCTCTGTTCCCATCACAGGCAGTAGATGGTGGAAGCTGGGGGTGTCCATCCTTCCAGGATGATGGCCTTGATGCCATAGTCTCTGCAAAACCTTCTCCAAATATTGCACATCCATGAGACTGCTCATGCTCTTGAACTAGCCTGGCACTCCTAAGCTTTTCTCCATGTCAACCCTTCAATAATTGCACATTTGTGATACTTTATGACTGCTTAGTAGTGGCTAGACCTACTATTCAACCTGTTTATATTTCTACGAAGTAGGAGAAGCAAAGTCATCCCGAGGTTTGTACCGTCACAGCCCCCAGGATGGATCTAGACCCTTGTCACTGCTCCTTTCTCTCTGTTCCTTGGAGTGGCTGCTATAAATGTCACATGACCAGGCATCCTGATGGATGGGTATCCCCCTGTTGTGATCCTGGGTGAGTTACATAATTTGTCTCAGACCTCATTTACTTGTCTGTACAAAGAGGACACTTCAAAGGACAGCCCCCTTTGTGATGACCTTGGAATGCCCCACATGGTGTGCAAGAAAGTACTTAATTTTAATTCCCAAATTCCCTATCTTGAGGGAATTTCTAAGGGGAAGTGCTGCTTTCAATAATAGGAAAAAGCGGTGGTCTTGCAGTCAGTTTATAAAACAAAATGTGGGTAGGAACTATAATTAGACTAACACCAAGAAACCAGGGCTCAATTCCCAGCTTTCACATCTGTCAGTGGTGTGATTTGGGTCGAGTGAGTTAACCTACACTTTTCATTCTTTCATTCATAAAATATTTATCGGTCAGCTCTTGTTTTCAGGAAGCATTCTGATGCCTGGACAGAGTGAGATGGACAGAGAGCTGCTTCCTCACTGAACTTCCTCTCTCTCCCGGAGCTTACGTGGAAGCAGGGAGGAGGCTGACTCCAGGGGTTGTTCTGAGAGCTGGCTGAAGCACTCTGAGAACAGAGAATTGCTGTACAAGTGTCACTGATGGAAAGAACAGGGCATCCGCAGTCAGAGGAACTGGGTTCAAGTCCTGGTTCTGCTCTTCCTGAGTGAGTTTGAAGTGAGTCACTCCCATTGATCCCATGACACTGTACTTTATTTTTCTTATATTTTAAACAGAAATGACATTCCCCTCCTCACAGCCTGTTACAACAGTTCAACGTAATCATGTCTATGAAGGCATTTTGTAAATAGAAAGACACTAAGTGAATATTGGGCTTCCCAAGTAATGTTAGTGGTAAAGAACTCACCTGCCAATGCAGAGACAGTAAGAGATACTAGACTCGATCCCTGGGTTGGGAAGATTCCCTGGAGGAGGGTATGACAGCCCAGTCCAATATTATTGCCTGGAGAATCCCATGGACAAAAGAGCATGGTGAGCTACAGTCCATAAGGTTGCAAAGATTCGATGTGACTGAAGTGACTTAGCACAAGCATGTACAAGTGATTATTAGTCATTCAAAATGAGGTGTAGGAAACCCTCTTGTCTGGGAGAGCAAAATGCATCTGAAAGGAACAATACTGGGAGGACAGCAGGGCTGGTGAGAGGTGAGGTAGTTTAGAAAATTGGTCAGATTGTCCCAGGCTCTGGATGTCCACCAGGGCAGGCTGGTGGTGGCACCAAAGATGTCATCTTTCTCTTTTAGTGAGGTGCTGTCTCTGGAGAACACTGACCTGTGGGGTCCCACAGAGCCCTTTTCTGCACCTCTGCACTCTATTCCCCACTCCCAGAATGCTTCTGGTGCTGAATGCCTTTCCTACTGTGGTTTTCCTCGCAGGAGAAGACCAGGCCCACAGTTCCCATGGGAAATCCCAGGCTAGAATTTTCTTTCCTTAACAGAAAGTGAGAAATTTCTACCAAGTGCCTCTTTTTGTTTCGCTTTATCTCACTTGCAGGGCTTCCCTGGTGGCTCAGATGGTAAAGAATCTGCCTGCAATGTGGGAGACCTAGGTTCAATCCCTGGCTTGGGAAGATCACCTGGAGGAGAGCATGGAAACCTGATCCAGTATTCTTGCCTGGAGAATCCCCATGGACTGGATCACCTGGAGGAGAGCATGGAAACCTGATCCAGTATTCTTGCCTGGAGAATCCCCATGGACAGAGGATCCTGGCAAGCTACAGTTCATGGGGTCACAAATAGCTGGACATGAGTGAGCAACTAAACCTAGCACATCTCAGTAGCAAGTTTTGAGTAGCCCATTCTCTAGCTGCCCAGGTTTCAGGAGAAAGTCACCTTCGCAAATACTCAAATCCAGGGGTTGGGGGAAGAGTGCCAGAAGTGGGTCCTGCCTGCGCCAGCCTGCTGGACACTATCCCCTCACTGCCTCAGCCAGTGGCCCGTGGGCAGCAGA
The DNA here is from genome assembly GCF_027580195.1 of Bos mutus. Taxonomy (NCBI): domain Eukaryota; kingdom Metazoa; phylum Chordata; class Mammalia; order Artiodactyla; family Bovidae; genus Bos; species Bos mutus. Next base: position 21,103,754 of record NC_091627.1, read on the forward strand.
GACCAACTGGCCAGGAAACAAGGCCTCATTGTGGATCCAGGAGGATTATAATTCAGTGGACTGCTGTGTTCCAGCCTCAAGGACTGACAGCAAGTGAGTTCACTGTGCACAGGTCCATACCTACAAATCTCCTTCCACACCCTGTCAGGTAGGCCTCTGCAGAGGCAGAGGGAAAGACCCAGAAAGGCTGAGGGACTTGCATGAAATGGAGTAATCGAGGCAAGGCAGCTCTTCCTAGATATGCAGTTCCTGATTATCCTGTTACTTCAAGTGAGAACTGCCAGGACCTCTGAGGAACTCAGGACAGAGCAGGAGGCTGGAAGGAGCTGGTAGCTCCCAACTATCAGCCAAAGACACGGGTCCCGTGATCAGTACTCTGGTAGGAGCTGATGTCAAAGGTCAGAGAGCATCAGAGGAGACATCCTGCTGAAGTTGTGGGTCTGACCTCACAGAGGAAGGTGCATGGGTGAGCCTTGGAGAAAGAGTCTGTCTGGAGGAGGGAAGAAGATGGATATCCAGTGTAGGCAGAAGTGTGATGGTGGGAAACCTGAACCCCAAAGTGAGACTTTTACACTGAATGTGTGAAAGCTTTTGTCTATTTCCTTTGAGGAACATATTCCCAAATGTGAAGTGGGTGGAAAAATACAGCCAGCAATCTATTAACGCATCAAAGACGGAGCATTCCCCTAAGAAATACCAGAGTGCAGTGGTTTTCTGAGGGACTGAACGGTGTGAACCAGCCTTGGTGTGGGTCATGTGGCATTAGCCTGGACTCTGAGCATCATGACACCCAGGACGGTACTCAAGATACACATGACATGGTCCTGTTGCCAGCTCTGCCTGAGAATCCCAAAGAAAAGCCTGACCCAGAAGGAAGAAGACATGGGAGCCCCAGGGAGAAGGAATTGAGTTTTTGGCCCGGGCTCCAACCTGCTTCCCATGTGGTACCCGGGCACAAGGGAAAGAGCTTGGAATATGCGGTTGACCAGACCCAAGATTAGAATTAGACGCTGTGTCTACCACTTGCATAGGTTTCCATAAGTCACTTTAAACTCTTGGAACTTCAGTCTTCTTATCTCTAAAATGGAGATATGGATTCTGCCTTCCAGACTTGATGTCAGCATCACAGAAAGTACCACCTGAAAAGAATCAAGCAGGGTACCCAGTTGTCAGGGGCAGAAGCTGGGAAAACATGAGTTTCATTTGCTATCTCCTGAGTAGTTGGGATGAGGCAATCATGTAAAAATCATTAGCATTTTTTGCTCCCCTCCAAACACTCAAGTTCTCTTGAAATGGAACGTGATGAGTTTTAATCAGCTGATTAGGATCCGGGATGACTTCATAGTCTCGTGAACCTAATTGAAATGAATCCAGCCTTTCTGGCTCTGAATCGAGAGTGGCAGGCCGCTCTGAACTCTCAGTGACCCCAACACCGATGACCATTTCATCAGCTCTGCCTGGGGTGGAGGTTTGGAGGCACAAAGGCCGACCTGAGCAAGGTTGTCTGAGGAGCGCGTTTCCTTCTGGGCTTGACCAGTCAAGAGCATCTTAATTATTCGGAGGTGAGTTCCTAGAATCCTGGGGGCCAAAGGGGTCCCCTCTTCCCTAGAGAGATAGTCCCCTATATTACATGTGACCTGCTGACTTTACTGTCTGGCCATCCCACGCTTATCTTTGTATGAGCTCCACCTCCTAATTGCACTTCCTGGGATGACCTCTCTACCTTCACTGGGCCTTTTGCACCTTGGGACAAAACGGAGCATTTTAGTTGTTCTCAGGTGCCATGAAGGCCTTCGGTTCTCCAGGCTGTAGGGAGACCTTTATGGATTTATTCTCTTGGTAGCAGAGTCTTATCCCAGAGTGGAGAGAGATGACTTCAGACTTAGTCCCTTAGTCCCAGACTAGCAACTTGAAATAATTTTGTGGGTGTCACTGTTAACCTACCTGAGATGAACACTTGAGGTTCCTGTTTTGGTTTTCCTGATGACTCAGCAGGTAAAGAATCTTCCCGAAGTGCAGGAGACACAGGAGACATGGATTCAGTCCCTGGATTGGGAAGATCCTCTGGAGGAGGGCATGGCAACCCACTCCAGTAGTCCTGCCTGAAAAATCCCATGACAGAGAAGCCTGGGGGCTATAGTTCAAAGGATGACAAAGAGTCAGAAACGACTGAGCTACTAAGCACATATGTACACATGCATTTTATATAGAACAAGCTGGAAATGGTGCCAAGAGTAAGGGAAGATGCCAAGATGGCAGAAGCTTTTGAGTACCAAGATATTATGGACACATGGAGGCCATGGAGGACTGGAAAAGTTGAGATGATGCAGCTGTTGAGAAACAGGAGGTGGGAAGTGGGACCTAGACCTCATATCCAGGGTTCCTTACCAATCTCACACCTGCTTCCGGAGCCTCCCCAAGGTGATGACAGTAGGAAGGGAAAGAGAGTGAATGGAAAACATATTCAAGATTCTAGAATTCATTGTGGATTGAGAAGCATAAAGTGCTACATAGTACCTGGCTTAGTGCTGGATGATTGTGGAAAAGCAAAGCAAGAGAGTTCCAGAAAAACATCTATTTCTGCTTTATTGACTATGCCAAAGCCTTTGACTGTGTGGATCACAATAAACTGTGGAAAATTCTTCAAGAGATGGGAATACCAGACCACCTGATCTGCCTCTTGAGAACTTTGTATGCAGGTCAGGAAGCATCAGTTAGAACTGGACATGGAACAACAGACTGGTTCCAAATAGGAAAAGGAGTATGTCAAGGCTGTATATTGTCACCCTGCTTATTTAACTTATATGCAGAGTACATCATGAGAAATGTGGGACTGGAAGAAATACAAGCTGGAATCAAGATTGCTGGGAGAAATATCAATAACCTCAGATATGCAGATGACACCACCCTTATGGCAGAAAGTGAAGAGGAACTAAAAAGCCTCTTGATGAAAGTGAAAGAGGAGAGTGAAAAAGTTGGCTTAAAGCTCAACATTCAGAAAACGAAGATCATGGCATCCGGCCCCACCACTTCATGGGAAATAGATGGGGAAACAGTGGAAACAGTGTCAGACTTTATTTTGGGGGGCTCCAAAATCACTGCAGATGGTGACTGCAGCCATGAAATTAAAAGTCGCTTACTCCTTGGAAGGAAAGTTATGACCAACCTAGATAGCATATTCAAAAGCAGAGACATTACTTTGCCAACAAAGGTTCGTCTAGTCAAGGCTATGGTTTTTCCTGTGGTCATGTATGGATGTAAGAGTTGGACTGTGAAGAAGCCTGAGCGCCAAAGAATTGATGCTTTTGAACTGTGGTGTTGGAGAAGACTCTTGAGAGTCCCGTGGACTGCAAGGAGATCCAACCAGTCCATTCTGAAGGAGATCAGCCCTGGGATTTCTTTGGAGGGAATGATGCTAAAGCTGAAACTCCAGTACTCTGGCCACCTGATGCGAAGAGTTGACTCATTGGAAAAGACTGATGCTGGGAGGGTTGGGGGCAGGAGGAGAAGAGGAAGACGGAGGATGAGATGACTGGATGGCATCACTGACTCGATGGACGTGAGTCTGAGTGAACTTCGGGAGTTGGTGATGGACCGGGAGGCCTGGCATGCTGCGATTCATGGGGTTGCAAAGAGTCGGACACGACTGAGAGACTGATCTGATCTGATCTGATCATTTGATAAGGGGCTTCCAGGTGACTCAGCAGGAAAGACTCCACCTGCAATGAAGGAGACACGGGTTCAATCCCTGGTCAAGAAGATCCCCTGGAGAAGGAAATGGCAACCCACTTCAGTATTCTTGTCTGGGAAATCCCATGGACAGAGGAGCTGGCAGGCTATAGTCCATGGAGTTGCATAAGAGTCAGACCTGACTTAGCAACTAAACAACAGCAATAACAATCATATTATAAACCCCAGAAAATGCCAGGGCAATGTAATGACTTGTATTCTGCATGGAGAGAAAGCTTTTGGCTCTGAGACAAAGACCTTAAATCCCTCTCTACTTAAAATGTGCCCTAAATTTGCATTTTAGCTCTGTTTCATTAGTTCTTTTGCAATTTAACATGGAAATGAAAATCCATGTTCCTGGGGGGATTTCTCTAATCTGATTGCAAATAGCAGATGACCAACTTCACCAGCTTCTGTGTGTTTAGACCCGGTTGCCACAGCCTATAAATCCCCCTAAGTCCCACTTGAGGGACTTAGGCAAAAAATAACAAGTGAGGTCATTCCCAAGGGGGGGAAAAGTGCTTGTCATCTACATAGAAGGAATCAAATCGTGTTTTAAATGTAAAGTTAAGAAATGCCTTATTCTTACTTGTATCTGTGTTTATGGCTGCACCGCTCAATCTGTTTTTCACTAAACAGGTTGTGAATGTCCACTGTGAGCCAGATGCCAGTGAGGAATTAGATACCAGAAGCAGATTTGTTGTGAAGCTAATGAGGCCTAAGCTTCAGGACCATTCACTGCACTCCTGGCCTCTTCCCAGGCTGGGAGGGGCCCTGGAAGCATGTTCACATGGGTTTGTAAAATACATGTATGTAAAGAGGGCGCCTATTTACATTATAAAGGACTCAGTTTGAAAATGAAACCTGAATTTGCCCCTGCTGCTGTTGTTTAGTTGCTAAGTCATCTCTGACTATTTTGGGACCCCATGGACTACAGCCTGCCAGGCTCCTCTGCCCATGAAATTTTCCAGGCAAGTCTACTGGAGCAGGTTGCCATTTTCTTCTCTGGGGGATCTTCCCAACCCAGGGATTGAACCCATGTCTCTGCATCTCTTGCACTGCATACAGAGGCTTTACTGCTGAGGTATTAGGAAAACCCTGATATGCCCTTGGTCCTTCCTGAAGAGTAACCTCAGTCTGGTCGGAGAAGCCTTCATGTAAACAAATGAGTTCTCTAGTATATTCCAGAAACTAAGGTAGAATCCCTTTCAAGGTGCCAATGGGACACAGAAAGTGACTCCCGACCTGCTGAGAAGCCTGTTGGTAGAACTTGAGCTTGGAATGGGGTTCTTTTCAGTTTTCACCACAGCTGGGTAGACTGCACTGTAGTTCTGATGTGGGCTCTGCAGTTAGCATCAGGATCCAGGAGTTAAGGCTTTTACCTCTGCACATCCATCCTACTTCAGAAGTCAGCTGTGCTGTGTATCTCCACACCTCCTGCCTCTGACCAAATGGCCATGCCTTTGGGGGTTTCCATGAGCCTTTAATGTTTGTTATTACAACTCAACATTCAAGAAACTAAGATCATGGCATCCACTCCCATCACTTCATGGCAAATAGATGGGGAAACAATGGACATAGTGACAGACTTTATTTTCTTGAACTCCAAAATCACTGCAGATGGTGACTGCAGCCATGAAATTAAAAGACCATTGCTCCTTGGAAGAAAAGTTATGACCAACCTAGACAGCATAATAAAAAGCAGAGACATTACTTTGCCAACAAAGGTCTGTCTAGTCAAAGCTATGGTTTTTCCAGTCATGTATGGATGTGAGAGTTGGACTATAAAGAAAGCTGAGTGAAGAAGAATGGATGCTTTTGAACTGTGGTGTTGGAGAAGACTCTTGAGAGTCCCTTGGCCTGCAAAGAGATCCAATCAGTCCATTCTAAAGGAGATCAGTCCTGGGTGTTCACTGGAAGGATTGATTCGGGAGTTGAAACTCCAATCCTTTGGCCACCTGATGCAAAGAACTGATTCATTGGAAAAGACCCTGTTGCTGGGAAAGACTGAAGACAGGAGGAGAAGGGGAGAACAGAGGATGAGATGGTTGGATGACATCATCGACTCGATAGACATGAGTTTGAGCAAGCTCCAGGAGTTGGTGATGGACAGGGAAGACTGGTGTGCTGCAGTCCATGGGGTCACAAAGAGTTGGACACGACTGAGTGACTGAACTGAACTGACAACTCAAAGAATTCAGACGAAAGCACTGTGCTTATGATGACAGTTTTGTTATAAGGGATACACACACAAGGCAAGGGAGAGTGGTCTTCTGCACCTTCTCGTGGAGATCCTCCTGACACATCTATATGCCCGCCCCCCAGGAAGCTCCCTTCATTTCTCAGCTCTGCCTTACCAAGGCCTGTCAGAGTGTTTGCAGAAGGGAAGAGCTGGGTGTCTTGAGCTGGGGTTCTGATCTCTGGGAGTCATTCACTGCCCTCTTGGTGGCCATGCTGGCATCCCCTCCTTAGACCTGCTGTTGTTTTAATTCAATGAGGTGTCTCAGAAGGACAAGGCTCAGGACTCTTCTCTCCCCAGGACACTGAGCCTCAGCGTTGATACGGCTCAGCTTGGGTGGCTCAGCTTGGGTGGCTTGCGACCACATGGACTGTAGCCCACCAGGTTCCTCTGTCTGATTTCCCAGGCAAGATTATTGCAGTGGGTTGCCATTTCCTTCTCCCGGGGAATCTTCCTGACCCAGGAATCAAACTCAGGTCTCCTATGTTGCAGGAGGCTGCGATTCATGGGGTCGCAAAGAGTCGGACACTACTGAGCGACTGATCTGATCTGATCCTGAGCAACCATTCCTGAGGTTAAGTACTCAGGAAAACAACGGGTAATGTAAGAGTAATTCAGATGATTGCCTTGTGGCACAAATATGAAGGCTAATAGCCGTACACAATTATTTGCCCATGTTGGAAAACATGCCCTGTGACTTTGCTCTTAGACAGAATCACAGTTCCTTTATTGAACAGCAAACCCTAAGAGGTGGTACTTGATACAATAATGAATACTTTGCATGAATAACTTAAGAAAAGTCATTTTGCCTGCAGTGCTACTTTCCAAGTATGTGGAGGCAGGAATGAATCCAAGGTCCCTGGAGGAAGCAAGGTTGGTAAGTAAAGAAGATTTATTCTTCACAGAATATGGGAGGTTCTCACTGCTGTTTCAAGATTGCCACCATCACACCAAGTTTTCAGGAAGAGAGGAGGCAAAGGAATTTGGAGATTGCTTCTTTTAGAATTCTGACCACCTGGGAGTACGTGTGTGTGTGTGTGTGTATGTGATCTTGGCTAATTTCTTCACTTTTCTCATCCATCAAACAGGTGTAGCAATGCCTACCTCAAAGGGTTGTGCTCAGGATGAAGTGAGTTGATACGCTTAAAGCCCTTAGAATAGCATCTATCAGAGTGACTTTTTTTCTAGTTCATGGGTCAGAAGTAGCAGAGACAGTCTGAGACTCTCTGAGTACCAACCATGATTGCTGGGGCGAGGAATATCTGGAGCAAGAAGACAGACGTAAATTTCAGTGGAGTTTCGTCTCCATGGTAACTCCTTACAGAGTGGAGCTGGGACTCTTTACATGTTCCTAATAACCTTCTCTGATGATCTATATTCCCTCTCTTTTCTTGGAGACTTAATCTCTGCAGCATTTCTGGATATTGATGTAGGTCAGACTCAAAAGACCTAACACTTTCTCAGCTCACTTAAGACATTCTTTTTTTCCTCTCACTTTTTAGAGACAGTGAATGTGTAGAAAGAGCTCTGGGGAAGACTTCCTACTACTATTTCCCTCCCTCCGTTTCTGGATCACAGCATTTACAATTCACATTTCAAAATGACACAGCATTAGCTTCTCAGAGAAAACCTGATAGGTCAGCATTTTCCCAGTGACTGTCACCAAAAGCACTATATTCTGATGATACTTTTTTCCATTTTGTTTGGGGAGCGACTTGCATATAGTGAAGTATCCAAATCTCTCTCGTTAGCCAGGTGGGTGCATTGTTACAAGTGTACCTGCATGACCAGCATCCACTGAGAAGATGCCAAGTATTTCCCTTACCCTGGATGTCCCTCTGTGTTCCTTCTTGGTTCACCCCTCAAGGTTAATGCTATCCTGATTTCTATGTTTGAACAGGATTTTATCTTTAGATTTCAACTCACATTAAAACTTTAGAGCAAAACGAGTGCACAGTAACAAATGAGAAGATGGGATTAAATATATATACATGAGATCTAGTGTTTGGTGAAGTGAAAAGACGAAGTTATCTCCAAGCAGATGAGCCAAGCCCACCAGGAACTCAGGAGTCAAACGGTGACCCAGACAAAGGAGTGGGAGATCTCTGGTACAAATGTACAAGGAGGCAAATGCTCTAACTTTGGGGATATGCATTTGTTATACATAGAATCACAGGAAATCTGTGATTTCCACAGGAGCTGGAAGGGACTTAACTGATGAGTCAGAGTCCATCTCCTGTCTTTGCAGAATGCGAAGCCAAAGCCCAGAGAAGCAGTGAGATTTACCCAAGACCTCAGGGCATATTTAAACCAGCACCTGCATATCACACCATCATGCCTTTAACCCCTGGGCATTTCAGGTCTCTTCTGTTTACTTCTCAAGGGAGTAAAGCAAAACATCTGCAGAAGTTGTGTGTGCTCTCGTGCTCAGTCATGTTTGACTCTTTGCAGAAGTTGAGATATGTGGATTGTTATGAGCTGAGTTATATTGCCCTAAAATATATATGTATTGTTAAATTTCTAACTCAGAATGTGACTGTATTTGTTGACAGAATCACCAGAGAGATATAGTTAAACCAGGTGGTGCTAGTGGTAAAGAACCTGCCTGCCAATGCAGGAGACCTAAGAGATATGGGTTCGATCCTTGGATCAGGAAGATCCCCGGAGGAGGGCATGGCAACCCGCTCTAGCATCCTTGTCTGGAGAATCCCATGGACAGTGGAGCCTGGTGGGCTATGGTCCATACTGCTTCAAAGAGTTGGACATGACTGACGCAACTTAGCACTCACGTATGCACAAGTCATTAGCATGAACTCTAATTCAATCTGACTGGTATCCTAATGATAAGAAGACATTAAGACATGGTGAAATGTGGAGGGAAAACCAAGAGAAGACACATGAAGAAGATGGCTATCCACAAGCCAAAGAAAGAGGCTGCAGAAGGAACCAACCTGGCTGGCACCTTGCTGTTACAACTTGATCTCCAGAACTATGAGAAAAATAAATTTCTGGTCTTTAAGCCACCCAGTCCGTGGTACTTTGCTATGGCAGCCCTGACAAACTCATATGGAGATGGACAAAATTACAATCATTTATTCCATCTCTTTGAGCCCATACTTACTGAGACCCTGCTATGTGCTAGTTACTCTGGCAAGATGCTGGTCTAAGGGATTTAAACATATCAGCTCACTTAATCCAGAGCATAGTGCTTAGAGACAGGTGTGGCTACACCCATTTAATGGATGAGAAAAGTGAAGTACTTTGCTAAGATCACACAGCAGGAAGGCAGCAGAACCACAGGCATGTAAGCACGTGTGATGAAACTTGACAGAATATGTGATGGGAGGAAGAACTCAGTGGGGACATAAGAGGGTAATTCTGGCAGAAAAGGAATGGGAATTTAGGGTAGAGGAATTGAAGTGACAGCTGAACAAGAGAGAAAGGATGAAGGGGGTGGCAGTAGTTCAGCTTCAAGATGAGAGTTTTGCACAACAAGGCAATTTGGGAGAATTATAAGTGGCTGTGCTGGACTGGAGGTCAGAATTAACACTAAAGGGAAGGTGCTGTGATAAATAACATAGGGACTAGATTTCTAGGGCCCTATATGATGGACTGCTGTGTTTGGAAATGGTTCCCCAGGCTCCTGAAAGATCCAAAGGACTGTTCCATATGACCTCAAGTGATCAGATTACATTTTATAAAAGTGTAAGAAGGGAGTGAGGCTAGAGGCAGGGAGACCTTTCATTAGGGTCATAATATTTGAGGCAAGTGGAGGAGACAGCATGGTCTAGAAATGTTCCCAAGTCTGTGGATGACTTCCTGGATGATGGAAATGCAAGATGGCAGCAGGATTGGAGACCAAGGGAAAGGGCCTATTGTGGGATAGATGACTGGATACACTTGTACACTGGGTGTTGGTTCCCTGGGACATTAGATTGGGAGAAGGATGGGTCTAGAGAGTAGATACGAGAGTCCTCAGTCTAGATATGGAGATCTAAGCCTTGAGAGGGAATGCAGAGAAGTTCAGCAGAGTTGGAGAAGAAATCAGATTATCACCAGCTTATAAGGGATGTAGAGAAAGTGGAAAGGAGGAAAAAAAAGTATGGAAGGAATAATCCAACAGGCAGGAGGAAACCCAGATATGGATAGTGTTGCCAAAACAAAGGGAGAAGGAGTTTCAAGGAAGGTGGACTCAAATGTCAACTGCTGCAGAGGTTGACTCCAGTAGGGGCTGAACGCTCCCATGGAAGCCCCTGTGCTAAGAATTGTGTAAACCTGGCACATGGCAGCCAACATTTCAGGGCAAAAATAGTGAATGAAACAAAAGAACTCTGACTCCAGTTAATACCCAGAGTTTTAAAATTCCACAAATCTTATTGGAAATCAAGAAAACCACTCCTAATGAGATGCAATAAAGCTCCTCTTCTGCCAACGCAAATCTTTTAGAGTCAGTTTCTACTTGTTAAAGGAGTTATTGAAATTCAAGGAGGGTGCTGGCCGTCTGGGCCTGTCTTTCTGAAAGGAACCTCCTCGTCCCTGGGTGACCCTGAGCTAATGAGTCTTGGGCTGGTGAGTCATCTCCCAGCCTGGACTCGGAGATGCTATCAGATTCATTAGGTCCCCACAGTTACCTCCTCCAGCGCCTGCAGCAGCCAGAGAAAGGCCATTAGCCCAGCCACGTGCCCTCCCTCACCACCCCACCCGGACCTGTGCTGTCTCTAATGTAATATTTGCAGACATGCTGAGCATTTGTTATGAAAATGTATTATTCCCCACGTAAACACCCTTTGATCAGCTTGCCAGGAAACCCAAAGCACCACGTACTGCCTTGGTTTAGCAAAGCTGCGAACCTGCAAAGACTATTTTAGAATGACCCTGAGTGTTTCTTGCTCTCTTTTCTTCCTGCAGAGACATTTTGTCCACATTTATCACAATCTTTTCCAACTTCGATCTCTGCTGAGAAGTGTTCCACTGCGTTCTCAGCCAGAGTTTTGGTTTCTGGGCTGGGGGTGCAGGTGACAGGTTACTTGTTTGGAAGTGTTTGATCCCAGTGCTGCTGCTTCTGTGCTGTAGCCTAGCTGATAGGAGCTGCAGTTGGGGTGCGGTGAGGTGGGGGGACACATGGAGACAATTGCCTGCTTCTCCCCATCACACAGATGAGCAGTAGGCAAGCATCTCTCTTTCCTCATACAGCCAAGGAGACACTCTGCTGGACCACACAGGCCCAGGGGCACCTCCCCTGGGCTCCAAGCAGAATTATTTAGCTGTTGAAAGGAAGAGTATTTTCCTTTCCATGGCTCCATTGGGTCCAGAGCTGTGTGGGCGAGAGTCTGAAAGGTTGTCTACACTGGTCTGCTGGTCACTGGCTTCCACTGGGCAGTCAGCTCAGAGGGGGACCAGATACTGTCTGCAAACTGGGCTGCAAATGGAGAAAATAAGGCTGGAGTCATGAGTTATCTGGAGAGCTGGACTGATCTGGTTTGACGCTCTGTCTTACATTTTGCTGTTCTCCTGGATCCCCATTTTTGTCACTGACATGCCTTGGATATAATGACACCATAGTGATAATGGATGGTGTGCTTTGGGGTCATTGTTTCTGTCTTCTGGTTGGTGGTTTGGGATCAGTCTCCTCCCTTGTCCTGTCCCTTTCTCCTGAAAAAGGCAGGGATCCTAGGTGTGTCCTTAAACTTTCCAGATGAAGATTTCACAAGTTGTGTACAGTCCCGGAGAAGGGGACAACAGAGGATGAGATGGTTGGATGGCATCACTGACTCGATGGACACGGGTCTGGGTGGACTCCAGGAGTTGGTGATGGACAGGGAGGCCTGGCGTGCTGCGCTTCATGGGGTCACAAAGAGTTGGACATGACTGAGCAACTGAACTGAAATGAACTGTACAGTCCTGGAGACTGAAGTTGATGGAACGAATCTGGAATTTGAAACTATGTCTAGACATGGCTTCCAGATGTGACCTGGCCACTTAACAAGTTGTGTAGATTTAGGCAAGTCTGACACATCCAGGGAGCATCTGTTTCCTCACCCATGAAATGCAGATAATGACTATCTACCCAGTGAGAGAAAATACGTCAGGAAGCGAGCACAGTGTGCAGGGCTTGGTAGGTAATTCTGTCGTGTGAGTAGGATCTACTCGGAGCTCTGGAGCAGATGTGAGAGGATAATCCATCCCCACCTGGAATATTTCCCTCCATGTCGGGAAAAAGTGCCATCTTCCTGGGGGCAGTCAATAGGGACTGGTTTCCCACCCAAGTGAGTCTAGGAACAAGAGCTAGATTAACAAAGGAGAAGCAATGAACACAGGGGTCCCTGCTTTGTGCTCTTCTCAGACCTCACGTGCATCAACTCCATTAACAATCACAGCAATGTTATGAAGCAGGTCCTATTATTATATTATCCTTCTTTTATTTTTTTCTGTATTTAAGTCCTTTATTTCCTTAAGATAGACTCTTTTTCTTAAAAAAAAATTGTTGAAGTATAGCTGATTTGCAATATTGTGTTAATTTCTGCTGTACAGCAAAGTGTTTTAGTTATACACACATACACACACATACATACATACATGGCTTCCATATATATATGGCTTCCAAGGTGGCGCTAGCGATAAAGAACCCACTTACCAGTGAAGGAGGCATGAGAGAGGAGAGTTTGATCACAGGGTGAGGAAGATCCTCTGTAGGAGGGCATGGCAACCCACTCCAGTATTGTTGCCTGGAGAATCCCATGGACAGAGGAACCTGGCAGGCTACAGTCCACAGGGTCGCAAAGAGTCGGACATGACTGAAGTGACTTAGCACAGCACACACACACACACATATACATTCATGTTCTTTTCCATTATCACAGGATATTGAATATGGTTTCCTAGGCTACACAATAGGACCTTGTTTTTTATCCATATTATCCTTCTTTTAAATGTGAGGAACTGAAACTTAGAGCTGGTTTGCCTAGACAAAGGTAACATTATTTGCAAATAGTAGAGTTAAGCATCAAATTCAGATAGGTTAGCTACAAAAACCAACCTTATAACCATCACACAAACTACCTCTCCTAATACAGTGTCCAAACTACTCTCTGAAACAACCTCAGAGTCCAGTTTCTGTTGCCAAATATAGTGCATTTCAGAGAACCTGTGGGAACCTGTGACTCGTATCAGATCTCGGCTCCTCAGCCGGCTCCTCAGGATGTCTTACCTCTCTTTGCAGCACGTGGCCAGGGCCTGCTGGCCGTGTCACTGAAGCCACAGATCGCAGGTGGCCCTGTGTCTTGCCTGCACTTCGATTTGGCTGTGAGCCTTGGTTGGGAAGCCTGGGTCCTAAAAAACAGGATGGCAGAGCCTGAGATTGACAAGTGGTTCTACTTTCCTTTTTTTTTTAGTGCTATGTAAAATTTTCATCTTCAAATCTTCACAAAGAGCTGCAATTTTAAGAGCATCAAAAAAGAAAAAGAAAAAATGAGCCACACCTGCAAACATCTTATTGCCCATGTAAATGAGGAGCTATGAGATGACTTGTTCTTCTGTCCAGCACCCGCTTTCTTAAGTAGACATTTAAGAAATGTATTTCTTAAGAATTGTATTAAGAGATGTATTTAAGAAATCCACAGAGAGATTCTCATTTAATTTTATGAGCTAAAGGGGAATTTTGGGTGTGTTTTTCTCAGAAATTATCTGGCTTCTTGCTTCCAGCTTCTTGCCAGACCCCAATTTTAGCCTCAGGTCCTGATAATTTTAGGCGTGTGAGTGGGAACATGTGTGTATGTGTGTGTGCGTGTGTGTTGAGGCACACATGTGTGGTTTAGAGTGCTGACAGGATTCTGTATGGAGGTATTCTAGGTGCTGGTTTGGCTTTGACCTTGAACCCTTCTGGTCCAGGTCATGGACTTCTCCTTTGGTTTGGTCACTTTGTGCTCCAGGTTGGTGCTGCTCCATGTCTGGTCCCAGTCTCTGAGGATTTGCCTTCATACCTATGATGTGTAGGAAGAAAGAGGTGTGTCCTGCCTTTTCAACAGAGAGATGACGCACTCACAGGCCAAGCACAGGTATAGTGCCCTTATCCAGGCTTTCAAGATCTGACAAGCTCTGAAAACTGAAAGCTTTTTTGGCAACTCTTACCTGGTCTGAACATATTTGGCAGCAAAACCTGATGTGAACTTTAGCTATTCATGTTTTTAATCTAATTTTTACTTCATATTGGAGTATAGTTGGTTTACAATGTGGGGTCAGTTCAGGTGTACAGCAAAGTGATTCAGTTACACATACACATATGGCCATTCTTTTTCAGATTCTTTTCCTATACTGGTTATTACAGAACATTGAGTAGAGAACTTTAGCTACTTATAATGCTTAGTCTTCCTGTTTGGTATAGAATTCATATATTTTGCTGCATAAATATTAACACATGTGATTAAAGGTTGATGCCCCCAAACCCTCGGGAGTTGTCACATAATAAATTGCATATGCACCGTATCACTTCTTAAAAATTCTATATTCTGGATTTTGTAATACATCTGGCCCCAAGGATTTTGGATAAGGGATTAAGAGCCTGTGATCTCATTTAATCCTTGCCAATCATCTTCTGCAATAATGATTATGTCCATATTAAAATGAGAAAACTGACAACAGAAAGAAGCGTTGCTTTGCCCTTGAGCAGCGCTCTAGAAACTGCCCACTCAGTGTGTGATACTTGGATGAGCAGCACGGGTATCATCTGAGGACTTGTAGGAAATGATGAGTCTTAGGGCATGCACGACCTATTGAGTCAGAATCTTGCATTTTATCAAGATCCACCCGCATCACGTGCTTCCTCTGCACATTCAAGTGTAGCGGATCCCTGGGCTAGATATGTGGAAGAGGAAAAGACCACACGCCACTCTTCAGAGTCCTCAGAATTGTGATCTTGTGCCAGGATCATGTGGTTGGCAGAATCTGCTGTAGGGAGGTGAAAGAGGAGAGAGAGGAATGCAGTGGTTCACGGTCCCATGTGGCGCTGAGGAGGGAGATGTGCCCATGATGATAAAATCATTGCATGGTTGTTCTACCAGTCCGTTGCCTCAACAGTTTATTTCCCAAAGTGGGGCTGTTTTTCTACTTATCAAGGTAAATTTTGCATTTGCATACTTATCTCTGGGAAAAACTCAGGAAACTGGCAGATTGAAGAAGAGTATCAAACTCATTAAATCATTATTATTAATTGTTTGCTCATCAGTGGTATGGCCCCTGAGCAGGCTGGGCTAGTCAAAGATTCCTAGACACGTGTGATTACCGAAAGCATGCATTTTAGCGGAAGGGGTTGGCCAGACCAGAATCTTTGAACCAGATTGTATGGCATGGTAGAAAGTGTTCAAAAGGAGAAGTAGAGATGGGTGAGGCTGTGTAGGAGTCGGGGATGCAGGGTAGGTGTGGTATCTAAGTGTGGTTGGGGTGGACCTTGTATGGCAGGTGCAGTGTAAACAAAATCTTTCGAGATTTTGAAATTTGGAGGACAGCATCCTGACAGAAGAAAAAGCAGAGCTAAGGTCCTGCGCTGGGAGCAGGTCTGTTCCACTTGAGGATAATCGACAAACTCACTACCCTAGAAAGAATGTCGCAGTATATTCACAAAATGTTAGAAATGTTAGAGTTGGAAAGAGATTAGGAAATCACTTAATCTATTGGTTTCCAAACACTTGTAGTTGTGGGCCCCTTTGTTTAAATGTTGGTTTTTCTAGAAATATATGCATATTTTTAAACAGTTGAGATAAAGAAGAACCTGTGATACCCCTCTCCCCAAACATTTATAAATCCCTAAAACTGAGGAGCCCAGTGTGAAAATCATTTCACAGATAAGAAGAAAAACAACAACAACAAAAATCCCTGCTGCAATGGAGAGACTGAGGGGACTACTCTAAACCCAATACCAAGCTCTCCGGCTTTCTTCTTTGCCTGGATTTTTCATAAACTCTGGAGCTCAAGGAACCCAGAAAGGATTTCTCCCGGGGAGAGAACCTTGTCTTCACCACTGCCCTTTTGGGTCTCTGCTAAATGAGGATACCATCCAGAGCAGGGCAGGTGGAATTTCTGGTCTACCTGGAGCAGTGTTTCTCTCACCCAATTTCCTATTTAAGCTAAACAATCCCTGTATCTCTGAACAAGGGTGGCCTCTCTTCCCAAAGCCTAGCAGGAGAAAATGTGGAATGTCTGCCCACTGGAACGAACAGTCACATTGCTCTTTCTACTCTTGAGGGAACCAGCCCTGGGTTGGCCAGTTTTCCATAATTGCAAAGCCATAGCCAGCACTGCCTATCAAGATATTTTGATTGTCAGATCAAAGAGCACAGGGGAAGAAAGGATCTTCTTATGCTTCAATAGGCAGGCCCTCTTCCACTCACTGCAGGCTTAGTGGGCTCTGGTCTTTACCTATCTTCATGACCATGGAGACATTCTAGTTTAGAATTATAAGAGGCTTTCCACCTTCCCCTGGGAAACCTCACTGATGGTTCATCTTATTTCAGGGTCTCACACTCATCTCCTACTAAAATCAGTGGACAAAACAGAAGACTTATCACTGGTGGATAGCCCTGTCTTATTTTGAATCGTGGCCTTTTTCTCTCTAGAAGAAGGTTGTAGAACACAAGAGATCTGTAGAGGTCATCTCCTCTAACACCACCATTTCTAGAATGATGATCTTGAGACGCAGAAAGGCATCATCTGGCATGCCGAAGGTCACTGAGTTGGGGGCCAAGCTGGGGCCAGTGTCTGAGTCTTCTGCCTCCAGCCCAGAACTTGTTTCATCATATTGCGCTTTTGAGACTCACTCTTTTTCTCAATGACTTTTTGTCTTTCTTCCTATCCCATTACCAGACATAGTTTTTCTTCTCCAGTTTCCTGTTAACTTAGGGACAACTAATTCAAAATAGGTCTTGTATTTGCAACTATATAGGAGGCACTGTGTAAAGGAGAAGGGCAAATAAGAAAGAAGCTCAATCTTCAAGATACAAATTCTAGGAGGAGAGACCACTCATTACAAAGACACATAAACATAATGCAGTGTGCTAAAAAGAATATGAGGAACTGTTTAGATTGCTAAGAGCAAGGAGGGGAAAGTTTTGCTGCAAGAGAAGAGGTAGAGAAAAGTGAGCTGGCCAAGTCAAGTTTTCATCTACTGGCTCCATTTATGAAGGAAAAGCTCTGTTTGGAAACTCGCCTTGTCATTAAGAATTATCAACACTCTGGGTTTCCATGTTGGTGGGAAAAGCTCTGGCTGTCACAGGGATCGAGTGTGGATATTTTAAAATGACAGCTTGAAGAAAGCCTTTCTGTTCTCCATACAATCACCATTTTGGGGTCTGAACGAGAGCCCCTATTGCCTGTAAGCTGATCTTTCTCCTTGAAGTCACTCTTCATAAATTCTCCCAGAGTCTAGGGTCTCCTCTTTAAAATATACGAGGTGTCTATCAAGGCAGCACAGACAGCACTGTTTGAATGCGCAGAGTGGAATAGAACAGAAAGGTCCATGTGAGATTAACCAGAAAATGTATCGAATGCAATATTCATGTTTCGTATAGTATTATTACACAGATGGCCCCATATTTAGAAATAAATATAAAATTCCTAGGTTGAATTATAGTAATAGTATTTCTTCTGAGTTCTCACAGCATTTACGCATGGCTTTAAGTGTGTGTGTGGGTTAGTCGCTCAGTCGTGTCCAACTTTTTGCGACCCCATGGACTGCAGCCCACCAGGCTCCTCTATCCACAAGATTTTCCAGGCAGGGATACCAGAGTGGGTTGCCATTTCCTTCTCCAGGGGATCTTCCCAACCCAGGGATTGAACCTGGGTTTCCTGCACTGCAGGCAGATTCTTTACCGACTGAGCTACAAGGGAAGCCCACTTCCCTTGTACGCATGGTTCTACTACTCTGATATTCACCCAGCATATATTCAGTCCATCCTGTGGCACCAAGAAATGCAACAGACACAGACAGTGAACATAGTTAATGAGAGTTTGATGTGGTATTCTCATTAATTTGAACACAATATTGTAATATTATAATGCACTGTGGAAGATGCTCTAAAATCCAAGTGACTAAACACAATAGAAATTCTTTTCTTGCACAGAAAGTCTGTTGTTATTCAGTTGCTAAGTTGTGTCTGACTCTTTGTGACCCCATGGACTGCAGCATGCCAGGCTTCCCTGTCCTTTACTATCTCCTGGAATTTGCTCAGACTCATGTCCATTGAGTCAGTGATGCCATCCAATCATCTCATCCTCTGTCATCCCCTTCTCCTCCTGCCTTCAATCTTTCCCAGCATCAGGGTCTTTTCCAGTGAATCAGCTCTTCCCATTTCAGGTGGCCAAAGTATTGGAACTTCAGCTTCAGCATCAGTACTTCCAATGAATATTCAGGGTTGATTTCCTTTAGGATTGATTGGTTTGATATCCTTACTGTCCAAGGGACTCTCAAGAGTCTTCTCCAGCAACACAGTTGAAAACCATCAATTCTTTTGGCACTCACCAAAGTCTAAAGTGTGCCTTTCTAATCAGTGGTGGGTAGACTCTCCTCTAAACAGCAAATCAGAGTCCCAATTTCTTTCCATCTTGTGGCTCTACCATCTTCCACATCTGGCGTTCAATTGAGAAGTGGATGTTTCTTCCCCTGAATTACCTTGGCATGGGACTACCCACTTAATTTGTTCCACTGATTACTTTTAGATACAAGAGAAGTTGAGAAATCAGGTCCCTGGCTGGGCAAGCATGTTCCAGTAACAACTTCACAATATGGAAAGAGAACAAGAGTTATTGGTAGATAGCCAATATCCATGCTACACTCCTAGGATCTCTGAGTTTGGTTTGGATCAAGGTTTCAGTTCCCAGATTCTCATGCAGTTGGGTAGAGTCATGTGACCAAGTTCCAGCTGATGAGAGATGTGTGTATGTTTCACAGGGTTTCGCAGGTGGCTCAGTGGTGAAGAATCTGCCTGCCAATGCAGGAGATGCAGGCTTGATCCCTGGATCCTGGAAGATCTCCTGGAGTAGGAAACAGCAACTCACTCAAGTTTTCTTGTCTGTAAAATTCCACGGACAGAGGAGCCTAGAAAGCTAGAGTTATGGGTTTGCAAAGAGTTGGACACCACTGACCATGAGCACAAGACAATATGTAACCACTACTAAGCAAACAATAAAAGGAAAGATATAAGCATCTGAATGCAGAGTTCCAAAGAATAGCAAGGAGGGATACGAAAGCCTTCCTCAGCGATCAATGCAAAGAAATAGAGGAAAACAACAGAATGGGAAAGACTAGAGATCTCTTCAAGAAAATTAGAGATACCAAGGGAACATTTCATGCAAAGATGGGCACAATAAAGGACAGAAATGGTAGGGACCTAACAGAAGCAGAAGCTATGAAGAAGAGGTGGCAAGAATACACAGAAGAACTGTACAAAAAAGATCCTCATGACCCAGATAATCATGATGGTGTGATCACTCACCTAGAGCCAGACATCCTGGAATGTGAAGTCAAGTGGGTCTTAGAAAGCATCACTATGAATAAAGCTAGTGAAGGTGATGGAATTCCATTTATGCTATTTCAAATCCTAAAAGATAATGCTACGAAAGGGCTGTACTCAATATGTCAGCAAATTTGGAAAACTCAGCAGTGGCCACAGGACTGGAAAAGGTCAGTTTTCATTCTAATCCCAAAGAAAGGCAATGCCAAAGAATGCTCAAACTACTGCACAATTGTACTCATCTCACATGCTAGTAAAGTAATGCTCAAAATTCTCCAAGCCAGGCTTCAGCAATATGTGAACCGTGAACTTCCAGATGTTCAAGCTGGTTTTAGAAAAGGCAGAGGAACCAGAGATCAAATTGGCAACATCCGCTGGATCATGGAAAAAGCAAGAGAGTTCCACAAAAGCATCTATTTCTGCTTTATTGATTATGCCAAAGCCTTTGACTGTGTGGATCACAATAAACTGCAGAAAATTCTGAAAGAGATGGGAATCCCAGACCACCTGACCTGCCTCTTGAGAAACCTATATGCAGGTCAGGAAGCAACAGTTAGAACTGGACATGGAACATCAGACTGGTTCCAAATAGGAAAATGAGTATGTCAAGGCTGTATATTGTCACCTGGCTTATTTAACTTCTATGCCAAGTACATCATGAGAAATGCTGGGCTGGAAGAAGCACAAGCTGGAATCAAGATTGCTGGGAAAAATATCAATAACCTCAGATATGCTGATGACACCACCCCTATGGCAGAAAGCGAAGAAGAACTAAAGAGCCTCTTGATGAAAGTGAAAGAGGAGACTGAAAAAGTTGGCTTAAAGCTCAACATTCAGAAAACTAAGATCATGGCATCCAGTCCCATCACTTCATGGGAAATAGATGGGAAAACAGTGGCTGACTTTACTTTTCTGGGCTCTAAAATCACTGCAGATGGTGATTGCAGCCATGAAATTAAAAGATACTGGCTCCTTGGAAGGAAAGTTATGGCCAACCTAGACAACATATTGAAAAGCAGAGACATTACTTTGTCAACAAAGGTCCATCTAGTCAAGGCTACGATTTTTCCAGTAGTCATGTATGGATGTGAGAGTTGGACTATAAAGAAAGCTGAGTGCTGAAGAACTGATGCTTTTGAACTGTGGCATTGGAGGAGACTTTTGAGAGTCCCTAGGACTGCAAGTCCATCCTAAAGGAGATCAGTCTTGGGTGTTCTTTGGAAGGACTGATGTTGAAGCTGAAATTCCAATCCTTTGGGCAACTGATGTGAAGAGTTGACTCATTTGAAAAGACTCTGATTCTGGGAAAGATTGAGGGCAGGAGGAGAAGGGGACGACAGAGGATGAGATGGTTGGATGGCATCAGCAACTGGATGCACATGAGTTTGGGTAAACTCTGAGAGTTGGTGATGGACAGGGAGGCCTGACATGCTGCGGTTCATGGGGTCGCAAAGAGTCAGACACAACTGAGCAACTGAAATGAACTGAAGCAGAAGGAAACACTTATAAAGAGGTTTGGAACTACATGAGGATGCTGAAAAAGCTGAGAATCTGATATTGCTCTAATATAAGGCCCGAGGCAGGGATAACAAATGTTTTCCAGAAAGGCCCAGATGGGAAATATACTAGGATTGGTGGGTCATATGATTTCTGTTGCAGTTTCTCAACTCTGCTATTGTTCTGTGAAGGCAGCCATAGAAAATGGTGTCAAGGAATGGGAACAGCTATGTTCCAGTAAACTTATTTGTAAAAACAGGTGGTGAGGAGCCAAATTTGATCAGCTTAGAATATAATCACATTGTTTTGTTTTATCATTTATGTATTAATATTTATTGAAAGTGAAAGTATTAGTCGATCAGTTGTGTCCAACTATTTGTGACCCCATGGACTGAGCCTGCCAGGCTCCTCTGCCCATGGGATTTCCCAGGCAAGAATACTGGAGTGGTTTGTCATCTCCTTCCACAGGGCATCTTCCCCACCCAGGGATCAAACCCCGTCATCTGCATTGCCGATGGATTCTTTACTATCTGAGCCACAATAAATATATGTAAATCATTATATTTAAATATATAATGATCTCAGTGTTGCTTTTGTTTGTTTGTTTTCAGCTATATATTCAGGTGCGTGTCATAGAATCAGGAATGGAGAATAAGTTTGGTTGACATCTGTGCACTGATCAGGTGAATGGGCTAACCCAGTCCTCCAACTTTGCTTATTTAGATTTATTCTGGGTGCTGAGGGGACAATCACTCGCTTACTTACCCACAGTTGCCATTTTTGACCTCTGCTAGGGGCTTTCAGTGTCTCAGCTGAAAGAAGAGACTAGTGGTGAAATATTTTGAGAAGCTTGACAGTTGATACGAGTGGAAAGTTTTAATCATTTGGCAGCTGAGCCTTTTGCCATTTCTCTGTAGTAATGGAACAGAATCTGATTTGAGAGCTGTATCCGTCTTCTCGAACAGAACATTACTACATCGAAAAGGAGCTGTTACAATATTTAAGGATTATCTGTTAGGATGCGAAGTACTCTGAAGTAGGAGACAGAAGTTCTCTTAGTTTTTTCCTTTGCTGGGACCAAGTGTGCGGGGATACCTACTCTTCTTAGTCTTAAGTTTTAAGACTAAGTTTTAAGTCTTTAAAAGTTTAAGACTAAGTTTTAAGTCTTACTCTTCTTAGTCTTAAGTTTCTCATCTTTAAAATGGTCACAGGATTATTCAAAGTATATTGGTAACATCCCCTGGGGCTGACGTTAGGAGCTGTAGGAAGATGTTTATCTTAGATCATATCCAACTGCCGTACAGTCAATATATAAGAAAACACAGAAGAAAGATGTTCTAAAATGTGGAGAGGGCAATTTGACCTTTGAAAATACATTATGCCTTATGTTGGGAAGATCCCTTGGAGAGGGAATTACTAGTTATTCCTGTATTCTTGGACTTCTCTGGTGGCTCAGACAATAAAGAATCTGCCTGCGGTGTGGGAGACCTGGGTTCGGTTCCTGGGTTGGGAAGACCCCCTGGAGAAGGGAATGGCTACTCATTCCAGTATTCTTGCCTGGAGAATTCCATGAACAGAGGAGCCTGGTGGGCTACAGTCCGTGGGGTTGCAAAGAGTTGGACACAACTGAGTGACTAACACTTTCACTTTATGCATAATAGTTTTCAAATCACTGAGCCATGGTTGGGAACCACACAGATAGGAAGCAATCTTGTCAGAAATTCAAATGCTTCAACAACACTGGGTCTAAATGGATCAAAAATGAGTGTTTCTCAAATAGATCTAGAATGTCTCATATTGAGTTTGAGCAAACATTTGGGAACCTGGCAAAAGCAGAGAATGTGCAGATGTTTTCCATATACACAGTATGTGTTAATCAGCTGAGTGAACCAAAGAATTCAGGAAATGCTCAGATAGGGAAATTGTTAAGAACAGAAAAATCTGTTTGCTTTCCTGACACTGTCTCTTGTCTGAATCAGTTGTGAACATTCATCTAAACTACTCGTATAGGTCATAGAAACTTACAAGATCAGTAGTCTGAGAAGATCTGGAAACAGAACTATTAACTCAGCTTTTATCACTACTTGTCACGCTTCCTTTTTTTCCCTCCTAAGCTTTTATTGGGAAAATTTCCCCAAAGCTATAATTACACTGAATAATGACAGAACTTCCTTAATAAAGCAGAGAGCAGAAACTTTTTGAGATAGCAAAATTTGCAACCAATTAAATATTAGTGGAAATTGTCTATCTCAGAATCCATTTATTCACATTCATTTTTTTAAGTATCAGACTTGCATTTAATCTACAGGAAGTTCAAGCATCATGCATGTTTGAATTCTAGAAATAAAAAAATGTGTGAATAATTTCATGATTTTCCTAAAATCAGTTTTCTGTACCAATCAAGAATATGAATGAAAAAGAGGTTAAAATCATCATAAAGAGCCATACATGTGTAGATTATTAAAATCAATGCCATCAAATGATCATCACAGTGAAGACGATAGCCTTTTTTTCCAAGGCTTTTTAAGTTGTTGACATATGTCCTTTAAAATTGTACTTGTAGAATAAAGTCTTGAATATATTAAATATTATAGAATATTTTATAATATTATAAAGAATATATTATATATATATATGGGTAGTATCTCAGCCCAAGTGATAATGAATTACCCAGATAGTTTATTTCATAGAATATGTTTATGCTAAGAGGGAATTCTTCTTCATTTTATTTCTAGAAATACCACATATAAAATCCAGACTTTGTTATCATCAAGGGACATGAAGATTTTTAAATAATAGAAAGTGCAGGGGACTTTTCTGGTGCTCTGGTTGCTAAGACTCCACACTCCCAAAGTAGGGGGCCTGGGTTTGGTCCCTGGTCAAGGAACTAGATGCTATATGCTGCAACTTACAATCCCACATGCTGCAATGAAGATGGAAGATCACGTATGCTGCAGCTAAGGCCTGGCATAGATAAAAAAAAAAGAAGGGTTGGGTCAGCAGGATGGGGGTGGGGCAGTTCTCCTAAGTGGCAGCATCACCATTACTATACAGACCCAAGCCTCTGAATTTGGAATCAGAGGCTAAGGCTTGAGTGTAACTGTGGTCAAGTAAACTGCCTTTGAACCAGTTGTTGAAACTTTCTGAATGACAACTTCCTCATCTGGAAATGGAGAAAATACATACTTCATGTGGTTGCTATAAGGACTACACAAAAAAATGTCTGTGAAATTGCTTGAAAATCTGCAAGTTGTTACTGCCATTTCATTACCAAGCTTGCCTGGTTGGGCAAGAAAGACAAAGCTTGTTGAAAAAATCCGGATTGATTTCAAGCAACACAAAACAAAAACTAGTAGAAAGCAGGAAGCGATGTCAGGCATAAAGCCTTGGCACACTTTCCATGTTTAGAAGCATTTCCCATAAAGGGTTATATATAACTGAGTGACTGGAAAACCTCAGGAAAGTTCCATTTCCTCTCCTTCCTTGCTTAGCCCCAATCATTAATTGCCCTGGGAGTGCTCATCACTCCCCCTGTAAGGAGCACTGGCTGTGAAGTTCATGATGATTACCTTTGAAGCTAAAGATGTAATGGGAGATGTGACTGCACTTCCTTAGAGCAGGTTTCTGCATTTACAAGTCACCTCCACTCAACCCACAGGCCTCTCTGAGCTCAATTACAGCCTTGTCAGCAAGAATGCAGAAAGCAGCCGCTGCAAGCGAGCCCATTGGGCTACGCAGGGTTCTTGACACTCCAGTGGGATAGTAATCACTTTTATGGTGTCTAACTGACACCCGCCCTCCTCCCCAATAAATCATTAATATGCCTACAATTTTTCATTTTTGCAGCCAGCAGAGGGATTGCAAGGTTTTAGCACAAACTGATTTCTATCTTGACGGCCCTGGTCTTTAAGCTAATGCTAAATTCTTGCTTTACTCTCTTCTCCCAGGATCTGGGACATTGCAGTTCAAGTCTCAAGGGCAGGGACCTATTTTCCTGTATCTGGCGGTGATTTTGGCTGCATGACCTTGGATATCATGCCCTCTGAGCTGCAGTTCCTTCATGGAGGAAAAAGTAGAGCATGGTTGTGGCTAGGTGATCATTATCATCTCTTCCCCCCAAAATTTCCTATTCAACCTCGGCCTCAACTTACCCTGCAAAATGCATCAACTTGGAGCCATCACCAGCACCTGACAGCCGTGTCGCTACCTTGGAGGGACTGTGCAACCTTCTCGGGGACCTGTGTGACCTTTCCTGCAGTGGTAGAGCTAATTTCACTGTCACTCACTGCCTGACGGTGTCTTTGTGTGGGATCAGAACAACTTCTGTTCAGAACCATTTGGGTCCTCTTGGCTTTAATAAAGGGACCTTCCCACATGGAAGGGACAGATTCATTTTGTGGATGCACAGTTTCCAGGCCATGGCACACACTTACCCTTGTGACCTCCTTCATGAGAAAAGAAGAATGTGTCATTGTGATTTTGCATTCGAAAGTACTGAAAATCTGCATTCCCCTCTGATTGATCTGCCCTGGGCTCTGGGAGTGACTCGGCAGCCACGGGACAGAAATCGAAGTGGCCACAAGATCTTGGGACCCTAGCCAGTCCATTCACTGAGCTCTCCATCTGCTTACAAATTGCACCCTGTTGCTTTTATCAAATGACTCAGTGAACCGGGAATATATGTGCTTTTTGTTTTTAATACAGATGGAAAGTGGCAGGAGAGATTTTGTCAGACCAGAACTTGATGGAAATTTTGAAGTGTTCTATGGAACCAGATGTTGTGCAGTTCATTAAAATTAAGTGAACTATTTAATACAGATGTTTATAGATATTGAGCATCTTTTTACTGACTTTTATCCTTCAAAAGTTCAAACTGATCTGTGTTTCTTAAAGAAGGGCTAAGAATAAAGAAAGGAGCAGGAAGTGCCCTCATGACATCATTGCCAAGATATGGCCTTAGTCACTTTGTGTGTTATAAGAAGTGTTCATAATAATTTTGGAGATGGTTATCACTGGCACCCCTGTGGTCCTGCTTATGAATCTAGGAAGAATTACCAAAAACAATTTTCATTGTGATTCTGAAGTAATGTGAAGTAAAAACAAACTTCAGTTTTGAAACTACCTTCATGCATAATGAAAAAATAAATAGTATGCTTGCATCGCAAGAAAGTAACGAAAACAATTCTAGGATTTACTAAGGATGAAGCTGCTCAGAATTTACTGACTCTTTTCTTGGTCCAGATCACCTCTTTCACCAGAGCAAAAGCTGAAGTTTCAGAGCCAGCTTTACCATTGACCAGCTGAGATTCACAAATGTCCACATATCTTCCTCATCTGTGAAATGGGATTCTTACAGAACTTATCCCGTAGAGTTCAAGGAGAAACAACTGCTGTGCAGCATGTTAAATATGCAACATATGCCTGGCGCTTTGTGAGGCCCTTGATTATCAGCAACCATGATGAATTTTGTGACTCTCACTGTGGGACGTATTGTCGTGAAACTTTGATCGTTATTCTGTTTCCGAGTAGAAAGACATAATAAATATAACTAATGATGCTGTTGTATTGTATAAAATGAAACAATCAACAATCTGGAAAATATCACCCCATCTTGAATATACAAAGCCTAGGCATCAACTATGTCTAGTGAGCGTGAAACGGTTTCTCACCCCAAGGGGAAAGTTGCCAGAGAAAGAGAACATTTGTCTCCAGCTATTGTGGCTCAGGGGACATTTGGAAATGAGATAGAACAGGAAAAAAATGAGGCTCTGTAAACAGCCACAGGAAAGGGGGCATGTAAGATGTAATGGGAAATCATTCAGACAGAACTCTGACCTCACTACCAAGCATACCAGGAGGATGGGATGTCCTTCCCATCACGGTAGTCAAGTGAAGGGCATTTGGAAAAGAATGTCCAAGGAAGCCCAGGTCCCTTGGGCAATTATTATAAAATGAAAATCGAGCAGCTCTAGGAACTGAAGCACTTTGTAAGTCCTGAGAAAGGAACTGGGCAATCAGAGAGGCTACTGCTACTGCTAAGTCGCTTCAGCCGTGTCCGACTCTGTGCGACCCCATAGACGGCAGCCCACTAGGCTCCTCTGTCCCTGGGATTCTCCAGGCAAGAATACTGGAGTGGGTTGCTATTTCCTTCTCCAATGCATGAAAGTGAAAAGTGAAAGTGAAGTTGCTCAGTCGTGCTCGACTGTTAGCGACCCCATGGACTGCATGCCCACCAGGCTCTGCCGTCCACGGGATTTTTCAGGCAAAAGTACTGGAGTGGGTTGCCATGAACTTGCCAAAGGTAAAATGCTGAAATGCAGGCAGACTAACACAGGTGCAAGGAGCAGATACACTTTAATGGCTTTATTCAGAGTCTGGGCAGGAGTTACCAGCACTTGTCACCAGTTCTAATTTCACCAGTGGCAATTGTACACAGTTCATTGTGTAAATAATGTTGAGTGGTTTTGTATCTCTCCCCCAAACACACGTGCACACACACACACACACACACTTCTAAAACTCTTCAAAAACTTAAAGATCCTTTTAGATATGTTTAAAGAGAAGGGTAATAAATGAATGTTATCAATAGCATTGTTTACACTCACCATTCCAGTATAGGGACAGGTTAGTTCATGGTGAGGGAGTTAAGACTGTGAGCAGACTACTGAATTATGGTTTACTCTGTGGCCTTACACATAGCTGTGAAAAGAAGACAAGCAAAAAGCAAAGGAGAAAAGGAAAGATATAAGCATCTGAGTGCAGAGTTCCAAAGAATAGCAAGGAGAGATAAGAAAGCCTTCCTCAGTGATCAATGCAAAGAAATAGAGGAAAACAACAGAATGGGAAAGACTAGAGATCTCTTCAAGAAAATTAGAGATACCAAGGGAACATTTCATGCAAAGATGGGCTCGATAAAGGACAGAAATGGTATAGACCCAACAGAAGCAGAAGCTATGAAGAAGAGGTGGCAAGAATACACAGAAGAACTGTACAAAAAAGATCTTCATGATCTAGATAATCACGATGGTATGATCACTCACCTAGAGCCAGACATCCTGGAATGTGAAGTCAAGTAGGCCTCAGAAAGCATCAATATGAAGAAAGCTAGTGGAGGTGATAGAATTCCAGTTGAGCTATTTCAAATCCTGAAGGATGATGCTGTGAAAGTGCTGCAGTCAATATGCCAACAAATTTGGAAAACTCAGCAGTGGCCACAAGACTGGAAAAGGTCCGTTTTCATTCCACTCCCAAAGAAAGGCAATGCCAAAGAATGCTCAAACTACCACACAACTGCACTCATCTCATACGCTAGTAAAGTAATGCTCAAAATTCTCTAAGCCAGGCTTCAGCAATACATAAACTGTGAACTTCCAGTTGTTCAAGCTGGTTTTAGAAAAGGCGGAGGAACCAGAGATCAAATTGCCAACATCTGCTGGATCATCGAAAAAGGAAGAGAGTTCCAGAAAAACATCTATTTCTGCTTTATTGACTATGCCAAAGCCTTTGACTGTGTGGATCACAATAAACTGCAGAAAATTCTGAAAGAGATAGGAATACCAGACCACCTGACCTGCCTCTTGAGAAACCTATATGCAGGTCAGGAAGCAACAATTAGAACTGGACATGGCACAACAGACTGGTTCCAAATAGGAAAAGGGGTACGTCAAGGCTGTATATCATCACCTGGCTTATTTAACTTATATGCAGAGTACATAATGAGAAACGCTGGGCTGGAGGAAGCACAAGCTGGAATTAAGATTGCCGGGAGACATATCAATAACCTCAGATATGCAGATGACACCCCCTTATGGCAGAAAGTGAAGAGGAACTAAAAAGCTTCTTGATGAAAGTGAAAGAGGAGACTGAAAAAGTTGGCTTAAAGCTCAACATTCAGAAAACGAAGATCATGGCATCTGCTCCCATCACTTCATGGGAAATAGATGGGGAAACAGTGGAAACAGTGTCAGACTTTATTTTTGGGGGCTCGAAAATCACTGCAGATGGTGATTGCAGCCATGAAATTAAAAGACACTTACTCCTTGGAAGGAAAGTTATGACCAACCTAGATAGCATATTCAAAAGCAGAGACGTCACTTTGCCAACAAAGGTCCGTCTAGTCAAGGCTATGGTTTTTCTATTAGTCATGTATGGATGTGAGAGTTGGACTGTGAAGAAAGCTGAGTGCCGAAGAATTGATGCTTTTGAACTGTGGTGTTGGAGAAGATTCTTGAGAGTCCCTTGGACTGCAAGGAGATCCAACCAGTCCATCCTAAAGGAGATCGGTTGGGTGTTCATTGGAAGGACTGATGCTGAGGCTGAAACTCCAATGCTTTGGCCACCTCATGCAAAGAGTTGACTCATTGGAAAAGACTCTGATGCTGGGAGGAATTGGGGGCAGGAGGAGAAGGGGACGACAGAGGATGAGATGGCTGGATGGCATCATTGACTCGATGGACGCGGGTTTGGCTGAACTCTGGGAGTTGGTGATGGACAGGGAGGCCGGGGGTGCTACAATTCATGGGATTGCAAAAAGTCGGACACAACTGAGGACTGAGTGACTGAACTGAACTGAGCTGTGGAACAATGTTTCCAAAAACGCAGAAGCGTAAAACCACACACATTTATCACGTCAAAGTTTCTGTGGGTCAGGAGTCCTATGGGTTCTCTACAAAGCTGCTAATTAAGTTTTAACTGGGTCTGAGTTCTTATCTGAAGGTCACCTGGAGAAGGGTCACTTCCAAGTTCATGTGACTGCTGTCAGATTTCAAATCCTTGCAAGCTGCTGGACTGAGGGTCTTGTTTCTTGCTGCCTGGCTGCCAGAGTTTTCCCTCAGTCCCTTTCCATGTGCCTTGTTCTTTAGTGCAGCTCCCAATGTGGTAGCTTGTTGCTTCAAAGCCAAGAGGAAGAGAGTTATTCATCATGACAGTCTTTAAGATTTTACGTAACATTTCCAAGGAAATGAAACCCTGTTGTTTTTGTGGTATCCTATGGGTTAGAAGCAAGTTACAGGTCTCACCTAAAGTGACAAGGAGTGAGTTGCACAAGGGTATGAATACCAGGAGGACTAGGTCATGAAGGGCGATCTAGCCTGTCCTCCAAAACTACTGTGTGTTTTGAAAGTGAAGGGAAATCATTAGTCGCTCAGTCATGTCTGACTCTTTGCTACTCATGGGCTGTAGCCTGCCAGGCTCCTCTGTCCACAGGATTTCCCAAGCAAGAATACTGGAATGGGTAGTCATTTCTTTCTCCAGGGGATCTTCCTGATCCAGGGATTGAATCTGGGTCTCCTGCATTGCAGGCATATTGTTTACTGTCTAAGTCACCAGCAACATTGAACACTTGATATTTTCAGGCTCACTCTGAGATGCATATAATTATCATTATACTTTATAGATGAAGAAATTGGGCCTCCCAGAGGTGAAGTAATTTGCCCAAACTAGTAGAAATGCTTCTGGAATTCTAGTCAGATCAAAACAAATGTTATTTTTCCTTTATATGGCCTTTTTTGTTTGTTTGTTTGTTTTTGTTTTTTTTTTCTTTTATTTTATTTTTAAACTTTACATAAGGCAAATGTTATTTACACTTCTCCTCTTTCCCTCTGGGTCATCATGGAATGACCTCCAAGAATGGAACAGGAAATGAGTCAGTTGAAATTGTCTTTTTGCTGTCTCGTACACCAGGTTATTGTTACCTTTCTAAATTCCATTTATATGGCGTTGGCCTTTGATGGTTATGACCTCCAAGAATGGAACAGGAGTGAGCTTCTTCCACGTTGGCCAAAGCCATCACAGTCGTCTCTTAACAGAGCTGTTTTGGGCTTACTGCCTCAAGGGCCGGAAGACTCAAATCATCTCATCGAGGGTTATTCTTTCTAACTCTCTCACACACACACACACACACACAAAATCTTTAAAATTCAGTTTATGAGGTCCTGGGGTATGGCTACCCACTTCAGTAATTCTTTCCTGGAGAATCCCATGGACAGAGGAGCCTGGAGGTCTACAGTTCATGGGGTCACAAAGAGTTGGACACAACTGAGAAACTAACATTTTCACTTGCACTGTGATTACTGTATTCTCTCTAATCACGTGGGGATACTTGGATTAGGAGTGAGGAGACACATTGCCACATTTTTAGGTGAGTAAGATCAGGCAATGGTTTATAGATGCCACAACAAGTTGCACTTGTATCTCCCACTCTTCTGCTCCTATGGTGCCACCCCCCTCCCCACTGGTACCCACTGATTTATTCTCTGTATCTGTGAGTCTGCTTCTTTTTTTATTATTATATTCACTACTAGTTTGTTGTATTTTCTAGATTCCACACATACATGATACTGCACAGTGTTTGTCTTCCCCTGACTTGTTTCTCTTAGCACAATGCCCTTTAAGTCCATTTATGTTGCTGCAAGTGGCAAAATTTCATCCTTTTTAAAAAAAGAGTCCTTATTATGTTCATACCTTGTTGCACCATTGAGTTACAAAACTGAAATTCAACCCAATGGACATTCCAAGGAGTGCCACGCTCACAGCAAGTTTGAACGAGGTACTCGAAAATCCAAGGCAAATGCTTTTTGTGTCATATTCAAAACGATTAGCTTCAGACATCACAAAAAGGCGACTCATACATCATGCATTGATGCTCCATTTGAGAACAGCTGCAGCCTGTGTGCAGGAATTCACAAAGAAAGATTATCTGCCTAAAATCAATCTTTGCAGTTCTGGAAAAAGAGAGAAGACGGAAATAACTCTTTGTGGAGATGACTGACGTGTTCTGGCCAGGCACACTTTGTTAACAAAACAGCCGAGAATTAGACAAATTGGAGTTGGAAAGCACTCTTGTCATAACAGGGCCGATGGGTCTGTGGAAAGGCAGCAACCACGCCCGTGGGATGTGTTCACTGCTTTCCTGAGCTCTTTTTAAATGATCCAAGCTGTGAAGCTTTCCCTGGAAGCTGATTTCCAAAGTAGGCAAAATGTTCCATGTTAGAAGTCAAACAGGGAGGTGGAGAGGGGCTTGCTCAAAAGCCTCCTGTGCAGGATTGTTCATTCATTCATTCCCTGAATCCAGGACTGTCCAGTGGAATTTTCTGTTGTGATGAAAGTATTCCAGAAATACCCTTCTTGATGCTGTAGTCACCAGCCACTTGTGACTACTGAGCACTCAAAATAAGGCTAGTAAGGCTAGGAGCCACATTTTAAATTTTATCTAATTTAAATTAAATTTAGATATTTACATGTGACCAGTGACTCCCATAGTGCAACTATGCAGCCAGTCATTTAAAAATATTTAGAAGTTGCTTGATATGCATCTTAGGAGGATAGTGAGTATCGTCTAGTTTTCTTTTGAATGATATGAAGAAGATAAGCTGGGTTCACAAGTATTTAGAATAAAACAAGAACTAAATTTAGTAAGACACACATAAAATTTTAAGAGAAAAGATATATGTAAATATATGTACCAGATGATAGAATAGTTTTATATTCAGTTCAGTTCAGTTTTATATTTGGGAAGAACAAATCTGACTCCATATTGGATCTGTTTCTTTTACTTTAACCTTTGTGCTCTATTGCTATTGCTACAAGAATGTTGCCTATAACCTTAAATGTATGCAATAGCCCAATCTCAAGGCTTTTCCATTCATATAGCGATAAAAAAGTTTCAGAACAGAGAATAACATTTGTCTTGCTGGAGGTTTCCTGGAACGTTGTGACCAGGCCTATGTGGACAGCAGCAAGAATAAAGGATTCGGGCACCAAGAAAGTCTGCAACAACCAGCCATGCCACCTCCTCTTATGGTATAAAAGAAACCTGAATTCTAACTCAGGTATGATAGATCTTTGGGATGCTAGTCCAGGATATTTTCAGTCTCCTAGGTTTCTGAATAAAGTCACTATTCCTCACCCCAGTGACTCATTTCTTGATTTATTGGGCTATCAGCAGTGAGAAATATATACTTGGACTATGTAACAGTTTATTTTACTCATTTATTTATAATTATATTGATGCAGAAGTAACTTAAAAAGGTCGAGGCAAAAATCAGTTATTTCTTTGTGGCAAAGATGAATTTGTGTTGATTCTGGAATGGAAGTCCAGGTAGGGAGAACAGGAAAGGCCAGGTAAAGAGTCCCAGAAACAGCTTTTTCTGTATGTGATGGATTAGATGAGAAGAATCTGGAGAGTGCACAACGAAGCATAAGAAATTATATATTATCTTTAGCCAGGAAGTAAATAAACAGGCAATGTTTATGCATATTTAGATTAGCAAAAACCATCAGAACAAAACAAAACTATAGGCAATTCTGAGATTGGAATATGTAAGCCATAGCCACAAGACATTTGTCATGTGCCCAACAAAAACTAGTAGCTATTCTAACAGACTAGATCTATCTACCAAATTATGGCAAGAACATCCACAGAGAAATCAAAGGAAGCCCTATTCCACGGAAGCTGTTTAATATGGCCCGGGTGTTCAATTCAATGAGTTACTATTTTATACTGGTAGTAGTGACATGCTTTTACCTTCAAGTATGGATGATACCCTTCTCATTGAGCAAGAATTTCAGCTTTTGGAAATAGAAATTGCAATATGGGGGATAGAATGTCTTTATCTTCCAAATAGAGAAAGCCTCAGCAAAAGTCAAGTCATGTAATTGTCATCTAGAAACAGGAAAATAGAAGTGATTCTCTTGAGCTCTTTAAGCTTACCAATGCCAACAAGAGTAGGGAGAGAAACAAGCCTGTGCCTGGGGGTCCCTGGCATGTTATAGCCATGGTTACATTTAACCTTTACAACTCCATGAGGTAGGTGATAATAGTCAGAATTTATGGTTAAGGAATTCTAGATCTGTGCAGGCTCATAACATTTTTAAGGTCATAAGGAGAGTCTGTTTCAAAGTTAAGTCACTCTTACTCCAAAGCTGTTGTCTTTTTCATTACATAATGCCTTTTTCTTTTTTTCATTATTGGAGCATAGTTGACTGTACAATGTTATATTAGTTTCAGGTATGCAACATTGCAATTTGGTATTTTTATAGATTACACTCCATACAAAGTTATTATAAATATTGACGCTATTTCCTGTGCTGTACGTTATATCCTTATAACTTCTTTATTTTATACCAAGTAGTTTGTACCTTATCACCCCTTCACCCATTTTGTCCCTTCCCTTTTGCAACAACATGAACGTATCTGGAGGGTATTATTAATATTTTAGTGAAATAAGTCAGAAAGGGAAAGACAAATGATATAAGTTCTCATTTATAGGTAGCAACTAAGAAATAAAACAAATGAAAAAAAAGAAACTAAACATAAATGAACTCACAGAAAACATCATGTATCTTTCAAACTCTCCATTGCTTTCAGTTTCCGGTGTCACGGTGCAACTTTACAAGTTAATGGAGTGAGGGGAAAAAGTCAGGCAATTCCCCAGCAGGTGATTACGTGTGGTATGTGTGATGGCGTCCTTCAAGAAAACGTCCTGGGATTTCTTCCAAAGCAGGGGCAGGGTCCATGTGGTTGAATAGGACAGGGGGCTTCATAGAGGAGGTGACACTGAAGATGGATTTGAGCAGCAGATAAGATCTGGCAGTAGAGTACAAGCAGGTAAGATCTGGCAGAAGAGGAAGAGGCAACCTCAATGGCACAAAAGCATACTGAAAAATCTGTGTCACGTCTAGCTGGAGATTGAGTGGGAGAAGGAATCCCTGAATTAAGTGTAATAGAATGTACATTTGTGACTGGAAAGAACCCTCAAATGTATGTCAAATAGGTACAGTTAGAGGGAAAGAAAACCTGCCATTCCAAAGCTTCACACCAATATTTGCTATCCACCGACAAAAACAGAATTTACCTTCTGGACCAAAATAATCCGTTTTTGGGAGAAAATAATTTTATTCAAAATTATTCATTATGCACACTTGCTTTGGCCAGGCGCAGGGGAGATGCAGCCAGAAAAATGTGATTCCTGCTCTGCTGGAGCTCAGGACCTATTTGGAAAGACAAGCATTGTGTGCATTACAAAGGACAAGCACAGAGTTATAAGGAAGGTGGTCCTGACCTTGTATGAGGATGCTGGAGGAAAGGTCTCAGAAGCTCTCTTGGGATTTGAGAGTTTCAGGGTTGGGTGATGATGATTGAGGGGAGGAGGAATAGTGTCCCAGGCAGTGGGAATAGCATGTGTGAAGGCCCTAGTGTAAGGAACCATTTAGATGCTTACATTTTTCAAGGACTGAAGGGAGACCCATGAAGCTGAAGTCTTAATAACAAAGCAGAGAACGGCAAAAGGGGGTCCTAGAGAATATCCAAAGGCTGAATGCTCACAGCTCTGTTGGGGAGGGAGATTTTATTCTGAGCACCATGAATCTGTCTGTTCTGCAGACATAGCACAAACACCACCTATTGTTCTTGGAAAAAGGAGAGTCACAATGACCCTCTGAAAGCATCAAGAGAAAATATTACTCCTGAAATTGCAACAAAGTTTGTGGAGATATGGTTCCCCCTAAAAACACAAAGAATTTGCAAACTGGCAGCCCAACTCTTCCATGTAGCCATTGGAATTCAGGTTCGTTGAGGTTCACTTTTGATGGGAATAGCATTGCCTGTTTTGGGGCTGACACTTCGCTCATTGCAGACTAGGGCACCTGGCCCCCCAGGGCTCAGGGCATTGCATGCACGTTTGCTCTGTTTATCTTCAGCTGGAATCTGGTCCTAGGTCAAAAACAAGAAGAGAGGGTGACACCTATGACCCCACTGAGGAGGACAGAGCGTACCTTCCCTAAAGGTCTTCTTAGAGCTTTTAAAAAGAAGGAAAATAAAAGCACTAAGGGGTACATGGCCCAGTTTATGCATTCAAATTATAGACAAGAAAGTAAGCTCCATAAGGGCAGGCATTTGTGTAGATTTTCTTCACTGCTGTATTTCTAACACTTAGAATGGTAACTGGCTGTTTTGTTGCTGTCACTAAGTCGTGTCTGACTCTTGAGACCCCATAGACTGTAGCCCACCAGGCTCCTTTTGTCCATGGGATTTCCCAGGCAAGAATGCTGGAGTGGGTTGCCATTTCCTGGCACAGTGAAGTAATTTTATATGAATCACTGAAAGAATCAAACGATTGAGCCGAATTGAACACTACTCTAGACTTGATTCAGCCCTTTGGACAGCCAATATGTAAACTCATTTTATAAAGCATTCTTTAATTTATTCTTTTCCCTAATTTGGGCTAGTTTCTTTCCTGTGTGAACACCATCCCTATTAAAATCATAGAGTTTTAGCACTGAGTGGGCCTCTTGAAATGATCTCATTTCAATTCGGATCATTTGTTTTTATTGGTCTTGACTGAACTTTCCAATACTATTTTCTTTCTTGAAAGTAGCAAACCAAATCTTGCCCCATTCTCATCTCCCTAAAAAACTCACCCAAAGCACAAACACAACCGTGAACACCTTTTGATGGTTCAACCCTGAACCTATACTATTTTTTCTGTAACTCTAGATCATTTGCTTATAATTTGATGAATTGACTGAGTTTCCTAGTGTGTAGATCCAGGCTCAGTGGGGCTTGCACATTATTGTCAAAGCAGATTTCCATTCAGTGGTTATTCACAATACCCAAAGAGGAAGGCAATGGCAACCCACTCCAGTATTCTTACCTGGAAAATCCCATGGACAGAGGAGCCTGGTGGGCCACAGTCCATCGAGTCGCCAAGAGTTGGACATGGCTGAGCGACTTCACTTTCACTTTTCACTTTCATGCCTTGGAGAAGGAACTGGCAATCCACTCCAGTTTTCTTGCCTGGAGAATCCCAGGGACGGGGGAGCCTGGTGGGCTGCCATCTATGGGGTCACACAGAGTCTGGCATGACTGAAGCAACTTAGCAGCAGCAAAGAGGAAGGTTGGGCAAGACTGGATAATTAATATTATTAAGAAATTATTTTTAAGTATGATGATAATATTTTGGTTATGTCCCGAAGAAACTTCATCTCTCAGATAGATAGATATGTATATATATATATACTGAATTTTATGTAGTAAGAGGACATTATGCTTAGGATTTGTTTTCAAATAATCAAAGAAGAATGTGCATGATGGATTTAGAGAAAATAAGACTGGCCATGGGCTGATAACTGTGGAAGCGAGGTGACAAACACATGGAGTTTACCATGTTATTCCCTCTGCTTATATAGGTATTTAAAAATTTCCACTTTCAAAAAAAACAGTAAAAATATCCAAAGTAGTCTGTTCAGATTTACCATTAGTGGTCAGTACTGCCTAGAGTTTATTGCACTTGGGCTGGTGCTCAGTCACTCAGTGGTATCTGACCCTTTGTGACCCCCATGGACTGTAGCCCTCCAGGCTCCTCTGTCCATGGGATTCTCCAGGCAAAACTACTGGAGAGGGTTGCTCTTGATGAGAACCCTCCTTATTTTCTCCTCCAGAGCATCTTCCTGACTCGGGAATCAAACCCATGTCTCTTGTATCTCCTGCATTGTCAGGTGGATTCTTTCCCACTGTGCCACCTTACATGGTCTCTGCCTATATTTGATTATGTTATATTGCTAAATATCATAAGCAAGTTACTTATATTGCAAAATACAACTTTGTTTTGTGAACTGTATCTTTATTTTATCAATTGTATCTATATTTTAGCCTAGCTCAACTGTGTAACTCACCTAACAGGGGTCACAATGATTCACCAAGAATGTTCAGATCAATCAGTCACTCAGTTGTGTCTGACTCTGTGTGACCCCATGAATCGCAGCACGCCAGGCCTCCCTGTCCATCACCAACTCCCAGAGTTCACTCAGACTCACATCCATCGAGTCAGTGATGCCATCCAGCCGTCTCATCCTCTGTCGTCCCCTTCTCCTCTTGCCCCCAATTCCTCCCAGCATCAGAGTCTTTTCCAATGAGTCAACTCTTCACATGAGGTGGCCAAAGTACTGGAGTTTCAGCTTTAGCATCATTCCTTCCAAAGAAATCCCAGGGCTGATCTCCTTCAGAATGGACTGGTTGGATCTCCTTGCAGTCCAAGGGACTCTCAAGAATCTTCTCCAACACCACAGTTCAAAAGCATCAATTCTAGAGCACTCAGCCTTCTTCACAGTCCAACTCTCACATCCATACATGACCACAGGAAAAACCATAGCCTTGACTAGACGAACCTTTGTTGGCAAAGTAATCTCTCTGCTTTTGAATATGCTATCTAGGTTGGTCATAACTTTCCTTCCAAGGAGTAAGCATCTTTTAATTTCATGGCTGCAGTCACCATCTGTAGTGATTTTGGAGCCCAGAAAAATAAAGTCTGACACTGTTTCCACTGTTTCCCCATCTATTTCCCATGAAGTGATGGGACCGGATGCCATGATCTTCTTTTTCTGAATGTTGAGCTTTAAGCCAACTTTTTCACTCTCCTCTTTCACTTTCATCAAGAGCCTTTTTAGTTCCTCTTCACTTTCTGCCATAAGGGTGGTGCCATCTGCATATCTGAGGTTATTGATATTTCTCCCAGAAATCTTGATTCCAGCTTGTGTTTCTTCCAGTCCAGCGTTTCTCATGATGTACTCTGCATATAAGTTAAATAAGCAGGGTGACAATATACAGCCTTGACGAACTCCTTTTCCTATTTGGAACCAGTCTGTTGTGCCATGTCCAGTTCTAACTGTTGCTTCCTGACCTGCATACAAAGTTCTCAAGAGGCAGATCAGGTGGTCTGGGATTCCCATCTCTTTCAGAATTTTCCACAGTTTCTTGTGATCCACACAGTCAAAGGCTTTGGCATAGTCAATAAAGCAGAAATAGATGCTTTTGTGGAACTCTCTTGCTTTTTCCATGATTCAGTGGATGTTGGCAATTTGATCTCTGGTTCCTCTGCCTTTTCTAAAACCAGCTTGAACCTCAGGAAGTTCACGGTTCACATATTGCTGAAGCCTGGCTTGGAGAATTTCGAGCATTACTCTACTAGCGTGTGAGATGAGTGCAATTGTGCAGTAGTTTGAGCATTCTTTGGCATTGCCTTTCTTTGGGATTGCAATGAAAACTGACCTTTTCCAGTCCTGTGGCCACTGCTGAGTTTTCCAAATTTGCTGGCATATTGAGTGTGGCACTTTCACAGCATCATCTTTCAGGATTTGGAATAGCTCAACTGGAATTCCATCACCTCCACTAGCTTTGTTCGTAGTGATGCTTTCTAAGGCCCACTTGACTTCACATTCCAGGATGTTTGGCTCTAGGTCAGTGATCACACCATCGTGATTATCTGGATCGTGATCTTTTTTGTACAGTTCTTCTGTGTATTCTTGCCATTTCTTCTTAATATCTTCTGCTTCTGTTAGGTCCATACCATTTCTGTCCTTTATCGAGCCCATCTTTGCATGAAATGTTCCTTTGGTATCTCTGATTTTCTTGAAGAGATCCCTAGTCTTTCCCATTCTGTTGTTTTCCTCTATTTCTTTGCACTGATCGCTGAAGAAGGCTTTCTTATGTCTCCTTGCTATTCTTTGGAACTCTGCATTCAGATGTTTATATCTTTCCTTTTCTCCTTTGCTTTTCACTTCTCTTCTTCTCACAGCTATTTGTAAGGCCTCTCCAGACAGCCATTTTCTTTTTTGCATTTCTTTTCCATGGGGATGATCTTGATCCCTGTCTCCTGTACAATGTCACGAACCTCATTCCATAGTTCATCAGGCACTCTATCTATCAGATCTAGGCCCTTAAATCTATTTCTCACTTCCACTGTATAAGCATAAGGGATTTGATGCTGTAAAGAGCAATATTGCATAGGAACCTGGAATGTCAGGCCCATGAATCAAGGCAAATTGGAAGTGGTTAAACAAGAGATGGCAAGAGTGAATGTCGACATTCTAGGAATCAGCGAACTCAAATGGACTGAAATGGGTGAATGTAACTCAGATTACCATTATATCTACTACTGTGGGCAGGAATCCCTCAGAAGAAATGGAGTAGCCATCATGGTCAACAAGAGTCTGAAATGCAGTACTTGGATGCAATCTCAAAAATGACAGAATGATCTGTGTTCGTTTCCAAGGCAAACCATTCAATATCACAGTAATCCAAGTCTATGCCCCAACCAGTAACGCTGAAGAAGCTGAAGTTGAACGGTTCTATGAAGACCTATAAGACCTTTTAGAACTAACACCCAAAAAAGATGTCCTTTTCATTATAGGGGACTGGAATGCACAAGTAGGAAGTCAAGAAACACCTGGAGTAACAGGCAAATTTGGCCTTGGAACGCAGAATGAAGCAGGGCAAAGACTAATAGAGTTTTGCCAAGAAACTGCATTGGTCATAGCAAACACCCTCTTCCAACAACACAAGAGAAGACTCTATACATGGACATCACCAGATGGTCAACACTGAAATCAGATTGATTATATTCTTTGCAGCCAAAGATGGAGGAGCTCTATACAGTCAGCAAAAACAAGACCAGGAGCTGACTGTGGCTCAGACCATGAACTCCTTATTGCCAAATTCAGACTGAAATTGAAAGTAGGGAAAACCACTAGACCATTCAGGTATGACCAAGAATGTTAGGTCACCATATTTAGCCTCCTCACTCTGTGAGATGGGAATTGAGCTTGGCAGTGTTAGGTATTTGTTCGAGGTCAAGTTTGTTTCTAGGGGTCATTGGTTATGAGTTGAAATCTGGGGGAGTGGGAAGAAGTGAAGGATTCAGAGAACATAGCCTGGAATACCAAACTGGGGAACTTGGACCTGGTATGAGAGGAGAAGAAACACTGGAATATTTCTATGGTGGGAAGGAAAAGATGAAATTTGTGTCATTGATGTGGGGATGAGGGGGAAGATGGTCTAATATGCAGACTAGACATCAGCTGTGGAAATCTGTCTCTGGCTTTTCAGAACAAATCCCAACCCCCTGACATCTGGATTTCAGAAGTGGGTGTGGAAGAAACCAGAAGAGAATGCTGAGGCAGGATCCGCAGGTGTTGTGGTCCTTTAGGTTTCCAGGGCAGGAAGAGCAGGAAAGAATGGATAAGTATCTTTGTTTGTGCCTTCTTCAAATATATTTGGCTTCTTTAGATAAAGACTAAAGATCATATGCCAAAGGCTGGGCAGGCAGTATACGAGATGAAGGCAAAGACAAAAGCAAATTTACTCTCAAATATGAATTTAATAACTCAGTTCAAGACATACAGGTCAGGTACACACTGCTGAACTTGGACTTATTTGAAAACAAATGGATGCTACTTATGAGCACCACAGAATTAAATATTATATGTACATATGAAAGCTGAACAACAGCTGTGTTTTGCTGCTTTACACTAGAACACAGCAGGCATCTTTCCACACCATTTCAGTTCTAAGGAAAGAAAAAAAAAAAAAAAAACACAGACAAAGCAGAAAAAATGGACAATAAGCTACATGCTGGCATTTAGTTTGAAAAAGCCCAGTTTCTAAAGAACCAGAAAAATGTAGATGAAAGCTTGGCTGTATCTTTCCACTCCCACTGCTCCTGATTTCTTCCAGGGCTTAGAAATAAACATGCCTAAGATTATCTTCCAAAAGATTTCCTTAACATTTTATCATGCCTTCAAAATAAGCCAGTCTCTATTTTCAAATATGATTTAGTAAAAGGAGCATTGCCTTTGGAGTCAGTGAAACTGGCAATTAGATTCCAGCCTAGATGACCAGAGGTAAATGACTTGGAGCCTTGGTTTCCTGATTATATAATGGAAAGATATTACTCACACTACAGTACTGTAAAGACTGCAAATGTTCATGGTTTCCTGTGCCCAACAGTTGACAATAATTAACACTCCAGGGGATGAAGATGTGTTACTTTTAAAACATGAGGAATATAGACATGCAGATTCCACACAAGATTATACATCCTTGAACCCTGTGCCAAGGTCATTGCCAACAATAGGATGGAGGCTCAGTAAATGTCTAGGTGAAATCCCTTGGTTAAAAAAGCAGGGTGATTTGTGCACTTATCCGTATCAGCGGTTGGGGAATGTCACTCCTCCTCCACTAGATTCCAATGATCCAACAGTCCCCTTTCTGGTGCCCTACACAGCAATTTCATTCCAGGTATTTTAGCGGCTTTGAACTCTGATCTTTGATTCCTAAGCTCACCAAGATTCTGGCACTTGCTTGATTGCTTCCTCCGTGCCCAAGTGAGGAAATTGTCCCTGAGAAGAGATCCGGAGGAAGGTGGGGTGCTCCTCAGGTGTTTTTATTCTCTAAAAGATCACAGTCTGGTGCTGTTCCATCAAAGCTGTGTATATATTATATATATATATATAGTGGGAGGGGAGGGTTATAGTCTAATACCAGTGAAATTATTAAAACAGAGTGCAAAACCCAAACAGTTTTGAGTAGAACGATGACATGGTGAGATTTGTGTTTTAAAAAGTAATAATTAAGCCAACAGAACTGGACATGAAACAACAGACTGGTTCCAAATAGGAAAAGGAGTATGTCAAGGCTGTATATTGTCACCCTGCTTATTTAACTTATATGCAGAGTACATTATGAGAAACGCTGGGCTGGAAGAAGCACAAGCTGGAATCAAGATTGCCGGGAGAAATATCAATAACCTCAGATATGCAGATGACACCACCCTTATGGTAGAAAGTGAAGAGGAACTCAAAAGCCTCTTGATGAAAGTGAAAGAGGAGAGTGAAAAAGTTGGCTTAAAGCTCAACATTCAGAAAACGAAGATCATGGCATCTGGTCCCATCACTTCATGGCAAATAGATGGGGAAACAGTGGGAACAGTGTCAGATTTTACTTTTTGGGGGCTTCAAAATCACTGCAGATGGTGATTGCAGCCATGAAATTAAAAGACACTTACTCCTTGGAAGGAAAGCTATGACCAACTTAGATAGCATATTAAAAAACAGAGACATTACTTTGCCAACAAAGGTCCATCTAGTCAAGGCTATGGTTTTTCCAGTGGTCATGTGTGGATATGAGAGTTGGACTGTGAAGAAAGCTGAGCGCCGAAGAATTGATGCTTTTGAACTGTGGTATTGGAGAAGACTCTTGAGAGTCCCTTGGACTGCAAGGAGATCCAACCAGTCCATCCTAAGGGAGATCAGTCCTGGGTGTTCATTGTAAGGACTGATGCTGAAGCTGAAACTCCAATACTTTGGCCACCTCATGTGAAGAGTTGGCTCATTGGAAAAGACCCTGATGCTGGGGGCAGGAAGAGAAAGGGATGACAGAAGACGAGATGGCTGGATGGCATCACCGACTCTATGGACATGAGTTTGGGTAAACTCCGGGAGTTGGTGATGGACAGGGAGGCCTGGCATGCTGCGATTCTTGAGGTCACAAAAAGTCGAACACGACTGAGCGACTGAACTGAACTGACTGAATTATGCCAAAGAGAGAGACAAGAGTACTTATTGGAATAATGCTTAGCTATGGAATCATCTGACCATGGTGACAAATTGAATTGAGGGCAGAGGGGTGGGAGGAATTCATAACAGCAATGATATTTTGGCCAGAAAATGTTGTATAGAAAGGAGGGTACTCCGAGAGGAAAGCAAGTTTGCTTAGTGATGCGGATAATGTTGCAATGCAGGAAATCTCAGAAATGGGGACAGAATGCCTTTCTACTGCTTTCCTGACCCTGCTACTGTGATGTAGGGATTGGACTGTCTAACATGTTTCAAAACAAGCGTATTAACTAAAGCTAATACTGTCTGTGGGCTTCCCTGGTGGCTCAGTGCTAAGGAATCTGCTTGCAACAAAGGAGACTCAGATTTGATCGCTGGGTCAGGAAGACCTGCTGGAGAAGGAAATGGCAACCCACTCCAGTATTCTTGCCTGGGAAATCCCATGGAC
Organism: Bos mutus; assembly: GCF_027580195.1. Classification (NCBI taxonomy): domain Eukaryota; kingdom Metazoa; phylum Chordata; class Mammalia; order Artiodactyla; family Bovidae; genus Bos; species Bos mutus. Next base: position 21,147,552 of record NC_091627.1, read on the forward strand.
AGAGGAGCCTGACAGGCTACAGTCCAGGGGGTCACAAAAGAGTCACACATGACTTAGCAACTAAAACACACACGGCATTGCTTGTACTATGCACCTAATAGTCAAACGTTTTTGAATTTTGGTTAAAATGGTAATTTTTTTTTGCAACAAATTCCATTAATTATTTTAATTCTTGGTCAGCATCCTTTCTAGATCACTCACACTATTTCCAATACTTTCTATTTTTATTTTCATGGCATTTGTTCCATTAATTCATTATTTTGCATGTAAATTTTATACTAAACATGCCTTTACTGATAGTTTAGACCTCTAGAAAATATTATTACAGATTGCAACTTTTATTATGTGTATGTTTTTATGTGAAGGCTATTATTACTATCAAATTCAATTTGCCTAGGTAACACTCTACAAGTTCAAATTATGTCAACAATTTTTTATTCCTTATGAAAAATAATGTGTATGTATAACTGAATCATTTTGCTGTACAGTAGAAATTAACACAATTTAAATCAACTATTTGAATAAAATAAATAATTATTCTTATATCAATTCAAATAGCTAATGAAGCTTATCATACAGGTTGTGTTCTTCTTATTTTAATTTTTTTTCTACTACTACTGTTGTTATATACTGGATAAAAGATCAATCATTTATGGTTATATCATAGCTAATGGGCTTCCCAGGTGGCACTAGTGGTAAAGAATCTACCTGCCAATGCAGGAGACATAAGAGACATGGGTTTGATCCTTAGGATGGGAAAATCCCCTGGAGTAGGAAATGGCACCCTATTCCAGTATTCTTGCCTGGAAAAATTCCATGAACAGAGGAGCCTGGTGGGCTAAGGTTCATGGGATTGCAAAGAGTTGGACACTACTTAGTGAATGCACACACACACACACACACACGCACATACATCATAGCTAATTCACACACAAAAAATTGAGAACAATTTTAAAATTGCTGCATTTTCAAAATTCGTTACCTCCATCAAAAAGACTCTTTCAACTTTCAAATATTCTATTTATTCTGGTGTTGCTCTCCCTTATAGAGGCATAAACTGTTGTTCCCTTCTGGGACAAGGTTTCTAGGTACTACCACTTAGTATCCAGATCAAAAGATACCTGCTTTGGATCTGGCTTGCATGGATAATATGCAATGTGAACACATTTTTCATTCAGGTATTATTCTTGGTTGATCTTTCATATACTGATTAAACCCGGGGAGGAAAAGCAAATTGCTATGTTCCAAGATTCCCTGGAAGTCAGTCATCAATAGGTATATTTGGAACAATATACGATTAGCCAAAGCCATCTGGCATATTGACTGTTGACTTTTAAAAGCACAGCAGGTCAAAATGAACTCAGATTTGAAATCAGTAGGCTCAAAACATCCTGCTTTACTCAGAAATTGTTGCTAGTTTGAAGAAGCAGTCAAGAACGAAAGTAAAAATGATTTCTTAGCTTCAGACTTATAACAATGATAAGACAGTATTTTAGACTGGGTACCCTGCAAGAATATATTTTATGGACACAGATGCTTCTTTTTCCACTGAAAATCATTGAAGTATATAAATAGTAGCCAAACTCTTGAACAGAATTTTTACAGCTTTTATCACTATAAACTTCCTTGAACAAGTAACATTTTCTGACAATTTACTGTCAGTAATTGCTGACACATTAATTTGTCTTCATCTCCTGAAAACTAAGATTTGCCTAGAATGGCATTATTTTTCTGACCGTGTAGTTTATTTCATGATGGGGTACATTTCAAAAACAGACCACATTCCTCCATGTGGTAGAGACATCAGAGTAGAAAGAGAGAAACAGTGTTTTCAGGAGGCATTCCCAGCCTATGATTCAGAGTTCTGCCACTACTGATGCAAAGTTGAGTAGTGGGGATGAGCTGGGTACGTGTGGGGAACCTAGTCTGCATTTCTGATATATATTTTACATGGTTCCCATGTTTCTCAAACTAAATTTTTGTGTGCTTCTAGCTCCACAAACCTAGAAAATGCTCCTATGTTTCTGCTTTTTCATCTTCAAGTGGGAGGATTTTTAGCAGAAAAATTCAGACCAATACTTCTATCTTGTAGTTGAAGTCTTATTTTCAAGGTTGTTGCTTTAACTCTTACTATAAAAGCTATTTGTTAAATGTTAGTATTCCTGTTTGACTGATGAAGTGACTAAGTGACTTTCCACCAAATCACAAGACCCGAAGCTATCTTTTCTACATTATCCTTCTCTTAAAAATTATACTGCTCCATTTCACTTTGCAATCTCTATCCCTTCAACAAAGTGAAAGTTTGTCTTGATCAAAAACTGCTTTTGTTGGGATTTCCCTGGTGAACCAGTGGTTACAGCTTCTTGCTTTCAATGCAGGAGATCCCCAATCCCTGGTTGGTGAACTAAGATCACACATGCTGTGTGGTATGGCCAAAATAAAATTTGTTTTTAAATTTCTTTTATATAAAAACACTAAATCAAAGAGATAAAGGAACCCCAAAGTTCCTAGCAGCTGTATTTACAATTGATGTTATAATATGGGAATACCCTAAGTGCTTATGAACAGATGAATGGATAAAGGAGATGTGGTACATATATACAATGGACTATTACTCAGCCATAAAAAATAATGAAAATTTGCCATTTGCAGCAACACAGAAGGACTTGGAGGGCATTATGCTAAGTGAAATAAGCTAGATAAAGACAGACAAATACTGTATGGTGTCATTTATATGTGGATTTCTAAAAGATACGGCAAACTAGTGAATATAACAGAAAAGAAACAGATTCCCAGATCTAGGGGACAAACTAGTGGATACCAGTGGGGAGAGAGTGGGGAGGGGCAATGTAGTGGTAAGGAAGTAGCAGGTACAAACTATTGGGAGTAAGACAGCTTACAGGGATGGATTGTCTCTAAAAAGGGAATGGAGTCAATATTTTATAATAACTGTAAGTGGAGTGTAACTTTTAAAAATTGTATAAAAATAAAATTTAAATATTTTGCTTTAATCATTTTCAATTATTTTACCAGTTTTTATTGCTTGTATGAAATGGTGAATATAAATACATGGTTTTATGGCACGGGCAAAGTATCAAGGTCAGCACTAATGCAAACCTTGAGCACTCTTCCCTATCCAGTCCCAACTGTCTGACCCCACACCCCAAATAACTGCACCTTGATGTCTGTGTCCACTATCACACCTTGGCCTTGCTTCCTAGTTTGCTCACTGAGGAGTGTACTTATGGCCAATATTCAGCTGCCAAGCACTTGTACACCTTTTTGTAAGATATCAAAATGTTTTCTGATCCTTTAGTAAGTAGGCACTATCCCAAGCCCCATTTTTGGACCCACCTGCTCTGGATGTTCAGGCCAGTATCATGAAACTTCCTGGATCCAGAAGATAAAAGGTTACTGCCTGGCACATCAAAGCTCCTCCAGAAGAAGGAGAAGTCTCCAGTATTATGCCTTATTGTTGCTAGTAAGCTACATGTGTGAGCTGAATATTTCCCAGAGCCCACACCAGAGCTAATGACATTAGAGTTCGGACCGGACTGAGTGGAAAGACCTCCCTGAACCTGGGACATCCAGTAGAGACCCCAGACAGGCAATGCCTGAGCTAGTAGTGCTAGCAGTACTAAACTACCAGCAATGCTAAACTAGCAGTACCAAACTAGTAGCAATGTTAAAGTAGCAAGACTAAACTAGCAGTACCAAACTAAGAGCAATGCTAAGCTAGCAGTTCTAAACTAGTAGCTATGCTGAACTAGTATTACTAAACTAGTATTACTGTTAAACTAGCAGTAATGATAATCTGGCAGTAATGCTAAATTAGCAGTACTAAACTAGTAGCTATGCTGAACTAGTATTACTAGCAGTGTTGTTAAACTAGCAGTAAAAACCAGCAGTAATGATAAGCTGGCAGTAATGCTAAACTAGCAGTACTAAGCTAGTGTTACTAAACTAGCAGTAATACTAAATTAGTCCCAAAATTCCAGAATCAAGGACACTATCCTCTTCTTCCTGAAAACTTCTCTTAAAATTTTAATAGAAGGAAAATTAGGGATCAGGTGAAAATGGCTGCCTCTTCCTTATTGTCAATTTTAGATTTGGAAAAAAAAAATCACCTCTTTCTAGAATGTACTCCACTACATAAAACAGGTCTACTAAAGACAATTGATGAATGCAAACACTTCCTCTGACTAATGAATTGGTACCCACTGGTCCTGGTGTGTTGGATTTCGTTGCTTGTACCCTTTTTCTAGGACTTCACAGGTGGTACAGTGGTAAATAATCTGTCTGCCAACACAAGAGACATAAGAGATATGGGTTTGATTCTTGGATCAGAAAGATACCCTAGAGTATCTTGCCTGGAAAATTCCATGGACAGAGGAGCTTGGCAGGCTACAGTCCATGGGGTTGCAAAGAGATGGACATGACTTAGCAACTAAGCCACAGCACCCTATCTCTAAAATAAAGCCATTTGGGAGAAGGGAGAACTTTTTAAAAAATTAAGTGATACCTTCATGTCATGCTCTGGATTTGTATTTCTCTCAAACTACTGAAACACACAAAGATTTTCCTGCAAGAAAGAGAGTTCACCAAGACCTCAGTACAGTTTAGCTCCATAAAAGACCATTTGGCTGTGCTATGGCTGCCCTTTGATTGTAATGGGGTTTAGTCTGGAACTAAATCCAGGATGATCAGTTAAAAAAAAAATCTTCAAGAATGTAGGAATATCTGTTCAGAAAGCAAAACATCCAATCTTAACAGATGTGGGATATGGGAAAAGGATATTTCATTGAGTAAGGTCCCTGAGCAATCCTACACTCAATTTCCTTGAGCCTTTCAAAAATGTTATCTATTTGGCAGAATAGTGATAATAAATGATGTGCTTTGTAGCAGTTCACCTAGGAGTAATAAGAAGAGAATGACAAACTTGCAACTCTTTTCCCCCGTCACTTAGTAGACTAGTTATAAGTTCCAAATACAAAGGGATATTTTTAGAATCATATTTGTAAGCACATTGTACCCAAGATGGGATTTGAGTGAACTCCAATATAGAAAAGTCATTTTACAATCTGGAACCATATCACATGTGAAATGTGTTAAATAATACTTTTCTTTCCAGAACGACTATATCCTGTATAATGAATTTCTTACTGTAACTTCATAAAAAAATAGTTATCTTCGGCTACAGCTAAGAAGTTTTGAATATAGTTAGGTAAAGATCACATTTCCATGGTTAATTCCGATTTTCCATCTCTTTTGCTCTAATAAACTAGCACTAAACTAGCACATCTCCGATTCTGCCCTATTTCCTGCACCAGTACAGTGTTCACCAAAGTTCTATTCTGTGCAGAGGCCCAGATACTGCAGATGGACCTTGGAGAGTCCCTCTGAGCTTTGCTGCTCTTAATCCTCACAAGGGCTCTGTGAATGAGCTCATGAAGCCTTTTAGAGCTGTGTGAATATTCAGTGAGATAAGTCACACAATGCATAGCCCCTAGAACCTAGTAACAAGTCATTAAATGGTAGTAGCAGTTCTGTCGGAGAATGCAATGGCACCCCACTCCAGTACTATTGCCTGGAAAATCCCATGGATGGAGGAGCCTGGTAGGCTGCAGTCCATGGGGTCGCTAGGAGTCAGACATGACTGAGCGACTTCACTTTCACTTTTCACTTTCATGCATTGGAGAAGGAAATGGCAACCCACTCCAGTGATCTTGCCTGGAGAATCCCAGGGACAGGGCAGCCTGGTGGGCTGCCGTCAATGCAGTCGCACAGGGTCGGACACGACTGAAGCGACTTAGCAGCAGCAGCAGTTCTGTACTTGTTTCGGCTATAAGCATCAGGGTTCAATGCCCATATGCAGCTGAACAATGGTGGGGCCAGGGGTCTGCTTGTCCCATGTCTGCATGTACCCAGAGCGTGTACTTTCCTTGACTTCATGCTTTATACTTTCGTGGCCTCTGCTGAAACAGATTTCAACCATAGATCAACAATAACTATTTCACGTTGAGTATTTTCTTCCTCTCCTAAATAACTTTTTATTATTTTGAAATCCTGCATCTCTGTCTTCAGTAAACCCTTTTCAAAAAAGAGGAAGAACACTTTAGGTAACACAGAAAACCTAAGATGAAAGAGTTACCACATTTATGTTGGAAACTAATTTCACTCAGAGTTAAAGCTGAGGTATCTCTGAAGCAGATTGCTGATACCTTTGATCTGCACCCAAACTCAGAAGACTCTTGAAGTGAGTCGTAGCTGCAGAAGTGGAAGCTACTAGGGAGGAAGGAACCACACGGAGCGACGTGGTCTCTTCCCAAACTCCACCAGACACTGCTTTCAGAACTGTACCTCTTTGAAATTTTTGGAACATAAGTAGAATATATTTATTTCTTTCCTTTTAATTCATAGAATTTTGAGGTCCAATTTTAAGTATCTGGAAAGCATTCTGAGCCTGGGTCCTAGTCTAGTCCTACCTCTTATTTATTTTATTTGGGATTTGTCATTTCTCACCTTCGTAAATCTCAATTCTCAATTTGAGATTATGAACACACCGCTATTTCTGAAGATTGATTAAATGAGTTGTTTGTGGAAGTAGTTTTCAAATGCAATATAAAAACATGAGTCATTCAGAGGTTGTTTTCCCACAATCCTCTGTAAAATAAATAATTCTTGGGATTTGTAAGATGATGTTTAAAGAGAAGGACAGGTTCAATCCATTTGTCGTATTTTCTTTAGCAGCGGAGAGGATGCAGTTTATGGAATGATTGCCTTCGGTGGCTGTAACTTCAGCCAGGACTTATTCGATGCTCCTGAATGAGTGCCCTCAGGTCCGACATGACTCCTCTGGCGCTTTCCACGTTACAGAAGTCAGGGGACCAGAGGACTCATTGGTTTCTTTGCTGAGCAAGACGGTGATATGAACTCCATATAGCACCTGTGAGCATGATCCATGGATCCCTTTGGGAATCTTTAAAGATAGTGCCTCTGAATTCTTGTGGAAGTGTCCAAGTTTATATCCACTCAGATGCTTGTTAAAAGTTAGGGACTAAAAAAAATCTGTATTTTAAAAAAGAAATAAAAATTTATACAAATGTTATGACATATTGTAAAAGAGTCAAAAGAGCAGTGATAGGGAAATATTTGCATCACAGATGAAAGGAAAATATTTTTCTTTTGTAATATACACAGAGCTTCAACAAGCTCATAAAAGAGACAAATTGAAATTTCGGCAAACTATTTAAAACAATACTTTATAGAGGAGAATATAAAATGCCTAATAAACACATGATATTAATTCTCTCTAGTTGTAAGATGAATACAAATTAAAGAAACAATATGATATTCAGCTCTCAAACTGAAAAAAATATATATATAAACATGTTGAATAGGACTAGGCACCCCTGGGCTGACGAGGGTGTGAATTGCTATATTTCCACTAAAAATTAATCTAGATTTACCTACTAAAAATTAAAAATACAAAAGTACTTTTCCCTAGTAACCCCAGATTGGGGATATAACAGCAGCTAAATAGAAGAGTGAAATTAAAATGAATGGGGAGCTGATTATTAACTTTGCATATTTTTGCATTCTGTTGCTTGATTGCTTAATAAAACAAACAATTTAATAAAAATTAAATTAATAAAACAAGTGATTTATATGTATACATATATGCATATATACATATACATGCTCATTATATACATATATACATCTCATTATATATGTGTGTAATGAGATGTCCAAGGAGATCCAACCAGTCCATCCTAAAGGAGATCAGTCCTAATTATTCATTGGAAGGACTGATGCTGAAGCTGAAACTCCAATACTTTGGCCACCTGCTGCAAAAAACTGACTCATTGGGAAAGACACTGATGCTGGGAAAGATTGAGGGTAGGAGGAGAAGGGGATGACAGAAGATGAGATGGTTGGATGGCATCACCGACTCAATGGACATGAGTTTGAGTAAACTCCGAGAGTTGGTGATGGACAGTGAGGCCTGGTGTGCTGCAGTCCGTGGGGTTACAAAGAGTCGGACATGACTGAGTGACTGAACTGAACTGAACTGAATGAGATGTCCACAAAACTTTAGGTCAAACTTAGATAGCTTACTGTGGCCTCAATGGAAATTCAGAAAGTTCAGAATAAATGATCTTTTTCATTCTCTGGTGGGGAGACCACATATGGTATCATCTGCCCAGTCAAAGGGTTGGTTATTCATAAATTAAAGAAATTCCAGAAAAGGGAGATCAGAATGATGAAAAAGTCATCATCAAACAGAATGATGAAAGTCACATCTCATATGCAAAGATTTAATGACCTGAGTGATCTAAATTAACAACCTCCTGTCCTTCACTTTCAACTCTCTGCAAATAGACCTTGCTAGTCTGTGTCCTATTTATCAAATCCAAAGGCTGTCTTTTCTTCTTTGAATCATTACAGAGATTACATGAAACATATAAAAAGTTTAAAATTGTGTCTGGCATGCAGAAAATTCTCAATGAATACTATTGTTATTATTAGTGTCTTTGAATGACCCCAATAAAAAACACTCCTCTTTCCCCACTTTAGTTCTGAATCAAACAACAAATGAGACAAAGACTTGCCAGATGACAACCAAATTCTCACCAATAGGATGGAAAGTGTGCTTCCTGATTTTAATGCCAAAAAATTAGTGACACTCATCTTCCTCTTGTAGAATAGGCAGCAAAAGACCAGTGAGTGTGTCAAGACCTGGATTCTAGTAACAAAGCTACAGTTGTGTCTGAATCTTCTGGTTCCCAAGAAAAAGAAGAAAGGAAAGACTATGAATGTTTTGCTTCACTTTTCAGACACATCAGTCTGATAACTCACTACCTTCTTCTGTGGGCAGGGTTAGTGGGAGAAAGGTCCATCTTGTCAAAGCTATGGTTTTTCCAGTAGTCATGTATGGATGTGAGAGTTGGACTATAAAAAAATGCTGAGTGCCGAAGAATTGATGCTTTTGAACTGTGGTGTTGGAGAAGACTCTTGAGAGTCCCTTGGACTGCAAGGAGATCCAACCAGTCCATCCTAAAGGAGATCAATCCGGGGTGTTTATTGGAAGGACTGATGTTGAAGCTGAAACTCCAATAATTTGGCTGACTCATTTGAAATGACCCTGATGCTGGGAAAGATTGAAGGCAGGAGGAGAAGGGGATGACAGAGGATGAGATGGTTGGATAGCATCACCGACGCAATGGACATGGGTTTGGGCAAGTTCCAGGAGTTGGTGATGGACAGGGAGGCCTGGTGTGCTGTGGTTCATGGGGTAGCAAAGAGTGGGACATGACTGAGCGACTAAACTGAACTGAACTGAACAGTGACTATATTCCCTGGTCTGAGCTCATGTTCAGATTAGATCTGTAATGTTACATTTATGTTTAACAATGTGGATCTGTGATCTGTTTAAAGACAAAAATGATTTTCAGAAGCAAATCTGAAAAAGTAAATCACATTGTTTTTCTGTGCACACATATGCAATAAAATAAATGCTAGAGACTTGATTGCAAGAAAATAACAAAAGAGCTCAAAAATATAAGTCCTCCATATGACTATAAACAGCTACTGAGGTAGAAATAACGAAATACCTTAAATCAGTAAAAAGCTAACCAAGATAATCATTTTAAATTATATTAAAATAAATTGAATAGCAATGGTTTTCATTCAGTATGGCCAAATAGAAAAACAAACAAACAAACAAACAAGTTAATTATTTGTTTCAAGTACAATGCTGCTGTTAAGTCACTTCAGTCATGTCTGACTCTGTGCGACCCCATAGACGGCAGCCTACCAGGCTCCCCTATCCCTGGGATTCTCCAGGCAAGAACACTGGAGTGGGTTGCCATTTCCTTCTCCAGTGCATGAAAGTGAAAAGTGAAAGTGAAGTCGCTCAGTCGTGTCTGACCCTCAGCGACCCCATGGACTGCAGCCTTCCAGGCTCCTCCATCCATTGGATTTTCCAGGCAAGGGTACTGGAGTGGGGTGCCATTGCCTTCTCCATTCAAGTACAATAGACAATAATTATTGTTTCAAATAGGTTTTAAAACTTTTTCTTTTCTTTTTCAAAAGTGATGCCACAGATTTGCTTTCCTAAACCGAAGTAATTTCCAAGTCAAATTTTGGAGCATCTCCATTATCTTTCTTCATTAGTTTTAGACAATTACAGAAATTAATTCAAAACTCTGCACCTTCAGTTCAAGGTCACCAACTAAAAAAGTAAAATTAATATTGCTTTTGTGTTCAGAAAGTCATGCAAAAAATAAAGTTCTCTTCCTCTTTAAAAGTAGATAAAAGTAATTTCATTATTTTGAGTTACATTTTTTAGCTTTTTATTTTATTTTGGCCACACTACCAAGCACATGCAATCCTAGTTCCCCAACCATGGTTCAAACCCGTGTCCCCCTGCATTGGAAGTGCAGAACCCCAACAACTGGACACCAGGGTAGTCCCTATTTTGTGTTTTAAAGTGTGGTGCTGGAGAAGACTCTTGAGAGTCCTTTGGACTGTGTGGAGATGAAACCAATCAATCCCAAAGGAAATCAACCCTGAATATACATTGGAAGGATTGATGCTGAAACTGAGGCTCCAATAATTGGGCTACCTGATGTGAAGATGTGACTCATAGAAATAGACCCTGATGCTGGGAAAGACTGAAGGCAAAAAGAGAAGGAGGCAACAGAGGATGAGATGATTAGATAACATTATTGACTTAATGGACACAAATCCAGCAAACTCCTCTGGGAGATAGTGGAGGATAGAGGAGCCTGACATGCTTCTGTCCATGGGGTTGCAGAGTCAGACATGACTTATGACTCAACAACAACTTGTAGATAATACTAACTTTTGTTCTTTTCCTTTCACTGCTTGATAGTATTCCATTAGATACAAAGTCTTCAGTTTATTTATCTATTTGTCTCTGGAGGTAACATAGGTAATTTCTGACTTTTTGCTATTAAAATAAAAGCTGATCTGAAAAATGATGTACATATTTTTGTGCATATGTGTAATATGTACCTTGAAGGGGAGTGCTAGATCTTAGGAGAGGGGATAGGCTACCCACTCTTTAGTTCAGTCATTCAGTTGTGTCTGACTCTTTGTGACCCCATGAATCGCAGCACACCAGGCCTCCCTATCCATCACCAACTTGTGGAGTTTACCCAAACTCATGTGCATCCAGTAAGTGATGCCATCCAGCCATCTCATCCTCTGTCCTTCCCTTCTCTTGCCTCCAATCCCTCTCAGCATCAGGGTCTTTTCCAAAGAGTCAACTCTTTGCATGAGGTGGCCAAAGTACTGGAGTTTCAGCCTCAGCACCAGTCCTTCCAATGAACACCCAGGAATGATTTCCTTTAGGATGGACTGGTTGGATCTCCTTGCGGTCCAAGGGACTCTCAAGAGTCTTCTCCAACACCACAGTTCAAAAGCATCAATTCTTCTGTGCTCAGCTTTCTTTATAGTCCAATTCTCACATCCATGACTACTGGAAAAACCATAGCCTTAGCGAGACAGATCTTTGTTGGCAAAGTAATATCTCTGCTCTTTAATATGCTGTCTAGGTTGGTCATAACTTTCCTTCCATGGAGTAAGCGTCTTTTAATTTCATAGCTGCAATCATCATCTGCAGTGATTTTGGAGGCCCCCCCCCCACCAAAAAATAGTCTGACACTGTTTCCACTGTTTCCCCATCTATTTCTCATGAAGTGATGGGACCAGATGCCATGATCTTCGTTTTCTGAATGTTGAGCTTTAAGCCAACTTTTTCACTCTCTTCTTTCACTTGCATCAAGAGGCCTTTTAGTTCCTCTTCACTTTCTGCCATAAGGGTGGTGCCATCTGCATATCTGAGGTTATTGATATTTCTCCCAGAAATCTTGATTCCAGCTTGTGCTTCTTCCAGCCCAGCGTTTCTCATTATGTACTCGGCATAGAAGTTAAATAAGCAGGGTGACAATATACAGCCTTGACTTACTCCTTTTCCTATTTGGAACCAGTCTGTTGTGCCACGTCCAGTTCTAACTGTTGCTTCCTGACCTGCATACAAATTCCTCAAGAGACAGGTCAGGTGGTCTAGTATTCCCATGTCTTTCAGAATTTTCTACAGCTTATTGTGATCCACACAGTCAAAGGCTTTGGCATAGTCAATAAAGCAGAAATATATGTTTTTCTGGAAGGCTCTTGCTTTTTCCATGATCCAGTGGATGTTGGCAATTTGATCTCTGGTTCCTCTGCCTTTTCTAAAACCAGCTTGAACATCTGGAAGTTTACAGTTCACGTACTGCTGAAGCCTGGCTTGGAGAATTTTGAGCATTACTTTACTAGCGTGTGAGATGAGTGCAATTGTGTGGTAGTTTGAGCATTCTTTGGCATTGCCTTTCTTTGAGATTGGAATGAAAACTGACCTCTTAGGGGTAGCAGATTTTCATATGCATTAGTTACTGCATTTTCCTCCTTATTTTATACTTTCACCAGAAGAGTTTAGCAGTTCCATTGCTTTTTAATGTGGCCAAACAAACCATTTATAACTATAATGCATTATAACTAAATTTCCCTCTAAGCACTATTTTCTCTGTGTAAATCTTGTTATGCTATATTTTTGTTTTTGTTTATCTCAAAATATTTTCTAATTTCCCTTGTGATTTCTTCCTTTATGCATTGGTTATTTATAAGTGTATTATTCATTTTCACACATTTGTGAGATTCTCAGATTTTCTTCTGTTATTGATTTCTAATTTTATTCCATTGTGGTCAGAGAATATAATTTGTGTGATTTTTATCTTTTTGAATTATTGGGAATGGTTTTGTTGCCTAATATATGGTCTATCATAAGGAATGTTTCACCTTTACTTGAGAACAATATGTATTATGCTATTATTGAGTGTGTGTGTGTATTAGTTGTTCAGTCATGCCCAATTCTTTGTGATCCATAGACTGTAGCCTGCCAGGCTCCTTTTTCCGTGGGATTCTCCAGACAAGACTAGTGGAATGTGTTGCCATTCCCTTCTGCAGGGGAGCTTCCTGGCCCAGGGATTGAACTCTGGTCTCCTGCATTGCAGGCAGATGCTATTGGGTGTGACTGGCTTACAAAGCAGTTTAGGTGTGCTGTTTCCTTGGTGATCTCCATCCTAGTTTTTATATTAGTTATTCCAAATGTGGTAGTATCGAAATCTCCAAGTATTGTTGCTGACTCGTCTATTTCTCCCTTTGATTCTATCCCTTTTGTGTTATGTGTTTAGAAGCTCTGTTACTAGGTGCGTATTGTTATGCCTTCCTGATGGATTGATCCTTTTATTATTGTCTTCATTGTCTCTAGTAACAATTTTAAGTTAAAATCTAAGAATTTAGATTTCAATTTCATAATGAAATTATGGTATTCCACCTCTCTTTTAGTTACTGTTTGGTTACCTTTTTAATCCTTTTAATTTCAATCTATTTCTATCTTTAAATCCAAAGTCTCTTATGGGTAGAAGATAGTTTGATTATTTTTAAAAAATTTATTCTGCTGTTCTCTGCCTTCTTCCTTTCTTCTTTCCTTCTATCCCTTCTTTAGTTTTTAAACACAAAATAACAATCCCAGTTGCCCACTCCAAAGACCATAAGAAAATGATTAAAGAACAAGTAATTTACTTAAAAAATAAATCTGAGGAGGAATTAGGGAAGAAACCAGGAGGGAAAGGCATCTGATAACAAGTACATGATTAAACTAGATCCCACTGTGAGAAATCATAGATTTATCCCACAGGGGGACTGTGTGAGCAAATGCAATTAGATTGATCCATTTATCAGCCTGAATGGTGAGAGAGCTGAAATATTTATAGACCCACTACTATAGCCCCTAGTTGAGGGAGCATTATTTCTACTCTTCTCTGCATTGCCACTGCAAGGTAGACCAAGTTTCCACTGCTTGAAAAAGTCCTCATGTTGCTGGTGAGGGCAGAGGGATGGTACCATATAGTCCTACCTGAGGGGCTGTGGGTAGAACTCTCACCCTGTCTGTTCCATTCTTGCAATGTCATCAATAGACAACGGCAACTTTTTCTTATGATTTTCTGTACCAATTCTGTTGTGCGAGATACAGCAACTGGCCTTCCCAGGTGGTGCTAGTGGTAAAGAAACCACCCTGCCAATGCAGGAGACATGAGACATGAGTTCAGTTCCTGGAAGATCCCCTGGAGGAGGGCATGGCAACCCACTCCAGTATTCTTGCCTGGAGAATCCCATGGACAGAGGAGCCTGGCGGGCTGCAGTTCTTAGGGTAGCAGAGTGAGACAGGACCGAAGTGACTTAGCACGCACATGTGGTATATCCATTACACGTGCGAGTATTTTTCTGAACCTTGAGTATATTTCTGAGCTTTTTCTTCTGTTCCACTGAGCCATGTGCTATCTCAGGTCAGCACCTACACTGTACCCTTTCTCATTTCTGTTGCATGTGTCTTTTCTGTTTTGTCTCATCCAGGGAGAAGCTGTATCAACCTTATTGGTGTCTTCAGACAACTGACTTTGTTCCATTGATCTATTCCATTGATGTTTTCTTATATTTCATTTATTTCTGCTCTTGAATTTACTTTTTAATTTCTTTTTTTTTTTTGGACTTTGTTTCCCTCCCCTTTTATTTAGGTGGAAACTTCATTAACTTGTTACTTCTTTCCTGATACAAGCATGTAATACTGCACATTTCCCCCTAGGCATTGTTTTAACAGCATTCCACAGTTTTTGACATGTTGTATTTTTATCATTTCGGTTTAAATTATGTTAAAATTTTCCTTGGGATTTCTTCTTTGAAATGGGATTATGTTGAAGTTGTTTCATTTCTGAATATTTGGGATGTTTTAGATACTTTTTCAGTATTGATTTATAGCTTAATGATGTTGTGGTTAGAGACTCTACTTTGACATTTTCATCTCCTCTGTTTTCTTTGTTCCCTGTGTTTGTGGAATTTCTTGAATTTGGATGTTTGATTTTCTAAACTGATCCTCTAATTGTCTCATTCAACTTCTATTATTTTCTAGATTTTTATCTTTCTGCTTTATTTTCCACGAGACTTCTTTTATTTTATTTTCTACATAGCACTGAAAATTTTATTACCATCCTATCAATCATTTGAGACCATCTGATTTGATCCCTTTTTGATTTTTAACAATCTAGTTTTGAAACCTCTGTTCTGCAAGTACAAATTCAGTTAATTTATATCTTGTGATTACTGACATAATTAAATTTAAGCAGAGACATTACTCTGCCAACAAAGGTCCATCTAGTCAAGGCAATGATTTTTCCTGTGGTCATGTATGGATGTGAGAGTTGGACTGTGAAGAAGGCTGAGCACTGAAGAATTGATGCTTTTGAACTGTGGTGTTGGAGAAGACTCTTGAGAGTTCCTTGGACTGCAAGGAGATCCAACCAGTCCATTGTGAAGGAGATCAGCCCTGGGATTTCTTTGGAAGGAATGATGCTAAAGCTGAAACTCCAGTATTTTGGCCACCTCATGCGAAGAGTTGACTCATTGGAAAAGACTCTGATACTGGGAGGGATTGGGGGCAGGAGGAGAAGGGGACGATGGAAGATGAGATGACTGGATGGCATCACTGACTCGATGGACATGAGTCTGAGTGAATTCCGGGAGTTGGTGATGGAAAGGGAGGCCTGGCGTGTTGCGATTCATGGGGTCACAAAGAGTCGGACATGACTGAGCGACTGAACTGAACTGATATTTGATATTTTATTTTTGATTCTTTTTTCTGCTCTTTATGATTTTTTCTTAATGGAGTCAAGATTTTTTTTAAAAAAATTCTTTTTACACTTTTCTATTCCTTTTGAAGTTATAAACATGTTTTATATTCCAGTGCTTACTATTAAAGCAACAATGTGTATACTTATCTTACAAAATATATAGTTAAGCAGTTCTTCTGCTCTTCTCTGCAATAGCAAGACTTTAGAACATTTCACCTCTGGTCACTATCCCTCCTCCATGCCCCATAATATCTTCTATGCTTATGAATTCTTAGAAGGGACCTTTTCCTAAATACAAGAAAGGTAAAAAAGCCCTTCGTTGTCTGTCTTTATTCCTAGGTGGATATTATCTGGTTCATCATTTCTGTTAAGTACAAGAGGACAGTCTTTTGTGACAGCAGGTCTCAGCTCTAGTTCATCATCTTATAAAACCCAATGAATTCCCTTTGGAGCTGTCACATCTCCTGGGTCTAGTTTAATTGGGTCAGCAAATGCTACTTCAGTAGGCTTGAATTCAGCAAAAAACTTAGCACTCTAACTTCTATTTCTCTTTTAATTTTGGTCTTTTGTAATTTTTTCTTATTTTTAAACAGACTCAGCTATATATCAAAATTATGTTTTAAAATTTTATGCTTTATTCTTAGTATTTTAATTGAGAGCTTTTTTAATAGTGAATCTTTTTTTGTTTTTGATGCATGTGACATACTGCCAAAAATAAAAAAAAAAACAGCTTGTATTAACATTTGACTATGTTAATTTCTTTTTTGATTTCTTTTATCTATTATTTCATTCTAGTATATTAACTGTAGTTTTCTGATGCTATCTGCCTTGATAATTCTCCAGTGGCTATGCAAACTAGTGGTGAGTAGGAGAAATAATGCATGAACTATTGTATAAACTCTGAAGTATCATATAAAATTTTTCTCACAAACATTTACCAAGCATTTTCTACATGTAAGACACTTTGCTGGGTTCTTTGCAAATGCTAACTTTACTTGTCATCAAGAGTCATAACACAGGAAGAAAGATGTCAGCTTTCCCAACACCATCTTGCCATTGGAGGTCACACTGGGATTTGAACTCATATCCACCTGACTCCAAAGTGTGTTACTTTCAAAGTCTCCAAAAAAGACTGCAGAGTATTTTGAAACCTTTGAAAAGGGCTATGCCACTAATACAAATGCAGCTTGCTAACAATTGAAGCCATTAAAGATCATTCTTGTCTGAGTGCTTCACAAAAGAATTAACCCAGTGGCCACTGTTTTCTTAGATAGTAATGGCTAGATAATAGTTTCCTAATTTTTCCCAGAATTCTTTCAGTTAACACACAAGTTTAGCCACCTAAATTTAGCTGATAATATGTGGGAGGCATTTTGGGTAATTCATAATCAAGTGCTTTAATTTTGATATGGTTGATTTCCAGCCCACACGTGAGTAAATAATCAAAAAAGGGAGACAAAATTTAAACTGTAGGTGCTGGGGGTTAAGAGTGATACTTAATTTAAGCAACTTTCCCAATGAAAGATGGGTTCTTTGGTCATGCCTGAGGAAGCTGCAGGGGCTCTTAAAATGTTTCTAAAATAACAATTCTCCATCTGTCAAAAATAAATGAGCATGAGCTCATTTGATAAGGCAATGTAGATGTAAACAGTTGAAGAACACAAAGGTGAGCATTGTAGTTTTTGTTAATAATTGTCCTTAAGAATGATTAGGGAGTCCAGATTCAATAATGCCTTGACTGAAATCATCAGACGAGATTGATGAAGCTCGCTCAAACTTCGTTGAACCGCCTATTCTATGAATAGACCTCTTTCAAACCAAAAGTGCCGCCTCCTCTTTTTCCAAGGTTAACATTTAAATTTTCTGATCGCAAATTTCACTCTTCAGCAATGAAAGATGATTCTGGCACTTTTCTGGTCCTTTCCACCCTCCCACCTCTCCTAGCCCCCTGACATACACCTTCTCTCCATTTGTTTCTGAACTGTTGCTAAAATAAAAGGATGAGTCATCCTAGTGGTGCTTGAATGGAAAACTCATGTGGATTTTCCACGTATTGAAAAGCATACTGAGTAAATTATTAGAGAACTTTAGAGCTTAATGGAATACTTTTTGATGACTGGGAATCATTGCTTAATCAGCTCTAATGGAAAGATGAAGGTCTTTATTTATGCCACTGCCAAAGACTGCATCTGCTGGGGATTTGACAGTATATTACTTGCCATTTTAACTCAAAAACAAAAATGAAAAAGCAAAAACAAAATTCTTACCAGCCATATTTTACTTACAGATGATTATCACATTCAGATGACTTTGGTTTAGATTATCCTTCAAAGGAAGAGGGGGGTGTGATCTTCTTGCCAAGTTTGCTGCACACCCACCCTGCATCCACGCCTTCTGCTACCAGTGGGTAGGGCCATCTTCTTCCTTATCTAATGATCTTGTTTGCAAATCATTATAATATTGAGTTCCTACTTTTGTTTATGTGTGTCTAGGATTGGTGCAATATGGAAAAGGTCAGGCAAGAGGGGAGCATAGTCATTTAATTACCTTAATGGAGAGATAGGAGATTAGGACTCAAGAAATTTCAACTGAAGGACTCACAAGATTCCTATCTGATGAGAAATGGGCCCTTGTAACATCTCTGAACCTCATTCTTCTAATCTATGACCTGTGGCAGATAGTACCTGGTAGATTTTCCTGAGAATTAAATAGACAGGAGTTGGAGAGCTATTGGTATCTGGATCAGAAGTGGTAACAGGTAGGGGAAAGGCTACGAGTAAAAAGACTCATTCAGTCTGCTCAGTGATTTCACAATCAAACTCACATTTTAGAGAATGTAAATATTTAATCTTTATTCTTATATATAATTCTGGGGTATCTTAGAATGGTTGTCTATTTACACTTTTCCCATGTCACACCCAATATTTACAGCAATTTTTCAGAATATCATGTTACATATGAGGTTATTACATCCAAATAGTTCCCAGAAACAAAAGACAATCTTCACAGTCTTCAGACAGTTCCTCAGAGACAATTCATTCTGCACTTTTCACTGACAGGAAGCTCAGTTGAAGAGCAGCCCTAATTCACTGGTAATTCCTTCTTGAATTGAGTCAAGGACAGAGTTTTTATAATTTTCAAGCATTATATTTTCTTGGTTTATTATATGAAATACTTAAAAATACGTTTTGCGTATTCATCTCCATGTCTTTTTCACACTTAAAATTCTTTGCACTTTGTAATTTTTACAACACTCCTTTTATGCAGTATTTTCAGGTAAAAATATTAACATATTTATGCTAAAATATTTTCACTAATTGACTAAAGTGCAAATTTAATTGTTTTGTATTTTTATTGGCTAAATCTGGCAAATTCAAGATAGTTTTCAGAATATTAACCACTCTGCTAGCCTCCTCTGGTTTGTCTTCTAGGAGTCAGATGTACTTGGTTTCAAGTCTCAGTTCTATAATTTATAAGCTACATGATCTTGGGTAAATTACATTATCTTTCTGAGCCTCCATTTTATCATCTATAAAAGAGACATAACACCTCTGAGGGCAAAGATTACACCTGCTCACCAAAATCTGTGCCTCCTTGTATTCCAGGGATCACAGGTAGAATAAACTTCTAGGCTTCTCTTATAATTAGGAATCCCATTTGTTTGACTTTCAGTCAATGGTAGAAATGATTGGGTTAGGGCTTTTCAAGAAGGAAGACTGTGCCTTCTCCAAGCTCCATGTTCTTCCCTTTATCAGCTGGGTGCGGGGTAATGAGGTCTTACGGATTAGTGAAGCCTTCAGATGAAAGGAGTTTAGATCGCTGAGTCGCCTTGTGAAAAAAAAGAAAAAAAAAGAACAAAAACAAAAATTTTACATACCAGGAACACTCATACTCACTCTTTATGTAAGAAAAAAATACCAAATTTTGTTTGGTTATACCACTGAACTTCGGAGGTTAATTTGTCCCAGCTGTTACTACTACCATGACTAAGAAAAAAATTGCTACCAGTAAAAAAAAAGAAAAAAATACTGCTACTGCTTTCAGTTCAGTTCAATCGCTTAGTCGTGTCCGACTCCTTGCGACCCCATGGACTGCAGCACGCCAGGCCTCCTTGTCCATCACCAACTCCCGGAGTTTACTCTAACTCATGTCCATTGAATTGGTGATGCCATCCAACTATCTCTTCCTCTGTCATCCCCTTTTCCTCCCACCTTCAATCTTTCCCAGCATCAGGGTCTTTTCCAGTGAGTCAGTTCTTCACATCAGGTGGCCAAAGTATTGGAGTTTCAGCTTCAGCATCAGTCCTTCCAGTGAATACAGGACTGATCTCCTTTAGGATGGACTGGTTCAATCTCCTTGCAGTCCAAGGGACTCTCAAGAGTCTTCTCTGTACCTAACGTACATGGCATTCTGTAAAAACAGCATAGAGGTTTCTCAAAAGACTAAAAATAGAAGTACCATATGACAGAGTAATTTTATTGCTGGTTTTGAATTTTTGAGAAGCCGTTAATTCAAAAACATACATGCATACCAATGTTCATAGCAGCGCTATTTATAACAGCCAAGATATGGAAGCAACTTGTGTCTATCACCAGATGAAGGATAAAGAAAATGTGGTTTGTATATATATATCTCTATATATATATATAATGAAATATTACTCAGCCATAAAAAGAATGAAATTTTGTCATTTGCAATAACATGGATGGACTTGGAGTGTTTTATGCTAAGTGCAATAAATCAGAGAAAGACAAATACTGTATAATATCATTTATAGGTGGAATCTAAAAAATAAAACACACTAGTGAATATAACAAAAAAAGGAATTGACTCAAAAATGTAGGGAACAAACTAGTGGACACCAGTGGGGAAAGGAAAGAGGGAAGGAGCAGGGGTAGGAAATTAAGAGGTACAAACTATTCTCTATAAAATAAGCTATAAGGATCTATTGTCCAGCCTGGGGAATATAGTCTATATTATGTAATAACAAGAAATGGAGTATCACCTTTAAAAATTGTGAATCACTATATTGTATACCTGAAGCTTATATATTTTACATCAACTATACTTGAATAAAAAATATACTTAGCAATTAGACAGGACTATTGATAAAGAAATTTTTCTCCCTAGAATACGATCCTATTTGTGTGATTAAGCTGTTGCCTGGAAGTAGACCGCATTCCTACTGATTTGAATGTCTAAAGAAAGGAGGATGAAGTGTTCATCTATTTTGGCTTTTAGTAGTATTTCTTCTTAATTTTAAGGCCCTCTCCAGACATAATATTATGATTCTAGAGTGAGTTTCAGGGACTGTGGCACACCTAAAAAGATAACAATCCTGCCATTTATTGGACCAGACATTTTCTAGCTGTTTTCCATATTATTTACTCTTGAAAGATAACAATGATATCTGATTATCTAAAAGCTGGGTGCTGTTGCTGTTGCTTTTTCTGACATTAGAAGTTCAACAGAGCCCAAGGAAACAGAAAACTATAGACTTTTCTGATAAGAAAAGATCTACAAGTTAGCAGACATTTTTTTCATTTTACCAATGAAGAGAATAGGCTCAAGGAAGTTAAATAAATTTGCTTATGTTTAAATTACTTGTCATTCTGTGATAAACACTAAGTTTTGATCCAGTTATGATTTCAGCGATTCTATGCTTTTATCTATACAACTCTGTGTATGGGATTTTTTCAAATAATATTATCTGCACTGTTGATCTTTCTTTGTCATCTGGTCTTGCAGTCAAAGTCACACTCAAATTCTACTCAATCACCTGCTGTGTGGTTTGGAGGAAATTACCATCTCTGAGACTAAAATGCCTCATTGGCTGTGTTGATATAATAATAACCAACATATAAATTTGTTCTGGGGATTAAAATTATTATATACATAAAACACAAAATACACTGCTTTCTAGGCAATGCATAATTATTGTCATCATAATTAAGATGGATTTAGAAAAGGAATGCTTTTGGTTCTATGTCTTGTCTATGAGGGGTGCTTCCCAGGTGGCGCTTGTGATAAAGAACACGCCTGCCAATGCAGAAGATGTGGGTTCAATCCCTGGGTCGGGAAGATCCCCTGGAGGAGGGCATGGCAATCCATTCCAATATTCTTGCCTGGAGAATCTCATGGACAGAGAAGCCTGGTGGGTTACAGTCCATAGTGTCGCAAAGAGTCGGACACGACTGAAGCAAATGAGCATGTATGCATGCACGCAACTATGAGGAAGGATAGTGAAAAAAAATCAGATGATAACACTTCTTTACAATCTATAATGGAGAAGGAAATGGCAACCCACTCCAGTGTTCTTGCCTGGAGAATCCCAGTGACGGGGGAGCCTGGTGGGCTGCCGTCTATGGGGTCGCACAGAGCCAGACACGACTGAAGCGACTTAGCAGCAACTTGGCAGCACAATCTATAATAGAGATCTCATACTGTTATATTAAAGGTACAGTCTCTGTCTGTTTCTATTTTACTTGAATTGCAACAGATGGATTAACCAAAGAAACTTTCCATAAGGAAGAAAGCCCTCTCTTAAAATTGAAGTAGCAGAATTCATCTCTGGTGGCTCAGATGGTAAAGTATCTGCCTGCAACTCAGGAGACCTGGGTTCAATTCCTGGGTCAGGAAGATACCCTGGAGAAGGGAATGGCTACCTACTCTAGTATTCTTGCCTGAAGAATTCCATGAACAGAGGAGCCTGGTGGGCTACAGTCCACAGGGTCACAAAGAGTCTGACACAACTGAGTGACTACACAACCATCTTTGAAAACAGGGAGGTTATGGATGTAGTGTTATGGATGCTATGATCTGGACTAGAAGTTCTCATAATTTAGTCTTACAAAAATTATAAATAAGCTCAAGAGAATTTATGTAACAAAGAGATCAACACAAATGGAATGTAAATTCTCTTTCTGAGCTCTGGTAAAAGATAAGGTTAAAAAAAAATCAAAGGTACTACTTATGATAATTCACAGTTCACAGAGCATTTTTCACATTCACGATTTTTTCAGACCTCCTACAACTCTGTGAAATTGGGACTGATTCTTACCCCTGTTTTACACAAGAGGACTTTGAGGCTCATGAATTTCAAATGACTAGTCCAAAGTTACCCACCTAGTAAGTCCGAGAGCTGGGATGAGGCTCAGAATTGATTCCAAGAATCCTAAGTGTTTTCCATGAATAGATCATTATCTCTCTAGGTAGAAGATCTATTTCAATATATAAGAAAGCTTTGATGAAATACAGATTTGAGCAGCAGTTGAAACTCTTGATGAAAGATGAACATTCATTTGAGAAATTGATCCTTGTATAAAAAATGAAGCCAACCTTGTTGCCAGGTGGAAGCCACTAAGAGAAAAAATTGCTTGTTAGGAAGAGAATTTTTATCAAGAAAGAATGTGATGGCTTATGAGATTATTATAAGCAGAAAGTGGGTTTTAGGACACCTTTCGGATCCCTCCTTATTAGTATTGTGAATTATTATCAGCACTAAATATTCTGAAAATAATGTATCTTACCTCTCTCTCTACCCCTAGGTGTGCCCCTCTCTCTACTCACCACTGTATATGCTGTACCTCTCAGCTATGGTTTTGGCTTCTTCAATGGCTCAGAGGGTAAAGAATATGCTGACAATGCAGGAGACATGGGTTCAGTCCCTGAGTTGAGAAGACCCCCTGGAGGAGGATATGGCAACCCATTCCAGGATTCTTGCCTGAAAAATCCCATGAACGGAGTAGCCTGGCAGGCTACAGTCCAAGTGGTCACAAAGGGTCAGACACAGCTGAGCACAATTGGCTTAGATGTATCTCTCATGGACCTCAACACTTTCCCCCCAGCATACACTCACACAAACGCTGCTGGGCTCACGTTCCCTCTGTTTTTCATATCCAGTCTCATTTGTTTTATGTGGTTAATCAAAGCTTGACTTAGATTTAATCTAATCTGTTTTTTCAGATCACCCTAAATGATATATTCCCCCTCTGAGCTCAGTTCCTGTGACACTGTTTTTTCACCTAAAATAGGTCTGAAGGATTGTCTGTTCATTTGTCTGTCTCTTTGTTATCTTCAAGACCAGATAATTACACTTTTTTTTCCCCCAGAGACAAAGGCAAATGTTTATTTAGAAGGAAAAAAAAAGAAATCACAACTTAGGTAGCTAAAATCTGAAATATACCACAAATAATACAAAGTTTAGAAAAATAAAAGCATATTTTAATTTATTTGTGTTTATTTTTCTTTAGGAGTCAGCTCAAATGTTATCTCCTATTCTGATCACCCTATACAAAGCAGCCAACACCTTTTCCCTCATTTTTCATTCCTGTTATCTATTGTCTTTTATTCCATAGCACTAACCCTTCAGGCTCTCATCTCTATTTTTCTGCTTATTATGTTTCTTCCCCACTAGAATGTAAACCTTAAGAGGGCAAAGATATTTTCTGTCTAGCCCAGTACACAGAAGAGTGCCCAGTGGATGTCTGTTGAGTAAATGTTGGACATTTCACAGAGAATTCCATATTTTACAAAATGTATGTGGAATATGATACAGTTTTTGGTTTAAAAAAAGTAACAATATGCATAGGAAAAACAGAAGTAGATCAAAATATTAAAAGTGATTAGGTTATAATGATAAAATTACAGATATTTTCATTTTCTTCATCCTATTTTTCTAGATATTCCAATTTTCTTTGTGTGACTGCTTGTTCCAACTCTATATATCAGTGCATTGTGCCTTGCTCTGTGTGAAAGTTGTGTGTTACATTTCATCTCCCTGTTCTCTGAATTATTTTCCTGTGAGAATTTTATCCATATTTTCAAATATCAACTACATGCTGTAGATTTTAAAAAGTCTTTATTTCTAATCCCTAACTTCATGAACTCCAGACCCCTCTTCTATGGATAACTCCATCAAGTCAACCAAAAGGCATTCTGAATACAATTTGGCTAAGCTCTCGCTCATTTTCATAAACAGCTGTGAGCCTGGCACTGTGACAGATGCTTCGTATAAACTACTCATAACCACACTATAAAACAAATGAGAATACTGAGGCTAAAGAAGGTTGAAGATCCACAGTGGTACTAAAGAATCTGATTTCAGGCATCTGCAGAGCCTCAGTCAGCCCCAAATCCTTTGGGGCTCAGTGAGCTGCAAAGTACAAGGGCCAGGTCAGAGGTACTGCTGACCCAGCCCTAGGCAAACAGTCTTTTGTGAAGTGGTTGCCCTGGCACAAAATCCTTTGCTAGCAAGCAGAAGGATAGATATTTTAATTGTTCCATGTTACTTACCACTCTTTACAGGCTTTACAGGTTCACAGGTCTATGACTTGGCTTCAGTGATGACCATTTGGGATGGGTCATCACCCTCTTAACTCCGTCAATTGCAACCTTCCTTATCCTTAAACCTGAGACTAAAGGACATGACCTACATTAGTCCTGCTTCAATTCTAACAGAGGGTACGTTTTTCTTCTACTTTTTACACAATATTCTTCTTCTATGTCCAATTTGCCAAACAGTTTGCCTAGTTGTTGAGCTGCTGCCAGTGGAATTTCCTGCTAAGCTCCCAGCAGGAAGAGTTTCTGCTCATTCATTTGTGTCTTCCATGTGTCCAACCTAAATAGTTGCTTAGGTATATCCTCCATAGTCTGTACAATTAAATAGCTGCCTTATAAATGATGTGGCAATTATGCTTTTAGATTATTACAGTAGTTTTAATTAAGTAAAAAGAGGAACTTAAATATATAGTGAAATAAGTAATTCAACAAGAATTTCAATAACAAACAGAAAAAAAATCATGGAGCACTTTGTCAATGCTTGGCTAATTGGCACACACTTTTATACTCCAAACATTTCTGAGGGTTAAGGGAGATATATAATAAAGGGGATGACAGAGATAGTTGAATCCATTTAACTATAGAACTAAGACCATAATAAGCTTGAGAATTATGATTGAAAAACACAAAGAATTATCCTATAAATAATGTAGGACGACTGGGTAACCATCTGGAAACAGTAATGCTGATACTTCCTTCAAAACTTATGAGAAAATAAATTTTAGATGAATCCAAGATTTGTACATAAGTGAAACTCCATACTAGAAGAAAACATTAGAAAATTAAAAATAAATCTTGGAGTAGGAAGGTCTTTACAAGTTAAAAAAATCCACAAGTCATAAATTTTACTATGTGAAGCAAACAAAATCTAAGAAATATATTTGACATCAAAATGGCCTTCATATACAAAGAACTTCTATGTATTGATAAGAAAAGATCAACATTGAACATTTTATATGAGATATAATTCATAGAGAAACATATATGAATGACTCTAAATATATGGAAATATTTTCAACTTTACTCATGATAAGAGAAATGCAAATAGAAACTATAATGATTTAATGTTTACTACCTATCAGATCAGCAAAGATAAAAATATTTTATATCACATTATGTTGTTATTTGCAACAAAATAGACTTTTATGAATTATTACTGGGAATTTAAATAGTACAACCTTATGAAAAACTATTTGGCAACATATATAAAAATTTAAAAAGAATTACACCTTTTGAATCAGTAATTCTACTTCTAGAATTTTATCTTACTGATAGATTTGCTACAGGCACCACACATTCAAGGCTATTAGTCACAGCATCTTTATTTTGAAGTTATTAAAGAATGAAAATGATGTAAAAGCCCATCAATAGGAAACCAGTAAATAGTTATGATAATCCATATAATCAATTAATATTCAATCATCAAAAAGAATGAGGTAGCTTTAACATAGCTATGAAAAGAACTCTAAATTGAATTATAACAAATTGTTAAGTGAAGCAAGCAAGTTAATATGCAGAATGTTTCCATTTGTGCAGAGCTCAAAGAACATATATACACATATACATACACATATATATACACTGCACACTGCTGCTGCTGCTGCTGCTGCTAAGTCGCTTCAGTCGTGTCTGACTCTGTGCGACCCCATAGACAGCAGCCCACCAGGCTCCCCCGTCCCCGGGATTCTCCAGACAAGAACACTGGAGTGGGTTGCCATTTCCTTCTCCAATGTGTGAAAGTGAAAAATGAAAGTGAAGTCGCTTAGTCGTGTCCGACTCTTAGCGACCCCATGGACTGCAGCCTACAGGGCTCCTCCGTCCATGGGATTTTCCAGGCAAGAATACTGGGGTGATATATATATACACACACACTTATAAAAGCAAAAGTAACTTCAGGAGAAAATTGTACTGGGAAGCTTCATCTAATAGATGAGGAGAATCACAGATATTATAAATTACATTCAAAGTCAGTAAGTTAGCTCAGGAAGAAATTTCAATCCAAGTCACCTGACACTGACCATCTGCTTTGCTCGCTGGTTAAGATGCTAGGTTTTCTGGTACTAAATTCAAGGAGAAGAGACATGGTCTCTACCCTGGATGAACTTAACAGTAGAGGAGCAGACACAGAAAAGAACAACCGCCTAGAAGCGCGGTGACAGTGCCGAGTGCAAGATTCGGTAGGATCACAGGAAGCTGTGTAATAGAGGACAAATCTGACCCCATATTGCGTCTGTTTCTTTAATTTTTGTCTTCTGTTGCTTTTGCTACAAGTTAAAAATGTTGCCTATAACCTGGAATATACAAGCTAGACCATTCTCAAGGCTCTGATTTTTAAAGGTATAACACGTTTTCATTCATACAGAGATTAAAAAGTTGAGGAACCGAGAATAATATTTGTCTTCTTTGAGGTTTACAAGAACATCAGGGCCTGATTCTGACACCATGTTTACAATGACCAACCATTCCCCATTCACCCTTTAGTAGAAAAGAAGCTTGAATTCTAACTTAAGTGAGATAGTTTTTTGGGACACTAGTCCATTATCTTCTTGATCTGCTGGCTTCCTGAATAAGATTTCGATTCCTTGCCCCAGCAACTCATCTCTCAATTTATTGGCCTATCATGGGGTGAGCAGAGTGCTCTAAAGTGATATGAAGATTAATGCTTGAGTTGTGTTTTGGAAAGATATATGTGTTTATGACTTATGAGTCATATCAGAGAGAGAAAAGAAAGATGAGCGCCTGAGAGAGGAATCAGCATGATGGAAAGCTCAGAATTCATTCATTTGTTCATGCATGCATTCATCCGGAAGGTGTCTATTGAACATCTGTTAATTCCTGAACAAGAAATGATGACCAAGTCAGACAAGGTTTGCAGCCTTATTGTCATCCCAGAGAGGAGACAAGCTCTTGAAGATGTAAACAGATAAGCTCATCTCACAGTGGTAAATGCCATGAGGTTTTAGAAAGAAACAAAAAGGGTGGTGTATCAGTGAGTGAATGATGGTGAACGAAGGCTCCTTATGGACCAGCTAGGTCAACCCTCTCTGAGAAGGTGCTATTGAGGCAGAAATCCGTATCTCCTCCTCCTACTCCTTCATCCTCATCATGAACATCATCTCTCTTTCTGTCATCTATCTATAATCTGTCATACCACATATATAATTTCAAAGTTTTTAGTTACCACACTAAAACAGTAAAATGAAGCAATGCAATGGATAACTTAATGTCTCAACTCGACTGGCCATGGGGTCCCTAGATAAATATTCTTTCTAAGCTTGTCCATGAGGGTGTTTCTGGATGAGATGAGCATTTGGATCAGTGCACTAAAGTTAGATGGCCCTCCCCAGTGAGGTCTGGCGCCATCCAACCCGTTGAAGGGCTGAATAAAACCAAATGCAGAGGAAAGAGGAGTTTACCCTCTTTTCTCCTGCCTCTCCCTTGAGCTGGGGCATCTCATCTCCGACCGGATCCACCCTTAGCTTCCCTTGTTGTCAGTTCTTTGGGCTTGGACTGGAGTGCATCGCTGGTTCTCTTGGGTCTCCAGCTGCCAAACGGCACTCTGCAGCCCTTTTCTGGATCATTAATTTTATTTTGTTTAATTAATTTATTTTTAATTGAAGGATATTTGCCTTACAGAATCAGCCTCCATTTCTGCAAGAGTTAATTCCAGCAATAAATTTATCTATCTATACATCCTGTTAGCTCTGTTTCTCTGGAGCTCCTGATACAAAATGTTGTTGCTGTTGTTTAGCTGCAGGCGTGCCTGACTCTTGCAACACCATGGACTGTAGCCTACAAGGTTCCTCTGTCCATGGGATTTCCCAGGCAAGAATACTGGAGTGGACTGCTGTTTCCTTCTCCAGGGTATCTTTCTGATCCAGAGATTGAACTCACATACCCTGCAATAGCAGGCAGATTCTTCACCACTGAGGGAAGCCCAATACAAGCAGTAGCCACATTCAAAAGGTAAAAAAGAGCAGGCTAAATTAATTTCAGTAGCATCTTTTATTTAGTCAAATACATTCAAAATATTTTCATTTTAACATGCAACCAACATAAAAATTATAAACGCAATGTTTTATATTATTTTTCATTTTAAACCTTCAAAATCCACTGTGTTTTATATACTTGCAGTGTATCTGTTACACCAGGAACAGATCACATGCTCACTAGGCACAAGTGGCTCAGGCCTGCTGGATGGCACTGTTCGGTTCTAGAGCCTGTGTCTTTAGTAACACAGTGTTTAGTAGAACAATCTAGACAGTGATTCTAGGACTATTGTTTGTAAAACTGTTGTAGCTGACTATAGAACTCTAATGCATAGAACCAATATAACAAAATCAAAAGCTGGAACAAGATGAAGAGAGAGGCTTTTGAATTTCTTAATTCCAGACTATTTCCAGAGAGCTAAAAATCTCCTTCTTAGGCTCCTCCATTTCTTGCTCCAAAGATCTCAACTCCCTCCTTCCTGGGTCTCCATTTCTTTCTTTTTTTTTTTCTCGAGAATGAGGTTGTGGCAGAAGGTGGATCAATACTAATATTGATAACAATATTGAAGATGGATCAATACTAATATTGCACCCAAGTCTTATGAACATAGGGTTTCTCTAAACATAAACTGAACACAGAACATACAATCAGGTGGCAATCAGCAACCTGGATGTCACTTTTTACAATTATACCTTATAACAAGTCCAAGCTATTATAATCTTGACAATTTAGGAGCTCTTCTCAAACTTTCTAAAATTTCCATGGAGCAAATCCACAGTCTGCGTTTCTAAATTATCTCCCTGAATAAAATAGAAGATTGCTTCCTTTCCAACACAAATAATATTTATGCTTACATGTAGGTCAGAGTCAGCCAAACAGCTCTTGTGTCTGAGAGTCTATTTTAGACTTGGCTGTCATGACAACCATGGGATTGGGCCCAGGTGTCTTCTATCTCCTGACACAGACAGCAAGTCTGCAGGCCTGGCTGTGATTTCTGGGGAGCAGCGCTTAGGAACTGCCGTAGGATGAATCAGCCCACTTGGTCTTGGCAGGGGTGCTGGCCTCACAGACTGAAAAAAGATTCTGTTCCACGTGGATCCTGAATTTATCAATTCAGATTAGCAGAGGGCACAGCGGGGAGGGTTGGGATTACTAATGGGCTCAGTTTCCACAGTACTGCAGGAGCAAGACAAGCTGAGAAAGTGTCCGGGGCAGAGTCCAAGAGATGCTTGCTCCTAGAATCCAGATATGAAGTTTCAGACCATTGGGCTCACATTCCAGTCCAAGGGCACAGATTCTGAAACAGTTCCCTAAGAGGGCAGCCTGGAAAACCTCACACTCCTTTTTCTAATCAAATCAGTTCAGTTCAGTTCAGTCACTCAGTAGTGTCCGACTCTTTGTGACCCTATGAACTGCAGCATGCCAGGCCTCCCTGTCCATCACCAACTTCCAGAATCCACCCAAATTCATGTCATTGACATGAATGGACATGTCATCCTCTATATTTTAGGATAGTAAGAAAAATCTATAGTCTTTTCAAATGAGTCAGCTCTTTGCATCAGGTGGCCAAAGTATTGGAGTTTCAGCTTCAACATCAGTCCTTTCAGTGAACACCCAGGACTGATCTTTAGGATGGACTGGTTGGATCTCCTTGCAGTCTAAGCAACTCTCAAGAGTCTTCTCCAACACCACAGTTCAAAAGCATAATTTCTTTGGCACTCCAACTTTCACATCCATACATGACTACTGGAAAAACCATAGCCTTGACTAGACAGACCTTTGTTGACAAAGTAAGGTCTCTGCTTTCCAATATGCTGTCTAGGTTGGTCATAACTTTCCTTCCAAGGAGTAACCGTCTTTTAATTTCATGGCTGCAATCACCATCTGCAGTGACTTTGGAGCCCCAGAAAATAAAGCCAGCCACTGTTTCTACTGTTTCCCCATCTATTTGCCATGAAGTGATGGGACCAGATGCCATGATCTTAGTTTTCTGAATATTGAGCTTTAAGCCAACCTTTTCACTCTCCCCTTTCACTTTCATCAAGAGGTTTTTTAGTTCCTCTTCACTTTCTGCCATAATGGTGGTGTCATCTGCATATCTGAAGTTATTGATATTTCTCCGGGCAATCTTGATTCCAGCTTGTGCTTCTTCCAGCCCAGCATTTCTCATGATGTACTCTGCATGTAAGTTAAATAAACAGGGTGACAATATACAGCCTTGACGTACTCCTTTTCCTATTTGGAACCAGTCTGTTGTTCCATGTCTAGTTCTAATAGTTGCTTCCTGACCTGCATACAGGTTTCTCAAGAGGCAGGTGAGGTGGTCTGGTATTCCCATCTCTTTCAGAATTTTCCACAGTTTATTGTTCTAATCAAAAGGGCTCCACTTGAGTTTGAGCTTTCCTGGTGGCTCAGACAGTAAAGAATCTGCCTACAATGCAGGAGCCTCAGGAGATGCATTTGATCTCTGGATCGGGAAGATCCCCTGCATGCAGAAATGGCAACCCACTCCAATATTCTTACATGGAGAATCCCATGGACAAAGGAGCCTGGTGGACAACAGTCCATGGGGTCACAAATAGTAGGACACGACTGTGTGGCTGACACTTTCACTTTTGACCTGAGTTCAGCTTGGGAGTCTAAGTTTGCTCATCCTGCCCATTAGAGACTTTGCTCCTCTGATCAGATCACCCTCCCTACAACAATGGTTCTCAAATCATGCTGTAAAACAGGATCACCCGAGGAGCTTTCAAAACTCCTGGTCCACTGGCAAAGCCCCATTTATATTAAGTCAGAATGTCTTGGGGAGGGGACCTTGTGATTCAAGGCATCGGTAGTTTTTAAAACTCCTTGTTGAGTAAAATTCACCATCATGACTGAGATGTACTGATACTGAATGAACATGGAAGGTGTGTGGTCACATACAGAAGCGTGGCTTATAGATTTTTCTTACTATCCTAAAATAAATGCTAATATGGACTTTACTGGATGAGCTGTAACAGGAATTATGAAAACTTTTGGTGTTGGAATCCTTTCCACTCTCAAAAACTATTAAAAATTTCAAGATACCCTTGTTTTATGTGGGCTATGTCTATTGATATTTATTATACCAGAAATTAAAGCTGAGTTTAAAAATTTTATTTTATTTCTCTATGTCTGTGCTGGGTCTTCATTGCTTCGAGGGCTTTCCTCTAGCTGTGCTGAGAAGGAGCTACTCTAGTTGCACTGCACAGGCTTCTCACTGCAGTGGCTTCTCCTATTGCAGTGCAAGGGCTCTAGGGTTCAGGCTTCAGTAGCTGAGGCCCATGGACTGAGTTCCCAAGCTCTAGTAGCTGTGGTGGATGGGCTTAGTGGCTCCATGGCAAGTGGCTTGCTCCCAGATCAGGGGTTGAACCCATCTCTCCTGCTTTGGTAGGCAAATTCTTTTCCACTGAGCCACCAGGGAAGACCTAAAGTTGAGGTTTTTATTTTGTTTGTTTTTAACACAGGAATGCACCAGTACACATTCTATTGGCCGTCAGAGCAGTGGTGTTGTCATACATCATGGAGGCTTTAGAAAAGCCCACAGTGACCCCACAGAGAATATGAGTCAGTAAAGAATTTTGTCATGGCAACAGTTTTGACCTGTGGATGCCCTGCAGAGGTCATAGAGATGCCAGTATATTTCTGGATCACATTTTGAGAACCATTGAGCTAAATGTTCACATGATTTTGAGAAAAATCAAGACCTTTTCTTTCTGCGAATAGTTTCTCTTTTTACTGATTTTTGTTGTTGTTTGTTTTGGGACTCACAAACATACCAGCTATACATATTTCTTACCAAAGAATGTGGATTAATTAATCCTCAGAGTATGTGGTAAAAATACAGAGTAAGAGAATATTTTCTAGCAAACTGTTCTCTGTCTCCATCCCTTCCTCATCTCTCACCTCTGTGTTCTCATTACTGATCCTGGGATGTCTGGAATGCATGTGTACTAAGTCTCTTTAGTTGTGTCTGATTCTTTGTAACCCCAAGGACCATAGCCCAGGCTCCTCTGTCCATGGGATTCTCCAGGCAAGAATACTAGAGTGAGTTGCATACCTTCCTCCAGGGGATCTTCCCAACCAAATGATCAAACCCTCCTCTCTTAAGTCTCCTGCACTGGCAAGTGGCTTCTTTACTACGAAGCCCTGTCACAAAATCAGATCAGATCAGTCGTGTCCAACTCTTTGCGACCTCATGAATCGCAGCACTCCAGGCCTTCCTGTCCATCACCAACTCCCGGAGTTCACCCAGACTCATGTCCATCGAGTCAGTGATGCCATCCAGCCATCTCATCCTCTGTCATCCCCTTCTCCTCCTGACCCCAATCCCTCCCAGCATCAGAGTCTTTTCCAATGAGTCAACTCTTCACATGAGGTGGCCAAAGTACTGGAGTTTCAGCTTTAGCATCATTCCTTCCAAAGAAATCCCAGGGCTGATCTCCTTCAGAATGGACTGGTTGGATCTCCTTGCAGTCCAAGGGACTCTCAAGAGTCTTCTCCAACACCACAGTTCAAAAGCATCAATTCTTCGGCACTCAGTCTTCTTCACGGTCCAACTCTCACATCCATACATGACCACAGGAAAAACCATAGCCTTGACTAGACGGACCTTTGTTGGCAAAGTAATGTCTCTGCTTTTGAATATGCTATCTAGGTTGGTCATAACTTTCCTTCCAAGGAGTAAGCGTCTTTTAATTTCATGGCTGCAGTCACCATCTGTAGTGATTTTGGAGCCCAGAAAAATAAAGTCTGACACTGTTTCCACTGTTTCCCCATCTATTTCCCATGAAGTGATGGGACCGGATGCCATGATCTTCATTTTCTGAATGTTGAGCTTTAAGCCAACTTTTTCACTCTCCTCTTTCACTTTCATCAAGAGGCTTTTGAGTTCCTCTTCACTTTCTGCCATAAGGGTGGTGTCATCTGCATATCTGAAGTTATTGGTATTTCTCCTGGCAATCTTGATTCCAGCTTGTGTTTCTTCCAGTCCAGCGTTTCTCATGATGTACTCTGCATATAAGTTAAATAAACAGGGTGACAATATACAGTCACAAAATAGCCACATAATAAAAAGTCATTGCACATTACATGAGACTGTTTAACTCATTGCATTCTCGCATTCAGAACTCTAAGTTTAGAATTGTTGTTCCAATTTTATAGATGGGGAATCAGAATCTAGAAGAAGTTAAATCCTGGTGTGGTTATGCTTCTGTTATATGTTAGAACAGAGGGCGGGTGCTACCTGTACCCCCAGGACCCGGGTCTCTACACTTCTTATATGCAGCCCGCATGAGCAAAAGTTCACAAGCACTATTAGAACTGCAAGTGCCCTTGAGTCTTTTTCTGCTTCCTGGCTGAAATGTAAACCAAAAACAAAGAAAGCACACATACACCCAGCAGTATCCAGATATAATTTTCAGTATATATATATGTTATACACACACAGACATATATATATATATATGTATATGTGTCTGCGTGTGTGTGTGTTAAGTTGCTTCAGCTGTGTCCAACTCTTTGTGACTCTATGGACTATAGTCCACCAGGCTCCTCTGTCCTTGGGATTTCCCAGGCAATAATACCAGAGTGGGTTGCCATTTCTTCCTCCAGGGGATCTTCCCCACTCAGGGATCAAACCTGCCTCTCTTCACTCTCCTGCTTTGCAGGTGGATACTTTACTGCTGAGCCACCAGGGAAGTATATATATATACATATATATATATATACACTTCCATCATAGTCAACAAAACAGTCCAAAATGCAGTACTTGGATGCAATCTCAAAATCTCAAAAATGACAGAATGATCTCTGTTCGTCTCCAAGGCAAACCATTCAATATCACGGTGACCCAAGTCTATGCCCCAACCAGTAACGCTGAAGAAGTTGAAGTTGAACAGTTCTATGAAGACCTTCAAGACCTTCTAGAACTAACATCCAAAAAAGATGTCCTTTTCATTATAGGAGACTGGAGTGCAAAAGTAGAAAGTCAAAAAACACCTGGAGTAACAGGCAAATTTGGCCTTGGAATATGGAATGAAGCAGGGCAAAGGCTAGTAGAGTTCTGCCAAGAGAACGCACTGGTCATAGCAAACACCCTCTTCCAACAACACAAGAGAAGACTGTACACATGGACATCACCAGATGGTCGACAGCAAAATCAGATTGATTATATTCTTTGCAGCCAAAGAAGGAGAGGCTCTATACAGTCAGCAAAAACAAGACCGGGAGCTGACTGTGGCTTGGATCATGAACTCCTTATTGCCAAATACAGACTGAAATTGAAGAAAGTGGAGAAAACCACTAGAGCATACAGGTATGACCTAAATCAAATCCCTTATGACTATACAGTGGAAGTAAGAAATAGATTTAAGGACTAGATCTGATACAGTGCCTGATGAACTACAGATGGAGGTTCATGACATTGTACAGGAGACAGGGATCAAGTCCATTCCCAAGAAAAAGAAATGCAAAAAAGCAAAATGGCTGTCTGAGGAGGCCTTACAAACAGCTGTGAAAAGAAGAGAAGCAAAAAGCAAAGGAGAAAAGGAAAGATATACCCATTTGAATGCAGAGTTCTAAAGAATAGCAAGGAGAGATTAGAAAGCCTTCCTCAGTGATCAATGCAAAGAAATAGAGGAAAACAATAAAATGGGAAGGACTAGAGATCTCTTCAAGAAAATTAGAGATACTAAGGGAATATTTCATGCAAAGGTGGGCTCAATAATGGACAGAAATGGTATGGACCTAACAGAAGCAGAAGATATTAAGAAGAGGTGGCAAGAATACACAGAAGAACTGTACAAAAAAGATCTTCACAACCCCGATAATCACGATGGTGTGATCACTCACCTAGAGCCAGACATCGTGGAATGTGAAGTCAAGTGGGCCTTAGGAAGCATCACTATGAACAAAGCTAGTGGAGGTGATGGAATTCCAGTTGAGCTATTTCAAATCCTGGAAGATGATGCTGTGAAAGTGCTGCACTCAATATGCCAGCAAATTTGGAAAACTCAGCAGTGGCCACAGGACTGGAAAAGGGCAGTTTTAATTCTAATCCCAAAGAAAGGCAATGCCAAAGAATGCTCAAACTACCACACAATTGCACTTATCTCACACACTAGTAAAGTAATGATCAAAATTCTCCAAGCCAGACTTCAGCAATACGTGAACTGTGAAATTCCTGATGTTCAAGCTGGTTTTAGAAAAGACGGAGGAATCAGAGATCAAATTGCCAACATCTGCTGGATTATCGAAAAAGCAAGAGAGTTCCAGAAAAACATCTATTTCTGCTTTATTGACTACAAAGCCCAAAGCCTTTGACTGTGTGGATCACAACAAACTGTGGAAAATTCTGAAAGAGATGGGAATACCAGACCACCTGACCTGACTCTTGAGAAACCTGTATGCAGGTCAGGAAGCAACAGTTAGAACTGGACATGGAACAACAGAGTGTTTCCAAATAGGAAAAGGAGTACATCAAGGCTCTATATTGTCACCCTGCTTATTTAACTTATATGCAGAGCACATCATGAGAAACACTGGGCTGGAAGAAGCACAAGCTGGAATCAAGATTGCTGGGAGAAATATCAATAACCTCAGATATAGAGGACATTGTACAGGAGACAGGGATCAAGTCCATCTAGTCCATCAATTCCATAAAACGTATGTATATAGGCATTTCCCACTTACTAAATTACATGCCACACAGTTCTATCATAGCTATATCATTTAATAGTTTTTAAGATATGAAATTGTCAGCAGATTTCAGAGCTGGGAAAGACTTTAATGTTCTTCAAGGCCAACCTTTTAATTTTATAGAGCAGTGCTCAGAAGCTGTGGCGTGCAGACTCTGTTGCTCCACGTTATGTGGGATCCTAATTCCCGAACCAAGAATCGAGCCTGTGTCCCCCAAATTTCAAGGTGGACTCTCAAACACTAGATCACCAGGGAAGTGCCCAGAGATTCTGATTAATTTGTCTGGGCAATATATTTTCAATTCTCCCCAGGGTTGACAATCCCTGCAGTAGAGAACACACAGGCTTTGGTTTCTGAGTGTCTAGGTTTCATTCTGGATTTCATTGCCTTGGTGCTTCATGATCACAGGCAAGCTGTTTATCAAAGTTTCCTATTTATCAAAGGACCTGGAGGACACACACACGCAGCCAGGCAGTGAAAGAACCTCCTTCCAGCTCCCACAGGTGTGGAGAGCAGAAGGGCTCAGCTGTTTATTAGGGGGAGGCCACCTTCTTCGTGTTCCTGGGAAATAGAAGTCTTTGAGTTCAGAGTGGCTAGTTGTCGTTTCCTTGCTCCTTGTCTAGCATATAACCCCGCACAAGCAAAAAGGACTCTGAACTTGGATTTACAACGAGGCTTTATTATACAGCTGCCAGCGTGATACAAAGGAACCTCTGCCCTTGGAGGTCAGTCTCCTGCCTCTCTCATGCACTTCACATCTCCCCTCTGTCAGCTGTGCTTTTATTGCCCCATGGTGCCAATTTTTTATGTCTCCTCCTGTCACATTTTCTGCATCTTTTCATTTACAAAAGATGCTAACTATTCCTAGGGCTCCTGTCCACCACCATCACTCTGTTCCTATGGAAGGAGAGCTCTGATGGGGTCAACTAGATGCACACAGAGGACACAACTTCTTCTTCTGGGGGAGGGGGGCGGCTATTGATGGTGACTGAAGCCATGAAAGTAAGACACTTGCTCCTTGGAAGAAAAGCTATGACAAATCTAGACAGTGTATTAAAAAGCAGAGACATCACTTTGTTGACAAAGATCCACATAGTCAAAGCGATGGTCTTTCCAGTAATCATGTATGGATGTGAGAGCTGGACCATAAAGAAGGCAAAGCACTGGTGAATTGATGCTTTAGAACTGTGGTGCTAGAGAAGACTCTTGAGAGTTCAGTGGACAGCAAGGAGTCAAACCAGTCAATCCTAAAGGAAATCAACCCTGAATAATCATTGGAAGAACTGATGATGAAGCTCCAATATGTTGGCCACCTGATGCCAAGAGCTGGCTCGTTGGAAAAGACTCTGGTGCTGGGAAAGATTGAAGGCAAAAGAAGAAGAGGGCAACAGAGGATGAGATGGTTGGATGGCATTGCCGATTCAATGGAC
Source organism: Bos mutus (assembly GCF_027580195.1). Taxonomy (NCBI): domain Eukaryota; kingdom Metazoa; phylum Chordata; class Mammalia; order Artiodactyla; family Bovidae; genus Bos; species Bos mutus. The sequence continues at coordinate 21,185,785 of NC_091627.1, forward strand.
ATGAGTTTGAGCAAACTCCAGGAGATAGTAAAGGACAGGGAAGCCTGGTGTGCTGCAGTCCATGGAGTCACAAAGAGTCGGACACAACTTAGTGACTAAACAGCAACAACAACTTAATGACAAGAGAAACTTTCAGGCTTAATGATTCTTTTCCCCCTCTAGTTTCTACCATACTTTTTAGCTATTTGCTGATCAATCTGAGTAAGCTGAATCTACCTTTTAGCCTTTAAGCCTTTCAGCAAATTTCCTTTTGAGTTGGCATGAGCTCTCACTGAAATTGGTGTTCTTTTGGATATACACCCACTGGAATCTTCTTTCAAGAAAATGGGGATGTGGAGGGACTTCAGGAACATTTGGTGTTTTATAGATGCCAAAAATATATGTTGGGATTCTGGAGTCCTAAGATGGGCACATAGTCTTTCTCTCTGACTAGAGTTCTTAGTTTTACCAACTGTTCATGACACTGACAGACATTCAACCGCTAAGCTTTGGTTTCCTTAACTGAAATAAAAAATGAAAATGACACTATTTTACAGGATTTTTACAGTGGATTTTTTTTCCTTCTTTTCCTTTTGAGAGCTAGATAGAGATTTCAGTTTATAGGCCTTTCTGCTTATGAAACCACTTACTCAGCATGCTTTCTATTAGTCTTCCCAGAAAAATAAGAAACTAGAATTTAAAGAGGTCTGAGAAGTACCTTAACTCAGAATGTACTCTCAAATGTGTAATCCATAGAACAACAATAGATTTATGGAGCTTTTAACAATAGAGGTAGAGGGTGAATCTTGAGGAAAGAGACATACTTTCAAGATTTACTTTAGACCATTCAGGTATGACCTAAATCAAATCCCTTATGATTATACAGTGGAAGTGAGAAATAGATTTAAGGGCCTAGATCTGATAGACAGAGTGCCTGATCAACTATAGAATGAGGTTCATGACATTGTACAGGAGACAGGGATCAAGACCATCCCCATGGAAAAGAAATGCAAAAAGCAAAATGGCTGTCTGGGGAGGCCTTACAAATAGCTGTGAAAAGAAGAGAAGAGAAAAGCAAAGGAGAAAAGGAAAGATATAAACATCTGAATGCAGAGTTCCAAAGAATAGCAAGAAGAGATAAGAAAGCCTTCTTCAGAGATCAATGCAAAGAAATAGAGGAAAACAACAGAATGGGAAAGACTAGGGATCTCTTCAAGAAAATCAGAGATACCAAAGGAACATTTCATGCAAAGATGGGCTCGATAAAGGACAGAAATGGTATGGACCTAACAGAAGCAGAAGATATTAAGAAGAGATGGCAAGAATACACAGAAGAACTGTACAAAAAAGATCTTCACGACCCAGATAATCATAATGGTGTGATCACTGACCTAGAGCCAAACATCATGGAATGTGAAGTCAAGTGGGCCTTAGAAAGCATCACTACGAACAAAGCTAGTGGAGGTGATGGAATTCCAGTTGAGCTATTCCAAATCCTGAAAGATGATGCGGTGAAAGTGTTGCACTCAATATGCCAGCAAATTTGGAAAACTTAGCAGTGGCCACAGGACTGGAAAAGGTCAGTTTTCATTTCAATCCCAAAGAAAGGCAATGCCAAAGAATGCTCAAACTACAATCGCACTCATCTCACACGCTAGTAAAGTAATGCTCAAAATTCTCCAAGCCAGGCTTCAGCAATATGTGAACTGTGAACTTCCAGTTGTTAAAGCTGGTTTTAGAAAAGGCAGAGGAACCAGAGACCAAATTGCCAACATCCGCTGAATCGTGGAAAAAGCAAGAGAGTTCCAGAAAAACATCTATTTCTGCTTTATTGACTATGCCAAAGCCTTTGACTGTGTGGATCACAATAAACTGTGGAAAATTCTGAAAGAGATGGGCATACCAGACCACCTGATCTGCTTCTTGAGAAATTTGTATTCAGGTCAGGAAGCAACAGTTAGAACTGGATATGGAACAGCAGACTGGTTCCAAATAGGAAAAGGAGTACGTCAAGGCTGTATATTGTCATCCTGCTTATTTAACTTATATGCAGAGTACATCATGAGAAATGCTGGGCTGGAAGAAGCACAAGTTGGAATCAAGATTGCCGGGAGAAATGCCACTAACCTCAGATATGCAGATGGCACCACCCTTATGGCAGAAAGTGAAGAGGAACTCAAAAGCCTCTTGATGAAAGTGAAAGTGGAGAGTGAAAAAGTTGGCTTAAAGCTCAACATTCAGAAAACAAAGATCATGGCATCCGGTCCCATCACTTCATGGGAAATAGATGGGGAAAGAGTGGAAACAGTGTCAGACTTTATTTTTCTGGGCTCCAAAATCACTGCAGATGGTGACTGCAGCCATGAAATTAAAAGACACTTACTCCTTGGAAGGAAAGTTATGACCAACCTAGACAGCATATTCAAAAGCAGAGACATTACTTTGCCAACAAAGGTTCTTCTAGTCAAGGCTGTGGTTTTTCCTGTGGTCATGTGTGGATGTGAGAGTTGGACCGTGAAGAAGGTTGAGCGCCAAAGAATTGATGCCTTTGAACTGTGGTGTTGGAGAAGACTCTTGAGAGTCCCTTGGACTGCAAGGAGATCCAACCAGTCCATTCTGAAGGAGATCAGCCCTGGGATTTCTTTGGAAGGAATGATGCTAAAGCTGAAACTCCAGTACTTTGGCCACCTCATGCAAAGAGTTGACTCATTGGAAAAGACTCTGATGCTGGGAGGGATTGGGGGCAAGAGGAGAAGGGGACGACAGAGGATGAGATGGCTGGATGGCATCACTGAGTCGATGACATGAGTCTGGGTAAACTCCGGGAGTTGGTGATAGACAGGGAGGCCTGGCGTGTTGCGATTCATGGGGTCGAAAAGTTTGGACACGACTGAGTGACTGATCTGATCTGATCTGACCTGATGCTTTTCAAAAATGAGAGTTATATGATATTTAATTTTTTGTTAGGTTTCAGTAATCTGCTGCCTGACTTTTCCAAGGAGGGGAATGAGGCACAGAGAGGCGAAATAACTTTTCCAACACTACAGAGGAACTTCACTTCAATATAATCCTTCTACTTGAGTTGGTTATTTATTTTTCATTGTTTACTTCAGAAGAAATTTACAATAATTAATAAAGACTGGGCTGGATGGCTGCGGTCAGCTTTGTAAAGATCCTTCTTGCTTTGGACATTATCCTGTAGTTAATGAAATCCCACTTTGAGTATAATAAGAGTGATATTGTCAGGTTTGTGTGTTAGAAAGTCTCTTCTGGTAAGTGTGAGTATGGTGGGGAGAACTGAGCTAGAGTGGAGGAAAGAGATCAAATGGACATCAGATAAAGGACAGTCACGTGGGTGCTCCAACAGCAGGGCTCCACATTCCACTCCATCCTCTTCTCCACCATTTGGGCATCTCTGGATGAGTCTGGACTATTTTCCTTGCATGTGAATAATAACACTTTCTCATATTCAAGAATTTCTCTTACTCTTCTTGTGAGTTTGCTTCTTCAGCTTAACGCTTTACAAAAACATAACCAATTGCAAGACGCTCTCTGACAGTTACTTAAAATGTTCCCGAGAATTCAAATAGTAAAAGTCCCTCCACTCAAGTTTCCTAAATGCCTTAAATAAGCTACATACCTGTGCACAAGCCTCAGAATAAACAACAAATTGTGTAAAAGTATTTCCTCCCAAACATACAATTATTTTGCTGCTCATAGAAATGTTTGCAGCATCTAAGTCAGTCTCAAGTCCAGAAAACACTTTGAGATGGGTAGAATTATACCGGATTGTACTGGGTATTTTTTTTATTATTATTTTATTTTATTATTTTATATTGGAGCCTAGCCAATTAACAATATTTTGATAGTTTCAGGTGGACAGCAAGGGGACTCAGCTATACATATACATGTATCCACACTGCTGTATTTAAGATAGATAACAAATAAGGACCTACTCTATAGCACAGGGAACTCTACTCAACGTTATGTGGCAGTCTGGATGGAGGGGAGTTTGGGGAGAAGGCATCCTGTGTTTTAAATGAAGGTCCTGCCACCAGGAGTTGTACCAGGCACACCCGCCTCCGCTCGTCCCATGTGATCCTGACTATGGTCCAAGAAAAAAAGAATGAGATTTGGCAATGGCTTCTTCTGAGAGTTCCTTCACTTCTTGACTCTATCTTTAAGCAGTTTATTTCATCTGCCAAGCTTGCAAAGAGCTTGTCTACGATTGGAAACTCAGCAAAAAGTAAAGTAAGTCCTTTCCATAGTCCCTTATCTCACAGGGCTTTCTAAGGGAACGATGCACACGGTAAGGAGACAGTTAACTCCCCCTCACATCCCATCTTATCTTCCCTATTCATTGCAAAAAAGCAGCTGTAAGCTGAGCCCTTTTCTGAGTGAGGCACCTACGTCCTTGATAAGCCAAGAGAAGATGCCAGAGACAGACTTCCTTGCCTACATAGGAAAAGCAAACCAAGGGAAACAGGCAGTCAAGAAACTAGTTGACATTTATTTGAAAGTAACCCACTTGGCCACCTACAGAAATGAACTGCCTCTCCAACACCCACGGCTTCCTACTTTTGCTGGATTGGCGGCTTTGATCCGGAAATCCCAGGTGCCTGAGTGAGGGGCAGAGCTATGAGAATTCAAGCAGAATGACATTTTTCAAGAAGATTTGGATTAGCAGAGGGGAAAACTCTGCCAAGCTGAAAACCTTTTGGGATGAAGAAGCGGTAAACGGCATAAGCAACATCATACCTTCAGTACGATTTTATTCACACTGAAATGATGCTAACCTTTGTGTGAAGGGAAACTTGGGCTCCGCTGTCAACATTTCCCTATGTCTAATGCTAATGTTCTGCTACCCAGCTGCAAAACCCATCTGCACCATTCTAATGCTTTTTCTCTCTTTCCTGCTCTGGTTATTTTTCCGGGCATGCTTCCTTAAACTGTCAGAAATTAATGTTACTTTATAGCCTTGAGCCAAAGCTTCATAGCTTGAGGAATAGCTGAGCAGCAGACATAAGTGTGAGCTGACCCCTTTTAACACACACGTGCTCATGAGATAAAGAAGGAAGAAATCCTAGACTGTGATACTGTTGTGGAAAATGGTTTATCCTTATCTGAACTCACTTGGTGATCTTGGAGTCTGCTCATGAAGCTCCCTTTGCTGAATCACCCTCTCAAGGATGTCCTGGAGGGCGATAAACTCAGAGCACCTGACACAGGGGACTACAAAAGAAAACAAAACCAAAAAGATCCTTGAAGTCCATGGAAGCAACGGCCTTTCTCTATGTTCTGTAGGCCTTACAACAACCCTATAGGGTTAGTATGATTAATCTCATTTTACAGATGTGAAAACAAGGGATCATAAAGTTTAATTTACCAGGGTCACGGAACTAGTAATTATGGAGTAGGAATTTGTATTTAGACTTACTTACTTTCGATATCTCAACGATAGTAGCTGTCATTTATTGAGTATTGAACATGTCCCAAACACTCGAAGGATTTTTATATATTTTATTCTAGTTATTCCTTATAATTCTATCCTTATATCTATTTTAAGGAGAAGGCAATGGCACCCTACTCCAGTACTCTTGCCTGGAAAATCCCATGGACAGAGGAGCCTGGTAGGCTGCAGTCCATGGGGTCGCTAAGAGTCGGACACGACTGAGCGACTTCACTTTCACTTTCATGCATTGGAGATGGAAACGGCAACCCACTCCAGTGTTCTTGCTTGGTGAATCCCAGGGACAGGGGAGCCTGGTGGGCTGCCATCTATGGGGTCGCATAGACTCGGACATGCCTAAGTGACTTAGCAGCAGCATACCTATTTTAAGATGAAAAAATGTGGGGCTTAGAGAGGTTTTGCTACTTGCTCATCTAAGTCAGGAGCAGAATTTTATGTGATGGAGAAAAAGTGGAAGGCAAGTGAGAGTTAAATGTTCTTATTACACATGCACCAGGTGTTAGGAGAGTGTACACTTCATTATTGTGTTCAATCTTGAAGAGTTTCATGATAATAACCTAATAATATGGATGCAATTGAGGAGCAATTTTAAGCACTTTTAGATCACCAGGCAATCCTTCTTCCCACAAAAGATTGTAGCGTGGGGCTAATAGACCCTTTACTGTAATGGAACAATCCATATTCCAGTCAGATGAATTTTCCTCTTTGTAGTTGTCATTCTTGTCACACCTAACTCACTGAACTTCAATCAGTAAGTGTACAAAAGCTTCTGAGCAGAGGGATAGTTATTCTAGGGGGATGTGGACTTACTTCCAGTAACTTCGAACTCAGCTCATATTTATTGACGCTTGGTATTCATTCAGTTGGGGCTTCTCTGGTGGCTCAGTGGTAAATAATCTCCCTGCTAATGCAGGAGATGCAGGTTTAATCCTTGGGTCAGGAAGGTCCCCTGAAGAAGGTCCCCTGAAGAAGACAACCCACTCCAGTATTCTTGCTTGGAGAATCCTATGGACGGAGGAGCCTGGTAGGCTACAGTCCATGGGTTCAGAAAAGAGTTGACCACAACTTAACAACTAAACAACAACAATTAATTCTGTTACTGCATGTTGTGTATTGTGCTTGAATATTTCAAAAAATTATCTTATTTAATATTTACCACCATTTGTGATAGGCATTATTCTCCACTTTTCTCAATAAAGAAACTGAAGCCTGGTGAGATACAGGTCATAAAATGATGAAGTGACAGAACAAGAATTTGACCTTAAGACTTTAGTTCTACACACCATGCTTTTATTAAGACACCATGATGCAAACTCAGGACTTTCTAATTCTGACATTTCAGTCCTAAAACGGTTGACCGAGTGTTTGGATGTGCTCAGACATGTGTTGGTTCGACTACGGTCTATACCTGTGGAAGCTCTGTTCCTCTAATTCCTCTTGGGTCCTTAAATACATATAGTAATCTAGCTTTCTTAACCTCTTACTTAGGCTGGAAGAAAAACAGCCTTTTTAAACCCCTAATTCAGTTTTCATAGCACTCTGGTGGGGAATGAAGGGTATTAAAAAGAGGGCACACAGACCAGTTTCTAAGGCTTCCAGCTGTGTGCATGAGGCAGTAGGCTGGGAGGAAATTCAGAGAGCTATTATGGTATGATTTTAACAAGAGAAACACCTTTTTAAGTTCATTTCTGTTGGCTTTGTGCAGAAACCAGCCCTGAGGTTCCTGCAGACCCATTTGCGATAGAAGCCATTGGGGACTGCTCCATCACAGGCATCCACCTTCCCTCCAGTGTATTTTTATCATCTCTCTGCAATGTATATAGAATTCAAACCGCAGATTCATTAAGCAGGAACAGGGTCTGCTCTTAGTCAACCTAAAACATCTGTCACATTGTCAGTATTCATTACGTCTTCAATAAAGTATTACACTCAGAGTCTTTTGGTTTTAAAGGATACTCCCATTCTATTTTTGAGCAGGCAAGACTGGGCAGGTGTTTTCTGCATTGGTTTATAGCTGTTGTTGCTTTCCATTTTCTGCCTTGGATAAAACTGGCTTTTCACGAATTACCATTTACAAACTAATTGATTACAGGTGAATGAAAGGCAAACATTTTACTGATTCAAGAGCTGTTGGCTTTTATCTGATCTAACCTTTAAGAGATAGTCATTTTGTTTCCAACGTAATTCCACAGTGATAAGAGAACAGACTTTATGATTTCAATACCTTTAGATCATGAAATTGTTGCACTATCTTTTATGTCCCTGGATATGTTCCATTGTCTCCTAGTTTATAGTCTAAGGGAACTTGAATAGAATTTGCATCCTATTGTTATGTGAAAATTATATAAATCTTAATTATGTTGAATCGGTTCATGGTGTTTTTCAGGTCTACTGTACCCTTTTACTTTTCTGTATATTCATTCTATTAATTTTTGAGAGTTTGATATTGAAACTCCAACTAAAAATTTATCTACTTAAAAATAATTATAATACATAGTGGAACTATATGTAACTTTGTTCTAAAATTTCCAAGTCTCCTATAAAGGTGTTATCATACTTTAAAAAAAAATTAAAAAAGAAAAAGAAGAAAAGAGAATTATTTTAGGAGTACTCACTATGTGTCAGAACTTTTATCTGTTCATACCCTCATTTTCCTCTAGTCTATGAGCAACGAAGCAGTTTCCGCTACAAAGGTTATGGGAAGTTGAACCATATGATAATGGTTAGAAATTGTCTAATGTCAACAGTTTCACATGGCTCAATCTAATAACACATGTGGAACATAGGAGTTAACAAATATGTGTTAGATGGACAAATACAGGGAAGACAGATATCTAGGTATGAATTTAGTCAACTAAAATTCTTAAAAGTGGTAAGGCTGGCAATCTGGTAGCAGAAAATCACTCCTTCTCTCCATCTCTGTGTCCAAAGGGCATGGAAGAGAAATCAAAATACACTTGTTGCATTCCCTCATTCATTCGTTCACCCTTTAGGCAAATACTTATTAATAGCATCTGCTATGGGAAAGCTCCATGCTGGTTGGGCACATGCAGAGAGTCCGCTGTCAAATGTAGACACAGAGAAGTCAGCCAATGCCCACGGTTCAGAGAGGTAAGAGATGATTTGTGGAATTGAGTACAAATGGCAGGAACCCTCAGAGGATAAGCTGCTAAAGCCGCCTTGTATGCAAGCGACAGCTGAAATGAGTTTGTGAGAGACAAGTTTCAGAGATTTCAGGAAATGAAGATGCTCTAGAAAGAAAAACAGCATCTAAAAAAAGCCGGAAGTTACTGTTACCACTTTCTGGTGACAAAAAGATGAGTTGAGTTTGAAGAAAGAGGCAGAGCCAGGCCAGGAGGGTCCTGTTGAGGAGCTTGTATTTTGCCTTGAGGGAAATGAGGAGACACCCAGAGGTGTAAAACAGGGGAATAACTTAATCAGTTTTACGTATTTGTTACGTTTGGTTGCTAAGTTGTGTCTGAGTCTTTTGCAACCCCATAAACTGTAGCCTCCTCTGTCCGTGGGATTTCCCAGGCATTAATACTGGAGTGGGTTGCCATTCCTTCTCCAGGGAATCTTCCTGACTCAGGGATCGAACTATGTCTCCTACCTTGGCAGGCAGGTTCTTTACCACTGAGCCACCTGGGAAGCCCCATGTATTAGAACACAGCATCTAAAAATTGATTTGAGAATATATTTCTCAATTTCAAAAAAAAGAATGGGAGTTTTGCTGGACTTGCATCAAATTTGTAGATAATTTTGGTTTAAGTGTGGTTATTTCTTTACATCTTTACTCTCTTGAGTCTTTTAGTCTACACACTATTATCTCATCATTTGGGGGTGTTTTTATGTTTTCAAGTTAGTGAGAGAGTTGGTTCAAATCTCCTGTTCCACTGTGCCTGAAATCGAAGTCTCATTCATAGGAATTCAGACTTAAAGGGACATTTCTTCAGAGAAGACACACAAATGTCCAATAAGAACTTGAAGAAATGTGCAACAGCACTGTCATTAAGGAAATGCAAATGGAAACCACAATGAAGATCATTTCATACCCACTAGGATAGTCATTTAAAAAAAATACTTAAAGTGAAAAACAAGTGTTAACAAGAATGTGGAGAAACAGAAACTTTTGTAACTTTGTCAATCAGTTCAGTCACTCAGTCGTGTCTGACTCTTTGTGACCCCATGGACTGCAACATGTCAGCCTTCCCCGTCCTTCACCAACTCCTGGAGCTTGCTCAAACTCATGTCCATTGAGTTGGTGATGCTATCTAACCATTTCATTCCTGTTGTCTCCTTCTTCTCCTGCCTTCAATCTTTCCCAGCATCAGGGTCTTTTCCAATGAGTCAGTTCTTCCCATCAGGTGGCCAAACTATTGGAGCTTCAGCTTCAGCATCAGTCCTTCCAATGAATATTCAGGATTTATTTCCTTTAGGATTGACTGGTTGCATCTCCTTGCAGTCCAAGGGACTCTCAAGAGTCTTCTCCAACACCACAGTTCAAAAGCATCAATTCTTTAGCATTCAGCTTTCTTTATGGTCTGACTGTTACATCCATACATGACTACTGGAAAAACCATAACTGACTATATGGGCCTTTGTTGGTAAAGTATTGTCTCTGCTTTTTAATATGCTGCTAGGTTGGTCATAGCTTTTCTTCCAAGGAGCAAGCATTTTTTAATTTCATGTAACTTGTTAGGGAAGAGTAAAATGGTGCAGTGCACTAGTGTAGTCACTGCAGAAAACAATTTAGTGCTTCTGCAAAAAAAATAAACAGGAATTACTGTATGAACCAGCAATTCTACCACTAGAGATATACACAAGAATTGGAAACAAGTACTCAAATAAATACTTTTTTAGGAATGTTCATAGCAGCAGTATTCTCTTAGTGAAGATGTGGAAACAACCCAACTGTCCATCAGTGGGTGAAGAGATAAACAAAGCATGTCTGCACATACAATTACTCAGCCCTAAAAAGGAATGAAGTGCTGATCTGTGCTACAACTTGGATGAAACTTAAAAGCGTTACTCTAAGTGAAAGAAGCCAGGCACAAAATGTCATGTATTGTATGATTTCTTTTATGTGGAGTATCTAGAATAGGTAAATTCACAGAGACAGAAAGCAGATTGATGGTTTCCAGGTACAGGAATGGGAAACAGAGAATGAATGCTTAGTGGGTATGGGGTGTTCTCAGGAGATCAAAAAGTTTTGAAACTGGAGGAAAGTGGTGGTTTAACAACGTCATAAATGCACTCAATGTCACTGAATTGTACAATTTCTGATAGTTAACTATTTGTTATGTGAGCTTTATTTCAATTAAAAAAGTGTATGTATCACCATTGCAATAAGATCTGCAAGGCAGTTATTAGAATTCTGTAAAGACTTTAGATGGAGTAGGAAATGGCAATCCACTCCAGTATTCTTATTTGGAAAATCCCATGGACAGGGAAGGCTGGTGAACTACAGTCCACAGGGTAGCAGAAGAGTTGGACATGAATGAGGATGTGCATGTGCACACACACACACACAGACACACACACACAGACACACACAGACACACACAAAGACTTTAGAATCTCTGATTTTTAAAATCATAGCAGCATAGTCAAGCAAATATCCACAGGCTTAGAAGTAGAAGCTAATTTTAATAATTACTATATTTGCTGTAAAAGAACATTATTGTTATAGAATGCTTCAGATGAACTAATTATTTATGAACAAGACAATTTTAAAGCTAATTTTCATTATAATTAGAGATTCAGTGGTAGAATATATGGACAGATGTTTTAAATCACATACAAATCATGGAGCCATTTTCAGTTTCTTGAATGACCTCCACAAGCTGCAGGTAAAGGCAGAGGAAACATTTAAAAGCCATTGTATGATCTTATATTTTAACATACTTTCATTTTAAAAAGCCCAACTGGAAGTCCATATAGTCAAAGCTATGATTTTTCCAATAGTAACATATGTATGTGACAGTTGGACCATAAAGCAGGCTGAGCACCAAAGAATTGATGCTTTAGATCTGTGAGCCCCCAGGGAAGCCCTGTAGTGCTGGAGAAGACTCCAAAGAGTCCCTTAGACAGTAAGGCAGTCAAACCAGTCAGTCCTTAAGGAAATCAATCCTGAATATTCATGGGAAGGACTGATGCTGAAGCTTCAATATTTTGGCTTCCTGATGTGAAGAGCTAACTCATTGGAAAAGACCTTGATGCTGAGAAAGATTGAGGGCAGGAGAAGAGGGGCAACAGAGGATGAGGTGGTTGGATGACATCTTCTACTCAACGGACATGAGTTTGAGCAAACTCTAGGAGATGGTGAAGGACAGGGAAGCCTGGCATGCTGCAGTCCATGAGGCTACAAAGAGTTAGAGCAACTGAGTGACTCAACAACAACTGGAATGTGCTTTATTATAACAATATTGCACTAGAAAAATATCTTTCAGATACATTAAAAAGAACTTGTCAAGGTAGGGCCATTACGTTGTTTGCTAAGCTTACCAGATAACAGAGTTTGCCCAGAAGTGAGAGGTTTTCCAGGGTTCAGGACTAAACCTGGGTGGTCCTGGGCAAACTGGGATGGATTTGTGGTCATTCTCCCGTTTATTCTCTCATTTTATAAAGTCATGAGGGACTTCCCTGGTGGTCCAGTAGCTATGACTCCATGTTCCCAACGCAGGAGCCTGGGTTTGATCCCTGGTGAGGGAACTAGATCCCACGTGCAGCATCAACAAAGACCCGGTACAGTAAAAATAAATATTAAAAAGCAAAGTCATTGAAATGACTAGCAATATTTTTAAAAATAATCTCTCCATAAAGAAGTTGTAGTCCCATGTTGTTTAAACGTAAATATCTTATCTCATTTGTTTTACTTGACAACTTTATTGAGATAGCTTTGATATATAAAAATTATATATACTTAAGGTATAGAGCTTGATGCTTTGAAATAAGTATACATTGTGAAAAGCACCAAAAACTAAATAAATTAGCCATCACCTCAGCATAGTTACCATTATGTATGTATGTATGTGTGTGTGTGAGTGTGTGTGTGTAGATTTAAGATTTGGCCTCTTAGCAAATTCAAGTTTGCAGCACAATGATGCTATTATCCTCATGTTCAGTGGTAAAGAATCTGCCTGCCAGTGCAGGAGACACAGGAGACATGTGTTCGATACCTGGGTCAGGAAGATCTCCTGGAGGAAGAAATGGCAACCCACTCCAGTATTCTTGCCAGGATAATCCCATGTACAGAGGAAACACAGTCCTTGGGGTCACAAAGAGTTGGAGGCGACTGAGCGACTGAGCATGTATGCATGCATGCTTCAAATCTCCAGAATTTATTCACTTTACAAAATTGAAACTTTGCACCCTTTGACCAGTGCCTTTTCATGTCCTCCTCCCTATACTGCCCCTGGAAACTGCCGTTCATTCTCCTCTCTCCTCTGAGTTTAGCTATTTTGGATTCCATATACAAGTGAAATCATAATGCTTGTCTTTCTGTATCTGAATTATTTCATTTTGCAGAAGGTTCTCTAGGTTCATCCATGTTGCTGCAAAGGGCAAAGCTTCTTTCTTTTAAGGCTATTCCACTATGTGTATATATTTACATATCACATATATACACATATCACATATATACATATATCACATATATACATGTATCACATATGTAAATATAGATCATACATATCATACACATACGTACACATATGTACAATTAAAAAACAATTGCTCTTTGGAAGAAAAGCTATAACAAACCTAGACAGCATATTAAAAAGCAGAGACATTACTTTGCCAACAAAGGTCCGTCTAGTCAAAGTTATGGTTTTTCCAGTAGTCATGAATGGATGTGAGAGTTGGACCATAAAGAAAACTGAGTGCCCAAGAATTAATGCTTTTGAACTGTGGTGTTGGAGAAGACTCTTGAGAGTCCCTTGGACTGCAAGGAGATCCAACCAGTCTATCCTAAAGGAAATCAGTCTTGAATATTCATTGGAAGGACTGATGCTGTAGCTGAAGCGTCAATCCTTTGGCAACCTGATGAGAAGAGATGACTCATTTGAAAAGACCCTCATGTCGGGAAAGTTTGAAGGCAGTAAGAGAAAGGGATGACAAAGAATGAGATGGCTGGATGGCATCACTGACTTGATGGCCATGAGTTTGAGCAAGCTCTGGGAGTTGGTGATGGACAGGGAAGCCTGGGGTGCTATAGTCTATGGGTTGCAAAGAGTCAGACACAACTGAGTGACTAAACTGAACTGATATACAAATCATATATATATATATATTTTTAATATTTATATATTTTCTTTATTCAATCGTTTATTGATGGACATTTAGGTTGTTGCCATATTTTGGCTATTATGAATAATGCTACAATGAACATGGGAGTGTAGATATCCCTTTGAGATACTTTCTTTTGAATATATTCTCAGAAGCAGGATTGCTGGATCATATGGTTGCTCTATTTTTAATTTTTTGAGGAACCACCATACTGTTTTCCATAATTGCTGTAGCAATTTACATTCCCACAAAAGTGCACAAAATTTCCCTTTTCTCCACATCCTTATCAACTTTTGTTATGTTTCATCTTTTTGATAATTGCCATTCTAACACATGTGAGGTGGTATTTCATTGTTTTGGGTTTGCATTTTTTGATAATTAGTGAAAATTGATTGCATAAAGTTAAATCTTTTAGAAAAATTGTGTAAGAATCATCAGCTCTAGATATACTATAAGTTATATTTTGAAATATTTTATCAGTATTATCACAACCAGTCCATTCTGAAGGAGATCAGCCCTGGGATTTCTTTGGAAGGAATGATGCTAAAGCTGAAACTCCAGTACTTTGGCCACCTCATGCAAAGAGTTGACTCATTGGAAAAGACTCTGATGCTGGGAGGGATTGGGGGCAGGAGGAGAAGGGGACGACAGAGGATGAGATGGCTGGATGGCATCACTGACTTGATGGACGTGAGTCTGAGTGAACTCCAGGAGTTGGTGATGGACAGGGAGGCCTGGTGTGCTGCGATTCATGGGGTCGCAAAGAGTTGGACATGACTGAGCGACTGATCTGATCTGATCTGATCTGATCTGATAAAAACCTTTTTAATAGCTCTCTAAGAGTTGCATCAGTAGAAAGATCCTTCTGAGAAATAAAAATTATAAAAAATCATTCGTGATTCTGCATTTGCTAAGAGTGACTGATGCCACTTTCAATGGTATATGTTGCAAATAAAGTTACTAAAACTATGAATTTTGATGACCTGAGAAATTAATTTTCAGAAAAACAAGGCATAAAATTGTTGTGATCAATGAAGATATCACACAAATAAAGTATGTCTTACCTTATATAAAATCGTGGCACAAATATTATTCTTTGGAATTTGTAAGTTTATGTCACTAGTCACACCACTATTATCTTTAGTATGTTTTATAAGTAATAAACTTTTTTAAAAGAAAAGTTTTATATTTTAGTACCTTTACCTGTTCATCTTCTACCTTGATTTTTTGAAATACAGATCATGAGATAGCATTTTTCATTCTGCACTACAGATTATGTATTTGACCCTTGATGTGATATCTGAATTATGGCTTTAACCACCTCCTTCAAGAGAATCAGACATCCCATATTAATTTTTTTTCTCCTAAAGAAGAATTTTGAGGGATCTCCATCTTCTCTGACTCAGACTCTGACTCTTGCTTCCAAAAGACCAGCCAGAAGTCTTTCAACAAATGGTTGCATAGGAATACCTGGGCAGGTATGCATCAGGCTGACAATATGAAATACTAAGACACAGTCTTTTAAAAGGGCTTCTCTGGTGGCTCAGGTGTTAAAGATTCTAACTGCAATGTAGGAGACCCCGGTTTGACTCCTGGGTTGGGAAGATCTGCTGGAGAAGGGATAGGCTACCCGTTCCAGTATTCTTGGACTTGCCTGGTGGCTCAGCTGGTATGCATAAGAATACCTGGGCAGATTTGCATCAGGTTGGCAATATGAAATACTAAGACATAGTCCTTTAAAAAGTTAAATCATATCAGTAGCTAACTGCCTCACTTATTCCGAAATTTACACTGTTGGGTCAAAGGGAGGGAGAGGGATTCTGTTGCAAAAAATGCTCATATAGCAAGTATTATTTACTATATATTGTCTCATGTCCTTTTTACCACAACTATATGAAGCCATTACCTTAATTTTAAGTTAGGAAACTGATGCTCCGAGAAGTCAAATTGGACTCTTGACTCAGCCAAAAGATTTTTCTGATGCTGGCGGACACGCTTGTGCATATCAACCCTGAAGGAGTAGGATTTTCCCTTTAGATCACTTGCCAAAGTCACCAAGAACACTTTAATATATTTGCTCTTTGCCCTTTAAGAAAATTGGTTTTGGAACCAGGCTACTTATTTTAGTTTTCAGAACCCAGAATGGAAGGAAGCGAGCTCCGTATGATAGAGATCTTTCCTGAGATGGCCCCTTGTCAGCATTTAACTCCTCCTTTCATCATTTCCTGTTACTCATCTGCTGTGTGTCTCTGCCAATTAAGGAAGGTACTTTTCTCTATATTCCCGTTTCTTCACTGTTGCTGTTTGTTCTCCATTTGTAAACCATCTCAAACTGTGTACCTACAGCCTTCATTTGGCTTTCTTTCATTTTTGACATGATTCAAGTCAGGTAACCGGTCAGTTTTGGTGTCATTCCTCACAGGAAAATAAACACAGATCAAAGTCACTCTGTTGAAGTCTAGAAGGAGTCCAGCTCACAGAGACCAGTCTTGAGCAAGTCCTCCCCATCTGGCAAGGCAAACGCTGAGTTCTCTGCACCCTCACAGCACTGACAGAGGGGTCCTTTGAGAACCTAGGAAATCACTGCCCACCCAGAGGAGGATTGTCTCCTCTGGTGAGAGACAAATCATGCTTGACGTCATAGCACAACGGTCAAGAGCATAGATTAAGCAATCCTAGGTTTGAATCTTGACCTTGGGATAGTTGTATAACCTCTCTGAGCTTTGTTTCCTCCTCTACCAAATGGGGGTAACAATAGCATTTAAAGTGGGAGGTTATTGTGAATATCATCCATGAGAGAATGTCTGGCTACACTTTTGATAAATAGAACTATTTGTGATGCAATCCTATAGCAATCAAGTCAAACTTCTTTTTTCTTTTAAATTGACTAATCCGACTGTATTTTTTTTCTAACACTCACGGGATAGTTGTTCAGTGGTTAAGGTGTGTCCGACTTCTCCGGACACTTTGAGTGTCTGGCAAAGTGATATTTTTGCTTTTTAATACACTGTCTAGGTTTGTCAGGAGAAGGCAATGGCACCCCAATCCAGTACTCTTGCCTGGAAAATCCCGAGGACGGAGGAGCCTGGTAGGCTGCAGTCCATGGGGTCGCTAAGAGTCAGACACGACTGAGCGACTTCACTGTCACTTTTCACTTTCATGCATTGGAGAAGGAAATGGCAACCCACTCCAGTGTCCTTGCCTGGAGAATCCCAGGGACAGGGGAGCCTGGTGGGCTGCTGTCTATGGGGTCGCACAGAGTCGGACACGACTGAAGCGACTTAGCAGCAGCAGGTTTGTCATACCTTTCCTAAAAGGCAGGAAGCAAGCATCTTTTAATTTCAAATTCACCAAGTCTGGGTAAGATAATGAATGAATTAAACCACAGAACGGGTTCTTCTGGAGAAGAAACTGGGCAAGACTTCCCACTATCACATGGCTACAGAGAGGAGTACCTTGCTCATTTGAAGGAAATGACCCCATCTTAGGCTTCCAAGACCCACACTCTTCTCTTTTCCATTCCTGTTGGTATCACCCAACATCTTCAAGAACATAGGTTTCCTTTATCTTCCCCATCAGACTACTGCTGGCAAATATCTCAATAGGCAACCATGGGACATTATAATGGCTGAAGATGTTTAACGGGCGGTTCCCTCCCTGGTTTCCTGTGTTTGAATAGAGAACTTAGACAAGGGACTGGCTGTCTTGTTGATATCAGCCTCTGGAGGGAGTTCATGTTGCAGCAAGAAACGACTTACTGGAACACCCTCCTTCATCAGAGCCTGTATATTCCTTTATAGGTTAATGTTGCCCAAGCAGAAATCATATCAGTAGCAAAAAAGATGTAGGAATGGTAATGATTAGTCATAGATATTTGTTTAGGGCTTGATGAATTCAGCCTAGCTTCTGAACACATTTCATTGATTTTTCCAACATCAATATAGGGCAGACAGAGCATCTCCATACAAGGGCAGGAGCCCAGACTTGGCTTCAGAAGTCCAGATTTTTAACTCAGCTCTACTATTCCCTTTCTGTGTGAGCTTAGAAAAATGGCTTACCTTACTCAATCTCAGTGCCTAACCTGGACAAAGAAGAATGAAAATCATGTTGTATGGCTTCCCTGGTGGCTTAGCTGGTAAGGAATTGGCCTGCCAATGCAAGAGAAGCAAGAGATGTGAGTTCCATCTCTGGGTCAGGAAGATACCCTGGAGAAGGAAATGGCAGCTTACTCCGTTATTCTTACCTGGAGAATCCCATGGATAGCGAGCCTCGTGGGTTATAGTGCAAGGGGTCACAAAGAGTTGGACACGACTGAGCAGGCACACGTAGTTAATAGGACTTTTGAGGGGAGTGATGAGACAAGCCATTGATATTTGCTGTTTCCCCAGAAATCTGCAGTCCAGCTAGTTCAAGCATAATAAAAGGCAGAGTGAAAATTGAAAGGGTGATCTTGGGGTCCAAGCCTCTTCAGGGACCTGGCATCACGCCCTCAGAACTGGGACTCTGGCGAGCACAGGCGGCTGACTCTAAAGGAGATCTCGGCACTGTGGTGCAAATGTGGGGTCTTGGTAAAACAGTTGATCAATGCAACCAAGGTTTGTCTCCCAGGAGACAGATAATGAAAGAAGCTATGGCTGCTGACATCTGTACGGGGAGGCAAAGAAGGAGAGAGCCTGTGACATTTTTGCAGTGAGGAAATGAAACATCTAATGCATTTCAAGATACTGTGAGGTCAGCTGTAATAGTGGTAAAAAGAACCTGAGGCCTTGGTCTAAGCTGTCAATGAAGAAAAACAGACCACCAGGCACACGGGGCTCTAAGCGATAAGAACATTTTTCTTTGAGGGAAAATTACTGAGCAGAAAAATTGCAGAATGCAGGCTCAGCATGAGCACTTTGGGGGCCTGCACAGTCTGGACTCAGCTAGCTTTCTCATTTTATTGTTTTAAAAGATATATTTTATATCTGGAAATATTTCTATGTCTTTGAGTCTCAGGACTCATTGGGAATGTATTGGTGTTTTATTTTTAAATTATTCTCTAATAATTATTACATTTTTATGTTATTGCTATTCAGTTTCAATTTACTTTGTAAATTTTCTGCCTTCTATTTGTCACCCCCCCACCCTCGTTTTTAAAAAATGTTCTTTCCTTTCTTTGGCTAGACTCAACATTATTTCTAGATTAGCTTTATTTTCTCATTCCATCTTTTCTACTTGTTTGGAATGTAAATAGTCTACATTTTCTTATTAATTAGTCTTGAAATTATAATAAGTCTAATGAAATTGATTGCATATTGGATAATTCAAATCAGTCTGAATTAATTCTCTTGATTTCTCCTTTATTCAGCATATATAATATAATATTAATACAGTAAATGTAAATATTTATTCTCATGTGAAATTTAGTGTCTAATGTCTTTGCAGAATTTAATGTATTGTTTGCCACTTTGGCTGGCTCTCATCATGGTGCCCAGTTCCCTTGTGTGTTTTGTCTTGCTCCTGCGATTTTAGTTTTCCCTGAAATGTTATCCATTCAAATTATTTGGAGCCTGTCTTGAGTTCCCAAATCACTCCAGGGAATATCTGCTTTTGCTTCTGCTAGGCACCTAAGAAGACTACCTACAATAAGCATATAAAATTTTTCATTTGGACCTTTTTGGAATACACAGATGTTTTAGACCCCAAAATATCTGAGGTCCAGCTGATGATTAGGAGTAAAGGGAAATACCCCCTTTACTCCTCAGATCATTCAAAACTAAAGGCCAATAGACAGGTTTCTTTGTGCTTTCTTTGTGGGTGATATTTTTCTATTCTATCTTTTTTTAAAAAACTATGGATAGTGTTCTCTGTTATTCTGGCATCATTCAGGAGTTTTCCATCCAGCCATTATCCTTGAGCAGGCCCCAGGCACTGCCTTCTGTTCCCTGGAGCCTGTTCAGCTGGATGTGCCCTTTCCTGGAAGATCATAGATGTTCCCAAGGAAGCTAATGCTTTCATTCTTCTCTCTGGATTCTGGTTCCATTTGGCACTTGGCCTCAGAGTTTCTTCCTTAGTATCTTTTAAGACTGTGTGTGTGTGTATGTGTGCTCAGTCATATCCAACTCTTTGTGACCCCATGGACTGTAACCCACCAGGATCCTCTGTCCATGGGGTTTCCCAAGCAAGAACACTGGAGTGGGTTCATTTCCTCCTCTAGGGGATCTTCCCAGCCCAGGGATCCAGCCAGAGTCTCTTGCATCTCCTACATTGGCAGGTGGATTCTTTACCACTAGCACCACCTGGATAGATATCTTTTAAGATTATCCATTGTTTTAAATTGTATATATAATGTATAATATATTTAAGTATAAAATATAAAGCAAACATTTATATACATCCAGTACTCTTGCCTGGAAAATCCCATGGATGGAGGAGCCTGGTAGGCTGCAGTCCATGGGGTCGCTAAGAGTTGGCCGAGACTGAGCGACTTCACTTTCACTTTTCACTTTTATGCATTGGAGGAGGAAATGGCAACCCACTCCAGTGTTCTTACCTGGAGAATCCCAGGGACGGCGGGGCCTGGTGGGCTGCCGTCTATGGGGTCGCACAGAGTCGGACACAACTGAAGCGACTTAGTAGCAGCAGCATGCAATAAATATTTATAGTATAAAATTAACCATTTTATCTTTCTTGACCTAATTTTCTACACTTGCTTACTTACACTTGCTACACTTAGTTTTGCAAAGTTTGTCTCTTCTTTGCTCTGCACAACCCAAAGTAGTTTGTATCTATCAGTAGTATTTACCTTATTTCTTCATGCACTCGTGTATTTAGCAAACACAGACTTTCTCCTACTAGGAATCAAAACTTGTGCTTGACATTTGTTACCCAAGGCTGAATAAGACATGATTTTTATTGCCAAAGAACTCACAGTGTCCTGGGAGAGATGGACTAGTAATCAGGTAGTAACCAAGAATGTGATAACAGAGGTAAATACAGGTAGAAATGCAAACACAAAGGAAAGGAACTTAACCCAGACTGGAGGAGGCAAACTTGTCCAGCCTTCTAGAAGACACCACACTTGGCATATCTAATGAAGCAAGAATGAGAAAGAGTTAAGGACTTCTCAGAAGCAGCACATGATTAGGCAAAAAATTACGGATTGTTTAAACTTGCTGCTAGAGGTAAAGAAGCTGCCTGTCAATGCAGGAGATGTAAGAGACGTGGGTTCAATCCCTGGGTCTGGAAGATCCCCTGGAGGAAGGCATGACAGTCCACATAGGGTTGCACAGAGTCAGATAGGACTGAAGCGACTTAGTAGGCAAAAAAACAAAACAAAACAAAAACTCAGCTTGCCCTGGGCTTCTGCTTATTATTTTCTCCTAATACAATTTTCACGCTCAAGATAAATTTTTAAATTCTTGTTGTACTGTAAGGTTAAAACATAACGTTCACCTTGAAACTCAGTAAAAATGAATATTTTCCCCTTGGTGCTTCCTGTAGTTTGACTCCTAACTCACTCAGGAAATTCTCAAATTGCAGTTATTCATGAGTGGGTTCCCATGGTTTATGAACTTTTTAACTGCCAAGTACTCACATTACTTTTCTCTGTAAATTCATGACCTTGAATTTTCACTTTTACTGTCCCATGTCTCAGCCACTAAATTAAGAAATGACAGAAAAAAAAGGCCAAAAAAAAAAAAAAAAAAGAGAGAGAGAGAGATAAAGACACAACAAGATCAAATGACTTTAAAAGCAACAGGATGGGCCTGGGTTAGATGCACAGTAGAACTGCTTCACGGGAAGAGTTGTCATAAGGGGAACAAGTAAAAAGAAATAGTGTGAACTAGCGGGAGGCAGTGTGTCCTGATACGGCAACAAAGTTGTGAACTCTTTCTTTGATTCTGCCTCACAACATGATCTCAGAGTTCTCACTTTGAACACAGACAGGTCAGGGTATGAACACTGGATTGATTAGTGAGAACGTGGAGGAAAGGGCCAGGATGACTTAGAGACTTCGAGTCTGACCATTGGCCAAAGAGTGTTTCCATCCCCTGCAAGAGATCTGGTTCAACAGTGGTATGGTATGGCGATAATAACTAAGATTGAGCCCTGTGTGTGAAACCTACAGGTGAAAATGACTAGCAGGCAGCTGAATATCTAGATCTGAATTTCTAGATCTAGCATCTATGCATGCTCTGGTCAGGAGATATAAAAATAAAAGGCAGTAAGTCAAATTTGCAGAATGCATTTTGTCCATGATGTCCTTGACTTCATCCATCAAGTTTTGTATTTCCAAGCTAACACTCAAGATATTTTATTATGATCCCTTTTGAATTATTACACCCACTACTCCTAAATTCTCCCTTTCATTTTTATTGCTTTTCTTCGGACAGAGGACACAAGAAGGACACGAGAAGACTTGCCTTTGCCTCTCCATCATCCCCAGGCCAACACTGCTGTACCAACTGGGACAAGGCAGTGCCCCTCTTGGAACATCAGTCTCCTTTTGGAAGAGATGAAGCACAATTTCCATCTAAATTCTTTGATTTCCACTCTGGTTTGAAGGGAGATTGTAATCTAAAAGTGAAATTGTAGGTTGATTTTTTTTCTTGCCTTATTTTTTTCTTTCAAGTAATAAACAACAACAAGAACAATACCCTAATACGTTAAAACAAAGTAATTGGAAGAACTGCATTCAGATCTTCATAAGTAAAGTCTCTTTTTGGTCAGAATGCTCCAGGGTCAGCAGCGTAGTGTAACAATGACACACAAGTAAACAGATTATCTAGCTTTAATACTAGAGGTATGTATTTGATCTTTGGGAAGAAGTGCACTCATCTCATTTCAATGTAATTTTTTTTTTTTTTTTTTGTTTAAGTCTCTCTTCTCAAAGACATTCTAAGGCCAGGGCCTGAAGCTCATTTATTATGGTACCTTCAATTCCTGATTGCATGTCTGACACTCAGTAGATATTTGTTGATTGACTGATAGTCATTATTACACTGGAGTTCTTTTTAGCACAAAATCTATTATGTAGATGGCTTTAAAAGAAAAAAAAACAGAAAAGAGACATTAAAAACTCAATTTCTACTTTTTATTTACAAAGTTTTCTTTCAAAGTAAATCCCTTAAAAACTACTCTTGTACAGAATGGGGCTTAGGGATAAGAGCCCAAAGTATTTACAAATAGATTCAGGATAATCTTGAAGAGAGGAAAGGAGTTGATAATTTACACAATTTCCTTATTAGAGGTTTGCGGGGTAGAGAAATTAACTTGTTATTTACATGACAACCATACCTTAGGAGGTGCCATCGTGAACAACAGGGTTGAGTGTCTTCAATCAAGGGAATAGCTAAGGGTGGGAGGAAATGATGCAAATATATGCAGTCAGTTGAAGCTGAGTTGAGATTGAGTTACCCAAGAAAAACATTTTCTGCTTTGAATCTGAAAATTATAAGTGAAACTTGGGGTAGACATGAGTCATCAGGTGATAGGAACTCATGCAGTTCCCACAGCTTTCAGGATCTCAAGATTGTGAGATATCTTCATCTGCTGAACCCTGACTTGATGGATTATGCAAGCACAGACAAGCTGAAGATCATGACAACCTGCAGCAAATATGGGCTAAATTCATATATTCCCTCATTTTTTTAAGATAGCAATGATTCTAGGCACTGCATTATGCACAAGACTTATGACTATCAGTGAAATCCAATCTCTGCAAATATAGTTTGGCGGGAGGGCTGGAAGCAAGAGGAAAATAAAGAGATATTTAAAAAAAAAAAAAAAAGGTTGTGCTAAGTGCTAAGATGAATATAAGTACAAATTGCTCTGGGAACACAGAAGAAGAGTACATAACTGACTCTTGGGGCAGGAAGGGAAGCTTCCTGGAAGAAGTGATATCTAAACTGAGACCTGAAGGACATCTGAGAGTCAACTAAGAAAAGTCAGATTGCAGACTTAAGCTTAGTTATGTTGAGTCTAAAGTAACTTTGGGACATCTGAGTGGAGGTGTCCTCTGGGTAACTAGAATTCAGGAAAGAGAGTTGGGTTACAATTATAGATTTGAGTGTGCTTTACAAGTTAAAAATTAATTATAGCTTGGGGAATAGAGGAAATTTCAAAATGAAATTTGACACAGTGAGAACAAAGTGGAAATAATAAAGAAATCATGAGAGAAATTGACACTTAAGGGATGACATGAAGAAGAGGAGAGACTGAAGGGGTATGAAAGAAGCAGGAGGAAAATGAGAGAAGACAGGTGTGAAACTAAGGGACGAGAAGGGAGTGAACACAGCTAGGTGGACAAGGAAGGTCCAGGTCTACAGGGTGTCCACTGGCTTTAGTGCAAGGACACTAATGGTGACCATTTGTGGAAGTCATTGCAGTGGAGTAGCAGAAGGGAAACCAGGTGGCCCTTGGTGACAGTGACTGGAGGTGAATATAGGAAGGTGGCAAGGGTTGACATGGCTCCCAAGAAGCATCGCTAGCCTTCACAGCCAGCCCTGGGTGTCCCACCAATGAAAAATATAGTGGGCATTCCTGGACCTCTCTTCTTTTTCTTTCCTAAGCTCTTAATCGTTAACATCATCCTCCCCCCTTTAAACCATTCATACTCCTTGATAGAACTGAGGACAGCATTTATCAGTTAAAGCATGGGCCCCAATGACCTAATTATAGAGTAGATGCCTAGTCCTGAGTTTCAGTCTTTGGTCCCCAAACTGGCCATTCTGTTTGGCTCAAATCTCTTTTTTCCTCTAGATGTTGATCTTCTCATTTATGAACTGGAGATAATAAAAATATGTATAGATTTGTTGAGAGAGTTACATGAGTATTCTCTTGTCTACTTGGTATAGTGCTTGAATGATATCATCTGGTCTACCCTATCGCATTTGGGTACTTAAGGGCCAGAGAAGATGCTAACTTGCCTTCATCTGATTCAAAATATTCAAGGCAGACTTTAGCTTTCACAGATGAGAAAACCGAAACTTGCAGGAGTGGCATGCTGAAGGTGACCCAGGTATTTCGTAGAAAATCTGGAGTTGGGCCCAGGTCTTCCTATATCTAGGTTCATCCTCAATAGCAAAAATCTGGAACAAAAATGGAATATAACTATGCCTTCCCATCTCTTCATCCTCTCTGTGCTTTGCCAATTTTTCTAGAGCAAAAAAGAGCAGGCTGACTTGTAACAGTTTACAAGAATTATGGCAGGAGCTGACTTAGCATCAAGATCAAGCTACAGTCAAACTTACTAGCAGACTCAAAATGGCTCCATGGCCAGTTG
Source organism: Bos mutus (assembly GCF_027580195.1). NCBI lineage: Eukaryota > Metazoa > Chordata > Mammalia > Artiodactyla > Bovidae > Bos > Bos mutus. The sequence goes on from NC_091627.1 coordinate 21,210,786, forward strand.
GTCAGAAGGATCTCTGGACCCTCACTGCTCCAAGAAATTTTACCAAATTTCAAAACTGGATATTTTAAAAGCTGCCGTATCATTATTGCTGTTGTTGATTTGAGGAAGTAGAAAGGGGACAGTCTGCTGCCTTTCAGCCTTTATGTACCTTCCACTCACTGTAAACTTTGCCTGTAAGAACCTGGAATTCCTTGGTTCCTTCATCTATAAAATGGAGATTAAAGTATTTGTCTTGCAAGACTGTTGAAAACCAAAGATAAAATAATAATCCTGGAACTAAACCTCAAAAATTAGTATCCATGTCAATCACTGTGTCTTCATTTCCTGGTGATTAAGGAGACCTGAGCAAAGTAAGCAGGTGTGGTTTTAAAACAAACAAACCAAATGGAAAACAGAATCTTTATTCCAAAAAGGAAATGTTAGAATACCTGGATGAACTGACTTGCAAAGCCACAGATTCTGAGTTTGTGGTGAAGATTGATTTAGCTCATCCTCTTTTCTGGTGGCTCAGTGGTAAAGAATCCACCTGCAAATGTGGGAGACGCCAGTTTGATCCCTGGGTCGGGAAGATGCTCTGGAGAAGGAAATGGCAACCCACTCCTGTATTCTGGCCTGGGAAATCCCATGGACAGAGGAGCCTGGTGGGCTATAGTCCATGGGGTCACAAAGAATGAGACATGACTTAGTGACCCAACAACAGCAGTACATGTGTTAATAAATTACACAGAAGATGCTGAGCATGTAAAGAATGGTCACTGAATGCTAATGACTGTTATTGTTATCAGTTGTTTCTAACAATCAGTGGTGGGGCAGTGTTTATAGCCTACACTGTGCTATTTGAAAGTTCTTCCCAAGGTAGCAAAACCACACAGGAATTCTATATACACCTTGTATGCTCCCAGCCTCACAGTTTTCTTGAACAGTGGTGTCTGTATTTCTTATTCTAGCTACTCACTGTGTCACATGTTTGCCCATATTTTCTTTATCTTGTGTAGGTAGTATCCATTTGAAAAATCATCTGTAGCCGGAACAGTTAGGCGCTTCCATTAACAAAAAAGTTATTTATTTGGCTGTGTCAGGTCTTAGATGCTGCATGTGGGATCTTCTGTGCAGAGTGTAGATTCCAGAGCTCTTGGCTCAGTAGTAGCGGTGCTTGAGCATAGTTGCCCCAGGGTATGTGGGATCTTAGTTCCGCAACCAGTGACTGCACCCAGGCCCATGCACTGGAAGGTGGATTCTTATCCACGAGACCACCAGGATAGTCCCTTAGGCACTTCCTGTTTTAAATCACCTTTTTCCTATCTTGGGACATTTTCCCAGCTAGAATAGGATCTAACGTCCTCCCAAGCCCTGACTACCCACTTCCAGGGACTCTAGTGCCATGTTTGTGATGGACTGATTTTTATATAATAATTAAAACCAGAGATTCACTCATTTATTCATTTTCTTTTGCCAAATTACAAATTAGGTCAAATGAAGGCTTATGCCTCCAGAGAATGAAAAATAATACAAGTGTTACTCTTGGAACTCTCAGGATCTAATAGGAAAAATAAGTTAGAGATACATAGGTGGTCATAACACAAGACAGAAAATGATCATTATTCTAAAAGTGTTCCAAATACATTCCCTTGAGTAGTTGAAGGAGAGAGAGATGGAAGGCTTTGGAGAGATGATGGTGATTTAAGTAGACGGTGAATTGCCTCCCTGCTGAAGGAATTTGGGAGAGAACGCAGGCAAAGTAGAGAGAGAAGACGCTTTGGCAGAAGGAGGATATATAAGGCTGGTGGTGGGGAATGAAGGGGAAGGGCAGGATTGTAGACAGTGCATGGAGGGCCTTGGGTGATGCTCTGTTTGCTAAGCAAAGGGACAGCTGGAGCTGTTTCACTGGGAAGTGACCTCAACCACAACTCTCTTCCAGCAAAGAGTCATGTGTTGGCAAACTTACGAATGGGCTGTGTCTGGGTGCCTGGGTCAGGGAGGTTGCATCGTGGCCCCAGGGACAGGTGATGAGGCCTGAACCAGGGGTGGTGATGGAGATGGAGCAGTAGGCTCAAGAAAGACTGCAGATGTTTAATCGATGGATGTTGGCACCTGGTTGAGTTCTGGCAACCAGGAAGAGGGAACATCTAGAGGCCACTGAGATTTTACCTACCTGGGCCATCCAAAGGTTGTGACACTCTTCCCAGTTAGGCCTGGGCCTGTCTTTTCCTGGGGTTCTGAGGGAGAGGCCACAGTTGGTGTTTCAAGCTGTTGCAGGAACACCAATATGGTCATGACCATCTTGACAACCCCCCATGACTAGCCCACTACATAATGAGGTCTAATAAAATTTGTGAAATTAATGATGCCACTAGGGTGCAAGCTTGATAACCCAGACGGAAGCTTCGAGTCCATTTGACACAATGGCTACATTCGCTAGCGACAGCAGGCTGGCTTGTGCAGTCTGGCAGGGTGCTCTCTGCACCACTCTAGCGGCTGAAGTGCGCAGTGCATCACAGTGCGGCTGCAGAGGGCAGTGAGTGCAGCAGGCTGGGGTGGAGGTCACAGCATCTGCACCTTATCAGGCTCCCAGCCCATCTCCAGCATGGGGTTACCATGGGAGTAAAACGGGGTTACTAGGGGTGGCATGGTATTGACTTAAAAAAGATGTACAACATGAGAGTTTTGAGTTCAGTTTTGAGGCAAAATGAGAACTGTAGCCTGGGAGAGAGCACCTCAGATAGGTCTGAGAAACTGCTTCCAAGAGGTGGGGTGGGAGGGTCAATATAGGGGGTTTCGGTGGAGGAGAAGTCCATGCAATCAAGTACTTATCTTACAAAAGCTTTCCCGCTAGTCATGAAGAGTTGATGTCACAGTAAAGGGATTTAGTGCTTTTCTAGATATGAAGAGATGCAAGGATTGGGATCATGAAATCTGTCCCTGAAAATATCTAATTATCTAAAAACCTGTTCCACCAGTTTTCTTGGAGCACAAAGTGCCTCATTCCTGTTATTGTCCCTGAACTCCTTCAGGACATGTGGAAGGTCAACCATTGCCCCTGCACAGGATTCAGTCCAAGCAGAAAGTGAAAATGAAAGTGTTAGTTGCTCAGTCATGTCTGAATCTTTGCAACCCCACAGGCTGTAGCCCTCCAGACTCCTCTGTCTATGGGATTCTCCAGGCAAGAATACTGGAGTTGGTTGCCATTCCCTTCTCCAGGGGATTTTCCCAACCCAGGGATCAAACCTCTGTCTCCTGTATTGCAGATGGATTCTTTACCATGAGAGCCACCAGGGAAGACCCACAGAGGCAGATGGCGAATGCCCTTGGCAAGCACCCGTTTGTCATTGACAGTGGCTGCTGTCCTCATCTCCATACATGTAAGCCTCAGGACGGGATACCTACCTTCTGCCCACTGTCCTGTCACAGACATGACACACACGTTTGGCAGATTGCAGACTTTCTGTATGCTGCTGCTGCTAAGTCACTTCAGTCAAGTATAGGAAACTTTTAAAAAATATGAATGAATTGAATCTTGACTATTTAAAGGGAGGGAAGATAGGTTCCTGGGAGAATCCTTGGCATTCTGAGAGATGAAATGCTGGCCTCAAGATCTAAAATGCTCTGATTATACGATTTTAAATGGTCTCCGTTGAAACAATCAAACTGAGATCCTCCTGAATTTGTGATTCACCTAGCTGAATCCTTTCACCCTTTTGGATACAATTCAGACTCCACGTTTTCTGAGAAGCCTTCTGACACCCAGTCTGAGTTAGATTTTCCTTCTCAAAGCATGTGACATGCTGGGTCACCTCTGTCATAGCTCACATTGCCTCACTCGTGTCTGCTCTGTTAGGCAGGGGGACTGTGTCTTATTTATCACTGCATCCCCAGCGCCTGGACACAATAGGTGTGCAATAAACATTCATCACATGAGAAAATAAAAAAAGACTGTGCTTAGGTTATAATTGTTATTTTCACATATATGCAGTTAAGAACTTCCATTTATATAGCAGACTGAACAGAGTTGTAAGAAGCAACGTGGTGTAAATGTAGTCATTCAAACATTTCTTTCCTGAAACATCTCAATCCTGAATGTGGTGAGGGAGTGCCAGGAATATTTGCAATTTTCATACATATAAGAAGGAAATGCAGGGAAATTTCAAGGGTCCTCCAAGGTCAAGTGAGGTCCAAGTAGCCCAGCGATTTCTCATGCCAGAATTTCTGATGAAATCAGAACATTAGGGTTCTGACCTAATGTTCTATAAAATAGGTGATGCCCAAACCAGAGAACTTTGGCGGGGTGGGGTGGGGTGGGGTGTGGGGGGGGGGGGGGGGGGGGCGGGGGGGGGGGGGGTGGGGTGGGGCGGTGAACGGTATTTTTCTTGGGGCAATATCGGGAAAACATGTTTGCCTATGACTAATCCCCTCCTGTGATGTTGGTATTATCTTTGAGGGTTTTCAAGATAAATAGATTTAAGCTGCTGTCAGTTTCACCAGACAAAAACAAACAGACCCGGGGTCTTTTCATGTGTCTGCACTTCCACAGAATCGCCCCCCACTGCTTGTTGCTCTGTGGTTTTGTGGTGTTGTGGGTGGTGGGGTGACAAAGAGAGTGTGCAGGGAAGGGAGAATACCAGGAAGACGAGAGCACAGTCATGGTCAGCAGAGTCATAGTCAGCAGGGTCCTGGTCAAGCCCGGAGCTGTCAGAGGACTCCTTGCTCCCCGTGCAGTTCAGTCAAGGCAGCAAACCATCACCGAACACCCGCTCTGCCTCCAACCCTGGCCAGGCGCTGAGAACACGTATACACACTGACCTTGTCCTTGCATAAACCTTGAGAAATATTTATGTTAAACACAACACACAGAGAACGAAGTTGACATTGCTCTGTTGGAACATCGTAAGATTACCATCTAAGAAAAGCCTGCTCCGTCAGTGATCAGAAGTGACAATTCTGGCCCCAGCACAGTCATCAATTGTCTGTTTGACAGTGGACATCCCTCTTCCCACTCTGATCCTCAGTTTCCTCACCTGTAAATAGGAACTTCTTTTTAAAAAAAATATTTATTTATATATTTGGCTGCACTGGGTCTTAGTTGTGGCATGCAAGATCTCAGTTCCCTGACCAGGGATCAAACCCAGGGCCCCCTGTGTTGAGAACATGGAGTCTTAGCCACCGGACCCCAGGGAAGTCCCAACAGGAACTTCTTGTTCCTTATAAGTCAGACTTGCTCTCCGTGACCCTTCTAATTTAGCTAATTAGACTCCCAAAGAAGCTAGAAATTGTTGGATAAAACACATTCATCTACCTGCTGTGGAAGGATAGGAGTCCCCTTTGCCTCCGTGTCATTATTACACAAGGAAATGAAGACAATCTAAGGATGCTTTTCACATTTCCGGTACTAGCATGGCCTTGACTTTGACAACGAGACGATAATTTGTGGTCAGTGCCAGTTGCAGCATCTCTGTCATGCACTGTGTCACAAAATCAAACCAGCTGTTTGGGACCAAAGGCAACTTTCACTGAGTACCAGGTGTGTCACTAGATTCGTTCTCCTGGGTGTCCTGGCCCAGCCTTCCTGGAAGTACACAAGCATTGCAAATGCTTGAATGAGTAGTTGAGGAGGTGACTACCCACCTTCCCCACAGAGTATTTCTGCAGGGTCAATAGCGGGTGCTGATGACACTTCCCCTTTTTTTTCATTTATCTGAGAATATAGCTGGATGTGGAGTCTTCTGGTGACACATACAGACTTTGCTGCAGGCAAACAACTCACCCCCCAAAAAAATCACCTCTTGCTTGTCAATTCACATCCACTGTGTCTTTTTCTCCTTTCCCAACCCTCCTGGGAGCCCTTTGAGTTGGCTGGGTGGTATAGACATGCTTCCCTTGGGTATTGTACTTGCCTTGTGAGTTACCCAGCCGGTGGTTCACCATCCAGTTGGGGGGTGAGATGCCACAGCCGCGGTGGGGAGGGGGTGCTGGCCCAGCCCAGCCGCTTGAGGAGGGATTACCCCAGTGAGCACATGAATAGGCCCGTAGGCACTCTGCTGTGCTGTGCTCCTGCTCAGCTGTGTCCAACTCTTTTCGACCTTGTGGACTGTAGCCCCCCAACTCCTTTGTCCATGGGATTCTCCAGGCAAGAATACAGGAGTGGGTTTCCATTTCCTCTTCCAGGGAATCTTCTCAACCCAGGGATCAAACTGCATCTCCTGTGTCTCCTGCATTGCAGACGGATTCTTTACTGCTGAGCCACTGGGGAAGCCCCTGTGAGAAACCTGAAATCTGGAGAGACCCTCCTCTCCTCTCAGATTTCTCTTCTCCTATCTAGGCTTCATGATGTAGACCAGTCCTACCCAGAGTCAGGGGAAACAGAAAGGTGGCTAATAAACACATTCAAGGTAAATATGACCTTCATATTCAGTTCAGTTCAGTCGCTCAGTTGTGTCCAACTCTTTGTGACTTCATGAATCGCAGCACGCCAGGCTTCCCTGTCCATCACCAACTCCTGGAGTTTACCCAAACTCATGTCCATCGATTTGGTGATGCCATCAAGCCATCTTATCCTCTGTTGTCCCCTTCAATCCCGCCTAGCATCAGGGTCTTTTCCAATGAGTCAACTCTTCACATGAGGTGGCCAAAGTATTGGGGTTTCAGCTTCAGCATCAGTCCTTCCAAATAACACCCAGGACTGATCTCCTTTAGAATGGACTACTTGGATCTCCTTGCAGTCCAAGGGACTCTCAAGAGTTTTCTCCAATACCACAGTTCAAAAGCATCAATTCTTCAGTGCTCAGCTTTCTTCACAGTCCAAACTCTCACATCCATACATTACCACTGGAAAAACCATAGCCTTGACTAGATGGACCTTTGTTGGCAAAGTCATGTCTCTTCCTTTTAATATGCTATCTAGGTTGATCATAACTTTCCTTCCAAGGAGTAAGCATCTTTTAATTTTATGGCTGCAATCACCATCTGAAGTGATTTTGGAGCCCCAAAAAATAAAGTCTGACACTGTTTCCACTGTTTCCCCATCTATTTTCCATGAAGTGATGGGACTGGATGCCATGAACTTAGTTTTCTGAATGTTGAGCTTTAAGCCAACTTTTTCACTCTCCTCTTTCACCTTCATATTAGTAAGTCTAAAAATACAACCAAAATAGACAAGATTTTTCATATGGGCATATTAGCAAAAAAATTATATTTCAGTTGAATCAGAATTATGCAGTGTTGGTGGGAACATACACTGGAAGAACCTAAATAAAAATAATTTATCTAGTATGTATCAAGAGCCTTAGAAAAGTTCAGTGGAGTTCTTTTTCTAATGATTAACTGTTCACAACAAATTCTTACACCATTCTTGTAATCTGTGTGCTAATTGCCACATCTGTTATCTTGAAAAAGAAGGTTTCTTCATTGGGTGAGACTTGTGTTAAAATAGATTTTTTTTTCAAGAAGAGTTTATTGTGAACACTTTCTTAATCCTTATATTTCTGAGAATATGGTTGTATGTAGAATTCTAGAGGCATAAGTCATTTTATTCAAAAGTTCGTGGGCAGTTGTGTTGGTTTCCATCATCTCATGTTACTGGTGGTAAATTCTGAGTCCATCCATTTTTCTGCAGTATTGTGGGTAAACATTTTTGCCAGGACACTTCTCAGTATCATTCTTTATCCACCAAATTCAATAACATCATCAAAATATAACATAAATTTAGTCGTGCTCATGAATTCTCCCTGGAACATGCCATACCTTTATTTATATCTAGGTCTTCATTTCCAGAAAATTCTCATTTACATATTTAAAGTTTTTGGTTTAAGACATTCTCTTTACTATATCAGCAATATTAATTATCCCACAGTGATAGTTCTGTTGCCTATTACCTGTACCTACTCATTTTTAATTCTTCATCCTTTTCTCCCTTTTCTATGGAATTTTTGTCTTTCTATCCTCTATGTCACTGTCTCAGTTTTCTGCAGCGTCAGATCAGTTCTATTTTTGAATTTTCTAATGCCCTTTTAGAAATTCTGCAATAGTGTTCTATTTTTGCCTCCTTGTTATTTTCTTTATCTCTGCTGATGCCATGTATCATTCATTTCATCACCTTCTCTCTGATTTGATCTTCTTGACACTTTACTCTGTTAATTTTCTTGAAAATAAAAAGCACTAAATCTAAAATTGTGTCCATTGCTTTCAGAGGAGGGGGAGATTTTTTCCATAAAGTACTCATAATCTGTTTTTATTTCACTTCATCTTTTGAAATAACTTTTGCATTGGTTTCTTATCATTTTGCTTTCTCTCTTAATTCTTTCTGAATAGAGGCTGTTGCGATTAGAATGGATAATAGCCAATACTGGTGAATTTGGATCAGACATGGGCTGGAAGGTCAGATTTGATGGCTTGGGTCTTTGCTCAGTCCCTCAGATGCCTTGGAGAGAGAAAAGAGAACTAGGACATTGGTCTTCAGCAGATGGAACTGATTCCTTTTCCTTGATCTGCAATTTTATTAAAATTTCTTCAGAGTAGGGACTGACCATCAAGTACTGGAGTTGCACATGCTTAATTTTCCACCCTTCTGGACTTTTGGTGTCTACCAGTCTATGAACTTTTGTAGGTCAGAGATTTATCCATGGTTCTCGTACAGCATATTTTCACCTGGTACATGTTCAGAAAAAAAATTTTAAACATAGTTCCAGTGTATTTGATGGAGAGATTCAAGGTCAGGAGGCTAAATGTCAATCAATAGCTATATCCAGCATCCCTGTTGATTTCCCTGACATAAAAGTACAATGAATAAATATGGTCGGTAGCAGGAAGCATGATCCCCTGAATATTCTGATCTTCTGTGAAATGGAACTTTAATTCTTACTATAAATTAGGAGCCTAAGGATCAGGATCAGATCATATTCATCCATTTTCTTAGGCAACAGGAAAGCGTAGGCAACACTGCAAAGAGACATCTCTCCCTTTCCTGAGATTTCGTGCTGCCTCCTTACTTTTGTCAATGCCTCAAGCACCATATGTAGATATGTGTAGATGAGAGGCGGGTTAAAATAAGGAAGAATATAGCAGATTTCAAGCAGTTCTTTCTATGCCATTATATACACTATAGTATTAAAACATAACAAAAAGGAAAATTAAAAAAAATCTGTTCTAACAATCTGCTTCATGAGTCTTGAAAAATACATAAAACAAATCACCCCAGATGAGATGCATATCTCAGGCCTCACCACCTCAACCCAATAAAGACAATCCCATGGGCCTGTGAATGGGGAAGCCAGGAGAGGTCAGCCCATACATCCCCTTCCTTTAGACAGGACTGTAATGAAATCATCGTTGACCAAGGGCTGTTAATGGCTCTGGGTGACCAGAGCACAGCAAGCATTTCCATTACTCTCCATAGGATGACTTGTGAATGGCCACCTCCTTCACGTCCTAGGGCCTATAAACCAGATCAAGTCATGTCCAAGTGTCTGGTCAGTTCTGCGTGGGACGGTGGATGACCTCACAATTTCTAGAAAATGGCAACTCTCAGCTCAGCATAATGTGTCCACAGCTGGGACATCCTTTCATCATTTTGTAGAAAAGAATAAGGAACTGGGAGTCTTCTGTGACCTCTGGCTTCCAAATTACATTCTGATGGATTTGTTCACTGATCTCTGAAGTGAACAGAGTCAGCTGGAGACATGCAGGTCTGGGTTCAAATTCTGGACCCATCACTAAATGGCTGGGTGTGTTTCCTCCCTCCTGAATAATGAAGTACATCCATACCTCACCTGGCCTTCATGAGGATGGGGAGATTGTCCACCTAAGGTGAAATGGAGACATCATTCATTCAGGATTCTTTACACTTATGGGCTGAGAAATAACATCGGTATAAGCCGCAGGAACCCTGTGTTCCATCAGTGATAGCAACCCCATGTGATCTTGTGCATGTACGTTCCACTCTCTGGTTTGACTTACCTTTTGGTTAGGTGAGATTTGATCCAAACTGATCTCAAAGACATTTAAAATTTTAAATAAGGCAATATCCCACAAAGCATTCTAATACTGACCCCAAGCAATGTATTGGTAGAATATTACTCAACCATTAAAAATAATGAAGTAATGCCATTTGCAGCAACATGGATGGGCCTAGAGATTGTCATACTGAGTAAAGTCAGCCTTGACAGAGGAAGAGAAATTGATATTGCTTATGAACAAAATCTTTAAAAATGGTATAAATGAGCTTATTTACAGTACTGAAGCAGACTCATAGACTTACAGAATGAACTTATGGCTACCAGGGAGGAAGGTGCAGTGGGGTGGGGGGGAAGGGATGGTTAGGGAGTTTGGGATGGATATGTATCTATATTTAAAATAGATAATCAACAAAGACCTACTGTATATCACAGGGAACTCTGCTCAATATTATGTAACAACCTAAATGGGAAAAGAATTTGAAAAAGAATAGATATGTATAATGGAATCACTTTGCTGTACACCTGAAACTAACATAACATCATTAATCAACTGTATTCCAATATAAAATAAAAGTTTTTTAAAAGAGACTACCCGTTGGCCCCTCCTTGCCTCTACCATTGTACTCTTAGGATCCCGTTCTCTGTTTTCTTACTTACCTCTATAAGATCATATGACCATTCTAGCAGTATCACAACTCACGCTGTCTTATAATTGCCTGTTTTGTACCCTAGACTGTGAATTCTTTATGGCTGCAACTGTGTTTCATTCCCTTGACATTCCTTGTGGCTTGACAAAGGCTTCGCACATAGCAGTTGCTCATTAAATGCTTGTTGAATTATGGTGACTGATCCAGTTTATTTACCGCAACATTACTGAACATCTGTTGGCAGCTATAGTCTCTCTTCTCTGGGCGTTGAAAAGACAATACTTCTTAAATATTTCTAATGGCATAACTTCAGATAAAGGCAGTCTTCCCAGGAAACCTCAACCTTTGATTTCAGTAAAACAGGCAGAGAGATATTTTTCCAATCTATGTATAAAGACAAGAGTTTAGCATCCTTGTGAGGGTAGACTTTCTAATTTGAATTTTATTGATTGAACAGTTTATGAAGTGTCAACTGTTAATACATAAGACTGCACACCAGGGGACAGATAAGAGAGTAGAATGAAAAAACTGAAGGAGTTAACTCTAAAACCAAACCATTTAAACTTGGAAAACACAATCAAGTTAGTGAGCATCCATCCTTTTCTAAATTTGTTGAAGAAAATAACCATCGCCTTGTGTATCTTAAGAGGGCATTATGGTTATTCCTTGAGATTTTACACTCAACTTTATTGATTGAAGTCTATTAATAAAGTTTATTCAACTTTACTGATAAACTGTAAAATGTCAGATTAAATAAAGGCAGTGATAATCTTTCTAGATGCAGCCTCCCTCCTTCTTTTTTTAAAACTGTGAGATCTGTGGGATTTAAGCTCCCCAGCCAGAGATCGAGGCTGGACCATCAGCAGTGAAAGTGCAGAGTCCCAACACTGGACCGCCAGGGAATTCCTACATCTCCCCTTCTCTTAGCTAGCGTTGTTTAGGTTTAATAGCTGCTTAAATACCTAATGTGTCAGCCACTCAGTTGTGTCCCGCTCTTTGCAACTCCATGGACTATAGCCTGCTAGGCACCCCTGTCCATGGAATTCTCTAGGCAAAAATACTGGAGTGGGTAACCATTCCCTTCTCCAGGGGATCTTCCCAACCCAGGGATTGAACCCAGGTCTCTTGCATTGCAAGTGGATTCTTTACTTTCTGAGCCACCAGGGAAGCCCTAATACCTAACATATACATATTTTCCCCTCAATTTCAGGTCTATGTGACAACTTCAGAAGACAGAACTGAGAGCAAAGTTCCATGGCTTCACTTTTCTTTAACTGGTTTCATTCTGCCTTCCCTAGGCACCCAGGTTTAGTCCACTCTTGGAAAACCAAGACTGTGAGCTACATTGTTTGTTTTTGTAATGATTCAAGTGAAAATTCTCAATCACTAACTTCTTCCCTTTGGACATATCTGACACTCAAATTTGTATTCTAATAACGCTTGCTTAGCATTTTCTGTCCCTTCTGCATCTTTCTAGAGAAATATTAGTGTGAATTTCTGAAAATCCTCACAGCTTCTTTTAAGGCTGAAAGAGACAATGGAGGTGGCATGTCCTCTCCTGTCCTCACTCTGCTGAGGAAGCCAAGGGATTGAGAAAAGACATGGCCGTATGAGGGGTCTGCAGTAGAAAGAGCTTGGCGTTGGAGTCAGATAGTTCTGTGTGACTCTGAGTGAGTTACTTAACCTCTCTGATCCTGTATGTTCTCATCTACAAGAGGAAAGCACTAATCATAAAACTATTGTTTAAGACTGGTGTGCACCGGGAAACTGTACACCTAAGTGCTCTGGGGTCAGGCCCCACAGACAGTAAGTGCAGATTTGGGGCTGGGGTGTAGAGCATCTGAGTCCCAGGCCTGCTCCGGTTGCAGGGAGAAAGCCAATGCTGACTCCATGTCGGAACTGTTTGTTTGACTTGCTTTTCATTGTTCTTGCTATTATAATCATACTCACTGGCTTGCCTGGAGGACCGTGCCCCTCTGCTTGATAGGTAAACTAAAGTGCCTTCGTTTATCTCAGGGAGAGATAGTTTGTCCCTGCCCATCTGTGAAGGTCTAGTCAAGGCTATGGTTTTTCTCATAGTCATGTATGGATATGAGAGTTGGAATATAAAGAAAGCTTAGCAGCAAAGAATTGATGCTTTTGAACTGTGATGTTGGAGAAGACTCTTGAGGGTCTCTTGGACTGCAAGGAAATCCAACCAGTCCATTCTAAAGGAAATCAGTCCTGAATATTCATTGGAAGGACTGATGTTGAAGCTGAAACTCCAATACTTTGGCCCCCTGATGCGAAGAGCTGGCTCATTTGAAAAGACCCTGATTCTGGGAAAGATTGAAGGTGGGAGGAGGAGGGGACGACAGAGAATGAGATAGTTAGATGGTATCACTGACTCAATGGACATGAGTTTGAGTAAACTCCAGGAGTTGGTGATGGACAGGGAGGCCTGGCATGCTGCAGTCCATGGGGTCGCAAAGAGTCGGAGAGGACTGAGCGACTGAACTGAACTGAACCTGTGAATAGAGATTAACACACCCCTTCCTCAGGCTGGCCACTCCCTTGGAGATGTTTTGTAAGACTGAAGACCTTTCACTTTACTTCCCCACTGCCTCTCCTTCTCCACCTGCTGCCTTTAGCTCCTCACTGCTTCTTTCTCTCTGATCTATAAAAGCACCTGGCATCCAGACCCCAATAAGATGGTTATTTTTGAGCCACTAGCCTGCCATCTTCTCAGTCTGCCTGCCAGCTCCCCATTAGTCTCTTCCTTGCCTCAACACCTGGTCTCTCAGATTCACTGGCCTATTGTGCAGCGAGCAGAGTCAGCTTAAGCTTGGGCTTGGTAACACTCCCTCCTCTACAGCTGCTCCCCTCCCCAGTCTTCCTCCATTCACCCCTAGAGCCCTCCCCCACCACACACACCATCCACGACACACACTCTGTAAATGTAGAATAACAGCCTCCCTGCTTTGTCTCCCTCAGAGGGGCTAAACGCTAGAAGGAGCCTGGGAACCTAAGGCTCGGTCATTGAGGAGGCACGATCATTTGCAAACATGTTTCTTTTCCACTTCTTTCTTTTCTTGCACAGAGATTAGTTGAAGAAATACAACACAGCTCCCTGCATAATAAGAGGCAAATGTAGTTCACCAATCCCCAAAGTCTCACTGTGGTGAGTACAAGTTGATGTGCAAGCATTCAGAGATGTAGTGGCTTTGACTTAACATATGTTCATTGTGCAGACGTGCTCTGTCGTGTCCGACTTTTTGGGACGCCATGGACCGTAGTGCTCCAGGCTCCTCTGTCCATGGAATTTTCCAGGCAAGAATACTGAAGTAAGGTGGTACTTCCTTCTTCAGGGGATCTTCCTGACCTGCATCTCTTGTGTCTTCTGCATTGGCAAGAGAATTCTTTACTGCTTTCGGATTAGATACACCCTCCTGGCTATTTCCAAAAACTCCTCCAGCTCCGTCTCTGCCTGAAGACTTGGGGTCATTTCTTTTCTGAGCAGACATCTTTTGCACATCCTTTCTAATAGCTGTAAATTCACCTTTTTTTCCCCCTATATATTTACAGGAAGCCTTTTGTGTAGAAAATTAAAATGAGTCTATTTAAATCCAGAGATTCTTGGGGTGGGTCCTTTCAATGGCTTAGTTTAAGTGTTTCCAAACAAATTCTCTCTTTGTAGAGGACTCGCACCCATTACAGTCTTTATTTCTCCTTTGGAGTCCTCACTGCCTCACCAGGCCTCATTGGTCAACTTTGCTTGATTAGCTCTGTGGGGTGAAAACCATGTAATTCTCCATTCCTCAACTCGAGTTCAGGGTCTTCAGTTAATTCTCAAGTGTTCTGAGAGGGAAGGCAGGGAGTACAGAGACATCTAGCCAAACAGAGCTAATATGAAGAGGTGGCATTTTTTTGGGTCCTCAGCTGCCTTCGTCTTAGGTAGTCCTCTTAACGTGATTGTAATGTGAGGACCCTGAACTTCATTCTGTAGATGGGGACTCAGCGCGTGGTTCCACATCTGTACCATGAGGTGTCTCAAACTTGGAGCAGGGAGGTCAGGGATCATGTTTGGTTTTTCTCTGTATCCTTGGTACTTGGTATCCTATGATAGAGGGCTTCCCTGGTTGCTCAGTTGGTAAAGAACCTGCCTGCCATGTGGGAGACCCAGGTTCAATCCTTGGGTCGGGAAGATCCCCTAGAGAAGGGCATGGCAACTCACTCCAGTATTCTTGCCTGGAGAACTCTGTGGACAGAGGAGCCTGGCGGGCTACAGTCCATGAGGTCACAAAGAGTTGGACACAACTGAAATGAGTAACACACACACACACATACATACATACACATCCTATGATAGATGATCAATAAATACCTAATCAATGAATAATCATATTGGTAAATTTGGTAATATTTTGCTAATAGTACCAAATTGGTACTATATTAAAGTTATACATATATATCGTACCATATATATAAATTAAATATATATATAGTATATATATATACTCTGTGGACAGAGGAGCCTAGTGGACTACAGTCCCTGAGGTTGCAAAGAGTCGGACATGATTGAAGTGACTAACACACACACACACACACATGCACACACAACCTATGATAGCTGATCAATAAATACCTAATCAATGAATAACCATATTGGTAAATTTGGTACTATTTTGGTAATTGTAGTTAGTAAGTTAAAGTTCTATATATATGGTACTATATATATAAATTAAATATATTTATAGCATATATATATATATACATACATATATATATATACATACACACACGCACACTGTGTGGACAGGGGAGCCTGCTGGACTATAGTCCATGGGGTCACAAAGAGTCCAACACTACTGAAGCAACTTAGCACACGTGGATGCTCTTTGAGGATGAGATAAATATCCAGGAAACAGAAAGTGGTATCTTTTACTGTTAATGAGATTTAACAGCCCTTTGGGGGTGGGGGTGGGGTCTTTCTTCTGACCTCATTGTTTTTAACTGACGTAGAGGATGGGGCTGGGGTGAAGGTTGGATCAGAAGCAGAGTTCTGGGTGGAGTAAGTTGAGCGCTCTGGGCCCCCAGCCCTGGACTCTACATCTGAGCACTGGTTTCTCAAGCCTGACGTGAAACCTGCTCTCATCATGCTGCCAAGGCTGGGACACGAGGGACTGAAGTCCCCTTGTTCCCAGAGGATGAGTTTTGTCAAAAGAGGATGAATAGCTCTTGCTTTGGCTCCAGCCGCCTCCTGCCTATGGAAGTGTTTCCCTCGCTGGGGCTAGGCCGAGCTTCATTTCAGAGCGGCGTAAACAAGTCTGAAATCCTCAGGGGGTCTGGCACAGGAAAATGAAGTCATTTTACATTTGCGGCGTGATTCAAATTGGAATTGCACAAGTCGAGGACAGGATGCTGGAGTTCTTTGTTTAGTCCTGTGCTTCGGGAGCCCAGTTTGCTCCAGCTTCCCGGAGGGAGGAAGTGGGTATGTATGGAATACCCATTTGCATTATATAGTCCTCAAGGTTCTTTTCCCTAACGAAAACATCCAGCCTAAAGTTTATATTCAGCTCAGTAAGAGACGAAACAAGGAGCCATTGAGCCCTTGCAGCAGGTCTGACTTCACCATCCGCCCGGGGTGTCATGGGGACA
Source organism: Bos mutus (assembly GCF_027580195.1). Classification (NCBI taxonomy): domain Eukaryota; kingdom Metazoa; phylum Chordata; class Mammalia; order Artiodactyla; family Bovidae; genus Bos; species Bos mutus. The sequence goes on from NC_091627.1 coordinate 21,227,014, forward strand.
GGGCTTCAATTTCTTCCCCAAAGGAAACCCACACAACTCTTACTTCATCCGGCTGGAGGAGGGGGTATGGGAAAAACACCTATGAAATTGTTCTTGGGCTTTAAACTCAAGGACCCCAGACAGGGCCATCATAGAGATTTTAATCATTTCAGGTCCCTTCTCTTCCCCATTTGGTCTCAGGTGGTTTATTTTGTACATCAGTCGCTTTTGAATTTTCCCTGGTGGGCTGGTACCTTCCAGGTTTTTCACTTCCTGCACCACACAGTTAGGCAACGGCAGCTGCCTCATCCTTCCCTTCCCTCCTCCTGCGGCCGCATCTCTGCAACGCATCATCTGATCACCACATTTAATAAGCACAACCACCCCATAGTGTGTGTGTTGCTCCAGTTTTACAGTGAGGAGGCTGAAGCGTAGAGACAAGGAGTGAGTCTCTCAGAGTTGCATGGCCGGTGACACAAGAGAGCTATTTCTCACTGGCTATCTCTCATGGCTTAAGGGTACTCTCCACACTCTTTCCACCAAATTACGATATGCCTTGAAGTTTACAGATCTTTATCCTGTACCAAAGGTAGCCCAACTGCCTTAGCTTGGGCTATTAATAAAATTCCATTGACTTGGTAGATTAAAGGACAGACATTTATTTCTCACCATTTTAGGGGTTGGAAAGTTCAAGATCAATGTGCCGGCAAATAGTTCTTGGTGAGGACCTTGTTCCTTGCTTACAGAGGCTCACCTGGCTTTTCCTCTGTGTGTGCACCTGCATAGAGATCAGGGGATCCTTTTCTCATCTTCTTCTTATAAGGGTATAATTCCATCATGAGGGTCCCACTCTGATGTCCTGCTGCTGCTGCTGCTGCTGCTGCTACTGCTGCTAAGTCACTTCAGTCACGTCCGACTCTGTGTAACCCCATAGACGGTAGCCCACCAGGCTCCACCGTCCCTGGGATTCTCCAGGCAAGAAGACTGGAGTGGGTTGCCATTTCCTTCTCCAATGCATGAAAGTGAAAAGTGAAAAGTGAAAGGGAAGTCGCTTGGTTGTGTCTGACTCTTTGCGACCCCATGGACTGCAGCCTACCAGGCTCCTCCATCCATGGGATTTTCCAGGCAAGAGTACTGGAGTGGGTTGCCATTGCCTTCTCCTCTGATGTCCTAATCTAACCCAAATCACCTCCCAAAGGCTCCACCCTAAATACCATCACATTGGGGCTTAGGGCTTCAACATATGAATTTGAGGGATGATGAAAGCATCCCGTCCACAATATTAACAATTTTTGTTTTTTATCATCCACTGGAAATAAGGAACTTGGTCCATGTTCTTACAGGGCTACATTAGAAGATGTCGCTGTGGACCTCCCAAGGCAATATCCGTTTCTTCACACTTATACAAAGCTGGATGTTATTACTAACCTCAGAGTTCTTCCTTGCTTGCTCAGGTGCCCTCTCCAGAAGTCTTTTGTTCTTTTGCTCCCAACCATTGATCTCAAAGCTACCTCAGTTCTACCCCAAGAATGTTGAGCAGATCTTCAGGCAAATGGGAGTCCCTGAGTCCCTTGGAAAAGCCAGACTAACAGACGTGAATCTGTAGCTAGGATCTTCCCTTAGCCCAGTTGTAGAATCATGAGGATAGAATCTGCTGCTCTGAGAATTTGGATAAACTAACTAGTTGGTACTAGTAGTAAAGAGTCTGCCTGCCAACACAGAAGACCCAAGAGACACAAGTTAGATCCCTGAGTTGGGAAGATACCCTGGAGGAGGAAATGGCAACCCATTCTGGTATTCTTGCCTGGAAAATCCCATGAACAGAGGAGCCACAGTCCATGGAATCTCAAAGAGTTGGACACAACTTAGTGATGAAGCGCAACAAACCTCTAAATATCTGCTTACCCACTCAGCAGAGAGACAAGTAGAAAATAATTCAGCTTTTTCTTCCTTTCAAGCACTAAGCCTTAGATGTGCATTTGAGTGCAAATAAACAAATTTTGAAAAGCCAAAGGGCAAGGGAGGCTACGAAAAATCTGGCCTTTTGAAATGAAGTAGCATTGTGCTTGTGTAGCCATACAAATTGTCCGCAATGGCAGACTGTTCCAAAAGAGTCCAGATGCTTTTTTAGATGTAAAATGAGTTGCTGGCTGGCCGTGCCAAATGCCTTCCTGCAGAGCTCTCCTCTGGAAGGGATAGCCATGGAAAGGCTGAGCAGTGATGCCCTAGTACTGCCCCTTGGAAATCAAAATGTCATCAGCCACAAAAAAAAAAAAAAAAAAAAATTCCCTTCGTCTTTTGCATAATCCAGGCCTGTCAGTTTGGAAGAGAAATAATCCTTTGAATCTCTTGCCCTTCAATTTGACATAATGCAAACTTGGTTCTATTTAATTTAACAAAGATTTGCTGAGACTTTCCTTGGAGCTGTGCTGTCTTATGGACATAGTAACCAATAAGATGCTGTCTTGGCCCTCAACTGTTTCATGGTCTGGAAGAAGAGAGCTGGGTAAACGGTTTGAGGTACAGAGATTGGTCACATCCTGTGATTGCAGGATTGTCTGGGTTGACAGCAGAGGGTAGACTGTGGGGAAACCAGGAGAGACTTTGGGCGGACAGTGCCCAAGACTGAGATTTAAAGGATATGAATGCTTCCACAGGGCAGGCAGGGAGCATCATGGGTGGGATGTCAGACCATGTTCTAGGCCAAGGAAACACTGTTAGCAAAGGCACAGAATGTGAGAACTCCCCGAGGGCTGGTGGAATGAAGTGTAGTAGATGTGGAGGGGAAGGGTGGCAAAGGCAAGGATTACCAATGGAGGAGGGGACAATGCTTGCCACACTCAGGGGTTTGGACATGACCCTACCATAATGCAAACCTTCAGCATGTGTTATCAGCAGGGAAAAAACACAACCAAAATGTAGTTGGGCTATGGAAGCCAGGTATCAAATGGCCTGGTGGGCAAGGCTTGTAGCAAGGAGACAAGGGTTTGCTTGGGAGATGATTCAGAATTATCCAGGAAGAAATTATGACCCCCCACCTGGAAAAGTGCAAGAGGGAGTGCAGAGAGGGTGGGCCTGAGGAATTAAATAAGCAGGGTTGACAGTCACCAATGGATATCACATGCTGGGTTTGGAAGGAGTGAAACTGAAAACTGAACCTATTAATTGCTCAGTTGTGTCCGACTCTTTGCCACCCCCATGGACTGTAGCCCATGAGGCTCCCCTGTCCATGGAATTCTCTAGGCAAGAATACTGGAGCAGATAGCCATTCCCTTCCCTGGGAGATCTTCCCGACCCAGGGATCATGCTCGTGTCTCCCACATTGTGAGCAGACTCTTTACCATCTGAGCCACCAGGGAAGCCCAAGGAAGGAGGGCTGGATAGCAAGTGAGCTCAAGTCAACATGTAAAGACTGAAGCTCTGAGGACCCTGGGCTTCTCTGACGACTATCACTGCTTCTTTGTGGTGCTCATTGCTACTGTCCTTGGACACCTGCATGAGAGTCTCTTCTCCTAACTTCTAAATCCCTCCTCTCTTTGCAAACAGATCCCCCGGTATTAATCAAATCGCAGCCTGCGTGGTACTTTTCCTCTGACTTCAGACGAGCCATAGATTTTGGAGTCCTTCCATAGTGAACTTTCACATCCTGCACAGAATGCTCTGGCCCTCACACTCAGCCTTACACCATTTGGTGAGACTTTTGGAGGAAATTCAAGGTCTGGGCTTTATGACACAATATTTTTTTCCTGGTCTGTTCATCCTTGGCACAGTCTGGGGTTGGCATATTGGAACGGGCGTGTCCACTCTGCTCAATCACATGGGCACCCTCTGACCCTGAAGCAAATCAGATCACCCATCCCCTGGATCGCATCCGGAGAGTCTATATGGGCAAAAATAGACTTGAGTGTATCCCTGAGGATACATGCAAATCATAAAGCTCACATACACACAAACTGCTTTTTAAAAACAAAGCCCGTGAAAACCGAAGCTATAAAAGTAAGTGAATCATCAACCCAGACATCTTCCCTCCAGGCACGCATGACACCCTGTTCCTTCCCGGATGCTCTTCCTTCACAAATTATGGAGGCTGCTGACATCCTTCTGGGGAAAGGATTATCCGATTCCACAGGCAGTTAAGAATAACATGTAAATGTCATTTAGCTGAGTGATTTCTACATGGATCAAAAGACACACTCAAGTTACTAACGATGATAGCCAAACCCTTTATTTCAATACAATCACAGCAAACCCAGAAAACTCTCCCAACTGAATTAGCACCAGTGTGGTGTGGGAGTCATTCAGACATTCCTTCCAGGTTAGTAGACTATTTGCAATTCAGCTTTTTTCTTTTTTACTGATGTGCATGTTATATAACCACCAGCAGCCATGGGGGAAGCTGGAATTCAAGGCTCCTCAAAATTTTCCACTGGGTATTCAAAGCCAACAGGAGACAGTGAATGAATACTCCCTTGCTTTATGGTGACATGGCTACAGTTTCCCTCTCCAGTAAATATCGGAATGAGAAGTGGTGAAACAGGGTTTGCATTTATAGGCTCTGGAGGTTGATGTTCCTGTGTTTAGATCCTGATACCCTTAGGGGCTGTGTGGCTTGGGCAGTTTCCTTTGCCTCCCTCAGTTATAATTCTTGCCTGTTTCACTGATTTTATCTTCCTCTGAGTTACTGTATATTTAGCACTTAGTTCCTATGTATAAGGGATCAAGAAATGTAAACTATCATTTAGAAATAAAATTGCAAGGTCCATGTTTCATTTAAATTCAGGCAATGTTCTAATTTCTTCTGGATCTGTCTCTATTTTTTTTTTAAAGAAAAGTGTGCTTTCCCCCAAATATCCAAGAGAATTGACTTTTCTAGCAGAGGTACCATGTTAGGCCTTGGCTTTGCATCAAATTTGGTAGACTGCCACAAACCCAATAGAAATACCATCCTGATGTGAGAAACAGTCATCCTGAAGAGAAGGCAGTAATGTTTCTTTAAAACCTCCTCAAGGATTTATTGCTATTCATTTTCTGGATAACTGAGGAAACACCAATCCTATAGATGAAGTTCCCATGGAATGAACTACCTGGCGTCTTGACTTGATGGGTGAGGTCTAGGAAAAGACTGATGTCTACACCTACTGACGGCTTTGTTATTTTTAAAGAACTTCACTAGTGGATCTTAGTTCACCCACAGGCTCCTGGAGACTCCTGACCAGCACTGTGAAAAACAGTGGCATTGTCCAAACCTGGAGATGAAGGAGATGACGGAGAGTGTGATGGTTTTAGTTTGTGACACTGAAGGAACTCTGGCCTCGGAGTCAAGAGGCTCCAGTTCTAGGCCCAGGTCTCTCTCCCTCTCACTTGCCCAAGTTTTGTACAAGCCCTTTCTCTTCTTTGGATTGTTTTTCCTTGTGTGCAAAAAAGGCACAAGGACTGACCTGAATAAACTTTACCATCTCTTCAAACTCCAGAATTTCAACTACCTCCGTAGTTCCTAGAACTTCTACAGTTCACATAGTTCAGTTCAGCTCAGTTCAGTCTCTCAGTCATGTCTGACTCCTTGTGACCGCATGGACTGCAGCACACCAGGCCTCCCTGTCCATCACCAACCTCAAACTCATGTCCATTGAGTCGGTGACGCTATCCAACCATCTCATCCTCTGTCATCCCCTTCTCCTCCCACCTTCAGTCTTTCCCAACATCAGGGTCTTTTAAAATGAGTCAGTTCTTCACATCAGGTGGCCAAAGTATTGAAGTTTCAGTTTCAGCATCACTCCTTCCAGTGAGTATTCAGGACTGATTTCCTTTAGGATGGACTAGTTGGATCTCCTTGCAGTCCAAGGGACTCTCAAGAGTCTTCCCCAACACCACAGTTCAAAAGCATCAATTCTTCAGCGCTCAGCTTTCTGTGTAGTCCCCCTCTCACATCCATACACGACTACAGGAAAGATCATAGCCTTGACTAGACGGACCTTTGTTGGCAAAGTAATGTCTCTGCTCTTTAATATGCTGTCTAGGTTGGTCATAACTTTCCTTCCAAGTGGTAAGTGTCTTTTAATTTCATGGCTGCAGTCACCATCTGCAGTGATTTTGGAGCCCCCTAAAGTGAAGTCTGTCACTGTTTCCACTGTTTCCCCATCTATTTGCCATGAAGTGATGGGACCAGATGACATAATCTTAGTTTTCTGGATGTTGAGTTTTAAGCCAGTGTTTTCACTCTCCTCTTTCACTTTCATCAAGAGGCTTTTTAGTTCCTCTTCACTTTCTGCCATAAGGGTGGTGTCATCTGCATATCTGAGGTTATTGATATTTCTCCCAGCAATCTTGATTCCAGCTTGTGCTTCAACCAGCCCAGTGATTCTCATGATGTACTCTGCATATAAGTTAAATAAACAGGGTGACAATATACAGCCTTGATGTACTCTTTTCCATATTTGGAAACAGTCTGTTGTTCCATGTCCAGTTCTAACAGTTGCTTCCTGATCTGCATAGAGATTTCTCAAGAAGCAGGTCAGGTGGTCTGGTATTCACATCTCTTTAAAAATTTTCCACAGTTTGTAGTGATTAACATAAGTCAACTCTTTTTGTTACATAAAACATAAGATGTAAGTAATTTTTGTAGTAGTGTTGTGCTTCCAAGGGCTTCCCTTGTGGCTCAGCTGGTAAAGAATCCACCTACAATGCGGGAGACCTGGGTTGGGAAGATCCCCTGGAGAAGGTAAAGGCTACCAACTCCAGTATCCTGCCTTGGAGAATTCCATGGACTATACAGTCCATGGGGTCGCAAAGAGTCAGACATGACTGAGTGACTTTCACTTTCACTTTTGCCTCCAAATTAGAGGCAAAACCATATTTTTTTCAATATATTACTTGGTTTACACTACACTGAGAATTCATTTTTGGAAAGAATAAATAAATAATCTTAGGGCTTCTCTGGTGGTCCAGTGGTTAGGAGTCTGTCTTGCAATGTCGGGGACACCCATTAGATTCCTGGTCCAGGAAGATCCCATGTGCCGTGGGGCAACTGAGCCTTCAAGTCACACAACTGAATCCTCTTGCAGCAACTACTGAAGCCCACGCACCTTAGCGCCCATGCTCAACAACAAGAGAAGCCGCTGCAATGAGAAACCCATGCACCATAGCTGGAGAGTAGCCCCTACTCTCTGCAACCAGAGAAAGACTGCATGCATCATTGAAGACCCAGCACAGCCAATAATAAATAATACACTTTTTAAAATGACCACAAATCTATAAATCCCACTATCATTTACCCGACTCAGACAGTAAAGCGTCTGTCTACAAATGTGGGAGACCTGGGTTTGATCCCTGGGTTGTGAAGTTCCGTGGAGAAGGAAATAGCAACCCACTCTAGTACTCTTGCCTAGAAAATCCTATGGATGGAGGAGCTTGGTGTCTATGGGGTCACAAAGAGTCGGACACGGCTGAGTGACTTCACTTCACAGTTAAGAAATTGAAGTATAGAGGAGTTTTTATAATGTTTGTAGGGTCACACTTGTTTATGAAGGATTCAAATTCAGGTTTGTTCAATTCTAGAGCTTGTACCCTCTGCTAATTCTTTACAAATCCAGTTTAGAAGAGTATGACTGTATCGCACATGGACTTGCTGGGCCTGGAACAGGTCTACTTGTCTCTGCTGGTTTTGACTTTTAAAAAACCACTTGCTGGCTATAAAATCAGTAAACATTCTTGCTCTATGTAAATTAGTCTAGATCTGGATCCAGTCTTCTTCCCCCATTGCCAGTCAGTCATTTCTGACTGCTTCACAAGAAGTCTACCTCTTGACCATGTGTGTTTATGCCAGTAGTCATATCTCATACAGGTGGCTTCCCAAGTGACAGACATGTGGTAGATTCACGGCAGTAAAATGCAGATTATTGACATTGAAACCCATGAACTCAGAAACCTCTGAAACATTTCAATGTAATACCAGTTCTAAATACAAATTTAATTGTTGTTTGTATTCAAGGAACAATGTCATTTTGATGAAGAAGTCTAAAAATAAACAGTGAGATGATATTTGTTCTGAATCAGGAGGAAACCAAATGAAACACTGACCACAATCACATTTCTTCAGCGCCAGCATTATTTCAACATCCATTTGGTTTCTCTTGCTTCTAGTGACTCTGTGGTGAATATGAAGAGCAGGAAGGAAGGACAGCTGAGAATACAGCTGAACTGAAAACATTTGTTCTGGAAACAGCAGCAGCAAGAACTTAAAATCGAATCTGAGTCCTTTGCATAGCAGATTTGGGGAAATTAACAAAAAAGAGTGATTTTGCCTCAAGAAAAGGGGTTTTATAGAAACCTCAAAATATTTTCTTGAAATCAAAATTTATCTTGCAAGGTAGCATTTGAATCCATTAAGGATAGATAGCCTGCAAACATATGGATTGACTTTCTCATGAAATGTACATGAATTTCGATATTAAGGGGGCACATACTTCAGAAAGATAATTTGGCCTCTGCTGAAACCAGAATATTTCAGAAATCCTTCCAGAGACATTGCCAAAGCCCGGAACCACTAGACTCTTCCATCCCGAGCAGCTTCCACTTTAGCCTGTGTCTCCAGCAGCCTGGCCAAATGAAAGAGAGAACTCAGCATCTTTTGAGGGGGACAGTTGCCAGTCTCAACCCTGGAGATATGTTCAAGGGCTTCCAGCTGACCTTCTGAGCCAAGAGTACAATTCAAAAATGCCAGAGTCTCTTAGGTATCTGCTTCGGGTTACTTTGAGAGACGGTGATGTGAAAGCTGTTAGGCTCTGAACAGGATCTGTGCTGTAGACTATTTGCAAAAGCCCCAATTCCTTCTGCTGGGGCCAGGTTCTTCCTACCCCAGACCGTCTGTGCGAGAACAAAAAACAAGAACTATTGTCAAATTAACAGCTCTCCCCCCAAAACTATGGCAGGTGGCAAGATTCTTGGCCATTGAGTTCCAGCCAAAACATGTCGCATTTATTTTCTCCTGGGAGAGGCTCTGGAGACCTGCTGTGAGTCAGAATGAGGGGGTGGCAGCAGAGAGTAACTGTTGCTTGAGCATCTTGTCTGGTGCTGATGAGAATTAGTCAATTCTTGGAAAGAGCGAAGAGCTTTTCTGCTCTGCTACCCACTTCCAGATTCTCCCCTTGGCTTTGAGATGCATAATTAGCCATCTAATGTAATTCACTTTATTTGCCTCAATACATAGATGTTTACTGAATTTCTATTCAGTATCAGGTTCAAGGCTATGGTTTTTCCAGTAGTCATGTATAGATGTGAGAGTCGGACTATAAAGAAAGCTGAGTGCTGAAGAATTGATGCTTTTGAAATGTGGTATTGGAGAAGACTCTTGAGAGTCCCTTGGACTGCAAGGAGATCCAAGCTGTCCATCCTAAAGGAAATTAGTCCTGAATATTCATTGGAAGGACTGATGCTGAAGCTGAAACTCCAATATTTTGGCCACATGATGGGAAGAACCAACTCATTTGAAAGGACCCTGATGCTGGGAAAGATTGAAGGTGGGGGCGAAGGGGATGACAGAGGATGAGATGGTTGAATGGCATCACCGACTCAATGGACATAAATCTGAGTAAACTCTGGGAGTTGGTGATGGACAGGGAGGCCTGGCATGCTGCAGTTCATGGGGTTGCAAAGAGTCAGACATGACTGAGCAACTGAACTGAACTGAACTGAACCAGGTTCAACACTGGACTCTCAAAAGAGATAAATACATTCAACTCATTCACTCTTCTTAGAGGACTTACAGGTTAGTGCAAAATTTCCCTGAGTGTGTTTACAGAATTTTAGTCCCTGGAGATGGACTATTAAAATACTGTGTCGTGTCTAAAAGTCTTAGAAAATGTTGAATTCTCTGTCCTTCTTCAGGGAGATACACAATACATGGTCATCGTATTAAGGTCTTTGAGGGACTTCCCTGGTGGCACTTGTGGATAAGAATCTGCCTACCAATGCAGGGAATATGGGTTCAATCCCTGATCTGGGAAGATTCCACATGCTGAGGAGCGACCAAGTCCATATGCCACAACTATTGAAGCCGGAGTGATCTAGAGCCTGGGCTCCACAAGAGAAGCCACCAGTGAGAATCCTGCCTGCAGCAACTAAGAGTAGCCTCTGCTTTTTTGCAACTAGAGAAAAACCCACGCAGCAACAAACTATTTAGCATAGTCAAAACTAATAAAACAAAGATGAAGTCTTTGAGAAGTTCTCCCAGTAAAGTAACTAGCTTAACTTTAACACGGCTTTCTCAGTTTCTCAATGACTGATAACAGCCCTCTCACTTTATTCCCTGTGATGGTTTGTCACAGAAACTTTGCAGTGCAAAGCCCAGGGCAAAGAGCCAAAATTACACTTTTTGTGAGACAAGTGTGATATTTAAAGCAAATCACAAAGTATGGAGTTAGCACAGAAAGGAAAAAGTAGGGAATCAGAAGGACTCTCTTGAAAAGATGATACTGTAAGTTGCTTTTGATAGATGAAGGCTATGATCTGAATTGTGTCCCTCCTACCAAATTTATGTTGTATCCTAACCCGCAGAGGTGATGGTATTGGTAAGTGGGACCTTTGGGAGGTATTTCGGTCATGAGGGTGGCGCCCCCAGGAACAGGACTAGTGCCCTTATAAAAGAGACTCCAGAGAGCTCCTAGCCCATTCCTTCATGTACAGACAGTGAAAAGCTGCTGAGTCTGAACTGGGAAGTGGTTCCTAAGCAAACACCACATCAAATCTGCTGACACCTTGATCTTGGATGTCTTAGCCACCAGTGCTGTGAAAAATCAATTTCTGTTGGTTGTAAGCCATCTAGTCTATGATATTTTGCTAAAGCAACCCAAACAGGCTGGGGTGATGAGTGAAAATTTTTCCAGGTAGAAAACATGAAACGGGTATTTCAGACAAAAAAATCATATGTGAGGATTTAGAATTTGCAAGAGCAACATTATCTCTCCTATGGCATGTATGTACATATGTTAGCTTTTTAGGTGAAAAGATGAAAAGAATAGCAGAGATGATGCTAAAAAGGGCTAGAACCAGATCTTGAGGTTCTCATATGCTATCCCATTGAGCTGTTGTTTGTTGTTTTAGTCACTAAGCCACGTCTGACTCTTTTTTGACCCCCTGGACCGTAGCCCACCAGGCTCCTCTGTCCATTGAACTTTCCAGGCAAAAATACTGGAGTAGGTTGCCATTTCCTCCTACAGGGGATCTTCCCAGTCCTGGGATCGAATCTGCTTCTCCTGCATCTTCTGCATTACAGGTGGATTCCTTACCTCTGAGCCAATGATAGACCATATTTTCCAAGTTTGAGTTTCTATTGTTTAATACAATGACCTTCATGTATTGTATAGGGAACTCTTTTCTACTGCATTTACTCAAAGTTACATAATCAGAATGTTTTCTTCTTCTTCTTCTTTTTTTTTTTTTTAAATGCAGTTCTCTGAAGACAGTGAGGGATGGCTTCCAGTGTTTAGGGACATCCACCTTCAAAGGGAACCTTTTGGTTTCTGGGACCAGGGAAGCAAATTTAATAGACACATCTTTCTTGATGATTCAGTGGTAAAGAATCCATCTGCAATGCAGGAAATGCAGGATACCATGGTTCAATTTCCGAGTTGGGAAGATCCCCTAGAAGAGGAAATGGCAACCCACTCCAGTATTCTTGCCTGGAGAATCCCATGAACAGAGGAGCCTGGTGGGCTACAGTCCATGGGGTCACAAAAGAGTCAGACACAACTGAGCATACACACACACACACACACACACACACACACACACACAGGACAAGCTGAGGGCATCGCAATAGTTTGTAATGGAAATGTTGAAGAGTGAGGCAGAGTGCAGTTGAGAATCCAATGGGTGAACTAGAGAGTATCCAGGAAGGGATGAAAACAATATGGTTATCCTACCTAAAGGAAAATTCAGTGACCACATGCTCTTTCAGGCACAAGGAATTCCAGAAAGTGTGGTGAGCTAGAGTCAGTTGAACTGGGGTCTTGTTTCAGCTTGAACATAACTGGCTATGCAATGTTGGATAAATGGTTTCCCATAAGGTGGAGGGGTTGGACTATGAAACTTAAAGCACATTTCAGCTCTCAAAAAACTGGTAATCTTTTATCAGAAACTGGTGCTCAACATTATATTACAAGCTAAAAATAGATTATATTGAAATTAAGGAGATCACAGAAAAAGGGGGATATTCATTAGTTTTAATGAGCTAGATACCATTTTACACTTTGAAATAGATTTTTCAGTGAACCTCATATCAACTACATAAAGTTACTTTCATTCTCATTTTGCACATTAGTAAACTGAGTCTCAGAACGGTTTCCCCTAACTCTCACAGCTTTTAAGCAAGAGAGGTAGGTAGGGTTCAGTAACAGGTCAGGGTGATTATAAAGCTCTCTATTTGCATCACACTGTCCATCACCTTGAACTAAAATTTATTAAGTGCTCTGGAGTGGATTGAGTTATGGAATGGTCTGTCCTCCAAAGTCAAGAGGATACTGTTTTTAATGGAATGAGGGAGAAGATGGAAAATGTTGAAGCAAAGAGTTTCCTAACTGGGCTTCTCAGCACAGAGATGTGACATCATAAAGAGCCTGCTCTGCAAGGGGTAACTCATGGAGTCCAGCCATTTGGGGTAAACAGGGAGCAAATACAAGGGTAACCAGGTGAGCTGAGCCCATCTGCATGAACTAGCTGCCTCTTACCAACCTCTTTCACCAGTGTCAGATGGAGCTAGCTTCACCAGCCAGGTTCCTCTGTCCATGGAATTTTCCAGGCAAGAATACTGGAGTGGGGTTGCCATTCCCTTCTCCAGAGGATCTTCCTAACCCAGGGATCGAACCTGAGTCCTGCATTGCAGGCAGATTCTTTACCATCTGAGCCACCAGGGAAGCCCCACTTCAAAATGAAATTAACAACTTAGATATTTATTCTTCCCGCAAACTTTCATGGACCATTTTCCTTGTGGTGCCACATAGGCATTCCATCCAGTCCCACAGGAGACAAAGCTGAAATGCATTTTGTCTCTGCTTAAGAAGTTACAGTTGAATGGAGAAAGCAGACATTAATGTCACCATTATAAAAATGTGGTAATTGCAGGGAGAAGAGGAGAAACAAGATCTCTGTGACCCTTGAGAATTGCTCGAGGTAGTAAAGGGTATGTGAGAGAGGTGTCCTAGGCAGAAATAAGAGCTGCACTAAAGGCTCACAGATGTGACAGCTGATGGGGTACTCAGGAAATGGCAAAGAGTCTGATGCTAGTGAGTCAGAGTTCATGGGAGGAGAGGCTGGAAAGGTAGTTTGAAATTATATGGTAAATAGCTTTGAAAGCTAAACAAAGGAGCTAGAACTTTTTATATCAATCCTAAGGTTTTTTTCAAAATTAGAGATAATATTGTTTTAATGAAAATTATCTGAAAGGGAGCAAAGGGCAGCATTGGAAGGAGGGAGGACAGACTGAAAGGAAGTTTCTAGAGACCATCTAGGTAAGCAATGAAGACCTGAGCTTGAGGATTGGTGATGAGGCAGACAGCACAGAAAAGCTGGGGAAACAGGCAGTTGATCAGTTGATGAGCCCAGGTTAATGACAGAGCCAGTATTGGAACCAAGGTCTTGGCTTGCATTGTGTATGTGTGCACACACACACACACACACACACACACACTGAAGACAAAATATGTGCCAGGAACTGTGCTGGAAGCTGGGGAAACAGATAGACAGTCTCTGGCCTAAGTTGAGAGGAGAATGCAGAGAGATAAGAATCCAGGATCCAGTAAAGGCAGTAGAGGGCATTATAGGGAGAAGTAAGGGAGAAAGGCCGTTGACTTGGACTTAGAGGGCAGACAAGCTCCCCAGTGGAAAGGATGGACATCTCAGTGGAGTCTGGAGTAAGGAGTTGTAGTAGGAGAGTGGGGGGCAGCTAGGGAGGGGAGCTGGGATTCAAGTGGAGGGAATGGCAGCCATCTCGCCTGGCAGTCCAAACTCATCCATTGAAAGGGCATCCGAGTGCATTTGAATGTGTTCCTCACATAACGTTCCTGGTGTCTGAGATTCTATGGTGATTCCAGCTCATGAGACCTCAGGCCTCTGCTCACTGGAATGACCCACAAAGGATAATAGAAAGTCAGAATAGAAAAGATCTTTAAGGACCCCCATTTAAACCCCTCAATTTACAAAGCAGGTGAATAAAACCCTGGAAAAAGAGACTTTTTAAATATTATGCAGTGAGTTAGAACTGGAACCCAGATCAGTTGTTACCCAGTCCAATGTCTTTCCAACATGCCTTGCATGCTTTTTGCATCTGAGTTTAATGTCAAGGTCATTCTGTGTCCAAAACTTCTTGCCAAGGGTTTTATGTAGGTTGTTTTACCAATGTGTTCACTTATAATTATTAAGTTCTTACAGTTGTAGCAACCTCTGTTACCAGAATGCACAACATTCTTTGCAGTAATTCTATTCACTGCATTTCTTCAGGACTTACATTAATTCTCTCATCAGCTCGAGTCTTATTATTTTCAAGTTTTATTATTCTCTTCTTTCCTAAGGCACAAATGAGCTCAAGGGTTGAACTGCTTTATCATTCCAGATACTAAAACTTTCATTTCAGAAGTTTCTAGGCCAGGCACATTTCCTTCACTTCTGAAGGTGTGTGCTGCAGGCATGCTTCGGGGCACACACAGGACAGCCTTATTCATCCTGTCATCATCCACTTTCCATCTCAACCTAGAATCACACTCAGCCAGCACTTACTGAGCAGACTCCATGCTGGATGCTTCCTAGGCATCCGAGCCTCCTAAGAACTCAGTGTGCCATCACTACCCCATTTCCAAGTGAGATCAGCTATGAGAATACTTTCTTTCCCGGGACGATAGTGAGACCTGAGCGGTGCATGCTTCCTGTTCTCGAGTCCAGGAGATGAAGGTATTTGACTACGAGTTAAGAGAGAGTCATTCTCATCTGTGCCAATATCTTTGCTCAGAGGAGACCAGCCATCAATTAGTCCTGCCTCTGGACGCAGCTCTGCGTTTCCTCTGATAACTCAGCTTATCAAGGAAACAGGAGAAAGCCCTGGGCTCAGGGTGACTGGCAGAGGGTAACTTGAACGTGGGGAAGAGGTGGCAGCACCCTGCCTGGAGTTACGATCCAGAATAAAGATACGTGAGTCCTGCATGACTCAGCTCTCTGTGCAGGTGATGAGAACCTAAGGAGACAGGAGCTTATTTAAGAAAACATGCATCATTGATGTGGTTATTTTGGGAGATGAAAGAGGGTTTGAAAAGGAGAAACGTGTGAAAAGTATTCCAGCTGAGCAAGGGTGAGAGAAAACGAAGATTTCCCTTCATAATGGAACGGTGAAAAGCAACCAGTGTCCTGGTCTTTCAAGTCTCAAGGTTGGAAGAATGAAGTGTAGGGGGCAGATGTTGATGGCTCTTTGTGATTTAGGGATTGGGGGATTTGGGAAGGGATTTGCTCCCACATATCTTTATTGTTGCTAAGAGAAACCAGGCTCCATGGGGGACTGAGAATGGCGATTCCCCAGAGCAGCCCAAGCTTCCCCCGTGATGAGACGCATTGCTCATACCTCACAGCACAGTGAGAGCAGAGACTCTGTTTCCAATCACTTGCAGGAGGTCCATATGGAATGATGATCAGTTAGGGAGAGGGTGGGGTATAGAAGCAAGCAGACTTAATCTGGCTCTGCTGCCTTTAAAGCAGTTGTGTCAGCTGTAGGGCTGACACAAGTTCTTCCAACCTCATTGAAGTCCCAAGGGGCAGGAGGATGAGGTGAGTTTGAGTTGCGAGCTGACTCCTGCCTGCCCTGTTCTCTCCTGGGTTCTCACTACAGCGAGCTTCCAGGCATCCATGTCAGGCCTTGGACTACAAGTAGGAAAGGGGGCTCCAACACCTTGGATTTTATCTTGTTTTGTTTTTCCTGAATCTCTGATCCTTATTGGCTCCCAACCCTCCTGACTTCTTCTTTATTTATTTATTTTAAGATTTTTTTAGATGGGGACTCTTTTCAAAGCCTTTAATGAATTTGGTACAGTATTATTTCTGTTTTATGTTCTGTTTCTTTTGGCCTTGAGGCATATAGGATCTTAGTTCCGTTATTAGAGATTGAATTTGGACCCCTTGCATTGGAAGGTGAAGTCTCAACCACTGGACCCCTAGGGAAGTCCCTCCTCCTGACTTTTAATATCATCAACTGTTTATGTAGCCAATACATATTTATGAGGCTTTTTCTAGGTCTCTGTACTCTCATCTGTATTGCATCCCCCATTTCCTACTCATTCAGTTTCTTTCCTCTCTGACGCTCAGCCCATGGAGACACTTCTTGCTCACCATTTGGATTTCCCTTTTGGTTAAGCCACCTGGATCACATGTCTCAAGGTCTATTGGCCTCGGACTGCACACTCACATCCCCTATGGGGAGCATCCTCCCCTTCCCCTGGACTTGTCAAACTTCTAATCTTTCACATGCCCTGGTATTTTCATCTTGTCCTCCGTTAGCCTAGAAAACATCACTGACTCCACTGCTTCAACATGACAATTTCTGAAGTGTCTTCTGAGGTACCTTAGTTGATGGGGTTCCAACACAAATTTCAGCACAGTACTTTTCCATTCTCTATAGCTATTGAGTCCATCTTAGGTTCCACATCCTAATGGATTCTGTGGAAACAAAGATGGGCAAATTACACATGTCCAATAACCTCATGGAATTTACCACTTATCATGGAAGATATCAAGAAATTAACACTTTTAAAACACGAAATCACTTTTAGAATCAAACCCCTTACCCACCAGAGGTGCTCAGAGGGCTCAAACAAACCCTGTGTGCACCAGAATCCAGAGACCCCCACAGAGACTGAGCCAGAAGTGTGTCTGAGAGTCTCCTGAGAAGGTATGGGTCAGCAGTGGCCTGCTGCAAGGGCAGGGGCTCTGGGTGCAGCAGACCTGGGTGTGGCATAAACTCTCTTGGAGGAGGTCGCCATTAACCCCACCATAGACCCACCAGAACTTACACAGGACTGGAAAACAGACTCTTGGAGGGCACAAACAGAACCTTGTGTGCACCAGAACCCGAGAAAGGAGCAGTGACCCCACAAGAGACTGATCCAGACTTGCCCGAGAGTGTCCAGGAGTCTCTGGCAGAGGCGTGGGTCGGCGGTGGCCTGCCGCAGTGTCGGGGACACTGAGTGTGGCAGTGTGTGCATGGGAACTTTTAAAGGAGGTCACCATTATCTTCATTACCTCCACTATAGTTTGGCCTCAGGTCAAACAACAGGGAGGGAACACAGCCCTGTCCATTAACAGAAAATTGGATTAAAGATTTACTGAGAGTGGCCCCACCCATCAGAACAAGACTTTTCCCCGCACTCACTCTCTCCCATCAGGAAGCTTCCATAAGCTCCTTATCCTTAGCCATTAGAGGGCAGACAGAATGAAAATCACAATCAGAAAAAACTAACCAAACTGATCACATGGACCACAGCCTTGTCTAACTCAATGAAATTATGAGCCATGCTGTGTAGGGCCACCCAAGATGGACTGGTCCTGGTGGAGAGTTCTGACAAAACATGGTACACTGGAGAAGGGAATGGCAAGCCACTTCAGTATTCTTGCCTTGAAAACCCCATGAACAGCATGAAAAGGCAAAAAGATAGGACACTGAGAGATGAAATCTCCAGGTCGGTAGGTGTCTAATATGCTACTGGAAACAGTGGAGAAATGACTCCAGAAATAATGAAGAGACAGAGCTAAAGCAAAAGCACCACTCAGTTGTGGATGTGACTGGAGATAGAAGTAAAGTCCGATGCTGTAAAGAGGAATATTCCATAGGAACCTGGAATGTTAGGTCGCTGAATTAAAGCAAATTTGACGTGTTCAAACAGGAGATGGCAAGAGTGAAAGTCAACATTTTAGGAATCAGAGAACTAAAATGGACTGGAATGGGTGAATTTAACTCAGATGACCATTATATCTACTACTGTGGGCAAGAATCCCTTAGAAGAAATGGAGTAGCCATCATGGTCAACAAGAGTCTGAAATGCAGTACTTGGATGCAATCTCAAAAATGACAGAATGATCTCTGTTCGTTTCCAAGGCAAATCATTCAATATCACAGTAATCGAAGTCTATACCCCGGCCAGTAATGCTGAAGAAGCTGAAGTTGAATGGTTCTATGAAGACCTATAAGACCTGCTAGAACTAACACCCAAAAAAGATGTCCTTTTCATTATAGGGGACTGGAATGCAAAAGTAGGAAGTCAAGAAACACCTGGAGTAACAGGCAAATTTGGCCTCCGAGTACAAAACGAAGCATGGCAAAGCCTAACAGAGTTTTGCCAAGAGAACGCACTGGTCAAGGGACACTCCCTCTTCCAACAACACAAGAGAAGACCCTACACATGGACATCACCAGATGCTCAATACCGAAATCAGATTGATTATATTCTTTGTGGGCAAAGATGGAGAAGCTCTATACAGTCAGTAAAAACAAGACCAGGAGCTGTCTGTGGCTCAGATCATGAACTCTTAATAGCCAAATGGACTTACATTGAAGAAAGTAGGGAAAACCACTAGACCATTCAGGTGTGACCTAAATCAAATCCCTTATGATTATACAGTGGAAGTGATAAACACATTCAAGGGATTAGATCTGATAGAGTGCCTGAAGAACTATGGACAGAGGTTTGTGACATGGTACAGGAGGCAGTGATCAAGACCATTCCCAAGAAAAAGAAATGCAAAAAGGCAAAATGGTTGTCTGAGGAGGCCTTACAAATAGTTGAGAAAAGAAAAGAATCTAAAGTCAGAGGAGAAAAGGAAAGATATACCCATTTGAATGCAGAGTTCCAAAGAATAACAAGGAGGGATAAAAAAGAGCCTTCCTCAGTGATCAATGCAAAGAAATAGAGGAAAACAATAGAATGGGAAATACTGGAGATTTCTTCAAGAAAATTAGAGATACCAAGGGAACATTTCATGCAAAGATGGGCACAATAAAGGACAGAAATGGTATGGCCCTAACAAAAGCAGAAGCTATTAAGAAGAGGTAGCAAGAATACACAGAAGAACTGTACAAAAAAGATCTTCATGACCGTGATAACCATGATAGTGTGATCACTCACCTATAGCCAGGTGTGAATGTGAAGTCAAGTGGGCCTTAGGAAGCATCACTACGAACAAAGCTAGTGGAGGTGATGAAATTCCAGTTGAGCTATTTCAAACCCTAAAAGATGATGCTGTGAAAGTGCCGCACTCAATATGCCAGCAAATTTGGAAAACTCAGCAGTGACCACAGGACTGGAAAAGGTCAGTTTTCATTCCAATCCCAAAGAAAGGCAATGCCAAAGAATGTTCAAACTGCACACATCTTACGTGCTAGCAATTGCACTCATCTCACACGCTAGCAAAGTAGTGCTCAAGATTCTCCAAGCCAGGCTTCAAATGCATGTGAACTTCCAGATGTTCAAGCTGGATTTAGAAAAGGCAGACGAACCAGAGATCAAATTGCCAACGTCCATTGGATCATCAAAAAAGCAAGAGAGTTCCAGGAAAACATCTGCTTCTGCTTTATTGACTATGCCAAAACCTTTGACTGTGTGGATAACAGCAAACTGTGGAAAATTCTGAAAGAGATGGGAATACCTACCTGCTTCCTGGGAAATCTATATGGAGGTGAGGAAGCAACAGTTAGAAATGGACATGGAAAAACAGACTGGTTCCAAATAGGAAAAGGAGTACATCAAGGCTGTATATTGTCACCCTGCTTATTTAACTTCTATGCAGAGTACATCATGAGAAACGCTGGACTGGAAGAAACACAAGCTGGAATCAAGATTGCTGGGAGAAATATCAATCACCTCAGATATGCAGATGACACCACCCATATGGCAGAAAGCAAAGAAAAGCTAAAGAGCCTCTTGATGAAAGTGAAAGAGGAGAGTGAAAAAGGTGGCTTAAAACTCAGCATTCAAAAAACTAAGATCATGGCATCCGGTCCCATCAGTTCATGGCAAATTGTTGGGGAAACAATGGAACCAGTGAGAGACTTTATTTTCTTGGGCTTCAAAATCACTGCAGAAGGTGATTCGTGCAGCCATGAATTTAAAAGACGTTTACTCCTTGGGAGAAAAGCTATGACCAACCTAGATAGCATATTAAAAAGCAGAGACATTACTTTGCCAACAAAGGTATGGTTTTTCCTATAGTCATGTATGGTTGTGAGAATTGGAATATAAAAAAAGCTGAGTGCCAAAGAATTGATACTTTTGAACTGTGGTGTTGGAGAAGACTCGTGAGAGTCTCTTGGACTGCAAGGAGGAGATACCCCTCATCCAAGGTAAGGAGCATTGGCTGCGCTTTGCTGGAGCAGCTGTGAAGAGATACCCCATGCCCAAGGTAAGAGAAACCCAAGTAAGATGGTAGGTGTTGCAAGAGGGCATCAGAGGGCAGACACACACACTGAAACCATACTCACAGAAAACTAGTCAATCTAATCACACTAGGACCACAGCCTTGTCTAACTCAATGAAACTAAGCTATGCCCGAGGGGCAACCCAAGATGGGAGGGTCATGGTGGAGAGATGTGACAGAATGTGGTCCACTGGAGAAGGGAATGGCAAATCACTTCAGTATTCTTGCCTTGAGAACCCCATGAACAGTATGAAAAGGCAAAATGATAGGATACTGAAAGAGGAACTCCCCAGGTCAGTAGGTGCCCAATATGCTACTGGCGATCAGTGGAGAAATAACCCCAGAAAGAATGAAGGGATGGAGCCAAAGCAAAAACAATACCCAGCTGTGGATGTGACTGGTGATAGAAGCAAGGTCTGATGCTGTAAAGAGCAATATTGCATAGGAACCTGGAATGTCAGGTCCATGAATCAAGGCAAATTGAAAGTGGTCAAACAAGAGATGGCAAGAGTGAATGTCCACATTCTAGGAATCAGCGAACTCAAATGGACTGGAAGGGGTGAATTTAACTCAGATGACCATTATATCTACTACTGCGGGCAGGAATCCCTCAGAAGAAATGGAGTAGCCATCATGGTCAACAAAAGAGTCCAAAATGCAGTACTTGGATGCAATCTCAAAAATGACAGAATGATCTGTTTGTTTCCAAGGCAAACCATTCAATATCACAGTAATCCAAGTCTATGCCCCAACCAGAAATGCTGAAGAAGCTGAATTTGAACGGGTCTATGAAGACCTACAAGACCTTTTAGAACTAACACCCAAAAAAGATGTCCTTTTCATTACAGGGGACTGGAATGCAAAAGTAGGAAGTCAAGAAACACCTGAAGTAACAGGCAAATTGGCCTTGGAATATGGAATGAAGCAGGGCAAAGACTAATAGAGTTTTGCCAAGAAAATGCTCTGGTCATAACAAACACCCTCTTCCAACAATGCAAGAGAAGACTCTACACATGGACATCACCAGATGGTCAACACCGAAATCAGATTGATTATATTCTTTGCAGCCAAAGATGGAGAAGCTCTATACAGTCAGCAAAAACAAGACCAGGAGCTGACTGTGGCTCAGACCATGAACTCCTTATTGCCAAATTCAGACCGAAATTGAAGAAAGTAGGGAAAACCACTAGACCATTCAGGTATGACCTAAATCAAATCCCTTATGAGTATACAGTGGAAGTGAGAAATAGATTTAAGGGCCTAGATCTGATAGATAGAGTGCCTGATGAGCTATGGAATGAGGTTCGTGACATTGTACAGGAGACAGGGATCAAGACCATCCCCATGGAAAAGAAATGCAAAAAAGCAAAATGGCTGTCTGGGGAGGCCTTACAAATAGCTGTGAAAAGAACAGAAGCAAAAAGCAAAGAAGAAAAGGAAAGATATAAACATCTGAATGCAGAGTTCCAAAGAATAGCAAGAAGAGATAAGAAAGCCTTCTTCAGCGATCAATGCAAAGAAACAGAGGAAAACAACAGAATGGGAAAGACTAGAGATCTCTTCAAGAAAATCAGAGATACCAAAGGAACATTTCATGCAAAGATGGGCTCGATAAAGGACAGAAATGGTAGGGACCTAACAGAAGCAGAAGATATTAAGAAGAGATGGCAAGAATACACAGAAGAACTGTCCAAAAAAGATCTTCATGACCCAGATAATCACGATGGTGTGATCACTGACCTAGAGCCAGACATCCTGGAATGTGAAGTCAAGTGGGCCTTAGAAAGCATCACTACGAACAAAACTAGTGGAGGTGATGGAATTCCCGTTGAGCTATTCCAAATCCTGAAAGATGATGCTGTGAAAGTGCTGCACTCAATATGCCAGCAAATTTGGAAAACTCAGCAGCGGCCACAGGACTGGAAAAGGTCAGTTTTCATTCCAATCCCAAAGAAAGGCAATGCCAAGGAATGCTCAAACTACTGCACAATTGCACTCATCTCACACGCTAGTAAAGTAATGCTCAAAATTCTCCAAGCCAGGCTTCAGCAATATGTGAACTGTGAACTTCCAGTTGTTAAAGCTGGTTTTAGAAAAGGCAGAGGAACCAGAGATCAAATTGCCAACATCTGCTGGATCATGGAAAAAGCAAGAGAGTTCCAGAAAAACATCTGCTTCTGCTTTATTGACTATGCCAAAGCCTTTGACTGTGTGGGTCACAATAAACTGTAGAAAATTCTGAAAGAGATGGGAATACCAGACCACCTGATCTGCCTCTTGAGAAATTTGTATGCAAGTCAGGAAGCAACAGTTAGAACTGGACATGGAACAACAGACTGGTTCCAAATAGGAAAAGGAGTACGTCAAGGCTGTATATTGTCACCCTGTTTAGTTAACTTATATGCAGAGTACATCATGAGAAATCCTGGGCTGGAAGAAACACAAGCTGGAATCAAGATTGCCGGGACAAATATCAATCTCCTCAGATATGCAGATGACACCACCCTTATGGCAGAAAGTGAAGAGGAACTAAAAAGCCTCTTGATGAAGGTGCAAGTGGAGAATGAAAAAGTTGGCTTAAAGCTCAACATTCAGAAAATGAAGATCATGGCATCCGGTCCCACCACTTCATGGGAAATAGATGGGGAAACAGTGGAAACAGTGTCAGATTTTATTTTTTGGGGCTCCAAAATCACTGCAGATGGTGACTGCAGCCATGAAATTAAAAGACGCTTACTCCTTGGAAGGAAAGTTATGACCAACCTAGATAGCATATTCAAAAGCAGAGAGATTACTTTGCCCACAAAGGTCCGTCTAGTAGAGGCTATGATTTTTCCTGTGGTCATGTATGGATGTGAGAGTTGGACTGTGAAGAAAGCTGAGTGCCAAAGAATTGATGCTTTTGAACTGTGGTGTTGGAGAAGACTCTTGAGAGTCCCTTGGACTGCAAGGAGATCCAACCAGTCCATTCTAAAGAAGATCAGCCCTGGGATTTCTTTGGAAGGAACGATGCTAAAGCTGAAACTCCGGTACTTTGGCCACCTGATGCGAAGAGTTGACTCATTGGAAAAGACTCTGATGCTGGGAGGGATTGGGGGCAGGAGGAGAAGGGGATGACAGAGGATGAGGTGGCTGGATGGCATCACTGACTCGATGGACATGAGTCTGAGTGAACTCCGGGAGCTGGTGATGGACAGGGAGGCCTGGCGTGCTGCGATTCATGGGGTTGCAAAGAGTCAGACGCGACTGAGGGACTGAACTGAACTGAACTGAAAGGAAATTAGTCCTGAATATTCATTGGAAGGACTGATGCTGAAGCTGAAAGTCCAGTGCTTTGGCCACTTGATGGAAAGAACTGACTGGCTAGAAAGGACCCCGATGCTGGGAAAGATTGAAGGCGGAAGGAGAATGGGATGACAGGATGCGATGGTTGGATGGCATCACTGACTCGATGAACATGAGTTTGAGCAAGCTCCAGGAGTTGGTGATGGACAGGGAAGCCTGGAAAGCTGCAGTCCATGGGGTGGCAAAGAGTCGAACACGACTGAGGGGATGAACTAATACTGAACAATTTTTAAAGATTTTTTTTGATGTGGACCATTTTTAAAGTCTTTTTTGAATTTGTTACAAGATTGCTTCTGTTTTATGTTTTAAGTTATTTTGCATGCAAGCCATGTGGGGTTTAACTCACCCTCCCAGGGATCGACCTCATATCCCCTCTTTGGAAGGTGAAGTCTTAATCACTGCGCCCCCTTGGAAGTCCCCAAAAATTAACATTGTAAAGAGTATTTTGGAGAATATGGAAGAATGTTATAGAAGTGAAAAAGAAAGAGTGAATGTAGCAAATGTAACCTGAAAAGTCAGGAAAGCTGAGACCCAGGGCGTGAGCCAGCACTCAGGAAGCTGGGAGAGAGGGCAAGAATGCCAGGTGGCAGGGACCACATAGGGCAGAAGCCCATCCCTGGAAAGTGGAGAACATGCTCAGATGATGGAAGGTGGTGTAACTTGTGGATGCGTAGTGCTCTCAAAGGATGACCCGTGAGTGACTTTACAGCCCCATCTGAATACTCCTAAAATTACGAATGCTTGATCCTCAGCTCTAACTAATGACTGAATCATGCTCTGCGGTCGATTGATTGGAGAAATGGCTATTTTTCACTATTTCTTGAGTCTTTGATGTTTGCAGTGTGACTTGGTAGCTTTTCCCATTAAACAGTGGGGTCTCTGTCTCCACTCTTCGATAGGCCTTGTGACCCATTTTGGTCAACAGAATGAGGTGGAGGTGTTTTCAAACTTATTCTGAGCCCAAGACTCCAGAAGAGTCTTCTGGAACCCTTCCACCACCCTACAAATGAGAGAAGGTGTCTGCTAGAGAACAAGAGACCATGTGGAGAAGAGCTCAGTTGTCCCTCTGGGGCCATTCTAGATCAGCCTATAGTAAGCCAGCTCCTTAACACATAAGCAAGCCCAGCCGAGACTTGCAGAGCTGCTTACCTGACCCACCTGGTGACAGATGTATAAGTTCAGAGGAGAGAAGTGGCTTCAAATAATCATCATTTGAAAAATAATAACTGATTATGTATTAAGCCACTGGACTTGGGGCAATTTGTTATTTAGCAAACCTAACTGATATAGGAACTAAAAATATGGACAAAGGCTTTTGAGAGTGAAATAGACAAAAGTGACATCCTGTAGGATTTTGTAGGGCATAACGATATGGCACTTTATCTTAAGGGTGATGTGAAGCTATAGAAAAATGTTGAGCATGGGCAGGACCCAATTAACATTGTGTTATACAAACATGAGCTTGGCTACTCTGTGGAGAATGAATAGCAGGGGAAGAGGTTTAGGATGGATCAAAGTAGACAATTTAACTTGTAGAAGTTTTTTCCTTTTTTTCCTTTTTTCTTTTAAATATATACACTGAGATCTATGCTCTCTGCACTAGGTAATAGGGTTACAAGGAATCCTATTTGGTTCCAAGTCTAGAGGGAGAGATTTATTATGCAGTTTGACAAGTATGGGGGTAGGGCTACACTCAGGTGGTCATGGTAGCATGAAGAAGTAGCACCTAGCCCAGCTGGGAGGGAAATGAAGGATTCAGTCAAATTAGCTGAGGATGCCAGGAATATGGGGACACTGTTGTTTCCTAGAAAGATGAAAGAGCCTAAGCAGAAGTTAGTACAATCAATATATAAAGGTAAGGAGGGAAGCAGAAGGAAGCATGATGAGATGGGAATGCAGGGGGCAGTCATAGACTATTCCTTGTTACCTATTGAGGTTACAGATGGGGCAAAAATCCAACTGAAGCTAAGTGATAGGGGTTTCAGAGTCCTGAGATGTGCGTGGACTGGTGGATAGAAGAAGATTGGTTGAGAAGGGCAGGATCCCACTCTGGGATCCTTTAGGATAAGGTGTCACACGGCCAGCCTACCTGACACAGCTAAGGCAGAGCTGCTCATTACCTAGGAGGCTGGTGGGCAAGACAGAGAAGTCACCACTAGCCAGACAGCTTCCGACTGTCTTCTGGAAGCCGGCAGTCAGTGGAGGCTGGAAGGGAACATTTTTTGCTGAGGTTCCTCCCCCTCCTCCCCGGAGTGCTGGCATCCTGTGCTCCCAGCCTCCAGCTGTCTGTCTAGACGGAGCCCAGATTGGACCCGTGAGGTACTGAACACTGTGATCCGGGCCCACACATTCCTGGCCAACAGGAGGATGAGCACCGAGGACAGAATCCAGGCTAGAGGGGTTTGGGGGTCTCCTTGCCCTGGGAGCACCCTGGCACTTCCCACCCGCCGTGAAGGTTTCTGCCCACTGTGTTGTCATGTCTGCAAACCCACCTGGGTTCTCAGGAGTCCTTCCTCTCCTGCTCCTGCTGCCCATGTCTCAGACATCAGGACAAACTCTATTTTGTCACGGAGTCACCGGTCCCTGGGAAAGTCTCAAAGCTTCTATTAAAAAAAAAAAAAAAACAGTCGCTTAGTCATGTCCAACACTTTGCAACCCCGTAGATTATATGTAGCCCAGCAGGCTCCTCTGTTCATGGGATTTTCCAGGCAAGAACACTGGAGTGGACAGCCATTTCTTTCTCCAGGGGACATTCCTGACCTAAGGATTGAACCTGGGTCTCCTGCACTACGGGCAGATTCTTTACCATCTGAGCCACTAGGGATGCCCTGAAGCTTCTATCAGTAGCAATACTTTTCAAAGATTGAACGCTTACATGGACAAGAGTGGGACCCTCATGTTATCCTCTTGTTAGTCTACATCACACAGCAACTCTGTGAAGGACATTATAACTCTATTTTAAAGTGTTTATTAGGAAGGCAAAGCTTTAAGAAGTGAAGTAATTCATCCAGGATCACATAGCTACAGTTTTGGTGGAGTCAGGATTAGTACTACTTACCTTGACGTGGTGGGGGGGCACATTTTATTTATTAAACTACCTTGCTTCTGCTGTCCAACCTCAGCAGTTGCAGATGAAGACAAAAGGACCAGTTTGCTGAGATGTTGGCTGAGTCTAGATCCCTCAGTCTAGGCTCTGGAGTATATTTCCTTCTCCCTCGGGGTGCCCACATGTTTTCTTTGGTGCATTTCCCAGGGCACTACTCCAGGTCCTCCTCATGAAGCCTGGACCACACGAAGCCCACTGGAGATACCAGAGAGGGTCTGCAGACCGCTGGGTCTGATGCTCTTAGCAGAGAGAGCTGGTGCACAGGCAGGCAGGAGGCTCTGATGGAGAGCGGTGTGAGGTATACACTGCCACACGGAAACCCTTCATCCAGTATTCACACTGGCAGGACTCTGGGGCAGTTAGGACTGTAGGGTTTATTGCGATCACCTGAGCCTGGCTTTTTTCTT
Source organism: Bos mutus (assembly GCF_027580195.1). Taxonomy (NCBI): domain Eukaryota; kingdom Metazoa; phylum Chordata; class Mammalia; order Artiodactyla; family Bovidae; genus Bos; species Bos mutus. The sequence goes on from NC_091627.1 coordinate 21,254,287, forward strand.
TCTTTCCCACCTGCTACTCAAGTGATCTCTAGCTTAAGGGCTCAGAGACAAAAAGTCTGAAGGAAACTGACACCTCACCCCACTCCAAACACATACACAGTTCCTGATTTCTTGAGTCAATAACAAAGAGATTTTTTCCCCCTCCACGTCAGAATAAATGGAAGCAAAGAGCCAGTTCCTAGTTCTTCCTAGGTCGGGAGAGTTTCTTTCCTTTTTCTATAACTCTTGACCCTGCACCTTATCCTGGAAGTACTTGACTGACTTTAATGAGCTCACCTCTGTCACCTTCATCTTGTCCATGTCACTGGAGTTCTATGGAGTGAGAACTAGACCCTGTAGAAGACTCTTCTGTCTATTCTTCTGAGCACCTGCTACCCAGGGGCTCACCTGCCAGGGATCATGGACTCAAGGTGGGATCTGGGACATAATATGTTGGGCCAATGATCAATGAATGTGAGGCCCTTCTTTAAACATTAATGTGGCTTTTAAGAGCTGACAATAGAGCGTTAAACCCAGCTCAGCACTCATCTGAAGTTGGACACTCATGGAGCTGGCCCTGGGTGGAGCTGCAGACATGGAGCAGAGATGGAGAAGAGAGGAAAGGTGGGGCTGAAAGGACTTTACCTGAATATTACCATCTCTGTGCACAGAGCAGGGTGGTGACTCTTACCTTGCCAGATGGGCATTAACTATCAGTAATATACAGAGACATGTTAGATGCCAGTTAGGAGAAATTTCTTTTCCTAAGAAAGAATCTGATTCAAATCCCTGAGTCTGTAGAGGAGGAACATGAGGCCCTGAGAAGAAAAAGTGGATTATCTCCATTTATCCAGAAAACTCATTTGTGGTCGAGCAGGGGTGGGGAGACCAGGTCTTCTGGTTCTCAGTCTGGTGGCCTTTTCAATAAACCCTGGACCATTTCTTACTTCTTCAGCTGCCTTGGAAGTTTCCGGCTTGACTGATGAGGTAGGGCCTTGGTGCTCATCTACAGATGGCTCGGAGGCTGAGTCAACCGTCTGTAAGTTTGGCCTCCACTTCCTGCCCAGCTGCTGGTCCCATGACTGGACTGCACTGAATGCTAGCCTTCATCACAGGATGCTTGAGGAGAGAGTGTATCTTTCTCAGATGACTTCTCACGTGGTTTGTGATGAAGTGGCTTTCTCTGTGTACAGTCACTTTGTGGTCACCAGATGGCTGCTTTGGGCACGGACAAGCACTGGATCTGGTAGTAGTGTTATTCAAAGGCTACACTGCAGACCAAGGTAGGGTCCTCTGGATCGCTTTCCATTGAAATACCACTGACCATGGCTATGTCAGTGCTTCGCAGCAAAACACCCCCAGGTATACACTTTGGGGAACGAAAAACCCCTGTCATATTAGACATCATCATTCAGATACCAGAAGAAGGGCAAGGCTAGTATGATTTTATTGTAATTTTTCAGAAGAGAACACTGGCTTAGAATGACCTTACTACCTGCCAGGTCATATTTGTATATGTGGTAGGCATGCTGGCTTCTGAGAAAGCAGGGTAATCTTAGCTCTTTCCAATGGTTCAAATGGACTGTAATCTTGAGAGCAATTATCATGTCTAATTTAACTCTGTGGCTGCACAAAACAATCGTTAAATAAATTACTATTGAATGAACAAATGCATGAGTGAATCAATGACTCAATGAACAAATGAATGAGAAGCAAAAAAAAAAGCCTCATTTATCAGTTAGAACTCCTTGGTTGCAAGCATCAGAAACCTACTCCAGCTGAGGTAAGTGAAAAGAGTGTTTATTGGAAGGTTAGGGTGGAGCTCATAGGATGGGAGGGAAAATGAAAATCAGGCTGGAAAGGCAGAAACTGGCCTCAGAACAGAACCTGCTGGACGGGCTTGCCCCTGTGGCTACCACGTCTGGAACACACAAACCTCAATGTCTTATCTTTGGGGTTCTCTCTCTCTTTTGGTTCTAGCATGGGCTTACCTCCAGGCTGGGCCAGACCTCTGATTTTATCCAGTTGTGAAGAAAAGTTTCCCAAGTAAAAGCCAGGTTTAACTGCCAAAAATGTGCAATAGATTTGGGGGAATCAAGAAACACAGATATCCGCTAGTTAGCATCTTTAGAAACTTTTTCATGTGCAGCGTCATGACTTGTTTTTGCTGCTAAGAGCTTTCATCAGTCAATGAACGCAGTGTAAATGTTCAAAATAGGGTTAATACCACAGGAATTAGTATATCCTCTTCAAGCCCTTACTTCTATGAGTACAGATGCTTTCAGTAACTCCCTTCTAAGTACCAGGTCAGCTTCAACACCTGGCATTAGTGGCTAATTTCTGCAGTACTACTCATGAGTTAAGTTTAGGTGTTTTTATATCCTTGTATCTGTCTTATCTGGATTAGGGTAATATTTGTGAATGTACTAGATTTATTATCTAGTGTTCTATAAATGGAAATCAATATATCTTTTATATTCCCACTAAAAAACAGAGGACTTCATTTCCTCTATCAATTTAGAATAAAAAAATTATAAACAGTGAGTTCCACAAAGTCTGTTTAGCATAATCCTTAGCTCCCCATTCAGGCTCCTGGAGACTCTATTTCTGCTGTCCTGGTGTTTGCCTCCTACTTTTATTCTTCACTGGTCTCCTGACTAGTATCTTGCCAGAGAGCAAACTTATTTAGATGCAATACCTTTTTTGGATATATCTCAGGACAAAACTTCACTGACAAGATATAAAAAGCACAGGAATTAGTAACGCCATCATTCATCACTCAGAAGGAAATGTGTATAAGGCCATAAAAGAGCTCAAGAATTTTCCTTTCATTTCTCAAATGACTTTGTTGAGATGTTTATATACTTCCCACATCCTAAAACTCATATTTTGCTAAGAAATAAATTCTCACTTAAAAATACCATGAGAAAGAATCACTGACTTTTTCATGCAGGTGAAATTCCAGTGTGCTTCTATTTCTGTGAGTTTGTTTAGACGTATTTATGAAGGTCTTGATGGTGGGTCTAAGCTCTGGCCCTGGCTTGTGATGGGACCACCACACACTTAACTCTGTCTTAGTTTCTACATTTATAAATTGTGAACCATAATACCTACCTTACTTTTCTGTCTTTACTTTTTGTTACTATTTTAAAAATTGTGGTAAAATACATACACACAAAATTTCCCGCCCTAACCATTTAATGTGTACAGTTAGGTGCCGTTAAATACATTCACACTGGTGTGCAGCCATCAGCACCATCCATCTCCAGAACTTTTTTCATCTGGTAGAACTGAAGCTCTGCACCCATTAAACCATAAATCTCCATTCCTTCTCTCCCAATTCGCTGGCAACTACCTTCTACTTTCTGTCTCTGTGAATGTGACTACACCAGGTACCTCTAGTAAGTGGAATTACACAGTGAAGAGAAACTAAAAAGCCTCTTGATGAAAGTGAAAGAGGAGAGTGAAAAAGTTGGCTTAAAGCTCAACATTCAGAAAATGAAGATCATGGCATCCGGTCCCACCACTTCATGGGAAATAGATGGGGAAACAGTGGAAACAGTGTCAGACTTTATTTTTCTGGGCTCCAAAATCACTGCAGATGGTGACTGCAGCCATGAAATTAAAGGACACTTACTCCTTGGAAGGAAAGTTATGACCAACCTAGATAGCACATTCAAAAGCAGAGGCATTACTTTGCCAACAAAGGTCCGTCTAGTCAAGGCTATGGTTTTTCCTGTGGTCATGTATGGATGTGAGAGTTGGACTGTGAAGAAGGCTGAGTGCCGAAGAATTGATGCTTTTGAACTGTGGTGTTGAAGAAGACTCTTGCGAGTTCCTTGGACTGCAAGGAGATCCAACCAGTCCATTGTGAAGGAGATCAGCTCTGGGATTTCTTTGGAAGGAATGATGCTAAAGCTGAAACTCCAGTACTTTGGCCACCTCATGCGAAGAGTTGACTCATTGGAAAAGACTCTGATGCTGGGAGGGATTCGGGGCAGGAGGAGAAGGGGACGACAGAGGATGAGATGGCTGGATGGCATCACTGACTTGATGGACATGAGTCTGAGTGAACTCCGGGAGTTGGTGAGGGACAGGGAGGCCTGGCATGCTGTGATTCATGGGGTCGCAAAGAGTCAGACACGACTGAGCGACTGAACTGATCTGATCTGATCTGATCTGTCTTTTGTGACTCAATTATTTCATTGAGTGTAACATCTCAAGATTCGTCCTTGTTGTAGCATGTACTAGAATTTCCTTTCTTCTTAAGGCCAACTAATACTCTATTTGGATGTATACATTCACACCTTTTTATGTTTAATTAATTAATTTTTATTGCAGTATACTTGCTTTGCTTCCCAACGTTGTGTTAGCTTCTAGTGCATAGCCAAATGCATCAGCCATGTGTATACATATATTCCCTCCCTTTCAAATGTCCCTCCCATTTGGAACACCACAGAGGATGAAGTAGAGTTCCCTGTGCTCAACTATATGTTCCCATCAGCTGTCTATTTTACACACAGTATCAATAGTGTCTATGTGTCAGTCCCAATATCCCAGTTCCTCCCACCTATCCCTTCCCTCCATTTACATTTTAAGTAAGTAAATTTAGTCATCCATGTTGTTACTTGTTTTCTGGGTTTTATAGCTTTTCCTCTATAATAGCCACTATTTCTGCATTCCTTTATGTTTGGTGAATTTCTCATAGTGACACAATTTGTTTCCCTTCTCAGTTTTTTGTTTGTTTATATTCTGTACTTTCTTTGCAGTTACTATGAGGATTGTATATAACCTATTAAAATGACAACAGTCTGTTTTAAATTGATGCCAACGTTAGTTGCACACAAAAGCTCTATTCCTTTACAGCCACACGCCCTTTCTGTTATTGAGGTCACAGTTACATTTTTATATATGATGTAGCCATGAACACAGGTTTATAATTACTTTTTAAGCTTCTGTCTTTCAAATTCTGTAAAAGCACAGAAGTGGAATGACAAACTTAAATGACAAAATTACTGTTTTTATTTTTGCTCATGTATCTACCTTCACCAGAGAGCTTTCCTATATATTTTTACATGTTTTTTAAAAATTAATATGAAGTAAAATTAAGTATGTAGTTAATATCAAGTACATAGAAAGTATCTAACAAAACTGGTAACTTTTCAGTAAATACATTTGTCTGACTAATGTCAATGGAATGAATGATTGGATTTCTTTCTGCAAAGTCAGGCTTATGAGAGGCACAATAGATACAGTGAGTGGGATGTCTTTGACTACCTGATATAAATGTGGGCCAAATAGAAATCATAGTCAGTCACAGAATGGGTAGGTCAGGGATGTACCTGGACTTTTCCCCCAGAAAGTTCTATGGCCCTGGATGCTAGGTTTTAGCTTATCACATCGGTAAGGTCACTGGGGTTAAGCTTTAATTTTAGAAGATGTGACTTTAAATAGTTTTCCTTTTCCTTTCACTGTTTCAGGAAGTCTCGCTCTGAGTCAATGCCAAATGGGTTTGGTTTTCATCTTGAATTTTCCCGTAAAAGGTGGTGGAGGAGATGATTCATAAATCCTGTCCTGACCTTATTTATCTCATGCTCTAGCTGCAGCAGGTAAGCTGTTGGACTTTGAAGCAGGGATTGTTACAGAGATGCAAGTGTGGAAAGGAAAAAAGTGTGCACACAAAAGGGTTTAGGCAAAGGCATATTTCAAATTGCTCATGAACCTGTGTGGGCTGTAAAAACAGACGAAATGAGAAATGAGGATATGCATTTTAAAAAGTCAGAGGGTATAACATTATTGTTAAGGGTAATTGTGCACACAGTGTTTGGTGAAACCAGGGAAAGGTGCGATTGCCCTTGTCTGATTCATCTACTGCTGGGTTTACAAACACTGTAGGGGGCGAATGGAGAAAATACTTGCCAGCTACATAGAAAACAATGAGTTTTATAGTCATAGATTTTGTGCTTTTCTTGAGCAAATCTTTCTGTTCTTTTGTTCAATTGCTTATTGTGACATTAAATTGCATAGAAAAATGGAGCTGATGTCGGAGACCTGAGTTCTAACCCTAGCTTGCACACTCAGTACACAGTCCTAGGAAAACAGGTTCATTTCCAGGCCAAGTGTCTTCATCTGTATAGAGAGGTTGAGTTTTGGTATTAAAAAAATAATAATAATAAATGAGGTATCATATTTACAAATACCCGAGATAGCGCCATGTACTATTGTTTTTTAGTCGCTAAATCATGTTGATGCTTTGCGACCCCATGGACTGCAGCATGCCAAGCTTCCCTATCCTTCACAATCTCCTGGAGTTTGCTCAAACCCATGTCTATCGATACACAAGCGTTTAAGACATGTAGCTATTGTATAAATACTGTTTTTCTTCCCAAGTCACTCCAATTGCTTCCTCCCCTTTAAAGACACTTATTATAAATGTTTTATCTAATCATAAAATTTCCACCAGTGTTCTGGAACAATCTTCAATCCAGAAAAAAAAGGCCATCCATGAATCTCTCTGATTCTGTGGGAGACAGTCACATACCTTGTATTTTACAAGAAATGTGTTTTTTTAATTCTAAAAAAAATTTCTATTTTATAAATGTTTATATACATTTGGAAAGAGAGTTGACTTTAATCCACTTATCTGCACACAGTGCTAAGATTAGGTTGTCGGTTATATAAAAGTATTTGATTATTGTATTGAGAATATGGCATATTATGACAATCCTTGAATAGCTTAGGAAGAAAAAGCAATTATCATTGCTTTTTCCCCTTCTTCAATAATCACTTAAAACTGATGATTACGATAATTGACAAATCTAAATGTATGAAATGACACAAGCTCAATGCAACTTCATAAAATATGTAGGTCATGATTACTCTTTTATGAAGATACTGGAGCCTGTATATGACTTCTGTACAAATATCCATGATCCCTCTGCTGAAAACAAGAGGTTTTCAGGATCCATTGGAATTCATCTGATCCATTAGTATTTGATTTTAAGAGTTTAGAATGACAAGATAATTTCGAAGTCTCTACTCCTTCTGATTGTATTTGGACTCCTTCAATTAGACTCAAAAATATCTTCTTCATTTTTCTTTATCACATGACTTCTGCCTCACAGTTTACTGAGGAAAGAAGGCTCAATGAAAGCCATGGTGTCAGCAAGAAGTTGAATGCAATTATGTGATAACACCGCAATGCAAAAAGCAGCTGAACTCACTCTGCAAGTAATCAGAACTAGAAGACGCGACCTGCAAATTCTACCAGTTTCCTTTCACTAATGTATCAACTGTTTTAGTCACTGATTTCACACAGCCCTGAGTATTTTCCAGAGCTAAAACCATGAACATGCCACTAAAGATGGAAAGGATAAGGATAAGGATAGGAGGAGAGACGGAATGAGGGAAAAAGCATTAAACAAAATTTAAACTAGCTGCCTTATTTTAGGTGGAAACAAGATTTACTCAGTCATTGACAATATTATCTCCATTTAGGGTTCTCATACTTTGACAGTGGGCTATACTTAATCTTCATAATAAGCCTGTGATTGAGGAATCATTTATACAGAATAAGAAACCAAGTCTCAGGAGAGAAAAAGGGAGGCAAAAAAGCCTTTGCATAAAATCAGTCAAGCAGAACCTGGACTTAAACCCAGGCTTTTGGGTTCAACATTCTAGCCAAGTTACCTAGTTGTTTAATGGGACTTCAGCCATGTGCTGGGGTCTATGGAGACTCGGGATGGAAAAATCACAGACTCTCAAAGGCTTTACAGCAGGATGTAAAGATAAATGTAGAATATCTAACTGGAGACCTAAGCTTCTGTTTGACTCCACATGGATGCTTAATGCTCCAGGAGGAAAGGAAATTCTGCACCTGACGTGGTGCCGTGTGTTCTGGTGATGCTGCTGTGAAGCAAGTCATGGCCATTTTTCAGAGTCAGAAACTGAAACCCGGAAATTTTATCTAAGTTGCTCATGATTGTCTCAGACTAACCAAGTGGACAGATGAGGCGTAAGCATGGCAACATCCAAACTATCGCTGCTGACTGCAAGCCATGCGATATCTCACCTCTCCAGGCTCTGAGTCCCTCACCTTGGATTAGATTTCAAACTTGATGGTTACACAAGGCCAAATATCACATACTCATACGCATGTATGAAAATAAATGAAATGTTAAATATTAACAAACTGACCTTGGATCCAATCCTTTTCCTCTGTGCCCTTAGGTTTCATCATTTATAAAATGGCCATCATCATGCTGACTCCACAGCCTTTGGTGCTCAGGATCAATTCAGTGTTACATGCCTAGCACACATCTGGAAAACAGTGAAACTCATTAGCGTTTCTTTCCTTCCTTTCTGAAACCTGTGCATGTGGGGCTGCACTTCTCTTATAAGAATCACCTTGAGCTAAGACCAGCATGCTCTAGAAAGACTGAACTGCATCACAGCAGAATGGACTTGAGCTCATTGCACTGCAACTTCATGCTGCTCTAGGTGTATTGACACAATCCTTCAATAGTTGGGCTATTCATAGAACTATAGTGATAATAAGACTGTGCACTATTGCAGCAGCATTTGAGAATCACAGTAACAGTATCAGGGAGGACAGATGCTATTATTATTTCATTTTATAGATGGTCAAGACTCAAGGAAGCTATGTAATCTTTCCCAAGTCACAAGATATCAGTTCAGAATCCAGATCAGCATCCTCAGATTCCAAGTTCACCATCCCTGCCAGTTTACAACACAGCAGAGCACACACATCAAACCAGAAGAGACATGGGACCATTAAGAAAAACCAAGTGAGCAAGATTTTATTTAACCTTTGAGAAATGATAAAGGAAAGGTTTTGTTACAGGGCAGATGTCACCGCCAAACACGACAGAATGCTATTATTTTATCTCCAAAGCTGTGGAAGCTTCCTAGACAGCAAAGAGAAGCTGCTATTGTCTGGGAACAGGTGTCTGCCTGGCCTCTGCCTTCTGGGGACAGAAGTGTGCATGGAGGTCAGGGAGAGGACCCATTGTCAGCCGGAAGAACCATCGTTATTTCTGTTCAGAACGAAGTGAAAATGACATCTGTCAAGGCCATTAGTCTTTCAGATGTGGTTTGAATGAACAACACGTAATAAGGATAGGCTGACAACACTTCCCTGAAAATAAGAAATCCCAAGTTACAGAATATAGAGTTTTAGAGCTTTGTGGGGTCTCAGAACCCCAGGATAGGACTTGTAACTAAAAGAAAAATCGCAGCCTCGAGTTCATGCTGTGCCCTTTCATCCCCAAACCTCAGTTTCTGCAACTGTAAATGGATCTTTATAAAGATGGATAAGCCCATGCATATAAAAGCACATTGAGAAACAGGAAGTGCTAAGCAAATATGGGATAGTTTTTAAATTTTTATTTCTTTGATGGGAAAATAAATGATCAAGACTTATCCAGCTGTTATTATGAAAGAGATAGACAGGAACTCAGTATTCTAGAGTTTGCTACTCATTCCAAGACACAATATTGCCACAACAATTTAACCACCACTGCCTGAGGTCCTGGGATGGGTACTGGCATGAAGAGAAAAATCAGGAAAGCCAGTGTCTCTTCTCACTGCTGGAAGGGCTGAGCTGGGACAGCTATCTCTATCTCTCACTCAGCTCCTGATACTTACCTGTAACTTATCACCTGTGACATCTACCTATCAGAGAGTCTGGCCTGAGTAGAAGTGCTATAAATGTAGAATAAGTGGTTTTTACATTCCAAAAGCTCCTACTCTAGTTAAAGACCAAATTCAAATAGGTGCCGTAGTAGAGAAAACTGTGCCTTAGAGAACCACAGAGAGAAAACTCACCCTGATCTGCAAAAAAAAAAAAAAATGGCAGTGTTAATTGCACTGAGTGCAAAACACAGGAGTAGTGAAGGTGCTTATTAGAAGTTTAACAAAGGATCATGTAGCATGGAATGGGAATGTCTCCTATTGGGGACAGGAGAGACTGGGCTGTGCTCACAGCTATATCTGGTTGACAGCAGGGCAGGGGCTGAACTCAGCCTTGAGATAGGCAAAGGGCACTGCTGGAAAGAGAGGCACTGCCCAGCCTCATTTTTGTGCCACTCACAACTCCTTTGACTTCCTGGAACACACTGCTTCTGGTTTACTCCACCGCTCTTCGCTGTGTGTTACTTTCTCTACGTGGAATGACATTTCTCATCAGACACCACCCTTTCCCAGCACATACAACACTCACTCAAATTCATCCTTGAAACTGTACACACATGTTCCCTGTTTGGAGATACTGCTTCTTTGGCCCGAATATGTGTCTGCTGCTGCTGCTAAGTTGCTTCAGTCGTGTCTGACTCTGTGCAACCCCATAGACAGCAGCCCATCAGGCTCCATCATCCCTGGGATTCTCCAGGCAAGAACACTGGAGCGGGTTGCCATTTCCTTCTCCAGTGCACGAAAGGGAAAAGTGAAAGTGAAGTCGCTCAGTCGTGTCCCACTCTTAGCGACCCCAGGGACTGCAGCCTACCAGGCTCCTCCATCCACGGGATTTTCCAGGCAAGAGTACTGGAGTGGGGTGCCATCACCTTCTCTGGAATATGTGTCTACTGCTGTGTATATCCTGTAGAATCAAAACTGTTTCTTCAGATATTGGCTTTCCTTGATTTACCATGAAACCAGGGACAGTGCATTTCACTCCGGTACTGAGTGTAAAAGCCCAGGGCCTAACGCAGAATTGGTCCATAGTCACTGATTAGAAGAATGCAAAACAGAACTGATGGCTTGTTGCTTGAACCCTCACCTGCTGGTGATGGATGCGTCAGGTGGACTGCAATGGACAAGCTGCCCAGGCTTAGTTATGAGGCCTTTATACAGGCTCTGAGTACAACTTAAAGATTTTAACTTAATTTTATCTAAATGAATAGTCCTGCCTCTTGTTCTCCAGTTCAATAAATAGAACAATCTTTTTTTACAGACAACTTAGAAGGGGATTTAGTGGTTACGGCTTTGGTGATTTCCCACCTGTTAATGGATAAACAACAGCAGTCCTAGTGTGTCCTGGGCTGTGGGCACTGAATGGTAATTCTCAGGTTGCAGCTTCTGGCAATGTATTTACTCAGCTGCTAGTGGACCCAGCAGCTGGGATCGGGCTCCCCAGCCAGCTATAAGAAAACTACCAGGGACTCATTTATTTACTATTAAACTGTAACCACTTGGCAGGGCATCTGGTCCCACTTTTCTAGTTATGGTTGGGTGCTCATGAGACATGGTGGTTAGGAGAGCAGCTGGAATATTTAAGATGTCAAATAGGAAAATCAGAAGTTTGAAAATCTCAGCACAGTTTTTTTTCAGGGGGTTGGGTGTAGAAAGGGACGTTAGGTAGAATTAGAACATATCTGGAGTATCTAAGATTCTCTAACTTGGACTTACCTGGAACTCCTATCTGTCACAGCTATGTTTGCTTTTATAGAAAACGATTTCTTGATTCAGGGATGACAATGGGCAATCACAAGGGATTTTGTGGGTGACCAATGTATATAAAAATACCATATTTGAGTGAACAGAGAGGTTACCTAGTACAATGGGGGAAAAGGACTGATATGGGGTTTGACAAGTGTAGGTTTTCATCTTGATCTTTTCATTTAGTGCCATGACCTTGGGAAAAGTTTCTGAAATTCCATGCAGCTTAGTTTGATCATCTGTAAATTGGAGAGATAGGATCCACATCAGGGAGTGGTAAGGGTGGGTCTGAGGCTAAGTAGCATCTTGTCTGACCTGGGGTCATTGACTAGGGAGACACAGGTAAACGTGGCTGGAGTGGATTGATTCTGCCAAGAGCCACAATAACTGAAATACTTAAAAAAAAAAAAAATCTCATCACACCTATATATCTGGTTAAAAGTTAATGTGTTTCCTGGACAGTTTAGCTGAATATACAGATTATTTCCCCTTTTTCTTGTCTATCCATTTTTGTAGTGCAGGCACATGATGTCCAACAATGCACAAGCAGGATGCATCAGGAAGACTGCCCTGGAAAGAAAACCCGACCAGTGGGAGAGTGCGTTAAAAGGCGAGAGTTGATGGTGGCAAAAACAGGGAAAATGGCAGTGAGATGGATAAATTTTGATCAATAGCAATAGCAACCTTACTCTTTGGAGAATATTTTCTAGGTACTGGGAGCTGTGTTGGGCTTTCCAGGTGGCACTGGTGTTAAAGAACCCCCCTGCCAATGTAGGAGACTTAAGAGACCTGGGTTCAATCCTTGGGTCAGGAAAATCCCCTGGAGAAGGACATGGCAAACCACTCAGGTGTTCTTGCCTGGAGAATCCCATGGACAGAGGAGCCTGGCAGGCTACAGTCCCTGGGGTCACACAGAGTGGGACAAACAGGGGAAATGACAGTGAGATGAAGACAATTCTGATCAATAGCAACAGCAAGCTTACTCTTTAGAAAATATTCTCTATGTACTGGGAACTGTGTTAAGTGCTTTTCATATGTACTTTAATTTGACCTTTAGAAGAAGTCCCTACTGAAGAAATGACCCTCCCTTATCAGATAAGGAATTTGAAATTTAAATTTCTTTTCTGATTATGCACAGGTGAAAACATGAGCTGAGATATGAACTCAGGTATGTCTGCCTCCAAAGTCCTAGGTCTTTAAATAGAAATCTGTGCTTGACCTGATATATTTAGAACATGAGCAAGACAAAGAATTACAGAGGTTGTGAGATGTAGTTGATAAGCCAGTCCGTATCCACTTACACCTGTTACCCCTGGTCCTTGATTTTCTGTGGGTACATCAGCCCTAGTGAAGGCTTAGGTCTGTCCTGTTTTTTTTACTTTTGCCCACGTCCTGTGGCATGTGAGATCTCAGTTCCCTGACCAGGCTAAGTACCCTCTACAGTGGAAGCGAGGTGTCTTAGTCACTAGGCAAGTCTCATCTAGGAAGGGCTTATAAGCAGGTGACAATTTGGGTCTAGAGTGAAAGATGGAATCTTAGTCTCTCTCTATATATATAAATAGAGTTATAGGTGAGATTAACAGGGACGTTGAATCTGCAGAGACTAGAATCTGAATGGGTCCCCAGCAGTGGAATAGCATCTCCTGGGGAATGAGGAAAGGTTCCTATCCCATAAGACTCATAGGCAGTCTCAGAAAGGGTGAGGGGAGAGCCAGGACATTCCAGAGACCAGGGACAAGGGATTCAGGGAGGCATACACAGAAAAGATGGGAAGTGAAAGCAATCATTAGAAGGTCCTTGGTGAATAGCAAAGACTGGTAGAGCTAGACATCACATTTCAGTGTGCTGAAAAGTGAATGGAAAGTTAGACTGTAGACGCAACAAATGCAAGTGACCTTCTCAAGAGGTTTGTTAGTAAAGAGAAAGAAGGGCAGGGAAGTTATCTCTCATGTACTCTTGGGGAAGGTCACTTTTTGGTAAGGCTTTGCTTTCGTATGAAATGAGGAGAAGAGATGTTGGTGCATGGTTGCAGGTGAGAGGAAAGCTCTGATGAAAAGTGAGAGCTGAGTTGCTGCTCAGGACTGGGTCGGAGCCTAGGCAGAGGGCAGCCCAGACTTGTGCTGTGGGGGCCTGTCGGTCTCCTGGCAGACGAGTGTCCGGTTTGGAGCTGGGCTGTCTCAGGAAGGACTGCTGACACTTTCACACTGAGATGACTTGCAGGAAAAAAAAGAAAAAGTGAGAGAGCTGAGAGAGAAGGGAGTGTGTTTTAGAGGAAATGTGAAAGGGGTGGCAGCTGAAAGAGTTCATGGGAGCAGAACCGTCTCTGCAGTCTTGAGTACACAGTCTGTTGTTATTGTTTAGTCGCTATGTTGTGTCCGACTCTTGCAACTCCATGGGCTATAGCCTGCCACGCGCCCCTGTCCATGCGATTTCCCAGGCAAGAATACTGGAGTGGGTTGCCAGGTCCTTGTCCAGGAGATCTTCCCAACCCAGGGATCTAACCTGCATCTCCTGCATTGACAAGTAAGTTCTTTACCACTGAGTCATCAGCGAAGCCCACACGATCCGTTTGACCTAAGCTATGTTTCTTCCACTCCCTGGACACCATTTTCATTATTTATACCCCGAAGTCTTTGGGCTATGATCTCCCGTGTCCCCTCTGCTCTGGGACTGTCTAGATCCTGTCACGTGCAATTAACCTTGTCTTAGTCTAGTTCCATCATAGAGATGCTTCCTGATGAACTCTGACACCACCCCAGAGAAAATGTATGCAGATCTGTTCCCAAACCCCAATGCAGTGAGCTCCTCGAGTTCCCTCTGAGTCATCTAACTAGAGGGTGTGAGTGTTTGGTATATTTCTCCACACTGGACATCTGTGAAAATAAGATACCTCTTCAAAATCTACCAGAACAGGGTGGAATTACTGAAAAGAAGGTCTGATTCCTCAGCACATTCTTTTTTCCCAGTTTTAGACAATGTTGTTCCCTGAGGTTACATAAGAAAAAAAGGGAGTATTTCAGAGTAAAGGTTAAATAATCTTAATGCCCCTTGGAAGCAATGAATATGCAGAAAGTGGAGAAGGCAAAAAATCAGAGTTAGTCAACGTGTGCTATTTGCCAGCTACTTGTGCTAAAAGCTTTAACTACTTTTCAGTGAATCCTTGCATAATCCCAGGAAACTGATATTATGTTTATTGTACAGACAAGGAAACTGAGACTCAGAGAGGTGGGGCCATTTTCCAAGGTTCCCTCCAGATAATAAGTAGCAAGGCAGTTATTTTGGCTTGGTGGTAATCTTTCCTAACTTGTAAGTCAGTATGTTTCCTGACACAACTCACATCCTCACCATGGCACCAAAGACTGGATTCATATAACCCTCGCCCTCTGTTTTTTTAAGCTATTTTAAAAATTAAAGTGTAGTTAATTTATACTTCTGTGTTAGCTTTGGGAGTACATCACGGTGACTCTTTTCCACTATAGGCTACTACAAGATATCGAATACAGTTCCCTGTGCTGTATGGTAGATCCTTGTTGTGTATCTATTACCATTTTATATAGCAGTGTGTGTATGTTAATTCCAAACTCCTAATTTATGTCCCTCCACCCTACCCCTGCTATCCCCTTTGGTAACTATAAGTTTGTTTTCTATATTTGGGAGTCTATTTCTCTTTTGTAAATAAGTTCATTTGTATCATTATTTTAGATTCCACATATAAGTGATATCATATGATATTTTTGTCTGATTTAATTATTACTTAATTTAATTAATCTGTAGATCCATCCATGTTACTGCAAATGGCCATTATTTCCTTATTTATTTTTTATTGGCATATAGTTGATTTACAGTGTTGTGTGAATTTCGGGTATCCACGAAATTCCACTTTTATTAAAAACTATTTTAGAGCTTACTGATGAGTCATCTGGGTTTAGAGTTGTCTTTGTGAGAAGGTTTTTAATGTTATATTTAATCTCTTTAAAATGTATGGACTCTTTGTATTTATTTTTTCTTTCTGTGTCAGAATTATAAATCTGTTTAGGTCTTTGTTTATTTTTCCAAAATGTTGAAGTTTTTCAAAATACCTCTAGATATGTTTTTTTAAATTCTGTAGTATCTGTAATGTTCGCTTTTTCTTCCTAATAAAGTGATGTTTTTGTCTATTTTCTTAATCGGTTTTTCCTGGAATTTCTCCATTTATTAATGTTTAGATTTTATTTCTCTCGTATGTCTGTTTTTCTTAAATCATTAACCTTCTCCTCATATCCTTACTGTTTGTTTTCTTTTACTTTTTTTGTGCTTTGTTATTTTTGCCTAATATCATGAAATAGATATTTAGAAAATATTTATTTTTCTGCCTTTGTTTTTTTCCAATATATTTATATAAGCCTATAATGGACTAGATCTGATAGACAGAGTGCCTGATGAACTATGGACGGAGGTTCCTGACATTGTACAGGAGACAGGGATCAAGACCATCCCCATGAAAAAGAAATACAAAAAAGCAAAATGGCTGTCTGAAGAGGCCTTACAAATAGCTGTGAAAAGAAGAGAAGTGAAAAGCAAAGGAGAAAAGGAAAGATATTCCCATTTGAATGCAGAGTTCCAAAGAATAGCAAGGAGAGATAAGGAAGCCTTTCTCAGTGATCAATGCAAAGAAATAGAGGAAAACAACAGAATGGGAAAGACTAGAGATCTCTTCAAATTAGAGATACCAAAGGAACATTTCATGCAAAGATGGGCTCGATAAAGGACAGAAATAGTATGGACCTAACAGAAGCAGAAGATATTAAGAAGAGGTGGCAAGAATGCACAGAAGAACTGCACAAAAAAGACCTTCACGACCCAAATAATCACGATGGTGTGATCACTCACCTAGAGCCAGACATCCTGGAATGTGAAGTCAACTGGGCCTTAGAAAGCATCAGTATGAACAAAGCTAGTGGAGGTGATGGAATTCCAGTTGAGCTATTTCAAATCCTGAAAGATGATGCTGTGAAAGTGCTGCACTCAATATGCCAGCAAATTTGGAAAACTCAGCAGTGGTCACAGGACTGGAAAAGGTCATTTTTCATTCCGATCCCAAAGAAAGGCAATGCCAAAGAATGCTCAAACTACCGCACAACTGCATTCACCTTACATGCTAGTAAAGTAATGCTCAAAATTCTCCAAGAAAGGCTTCAGCAATATGTGAACCATGAACTTCCAGATGTTCAAGCTGGTTTTAGAAAAGGCAGAGGAACCAGAGATCAAATTTGCAACATCTGCTGGATCATGGAAAAAGCAAGAAAGTTCCAGAAAAACATCTATTTCTGCTTTATTGACTATGCCAAAGCCTTTGACTGTGTGGGTCACAATAAACTGTGGAAAATTCTGAAAGAGATGGGAATCCCAGACCACCTGACCTGCCTCTTGAGAAACCTATATGCAAGTCAGGAAGCAACAGTTAGAACTGGATATGGAACAACAGACTGGTTCCAAATAGGAAGAGGAGTACGTCAAGGCTGTATATTGTCACCCTGCTTATTTAACTTATATGCAGAGTACATCATGAGAAACGCTGGGCTGGATGAAGCACAAGCTGGGATCAAGATTGCTGGGAGAAATATCAATAACCTCAGATGTGCAGATGATACCACCTTTGTGGCAGAAAGTGAAGAAGAGCTGAAAAGCCTCTTGATGAAAGTGAAAGAGGAGAGTGAAAAAGTTGGCTTAAAGCTTAACATTCAGAAAATGAAGATCATGGCATTTGGTCCCATCACTTCATTGGAAATAGATGGGGAAACAGTGGAAACAGTGGTTGACTTTATATTTTTGGGCTCCAAAATCACTGCAGATGGTGACTGAAGCCATGAAATCAAAAGACGCTTACTCCTTGGAAGGAAAGTTATGATCAACCTAGATAGCATATTCAAAAGCAGAGATATTACTTTGCCAACAAAGATCTGTCTAGTCAAGGCTATGGTTTTTCCAGTGGCCATATATGGATGTGAGAGTTGGACTGTGAAGAAAGCTGAGCACTGAAGAATTGATGCTTTTGAACTGTGGTGTTGGAGAAGACTCTTGAGAGTTCCTTGGACTGCAAGGAGATCCAACCAGTCCATTCTAAAGGAGATCAGTCTTGGGTGTTCATTTGAAGGACTGATGCTGAGGCTGAAACTCAGATACTTTGGCCACCTGATAAGAAGAGTTGACTCACTGGAAAGACCCCGATACTGGGAAGGATTGGAGGCAGGAGGGGAAGGGGATGAAAGAGGATGAGATGGCTGAATGGCATCACCGATGCAATGGACATGAGTCTGAGTGAACTCCGGGAGTTGGTGATGGACAGGGAGGCCTGCTGTGCTGCAATTCATGGGGCCCAAAGGGTCAGACACGACTGAGCGACTGAACTGACTGACTGATAAGATGCTCAGTTCAGCTTTAGCTACGTCTCACTAGTTTGCTTTGCCACAGTTTTTTTTTATCACATTATTCAAGATGTTTTAATAAACATCACAGCTTCTTCTTTGACCTACAGCTCCTCACAGAATACTTCTTATTTTTTCAATATACGTGAATTTTGGTGAAATTATCTCCTAGTCATTGCTACCTTAATTGCACTCTCTGAATTGCAAGTTCTCTGAATAATTACCATTCTTTTAAATGTGACAAGATTTTATAGCCCAGCTATAGTGAATTTTTAAAAGTATTCCATGAGAGCTAAAAGGAGTATTGCATAATAAATGGGTGACAATACTTGGTTAAAGTTTCTAGTTCTGACTGCAGCAGGCTAAGAGCCTCATTTATGTCCAAAGGCAACCCATATCCTCCTGTGTACTGTGCTCAGCTGCTAAGTCGTGTCCGATTCTTTGCAACCGCGTGGACTGTAGCCCACCAGCATCTCTGTCCATAGGATTTCCCAGACAGGAATACTCAAGTGTGTTTCCTTTTCTGAACTAGACAGAAATCATACCAGGAAAAAAAAAATCCCTTATTTTGGGCTTGAGGTGACAGAAGGGGGCTTATAACTGAAAGACAAAATAGGAAAAATTCTTCGTTTTATTTTTCCTCTCTTGATCCATATCCCTGGCAAACCCTATGTTTATATATGATAGAAAGGATGCTATTTTACATTTGAAGCACATTTTAAAGCCTTTGTTGAATTCATTCCTGCTGGAAAATTGCAGATAACAGTATTTGTTTTGTATTTTTAGAAGTTGAAATGTAGGGAGTGTGGGTGCCCTTGTCAGTGACATACATTGCTCACAGAACCAATTTTATTTCAATTAAATTAAGTGAATGTTGACTTACAGACTGCATGCTTTATCCTAAAATTACAGCCTTCATTAATAAATCAAACTCATAGATTTCAAGGTTTTTAGTTGAAGGAAAAGCTGTTTAGAAACAGAAGTGGCTAGACCTTCCAATTACAGCTCTTCTTCAGAGCACCCTCTTTACCCTGGGAATCTGTCGTAATTACCACCTTTGCCAGTGATCAGCCTCAGAGGTTTGCAGCTTCGCCTGGGCCAATGTAGGAATATGCATGGAATCTAAATTCCCTTCAGCACAGCTGAGATAAGAACAATAGTCAACAAAGCCATGTTGAATTATGTGAAATCTGACAATTTAGCTTATAAGTCTCCTCTTCTCATCTGGGGTCCACATTCTACCCAGTCCTGTCTGGCACAGGTCAGGGTAAATCCCTAAGGAGGGCAGGATGGTAGCAAGCCAGATTCAGACTCAGGGCCTGATCTCACATTCCCCTGATCCATGTACATTTTCAGAGATCTTTCCTTTCATCCTTCCTCCTGTTGCTGAATCCTCTGAGCACCCGCCTAATGGGAAACAAGGAGTTGCTGGAGTAGTGTACTATAGAAAATAGGGCAAAAGCAGAAACCATTATAATGCAACATAATCAGCCTGTCGCATATTTTAATTTGCTGCCTAAGATCAGGAGTCTCTTTTCTTGCAAATGCTTGTGCAACAGACATTGGGGGTTACATGATGCCCTGGATTGAATAGGGTTCCCCCCAAATTAATGTCCACCAGGAACTTCAGAATGTGGCCTTATTTGGAAATAGATCTTTGCAGAAATTGAACCTTTGTTGAGATAAGGTATTTCTGTATTTGTGTGGGCCCATATCCAATGCATGGTGTCCTTATAAGAAGAGAAAACAGAGACACACAGACACGAGTAAAACAACATGTGATGACCCAGGCAGAGATTCGGGTAATGTTGTCACAGCCGAGCGGCCCCAAGATTGATGGCTGTTAACAGAAACCAGGAGAGACTGGAACAGAGTCTCCTTCTGATCCTCCAAGGAGGATCCCCCTTGAAGGGGATCCCCCTTGATTTTGTACTTCTAGCCTCTAGAATTGAGAGAGAATAAATTTCTGTTGTTTTAAACTACTAAGCTTGTCATAATCTGGAAGCCCTAGAAACTAGTACAAATTGAAAAATATTATTGAATTAAGAAGGGAAAAGTGAAAGGTTGGAGGAACTTTGTAGAAAATACTGTTGGATCCTACTTTATAATAAAACTGGCAAAGATTTTTGTATTATTACTCACAGATAAATAAGTACCTAAAATACTACTCTAAATATAGATATATTTATATTTAAAGAAAGCACTTAATATTTTTATCTGTAGATACAGTTTTTAAAATGTGAATTATTTCTGATTCATACAATTACTCTACAAAGACAAGCAGGTCATATGTTAGGAAGTCCATTTTATAGACATGTCAGATGATCCACAGGAAAGCAACTTGACCAAAGATCCCTTATTGAGTTAGTGACAGAGCTAGGCTAGAATCCCCATCTCCCAGCCCTCTAAATATTCTTTAAATAGTCGAGTAATCAGAATAATATTTTTATGTGAAAGAGGAGAGAATGGAGGATCAAAATCACAAGTGCTGCTGCTGCTGCTGCTAAGTCGCTTCAGTGGTGTCCGACTCTGTGCGAGCCCACAGACGGCACCCACCAGGCTCCCCCGTCCCTGGGATTCTCCAGGCAAGAACACTGGAGTGGGTTGCCATTTCCTTCTCCAACGCATGAAAGTGAAAAGTGAAAGTGAAGTCGCTGAGTCGTATCCGACTCTCCGCGACCCCATGGACTGCAGCCCACCAGGCTCCTCTGTCCATGGGAGTTTCTAGGTAAGAGTACTGGAGTGGGGTGCCATTGCCTTCTCCAAAATCACAAGTAACTGGCCCAAATTTCCTGAGTAGACATCACAGACAGAACTAGGAACAAAGACTTTCTAACCATTAGGGCTGTCTTCCCAGCTATTGTCTGTTGAATCTCCACTTGGCCTCTGTGTGTGTGTGTCTGTGTGTGTGTCTGTGTGTGTGTGTCTGTGTGTGTGTCTGTGTGTGTGTGTCTGTGTCTCTGTGTGTGTGTCTGTGTGTCTGTGTGTGTGTCTGTGTGTGTGTGTGTGTGTCTGTGTGTCTGTGTCTGTGTGTGTGTGTGTGTGTGTGTGTGTGTGTGTGTGTGTGTGTGTGTGTGTGTGTGTCTGTGTCTGTGTGTGTGTCTGTGTGTGTGTGTCTGTGTGTCTGTGTGTGTGTGTCTGTGTGTGTGTGTCTGTGTGTGTGTATGTGTGTGTGAAGTGAAGACATCAAGGACTCAGGTTAAACAGAATGATCCCTGTAACTGCTTATTAGTGAATTCTATAGCATAAGGGAAAAATGAGGAGGAAAGTCTGTTGTTTTTGATTGTCTTTTGATGAAATACTCCAGATTTCATGCAAATAGTTTAGGTAAATCAATCAACACAGAATTAGTACGGTTAAACTGGAAGTCAACTATAATTAACCCTATTTTATAACTACTTTGTGCCATTTTACTTAAAAAGCTTTAGTTTAATCTCTCCACTAACAGAGGTGAATCATATATCTTTGAGATGTTCAGAGACTGCTTAGAATTCATAAAAACCTCAACTGAGAAGGCACCTCAAAGGCCTTCCATGGGGCTTCCCTGGTGGTCCAATGGTTAAGAATCTGCCTCCAACGAAAGGAACATGGGTTTAATTCCTGGTTCAAGAACTAAGATCTTCCATGCTGCAGGGCAACTAAGCCCGAGTGCCTCTACTACTGAACCTGCACTCCCTGGAACCTGTGCTTCCCAACAAGAGAAGCCACATGCGATGAGAAACCCTTGAACCGCAAAAGAGAGCAGCCCCTGCTCGCCCCAACTAGAGAAAACCCATGTAACAGTGAAGAGCCTGAGCACTGCAACAAGACTCAACACAGCCAAAGAGTAACTACAGTAAGTGAAATTTAAAAATGAAAATAAAGGCCTCCCTTGCTCAGCTCACCGACTTCTGCACAGTGATGGCCTCCTGTTGACGTGAGCAACTCCCGGCTTGTGATGGTCATCACCACCCTGGGTGCTAGAAAGCACTTTATTACTCTGGTCTTTGTACAGCCCTTGTTTCAAAAAGAAAAAAGAGAAAAAACATCTAATCTCACCTGCACATGAAAACCTGTAAGAAGTGTGAGTTTTCCCTTCTGTTCAACTGTTCTCTTTCTTTCACTATTCTAGTCCCTTCTTAACTAATGTCAACTCATCTATTTGTTTGCTGACTCATTTCACCAAAAATTATATTGGACACTAACAATGATAAAAATTATATTCAGCATTGATGTAATATTTATCATGAGATAGGCATGCCTCTGTGTGCTTTAAAAATAATCTCTTTTAATCTCCCCAGTAACCCCATGAAATAAGTACTATCATTTTCCTGATAACACATATTTGAAGTTTAATAAATATGCTCTCAATAGTCACCAAATAGATAAATAGATATACAATAAAAATTATTCCATTATATGTGCTTTCCTAGGCATTCCCCAGTTGCTCAATGGTAAAGAATCTGCCTGTGATGTAGGAGCCACAGGAGACGCCAGTTCAATTCTTGGATCAGGAAAATCCCCTTGAGGAGGGAAAGGCAACCCACTCCAATATTCTTGCCTGGAGAATCCCTTCATGGACAAAGGAGCCTGGCGGGCTACAGTCCATGGGGTCACAAAGAACTAGATGAGACTAAAGCAATTTAGCATGCACCCATGCTCGAGCTTCCCTAATTCTCATTACTCTTTTGATTTTAAACTCAGGGACATTCACCATTTCCAGAATGGTGAATCTGGAGCACACTTTGGATTCTGAAGCAAATGCCTCATTCGTAATTGGCCTTAAGAGGCTGCTCCACAAGATGTTTTGGGATGAGAGGCTCTTCTGAAATCGTTCAAAAGAGTGGGCAACAGAAGACCCTGTAAAACCCAAGCCACAGTGAAATGCATGATGTCTGCCTAAGGGCAGGCATATTCTATAATCAAGACAATTCTACACTGAAGGGATCCTAACCCTTTCAGATATATTCACTCTGGCTCTAATTAGCTCAAACCTCAAATTATACCTGTAGCTCTTTTCTTTGAGGGCTCTTCAAACTTAGTGATGATTACTGGTTGCAATTTCTGTTTCCATGATGGGAATGACCTTCAGTGTTCCCTTTAAATAATTGCACCTACTAACATATGACAGAGAAGGCCCTAGTGATTCCAGCTGGTACAATTCTGCTACATATCAATATCACTAAGTATTTCTGAAAGAGAAATGGCCCCCATCTCAAGGATAAATACCTATTTGTAAACACCTACAAATTAACTTCCTTTGTAAACACCCACCACAGGTAGTTTTCAAAATGTTCAAGAATAATTTCGGTTTTCAAGGCAAAATACAGAAGCTTGGATTTTGTTTCTATGAAATTCTATGCAAAGCTACTACACTTTTGGGATGATATAGACTGTTTTCTTTTGCCTTTTTTTTTCTTTTCCCAAACAGTGATACTTATTAAGGCCCAGTTAAATGTGTCTATATGTAATAAGCTATCCCTGTTTCTTTGGACAGAGGAAGGAAATGGCAGCTCACTCCAGTATTCTTGCCTGGAAAAATCCCATGGACTGAGGAGCTTGGCAGGCTGCAGTCCATGGGGTCACAGAGTCAGACACAACTGAATGACTTCACTTTCATTTTCACTTTCATGCATTGGAGAAGGAAATGGCAACCCACTCCAGTGTTCTTGCCTGGAGAATCCCAGGGAAGGGGGAGCCTGGTGGGCTGCTGTCTATTAATTTTATTTTTTAACTTTACAATATTGTATTGGTTTTGCCATATGTCAACATGAATCCGCCACAGGTATACACATGTTCCCCATCCTGAACCCTCCTCCCTCCTCCCTCCCCGTACCATCCCTCTGGGTCGTTCCAGTGCACCAGCCCCAAGCATCCCGTATTGTGCATCGAACCTGGACTGGCAACTCGTTTCATATATGATATTATATACATTTCAATGCCATTCTCCCAAATGATCCCACCCTCTCCCTCTCCCACAGAGTCCAAAAGACTGTTCTGTACATCAGTGTCTCTTTTGCTGTCTCGTACACAGGGTTGTCGTTACCATCTTTCTAAATTCCATATATATGTGTTAGTATACTGTATTGGTGTTTTCCTTTCTGGCTTACTTCACTCTGTGTAATAGGCTCCAGTTTCATCCACCTCATTAGAACTGATTCAAATGTATTCTTTTTAATGGCTGAGTAGTACTCCATTGTGTATATGTACCACAGCCTTCTTATCCATTCATCTGCTGATGGACATCTAGGTTGCTTCCATGTCCTGGCTATTATAAACAGTGCTGCGATGAACATTGGGGTACACGTGTCTCTTTCAATTCTGGTTTCCTCAGTGTGTATGCCCAGCAGTGGGATTGCTGGGTCATAAGGCAGTTCTATTTCCAGTTTTTTAAGGAATCTCCACACTGTTCTCCATAGTGGCTGTACTAGTTTGCATTCCCACCAACAGTGTAAGAGGGTTCCCTTTTCTCCACACCTTCTCCAGCATTTATTGCTTGTAGACTTTAGGATCGCAGCCATTCTGACTGACGTGAAATGGTACCTCATAGTGGTTTTGATTTGCATTTCTCTGATAATGAGTGATGTTGAGCATCTTTTCATCTTGAGTTCAAGAGATATGTGTTACTTACCTCTGTTTTATTTCATCATCAACCTGAAACAAAGGGTAAGCTAGGCAAAGTCCCTCATTTTTGGACCTTACAATATCATGGGAAATGTTCAGATAATTAAGATTCAGCCTATATTCTAGGATAGGAATAAGACCAGGGGCTTTTGATCCCCCCAAATCATCATTTATTATCCATAATTTTTTTTAAAAAAAGGATTCATGTTTGTGACTGAGGAGTAGCCTTCTTTTCCTGATTCCTCCACATCCAAGATTGAGGATCTACAGGACTCTTTATTTCATAATGTCTCTGTCCCTTTCAGCCCAGGTTGATATAATTCCTTAAAGGTTCTTCAGAGTTCCTATGTGTCAATTTACAATATGCACCATTAGACACAGGTCACACTCACAAATAGCTTTCTGATCATCTCTTCTCTGACTTGGGCTCCTTCTGAGTCTGGCTTGGGACAATGTCCTTTAAATTCATGGAAGCCCATATGGAAAGAGTACGTGAGGTGTGCCCTTATGATCTGGGGTAAACTTTCATCTCTTTTGAAGGATCTATGAGGCACCGATTTAAATCTTTTGAGGTCTTGTTAAAGGGCTTTACAGTCACATACTGATCTATGAGGCAGCAATTTGAATCTTTCTGGGATCTTGTTAAAGGGTTTTACAATCACATGCTTGCCCTTATCTTCATTCTAAAGCATATTTTTCTGGCAGCACTCTCAATTTTGATTTGATCTGAGGAGCTTTCTTAACCTGAAGATAATCTCCTGGGAGATACTAGCAGTAAAATATATATATATTTTTAACTCAGCACATCCTGTATACTTTATATTTTCTTTAAATTTTGCTGAAAACTGAAAGATTCTTTTTTTAGCTCATCTCTCTCTATTTTTATCTTATCATACATGACTAAAAGAAACCAGATGTAAGTTTTAGCAATCCGCCTTAAAATATTAGGAAAATCTACCAGTTTGTAAAGGATATGTTCTAATTTCCCTGGCACTAAAGGTGACAGCGTTGACAAAATGTACTCTGAACTCCCAGCCTTCAGGCCCTCACAGTTCTGTCACTGCCTGGGCCCATAGCTAAAGCTTCGTTTTGGGATTTCTTTGTTATAGCTGCACCCACCACCACTTTCCACTCATGAACACAAATTCTGTTCCAATCATTAATGCTACAAGACAAACCACCTCAAACCTCAAAACAATCACCATTTTCTTGTGTTCATGGATTCTATAGCTCAAGAATTTGGAAGGGGTGTATTAAGGATAGCCTGTTTCTGTCCCATGATATCTGAAGCCTTGGTTTATAAGGATATTAGGCTGGGGCTGACCCAATGACTTTGGGATTGAATCAAGAAATCCCATTTACTCACCATCCGGCAGATGAGTGGGGAGGATCTGAAAGCAAAGATGAAGATGAAAAATAAGGTGCCTATATGAGGCTCAGACAGTAAAGAATCTGCCTGCAGTGCAGGAGACTCAGGTTCGATCCCTGGGTTGGTAAGATCCCCTGGAGAAGGGAATAGCTATTTACCCCAGTATTCTTGCCTGAAGAATTCTATGGACAGAGGAGCCTGGTGGGCTAAAAGTCCATGGGGTCCTAAGGAGTCAGAGACAATGGAACAAATAACACTTTCAATTTCACTTTTTCTTTCATGTGTGATTGGCTTCTGTACAGGAAGATGGTTTCAGGGCAGGTGATCTTTTTAACCTGGTGGCTCAGGGCTCCAAGGTGAAAGCCGTGTTTCTATTATGGCTTTCAGTCTCAGAAGGCATGCAGACTACCTTCAGCAGTACTATATGGTTTGAAATATACACAAGCCTTCTCAAATTTAATAGGAGGGGGTGTTGATGGTACCTCTCCATGGAAGGAATGTCAAGAAATTTTGGAGTCAGTTTTACAACCCTCTATACATGAGCTGGAATTGCTTACTGAGATGAGCAACACAAGAGTAGGAGGGTATTTGTGGGAAGGATGAGCCAGATCAGATTTGGAAATTTTAAGTCTGAGCAGTCTGTGTGGTTTCTAGTTGGCCATAATGTACAGAAATTTTATTCTTCTTTGGAACTCAGGATGGATATCAGGGCTGAAGTTAAACTTTGAGAAAATGCACTTGAGATTTTAAGTCATGAGAGTGATGAAATTATCCACAGACATCTCTAAACTCAGAAAAGTAGTCAAAGTCATGATTTTTTTTTAAAAAGGTGGTGTCTCATAATTCAGATGAAGGAAGCATTTCAAGAAGGAGGAAGTTAGCAATGCAAACATAATAGGCACATGACTCCAAACGATTTAGATGTGAAAACATCCATTTGATTTAGCCACGAGGAGATCATTGGTGACCACAGGGGGAAAAATGTTGTTTATTTTAAATGATGAAGTATATAAATAAGTGCATAATAAAATATATAAGAAAATTAAGCATCTTAAGTAATGCCTCTCTTTGACCACAGCCTCTCATCATTCCAGCACGTCTGCTAAGGCATCTCACCAGGAAGAGTTCCTACACCTAAGGGGGTCATGCCAGTTTCACTGCCCTCAACAGTGTTGGGTTGTAAACAAACAAAAAACAATGCTCACCCTGTTAGCATTGCTAACACGGGCTTACAAATACTTGTGTCTTCTGGCCCCTCTCTTTCCTCTGTTAACACTTGTGCTTGACAAAGCTCCACCCATGGGTAAAGTGGTTACTTACCTTCACTTTACCTTAATTGGCCACCTGATGCTAAGAGGTGACATCAGAAAAAAAAAAAAAAAAAAAAACCCTGATGCTGGGAAAGATTGAAGACAAAAGGAGACAAAAGAATTCTTAGATAGCATCACCAACTCAACGGACATGAATTTGAACAAACTCCAGGAGATAGTAGAGGACAGAGGAGCCTGGTGTGCTACAGTCCATGGGATTGCAAAGAGTTGGACATGACTTAGCAGCTGAATAACAACTACAGCCTTCACCATGATTATGCCTGGCAATCTTACACTTTCAATAAATTTGCTTTTCACTTTCTCATACTTCTTCTCTCTTTGAGCTTCTGACCTTTCCTCTCCACCTTAGTCTGAGTGGAGACCTCTAACACTTCATAAAGAAAAAGGAAAGCCTCTTTCTAGTGACTGTATGTGACATATCTAGAACCTGAGCCATAATCTCTCAAGAGCTATTACCAATTTATTATTATTTTATTATTAACTCTGTGTCAGAGCACTAAAAGAGCAGCTATGTTTCTGCTGTGGAGGAAAAACAATATTCCAAAAGGACCACTGGAGAACAGGAGTGAGATAGATCCTAGTTCCTGACCCTGAGCTCTGTTTGGATGTGATGTTAAGAAGTAGCCAGTGGAGAAGGTGACCGGTTAATACAAAACAGAGGGCATGTTAGTAAGGAGGTTGAACATACAGGACTTGGTGTAGTAGGGTATCAAGATTCCAAGGTATACAGTGGAAAGACCTGAAAGTCGGGGAGAAGTGGAGAAAGCTATAGGGGACAAAAGGGAAACTCATAATATGGAGACAGAGTAGGACATATCCCTATACGGGCTGTTTATCTTAGAAAGTGAATAGGTACCTTAGCCACTGTGTTTCCATGGTGATGACCCAAGCCTTCCCAGAGTGAAGGATGCTTGAGCCCAGAGGACTGGTACTTTTTTCCTCAAAGACACGTGCTCAGCATTCCCTCTGTCTTCCTTTGCTGCTCTTTATGTCTTTTTCTTCTTTGCCAAATGAATTCATCCTCACACTTCAAAGACTAGCAAAATAATACCCAGAAGTGAAAATGCTTCTAATTCTCTAGGCAGAGCTAGCAACTATATTACAGTACTTATTATACAATAATGTAGTGAATTACTTACTGCCTTTTCCTCCAATTTTTTCAGAAATATATACTGCCTTTTATCTCTACATATTCTCACTCTGAGCACAGTTCTTAATCCATAGTAGGTATCTAAAACATATTTTCTGAATGATGATTCCAACTTTCAATGAAGACCAGTGTATTAGTCTTCTCCACTAGTGTGGGCTCTTTAATGTAGGGGATTTTTATCTTATCCATTCATTGATCACAGCTTAGAAAATTATCTGGCACAGAGTAGCTGCTTATTCAAATTTTAGAGGATAATAAATTTGGCTGTATTCTTCTCATCCATGCCACGATTTCAGTGGCCAAAATGGCTTGATGAGTGACAAAGAGAACTGATATTGGTATAAATGTTTCTCTCCCAAAGGATCACAGATTGTCCTCCAAATATATAGAGCCCACAAAATGAGAAAGCAAACTGCATTTGTATTCAGAGATACTGCAGCCTTCCTGATCTGATTTAGCCCGGACTCACACGACTGAGCTAGAATGAGGTTTTGGAATCCTGACACTCTGTTCACACAAACTGCAGTGTGTTCCCAGGATGATGCCACAGAAATGACAGAATGCCCATGCTTTCTGGCTCCTGTCACCTTTCCTGTTTTTCATCTTGTGGATATTCATAAGTACCAGGGAGATTTCTCTTGAATGTAATTTTCTTTTCATTAAAATTAGAATTGTCTTGGTAATTAAAGGCTATCCTAACATTTCCAAGTATAAACCATAAATTCCCAAGAAGTCATTTTGCATTTCTTTACCTAAGAGCAATTTTAGGCTTAAAACCCTTTGAATCCAGCGCAGCAGAAACTCGTGGGTCCTTGACTCTGAGCCAAGTGTGTGTAAGTACAATGAGGTTCATCATGGAACTATATCCTGTGGGAAGCAGCACGAGTGTGGGTGTGGATATGCCTTTACCCCAGGCAAATGCACCTGAACTTCAGAGAAACACACTCCAGCCAAGAGAACTTTATCAGGTACTGTCCTCTCTGGACACAAGAATCATGTCCTGACTTATCTGGTGAAAGTGAAAGTGAAAGTGAAGTCGCTCAGTCGTGTCCGACTCTTTGTGACCCCATGGACACCAGGCTCCTCCGTCCATGGGATTTTCTAGGCAAGAGTACTGGAGTGGGTTGCCATTTCTTTCTCCAGGGAACTCCCTGACCCAGGGATCGAACCCAGGTCTCCCACATTGTAGACAGACACTTTACCGTCTGAGCCACCAGGGAAGTCCTTCAGTTCAGTTGCTCAGTTGTGTCTGACTCTTTGCAACCCCATGGACTGCAGCATGCCAGGCCTCCCTGTCCATCACCAACTCCCACAATTTACTCAAATTCATGTCCATTGAGTTGGTAAATGCTATCCAGCCATCTCATCCTCTGTCGTCCCCTTCTCCTCCCACCTTCAATCCCTCCCAGCATCAGGGTCTTTTCAATGAATCAGCTCTTCGCATTAGGTGGCCCAAGGATTGGAGTTTCAGCTTCAACATCAGTCCTTCCAATGAACACCCAGGACTGATCTCCTTTAGGATGGACTGGTTGGATTTCCTTGCAGTCCAAGGGACTCTCACGAGTCTTCTCCAACACCACAGTTCAAAAGCATCAATTCTTCGGCGCTCAGCTTTCTTTATAGCCCAACTCACACATCCATACGTGACTACTGGAAAAACCATAGCTTTGACTAGATGGACCTTTGTTGACTCAATTTAGGTATTTCCTAAAGAGTGTTCTTCGGAACATTAGCCTTTTAAGATGCTACAGGGGGAAGTCAGGGAGGCCAGTGGGAAACTGGGTTCTTTTTGGAAATGCTGGCTACTGTAAATTCCTCCTAAAGAGATTTTTAAATGTCTCATGAAATTTTATTGTACACATTTCAAGACACATTATCTGGAAAGCTTCTCTTTACTCTGAAGGGTTGGGGGTTTTTTGTTGCTGTTGCTTGCTTTAAATTACTGGATCTACATTGCATAGTGAATGCAACCACTATAGCTCCCAACAACTTTCCCCACATGATTTTAGTATCCATCAGTGATACTTGCCTGAATCAGTTATTATATTGGTGTTTAGAAAATAGTGATTTTTCTAACCACTATTATTTCTACATTTATCAACTGACTTTCTTTCCATTTCCCCCCTAATCTTTTCTTTGCAATAGTTATGGGAATATGGCTTTAAAAAAGTTCAGTGTGCTATAATCCATTTCCAAAATTAGTTTTTTTCTGTTCAAATTATCACATATTTAGATAATAAGAGCCTCTTAAACATGGCTTTGGTGTTCCACCTGAGTTTCCAATTTTAGTTTCAATTTCAAGTTTATTCAAGTCATAGCAAAATCTAGTTCTTCAGCTGTGGAATGAAGAAGCAGAGTCAAGAAAACATACAAATCATTTATGGTCTTTTTCTTAAGAATTTATAAATTCAAGCATCATTTCCTTAAAAAGATAAGTGGCTAATAAGCAAAATTCCAGCATGGTAAAGGGATCCATGATTGAATCCCCTGATCAGAATTTCGCTCTCTGCTTTGCCTACTGCCTGTCCTCTGCGTACTGGTATTCTGATCTTTCCTGGAAAGTCACATCAAACAGAGCACAAGGGTTTTTCATTGCAAGTAGCTGGGAGAAGGCCAGGGAAGTGTGGCAGTGCTGTTTGATGCTACTTCTCATAGGACCTGAAAGTTATCATATGCCATGCATTCTATTAGTTGAAAATTACATCACTGAGTTATATCATCTGGGTTAAATCATTCAGGGTTACATCATTATTCTTGAATGTTCTCATGATCACCACTTTTGTGTCTTTGCTAGGCAAGGTGACCATATGTTTTTTGGAGTTGCTAGGTCTCATTTGGGGTGACATAACCAGGGATTAAGGGCTTCCCAGGGGCACAGTGGTAAAAAAATCTACCTGCCAATGCAAGACATACAAAAGGTGTGGGTTCAATCCCTGGGTCAGAAAAATCTCTTGGAGAAAGAAATGGCAATCCAGTCCAGTATTCCTCCCTGGAAAATCCCATGGTCAGGGGAACCTGGTGAGCTACAGTTCTTCCGGGCACAGAGAGTTGGACAAGACTGAGTGACTAAGCACAACAAGACAACAACACAAGGAATTACAAACAAACGGATGAAGCAAACTTTATAACATTTTGAAATACACCTGCCAACCACACTCCTGTATTCTTTATTCATGATCCCCCTAGGCTTTGAGCACTTTTCTGCCTTCTGGCCCATGACGTTTAAGATTTATTGCAGGTTTTCCTATCTCAGGCCTGGAATTAGCCATTTCTTAGAGAAGTCTGACTCCCTGACATTTAGAAACGAAGCTCTGGATGCCATGTATGCTCATCACTTCTGTGTCATCTCTGGTTCGAAGCCCTTTCAGTAGAAAAGCTAAGATATATTTATATCTTTAAGTGACAAGTTCATATTGATACTTCCAATTCAAATTTTCTATCATGGAGGTTCCTTTCATTTCTTTTACTTTATATTTTTCTTTTGCTTCTCTTATAGCAAAAGCCTTGGATTCTTGTCCTATCAACATGCTTCCTTATTTGCTTGTAATAGAAAGAAGTACTTCTAGATTTTTAGTATCAACATTAATCCTGACAATAAACCTACTAAGTAAAGATAAAATTTTTTGGTCCTTAAATAATTTTATGCTACGTATGAACATTCAGAGTACCATGTTCGATTTCTTAAATTATTTAGTTTCTCTGACTATGTGAAAAATTAAAATAGATTTTTGCAATTTTTATATTTGTTTTTCAATTGAATTTTCCAAAATTCCATAACGGGTTTAATCCTGAAGATGCTTATTTCTTTAAAAGTAGAGTTTGTCCCTCCTAATTATTTTCCATATCTTGGTGGTTATTTTCTTTTATCTCTTTTATCTATTCTTTCCCGTTGGTGGTGAGTTAGTCACTAAGTCAAGTCTGACTCTTATGTGACCCCATGGACTGTAGCCCACCAGGCTCCTCTGTCCATGGGATTTCCCAGGCAAGAATTCTAGAGTGTGTTCCTACGCTCTTCTCCAGGGAATCTTCCCAACCCAGGGATCAAACGCATGTCTCCAACACTGCAGGTGGATTCTTTATCAAATGAGCCACCAGAGAAGCACTCTTCTTTCCCAGTAGAAGAGTAATGACAGAGTAACAGTGATAAATGGATTGAGCACTTCATTTTAACACTGCTAAGACTCAAACTACCACACAACTGCACTCATCTCACACACTAGTAAAGTAATGCTCAAAATTCCCCAAGCCAGGCTTCAACAATACATGAACCATGAACTTCCAGATGCTCAAGCTGATTTTAGAAAAGGCAGAGGAACCAGAGATTACCAACATCTGCTGGATTATTGAAAAAGCAAGAGAGTTCCGGCAAAACATCTGTTTCTGCTTTGTTGACTTTGCCAAAGCCTTTGACTGTGTGGATCACAATAAACTGTGGAAAGTTCTGAAAGAGATGGGAATACCAGACCACCTGACCTGCCTCTTGAGAAACCCGTATGCAGGTCAGGAAGCAACAGTTAGAACTGGACATGGAACAACAGACTGGTTTCAAATAAGAAAAGGAGTATGTCAAGGCTGCATATTGTCACCCTGCTTATTTAACTTATATGCAGAGTACATCATGAGAAATGCTGGGCTAGAAGAAGTACAAGCTGGAATCAAGATTGCCGGGAGAAATATCAATCACCTCAGATATGCAGATGACACCACCCTTATGGCAGAAAGTGAAAAACTCAAGGGCCTCTTGATGAAAGTGAAAGAGGAGAGTGAAAAGTTAGCTTAAAGCTGAACATTCAGAAAAATAAGATCATGGCATCCGGTCTCATCACTTCGTGGCAAATAGATGGGGAAACAGTGGCAGACTTTGTTTTTTGGGCTCCAAAATCACTGCAGATGGTGATTGCAGCCATGAAATTAAAAGATGCTTACTCCTTGAAAGGAAAGTTATGACCAACCTAGACAGCATATTAAAAAGCAGAGACATTACTTTGCCTACAAAGGTCCATCTAGTCAAGGCTATGGTTTTTCC
Source organism: Bos mutus (assembly GCF_027580195.1). Taxonomy (NCBI): domain Eukaryota; kingdom Metazoa; phylum Chordata; class Mammalia; order Artiodactyla; family Bovidae; genus Bos; species Bos mutus. Next base: position 21,287,603 of record NC_091627.1, read on the forward strand.
AGTAGTCATGTATGGATGTGAGAGTTGAACTATAAAGAAAGCTGAGCACCAAAGAATTGATGCTTTTCAACTGTGGTGTTGGAGAAAACTCTTGAGAGTCCCTTGGACTGCAAGGAGATCCAACCAGTCTCTCCTAAAGGAGATCAGTCCTGGGTGTTCATTGGAAGGACTGATGTTGAAGCTGAAACTCCAATACTTTGGTCACCTGATGCAAAGAACTGATTCATTTGAAAAGACCCTGATGCTAGGAGTGATTGAAGGTGGGAGGAGAAGGGGACGACAGAGGATGAGATGGTTGGATGGCATCACCAACTCAATGGACATGAATTTGAGTAAACTCTTGGAATTGGTGATGGACAGGGAGGCCTGGCATGCTGCAGTCCATGGGGTCACAAAGAGTCAGACATGACTGAGCGACTGAACTGAATAACTTAAATGTCAAAATAGTTACCATTTGATGGGCAAGATTCTAAGTGATATGTACACATATAATTGTTCCTCAAACAACACAGGTTTGGATTGCATGGGTCTACTTAGACATGGATTTTTTTTTCAGTGGTGTATATGCAGTCCTTCATGATCAGGGGTTGGTTGAATCTGCTGTGGATGTGGAACCATGGATGCAGACACGGAGAAAGCACAAACAATTGAATGCCTGCAGAAATGGAGGACATACTAGGTTAAACATGGGTTTTGACTGGATGGAGGAATGGAGCCTCTAACCTCCATGTTGTTCAAGCATCGACTGTATACTTACTTAAACCTGACAAAAGAAATGAAAAATAAAATGCTTATCTTCATTTTGCACATGAGAAAACCAAAGCTTTATATTCAGTAAGTGATTTACAAAGGATACCCAGCTAGAAACTGACAGAGCTGGGCCATTTATTAGTAATATTAAAGATTTAGTATTAAACCATGCTTCTAATTAACCTGGCAGTGAAGTGAAATGTAATGTGAAATCTGGGATGAGATTCTGGAAGATAGAATGATATTTTTGGTAAAAACTGAGGAAATTTAAATAAAGTATACACTTTGGTTAGTGGTAAAGAATCCACCTGCCAATGCAGGTGTTGTAAGAAACGAGGGTTCGCTCCCTGGGTCAGGAATATCCCCTGGAGGAGGGCATGGCAACCCACTCGAGCATTCTTGCCTGGAGAATCCCACAGACAGAGAAGCCTGGCGGGCCACAGTCCATAGGGTCACACAGAGTCAGACAGGATTGAAGCAATTTAGTACGTGTGCACTCACATTTTAGTTAACAATGTATCAGTATTGTTCACTAATTTTAACAAATGAGCCATATTAATGTAAGATGCTAATAACAGGAGAAACTGGGTGTGTAATACAAGGGGTTATGTAGGAACACTCTGTATTATCTTTTCAATTATTCTGTAATTTAAAATTGCTCTAAAAATTAAAGTTTATTTAAAACAAAAACTATATCCCTAATCTGTATATTACACTTCTTAGAGATTGCGCTTCTTGGTAAAAAATCCCATAAAAACAGATAAAACAAGGATAAAGACAAATGTAGGTTTGGACTCGATGAACAGAGGCAGAAACTCTAAGTAAAGGTGATTGCTATTGACCTCTGGGGAGACATAGCATATGCCTGGCATATAAAGTTCTCTAGAACATTAATGAAATGGCTGCTTTCATATAATTATCTGACATGCATGCATATGTGCTAAGTTGGTTCAGTCGTGTCCAACTCTTTGTGACCTGATGGACTGTAGCCCACCAGGCTCCCCATCCATAAGAACACTGGAATGGGTTGCCATGCCCTCCTCCTGGCAATCTTCTTGACCTAGAGATCAAACCTGGGTCTCTTAGGTCTCCACCACTGGTAGGCAGGTTCTTTACTGCTGAGCCACCTGGGAAGCCCCAATTATCTGACATAATCATCACCAGAGTTCCTTTAAAAGAGCTTTTATTAACCCCTAGCCAACCCCAATAAGTTAAAAAATGAGATTGCGTACAGGTCAGCCTTAGGCTCTTTTACTAGGATATTATTTCTGTAGCTTAAAAGAATGCCTGGTGGTCATGGGTGATGCATTTTGGTACCAAGACACAACAATAGATCATCTTTAGTAGGAGGGATTTGCACCTCAGTAAATAAGAGAAATACATTCACTACAAACTCACTCATCTTGCCTACATAGACATGACCATATAACAAGCATCAAAACTTGGAAAATCAGATAATAATTCTCTTCTGGGCTTGAACCTGCAGAGTATACTGATTCTCTGCCAAGTTTTTTTTTCAGAATGATCAGGAGAAGTTGAAAACAGATCAATTTATTCATTTTAAGATCAAAAGGGTATGGCTATGACATGATTTCATTAAGAATTAAATAATGCACATGATTTCAAGGTTAAGAGCAAAAAATAACTACTCCATATAATGGCTTAAAACTCCCAGAAGGAGTCTGAATGAGGAATGATGGCCTTTAACTAAGAGCAGGCCCGTCTAGGTTTAATAACAAGTGATTTCTCTTAATTGCAATTGCCTTGAAGAAAGGTATTCAAGGTCTCAGAATCTAACAAGTTGTAGCTAGAATTCACTCCGGGATTTAACTGGGGGAAAAAAATAATTTTTAAAAATACTCAACCAGCTCTAGGATCTCCTGACAGAACTGAATGATTTTACTCTTCTTAGTGTAGAGCCTCAGGAATATCAAGTCAAACTGAGGAAGAATAATATGTGGGGATTACTGAATTCATTGCTTGCAATGCTTTTTCCCATTAGTAGAGGGCGCCAGTGGTAAAGAAACCATCTGCCAATACAGGTAGACATAAGAGATGGGGGTTCGATCCCTGGGTAGTGAAGATCTCCTGGAGGATGTCATAGCAACTCACTCCAGTATTCTTGCCTGGAGAATCCCATGGACAGAGAAGCCTGGCGGGCTACAGTCCACAGGATAGCACAGAGTCAGACAGGACTGAAGCGACTGAGCACGCACACACAACCCAAGAGCCTATGGATTAAAGTCTCTGCATGAGGGGGACCTTATGGAAGCCAAAGAAAAACTTGAGGAGCTCAGATAACAGAGCCCGACGGTGAGAAGTTCTGAGAAGAGGATACTGAGAGACCAGCGACCACTCAAAGCAGGAGACATTTGGGCAAGACAGATGGACTCTGAAGCAAATGCAGTGAAGATATGGCCACTTACTGTGAGTGGGATGCAGGTGGTTTTGAGCCTAACTCCTTCTAGAAAGCAAACAATCAAATAGATCATTGGAGTCTATGACTTTTTTTTTAATGTAGGGTGGAGGTGGGCAGAGGTTGTTTATTTTTATTTTTCAGGTAAGATAATCATTTGATTCTTAGCATGTTGGGCCCACCATCTTCTATGAAAATCTGAGGGAAAACAGTGACCACTCTACATAAAAAAATAAATAAATAAAAATGCACATTTTGTACTTTCACAAAATTTTATAATATCAGTTGTATATAATCTAAAGATCATGCTCTGTACTGGTTAAGAACCTCTGATTCATAGAACGAATACAAGCAAGGAACTCCATTCTGGGAGATTTACCATATACTCTTTTACATTTATCATCTAATCTAGTCTCTACTATAAGGGTAGAGTGGGTATCTCTATCTACATTTATCTAGAGGAAGAAACAAAGTTCAAATAATTAATGTATAAAGTTCATGTGACTAAAAGGATTTGTTGTTTTCTAGTCACTAAGATGTCTCCGACTATTTTGAATGACTTATACCATGTACATTGAATTTTGTGTGAAAGGAAAAAAAATTACGAATAAAGTAACTTAAGGCTAATGTCTAGTCAAGGCTATGGTTTTTCCAGTAGTCATGTATGGATGTGAGAGTTGGACTATTAAGAAAGCTGACCACTGAAGAATTGATGCTTTTGAACTGTGGTGTTGGAGAAGACTCTTGAGAGTCCCCTGGACTGCAAGGAGATCTAACCAGTCCATCCTAAAGGAGATCAGTCCTGGGTGTTCATTGGAAGGACTGATGTTGAAACTGATACTCCAATACTTTGGCCACCTGATGAGAAGAGCTGACTCATTTGAAAAGACTCTGATGCTGGGAAAGATTGAGGGCAGGAGAAGAAGGGGACGACAGAGGATGAGGTGGTTGGATGGCATCACTGACTCAATGGACATGAGTTTGGGTGGACTTTGGGAGTTGGTGATGGACAGGGAGGCCTGGTGTGCTGCGATTCATGGGGTCACAAAGAGTTGGACATGACTGAGCGACTGAACAGAACTGAACTGAAGGCTAATGTACTCTAATTTTTTCTTTAATTTTTAAAAACTTTTTATTGACTTTTCTATCAAAGTACACAAAATATGTTTTTTTTAACTTGGTAATTTTTATGAACTAAATATATCCATATAACTGGCATGCAAATTAATAAAGTAAATATCAATATTCTGAGCAATCAACTTTTATTGTACTAAGCTGCTGAAATTTTAGGGTGAATAATTATACATACTTGTTTTAACCTATCTCACATAATGTATAATCCAAGTTGAAATTAGCAATTTATTTGTCTCCAAAGCCAAATAGGTCTTTCCCATTAAAAATGCATACTTTCAAATAAAATGTATGTTACCACTATTATAATAATCATGTTTATTGTTATCATTAAAAACATTTATTAAATGCTTAGAAGCCAGACACTGTGCCAAACATTTTACTTAATGATAATTTACATAATAATGATAAAAATAATGACATTTTTCTATATTTCAGTCACTGGGGACGAGTTGTCATGGTTTTCTACAGTTCAGTTCAGTTCATTCACTCAGTTGTGTCTGACTCTTTGCAACCTCATGGGCTGCAACATGTCAGGCTTCCCTGTCCATCACCAAACTCACATCCATCGAGTTGGTGATGCCATACAACCATCTCGTCCTCTGTCATCACCTTCTCCTCCCGCCTTCAATCTTTCCCAGTATCAGGGTCTTTTCTAATGAGTCAGTTCTTCACATCAGATGGCCAAAGTATTGGAGCTTCAGCTTCAGCATCAGTCCTTCCAATGAATATTCAGGATTGATTTCCTTTAGGATTGACTGGTTTGATCTTCTTGCAGTCCAAGGGACTCTCAAGAGTCTTCTCCAACACCACAGTTCAAAAGCATTCAGTTCTTCACTGCTAAGCTTTCTTTATAGTCCAACTCTCACATCCATACATGACTACTGGAAAAACTATAGCTTTGACTAGATTGACCTTTGTTGGCAAAATAATGTCTCTGCTTTTTAATATGCTGTCTAGGTTGGTCATAACTTTTCTTCCGAGGAGTAAGTGTCTTTTAATTTCATGGCTGCTGTCACCATCTGCAGTGATTTTGGAGCCCAAGAAAATAAAATTTGTCACTGTTTCCATTGCTTGCCCATCTATTTGCCATGAAGTGATGAGACCAGTTACCAAGATCTTCATTTTTGGAATGTTGAGTTTTAAACCAGATTTCTCACTCTCCTATTTCACTTTCATCAGGAAGCTCTTAGTTCCTCTTTACTTTTTGCCATAAGGGTGGTGTCATCTCCATTTTTGAGGTTATTGATATTTCTCCCAGCAATCTTGATTCCAGCTTGTGCTTCATCCAGCCTGGCAAATCACATGATGTGCTCTATATAAGTTAAATAAGCAGGGTGACAATATACAGCCTTAACATACTCTTTTCCCAATTTGGAACCAGTCTGTTTTTCCGTGTCTGGTTCTAACTGTTGCTTCTTATCCTGCATACAGATTTCTCAGGAGGCAAGTCAGGTGGTCTGGTAGTCCCATCTCTTTAAGGATTTTCCAGTTTGTTATGATTCACACAGTCAAAAGCCTTGGCATAATCAGTAATGCAGAAGTAGATGTTTTTCTGGAACTCTTTTACTTTTTTGATGATCCAGCGGATGTTGGCAATTTGATCTCTGGTTCCTCTGTCTTTTCTAAAACCAGCTTGAACATCTGGAAGTTCTCAGTTCACATACTGTTGAAGCCTTGCTTGGAGAATTTTGAGGATTACTTTGCTGGCATGACATGAGTGGAACTGTGCAGTAGTTTGAACATTCTTTGGCATTGCCTTTCTTTGGAGTTGGGGTGAAAACTGACCTTTTCCAGTCCTGTGGCCACTGCTGAGTTTTCCAAATTTGCTGGCATATTAAGTGCAGCACTTTCACAGCATCATCTTTAGGATTAGAAGTAGCTCAACTGGAATTCTATCACCTCTCCTAGCTTTGTTTCTAGTGATGCTTCCCTAAGGCCCACTTGACTTAACATTTCATGATGTCTAGCTCTAGGTAAGTGACTACACCATCATGGTTATTTGGGTCATGAAGTTCTTTTTTGTACAGTTCTTCTGTGTATTCTTGCCACCTCTTCTTAATATCTACTGCTTCTGTTAGGTCCATACCATTTCTGTCCTTTATTGTGCTCATCTTTGCATGAAATAGTCCCTTGGTATCTCTAATTTTCTTGAAGAGATTTTAAGTCTTTCCCAATCATTTTTTCCCTCTATTTCTTTACATTGATTGCCTAGTAAGGCTTTCTTATCTGTCCTTGCTATTCTTTGGACTCTGCATTCAGATGGATATATCTTTCCTTTTCTCCTTTGCTTTTCATGTTTCTTCTTTTTCTCAGCTATTTGTAAGGCCTTCTTAGATAATCATTTTTTCCTTTTTACATTTCTCTTTCTTGGGGATGGTTTTGATCACTGCCTCCTATACAGTGTCACGGACCTCTGTCCATGACAGAGGAACTCTATCTATCAGATCTAATCCCTTGAATCTATTTGTCACTTCCACTGTGTAATTGTAAAGGATTTAATTTAGGTCATACTTGAATGGTCTAGTGGTTTTTCCCTACATTCTTCAGTCTAAGTTTGAATTTGGCAACAAGGAGTTCATGATATGAGCCACAGTCAACTCTTGGTCTTGTTTTCTCCGTCTTTGGCTTAAAAGAATATAATCAACCTGATTTCGGTATTGACCATCTGGTGATGTCCTTGTGTAGAGTTGTCTCTTGTGTTGTTGGAAGAGGGTGTTTGCTATGACGAGGGTGTTCTCTTGGCAAAACTCTGTTAACCTTTGTCCTGCTTCATTTTGTACTCCAAGGCCAAACTTGCCTGTTACTCCAGATATTTCCTGACTTTCTACTTTTGCATTCTAGTCCCCTATCATGAAACAAATCTTTTTTTTGGTGTTAGTTCTAGAAAGTCCTGTAGGTCATCATTGAATAATTCAACTTCAGCTTCTTTGGGATTAGCGGTTGGGGCATAGACTTGGATTACTGTGATATTGAATGGTTTCCTTGGAAATGGACAGAGATCATTCTGTTGTTTTTGAGATTGAACCTAAGCACTGCATTTTGGACTGTTTTGTTGACTATGAGGGCTACTCCGTCTCTTCTAAGGGATTCTTAAACACAGTAATAGATATAAAGGTCATCTGAATTAAATTCACCCATTCTGATCCATTTTCTTAATATTTCTAAAAAAAAAAATCTATTCAGTTGTTGCTGTTATAACTATTTACAAATGGGGAGTTTGATGAGGTCATCTTACTTGTTGAAACCAGGTGTCAAAGAGGGGTTTAATTTTGACAACTTTACTCTTCTCTCACTATTTTGCAGCAGTTCGTAGAAGATAGAAAGCCCATGGTGGTGGGGATCAGGATTCAGGCTGACAGGCTTGTCTTAGCCTTCTAGTGATGCGGAACGTTTAAATTCTTTCCCTACGGCTCTGACTCTTCTCCATACAGAACTGGGCAGGCAGAGTCATACCCACCAATAATGCCAGCATAGATCCCCAAATGCTTAGAGTTAGCAAAGCTGGAAGTTAGAGTTTTGTGAGCTGTTTTCCCCCAGTTATTACTAAAAATTTCAGTCTCTCTCAATTTTATTCTCATATATCCTAAAAGTGGCCAGTGGGAGCTCCATTGAGCTGACTATGCAGTCATCTTGTTATGACTACATTAATTTTCAAGAACTTCCTTTTATACCTAACATACCAAGATTTCTCAAGCTCGTCTTTTACTTTTTCTGGCCTAGACCTGGAAACTGCCATTTCTCTGAGAAGCCCTGGTTGTTTCTTGATTGGGAAGTGCTGCTTGGCATCCAATACGGGTAGGAGAACTGTGTCTGTGAGCTATTTTATGTCTAACAAAATCTGTTAATAATAACATTGTCTCTTTTTTTTCAAATAAAATATCAAATTTTTGTATATTTGGTGGATTACTTCATATGGATTAGAAAATCTGATGAGTATTGCCATTGACATAGGTTAATTTATAAAAGAAAAAGGGATTTTTATTTCACCACCACTGAGTAGGCCAATCTCAATCTCCTTTGTGTTCTGCCTCTTTATTTGAAAGATAAAATCCCAGTTTTTAACTATCTTTAATGACATTTTAAGCTGCCATCTGTCTCAGGACTAAGGGGATAATAAGATTAGGTGAATAATCCTGAAGATTCAGGCTAACAAATTTCTCAGGGGGACATGGACTATTCCAAACTCTGTTGCTACAAAGTTCTTGCTTGGAAAAGGGGTCATAAGTTACCACAGAATAAGACTCAGTAGAACTGATTTGACAGAACATTTAGGATAGCCTCTTCTGGTGAACTATATTTTTTTGATAGACTGGTATAAAATGGAATTTTATTTCTCCTTTCCCAAATGTTAAATGTTTACTTATAAAACTTTAAATAATCAAAGATCTGTTAAATACCAGGTGTTTGATGCAACACTTTCACATGTAACATCATTCTTGACTTTAAGGTACCACCAATCATAATATAGCAATAAATTTAAGAAAAATAATTAGGGACAAAATGTTTTAAAATCAATAGGATGTATTTTAGTAACTGATATGACTGTGCATTTAGTTATCCAGTTAGAAACCAATGTTTTTTACTTTTATAGTGAGATTTGATTTAAATCTCTTCATGAGAGGTTAAAGGTTCATTTGAATCAGCGGTGGCCATTGGATGACATTCATAGATTACTGAACACAACGGGACACTGCTTTTCAAAATTCATGCTCTGATTTAAAATGCTCAACAACTGACAGATCAATGTCAAAGCATATTGAAGACCAGCAGAGACTTTGTATACATTTCCACAATCTCATTGACAAATCATTCACAGTGCTCAAAACGCAATTGAATATTGTCTGACATAAGGAGAACCAAGAAAAGGAGACCATTCTCAAGAATCTTTCTGCTTCTGGTCTCTATTCGAGATTTCTAAAAGTTGTCTGGTGCATCTTTGTACATGTATGTTGATATTAAAAGCTTACACTGTCATATCAAAATTGGTGCCACTTTAGCTAAAATTAAATTGCTGGAAATAATAGTTTCAATAGAGGAAATCAAGATGAGGATAACTCATTCAAGTTTGCCTCCTGAAGTTGTCAGAGTAAGGACAGAGTGGAGGATTTTTTAACAGGAGGAAACCAAAGCTGGTAAGATAAGTGAGGAGGTTTTTACGGAAGGTATGCCAGGCAAGGATAAGTACCTGAGATTGTGAAGGATGGACAGAGTTGAAAGATATTTAAGAAGTAAAATTGACAGGGCTTGGTGGGCTAGGATTTGGTGAGTAAAAGAAGGTGATATTTGAGACTGGGTTTCAATGTGTTTTTGGTTGAGTGACTACTTGAAGGAGGCTTTTTTTCCCCATGGGAAGGAAGTGGGTATAAGGAATCTAGTTTTGGAAATTTTGAGTTGGAGAAGCTTGTGGACAACCAAAATGGTTATGTTTATCATATGCAATTTGACATGTGGGTTTGGACTTTTTGCAAAGAAGTCAAGATTTAAGAGTCAACAGCACATACGTGGCAGTGGAGGCCTTAGAAGTCAATGGGGTTGCTTTCTGTGGGCAGTGGCAGCGGCCAGAGCCTTGTGGACAGGGAATCATTAGGACCTGGTGGAGATCTTCATCTGGTTTAGTGGAAGTCAGCCTGGATGGGTTGGGTGTGAACTTGAGAGCAGATAGGCCAAGTAATAAACCTACTTCCATAACCTAAATGTGACAGCATCAAAGGTGATATGCCACAAAATAAAGAGGATGCAAGGAGGAATAGAAGTGAGACTTTCTGGAAAGTTAAGAATGAATAGAACTTTTGAAATACTTGTACATTCCCTTAATGTATATTATTCTTTGGCTATAAAGGCAAAGAATGAAAGGAAAGTCTTTCACAGGTGTATCACCTGCCGCCAGACCTACTTTTACAGCATTGCTGATCTGGTGATGGGGAGGGAGCCAACGGTCCCATGATGACAGTGTAGATCAGGTCAAACAGAACAAGGACTACACTCCTAGAGGCACTGTGGATCAAAGCAAAGGCCTAGGGAAACATAATAAACCTCTGATGATCACATTCAACCCTAGAAAGTCTTAAATTATTCACTCTTTTATCACTTGCAAGCTCTTTCCTCTGACAGGGTTATTTCTCTCCTCTGAATCCTTCCGAGCCTTGCTTTTATCACTTGCAACATTAAAAATAATCCCTTAGACTCTGGACCTGTCAGTTATTTATAGACAAATGGCAGGGCTGCCATGCCAAGGCTGCCGATACTGAATGTGTGAAGACTCCTTTACCCCTTACATTATTCATGTCATGACAAGCTGAGTTCCTGAAGTCCTTCTCCTCCAACTTTTTTTTTACATTCTTGAAGCTCTCAAACTGAATTCTGTGGGCTAGAACAGTTCTTATCAGAAGGCAAGAGGAAAGACAATTTTCTTATCAGGAATAGAGCTAGTTTTATTCACAGGCAACTCCATATAATGCATTTAGATCTTGTTCATGAAATGCCATGATGCAGTGAACTGAAGCTGCCTCTGCAATTCAAGAAAATGTGGGTGCATCCATGCCTTAAAAACAGGGACATAGACTATGTTCCTGCTGATTTGTCTTCTGATGGATAATCAGATTTATCTTATGGAATATATGTGTGTAAGTAGGGTAGGTAGGAAGGTAGGTTTTATCAAGCACTTATATAATGCATTCCCTATGGTCAAACTTTCATTTAAGTGCTTTACAAACATTTACTTGGGAGGTAATGAAGTTTATATGTGCTCATGAGGCAGGACCTTAATGATGGGATTAGGGTCCTTATAAGAAGAAAAAGAAGAAATATCAATAACCTCAGATATGCAGATGACACCACCCTTATGGCAGAAAGTGAAGAGGAACTAAAAAGTCTCTTGATGAAAGTGAAAAAGGAGAGTGAAAAAGTTGGCTTAAAGCTCAACATTCAGAAAACGAAGATCATGGCATCTGGTCCCATCACTTCATGCCAAATAGATGGGGAAACAGTGGAAACAGTGTCAGACTTTATTTTTGTGCTCCAAAATCACTGTAGTTGGTGATTGCAGCCATGAAATCAAAAGACGCTTACTCCTTGGAAGGAAAGTTATGACCAACCTAGATAGCATATTGAAAAGCAGAGACAATACTTTGCCAACAAAGGTTCGTCTAGTCAAGGTCATGTATGGTTTTTCCAGTGGTCATGTATGGATGTGAGAGTTGGACTATAAAGAAAGCTGAGCACCGAAGAATTGATGCTTTTGAACTGTGGTGTTGGAGAAGACTCTTGAGAGTCCCTTGGACTGCAAGGAGATCCAATCAGTCCATTCTAAAGGAGATTAGCCCTGGGTTTTCTTTGGAAGGAATGATGCTAAAGCTTAAACTCCAGTACTTTGGCCACCTCATGCAAAGAGTTGACTCACTGGAAAAGACTGATGCTGGAAGGGACTGGGGGCAGGAGGAGAAGGGGACGACAGAGGATGAGATGGCTGGATGGCATCACTGACTCGATGGACGTGAGTCTCAGTGAACTCTGGGAGTTGGTGATGGACAGGGAGGCCTGGTGTGCTGTGATTCATGGGGTCACAAAGAGTTGGACACGACTGAGTGACTGAGCTGAACTGAACTGAGGAAGAAAAAGAGAGACCAGAGTTCATTCTCTTTACTTAGTGAGGACACAGGGAGAAGGCAGCCATCTATAATCCAGGAAGAAGCCCACACTAGGAACTAAATCAGCTAGCACCCTGACCTTGGACTTCGCATCCTTCACAACTGTGAGAAATATATTATATAAGTTGTTTGAGTTACCCCACCTTTGCTACTGTTTTGTAGCAACCTGAACAGATTAAGACAATGCCTTATCTAGATGAAAGGAAAGATATCACAAGATATAGTTTATGTATATAAGTTTTTATATTTCATCAAGATAGGAAAAGGGGCTTCCCTGGTGACTCAGATGGTAAAGAGTCTGTCTGTGATCTGGGGGATGCAGGTTCGATCCCTGGGTCAAGAAGATCCCCTGGAGAAGGGAATGACCATCCACTTCAGTGTTCCTGCCTGGAGAATTCTGTGGGTAGAAGAGCTTGACAGGCTACAGTCCATGAAATAGATCCCTGATGCCAAAGTAGTTGGGGACTTTGGAAGGCATTTGGGTCAAGGAAAAGTGAGTGGTGTTTTGTGAGTAGACCTCACAGCTGTCAGCACCTGCATGTCCATCTAGATGAGGGGCTCCCTCTGGTTCATGTTGTCTCTAGTCTTTCCAGTGAACAGCTAGTGGAAGTCATGGCGAGAAGGTTGACCATCAGTGCAAATTCTCCTTGTGTCAAGAGCCCATGGTGTTCTGAACTTAGACATCAAATCACATTTGGCCTTTAAATTTATTAAAGTCCTAGTGGTTTTCTTTCCACTAGCCTATGTGAGAGCCCCTTAAATCTCTTGTGTTCTGTTACAGTGAGAGAATTGAATAGCCCCTTGGGAAGGATTGGCCCTAGTTAGAATTCAGGCTACCTGGTTCTGCTCTCTGATGGGCTCAAGAAGACTGGTGATTTAATGTGATTGATTTTCCTACATTATCTGACTTACATTCTCTGTGGCACTCTTTATCTTAGGCAGAAGCAGGATCCCACACTTTCAGGAGATTATCTATGACATAAGACTCTGAACTGAGAGAAGGAACATGGTAGAGGGAAGAAAGAAGGGAGGGAGGCAGGTAGGTAGCCTTTTTATAGCATTTTATCATTTATAAAGTACATTCCCTTATCCTGTGTTACGAAACAAATTCTACTGAGTTCTTACTGAGCCAGGTACTTCTTAAGCCAGATCCTGCAGGTGTTAAGCATTTCATATATCAAATCTCATTTGATCACTACATGAATTTTATGACATGCAGGCTACTGGTATGCTCACTTTATACCTATTGAGACCTAGGAAGTTTATTTTGTTCAAGGTTGTCCACCAGCTTTTCATCAGCACTATTAAGCTCGTTCATTTTTATGGAAGCTACCCCCAAATATCTGTGCTATAGGAATTGTTGCTTTTTTTCACAGGAGAGGAGGCTGAGGTATAGAAACAAAAAGTGACTGCTACAAGATCGTAGAGAAAATGCATAAATGGTGAACACAGTTGGAAAATAGGTGCTTGATTTTGAGTTATGAGTGCTCTCCATTCTCCAGAGATACTGGAAATGTATTGAAACGAGGCTCATGGACCATCATCTCTAAATTCTCCACAGTCCTTTGCACTCTGCCCAACACATAATGAGACTTAAATTCTTGTTTAATAAGAATGAAGAATGATGAAAGAAAGACATAGGGAAGAGACAGAGACACGGCGAGACATAGAAATAGAAGGAGAGTTATAAAGACAAAGGGGCAGGAGGAAGAAAATTTCCCTTTTATACAATAGTTTGGAATGAAAAATAAAATGTCCTTTTCTGTGCTGTTAGGACATGCTTTTTAATTTGTAGAAGTCATCAGCAGATGTTGCCTCCCCATGCAGCCGGTCTGATCACCATGACAAAGGCACTATCTCATCTATAAATAGATAGTCAGATTGATCTCACATCCTGCCCTGGTTCTACCAACTTCTTGATGAGCATGACAACAGGATCAATGAGTGATTCCTTCCACCTCAGCTGAAGCCTCACCTGCACTCTCTTCTGGAAGACGATGATCAGACTCATTAAATTCAGCACAAAGGAGCCTGAAAGACATGTGCCCTACCAGAGAAACTGAGCCAGAGCCCACTTCCATTGCATCAAAGGGAACCATGATATAATCAACCATCTAGCCTGAATATACAATTAGGAAGACAATATGAATCTTTCTTTTGCCTTTTTGGATCAATGTTAACTGGAACTTCACATGGCTGGAGCTGATGTCTGTGAAAGCTCAGGTATAAGAAAGCTATTCCACTGGATGCTTAATACTTACAGATTTCCATTGTGTCAGTCCTGGATATTCATTGGAAGGACTCATGCTGAAGCTGAAGCTCCAATACTTTGGCCACCTGATGCAAAGAACTGACTCTTTGAAAAGATACTGATGCTGGGAAGGATTGAAGGTGGGAGGAGAGAAGGGGACAACAGAGGATGAGATGGTTGGATGGCATCAACGACTTGATAGACATGAGTTTGAGCGAGCTCTGGGAGTTGGTGATCGACAGAGAAACCTGGTGTGCTGCAGTCCTTGGAGTCGCAGAGTCAGACACAACTGAGAGACTGAATTGATTGTTAAGTGTTGCTGTGATGTATTGGAGACACCTGCAACTGGGATCCCAAGAATGGACGTTGGGTCCTCCAAGGTCTTGACCTTAGGCAAGTTCTTTACTAATTATTATCCCCGAGACTCAGCTTTTCCTTCCCAGTGTGCTTAACAACATAGTTTCTGCAATTAGATAGCACTAGTTAAAGCATCAACTCTGAAGTTCTGTGATCTTGAGCAATTTGCTTAACCTCTCTGAACCTCAGTCTCCTCACGTGTCAGTAGATATTCTGGAAGCATATCCATTAGAGGTTGCTGTGAACGCTGTAAAGAGAGTGGCACGTGGTTTCTATGGCCTAGGATGATACTAATGATGGTGAGAATGATGGGTAATCTCATAGTGTTGTGAGCATTAAATGACACATTATATATGGTGATCTTTTAATATATTAAGGTGCTTTTTTATGACTAGAACTGAAGCATCAATACACATTCATTCATTTAATTAGATTTTTATTATTGTATTGCAAGGAGTTGGACACGACTGAGCGACTGAACTGAACTGATTGTTATTGCTCAATCACTAAGTCATGTCCGACTCATTATGACCCCATAGACTGCCACACTCCAGACTTCCCTGTCCTTCACTATCTCCCAGAGTTTGCTCAAACTCATGTCCATTGATTTGGTGATGCTATCTAATCATCTCATCCTCTGCTGCTCCCTTTTCTTTCTTTCTTTTTTCCTTTTATCAGTTCAGTTCAGTCACTCAGTCGTGTCAGACTCTTTGCAACCCCATGAATTGCAGCACACCAGGCTTCCCTGTCCATCACCAATTCCCGGAGTTCACCCAAACTCATGTCTATCAAGTCGGTGATGCCATCCAGCCATCTTACCCTCTGTCGTCCCCTTCTCCTCCTGCCCCCAATCCCTCCCAGCATCAGAGTCTTTTCCAATGAGTCAACTCTTCACATGAGGTGGCCAAAGTATTGGGGTTTCAGCTTTAGCATCATTCCTTCCAAAGAACACCCAGGACTGATCTCCTTTACAATGGACTGGTTGGATCTCCTTGCAGTCCAACGGACTCTCAAGAGTCTTTTCCAAAACTACAGTTCAAAAGCATCAAT
Source organism: Bos mutus (assembly GCF_027580195.1). Taxonomy (NCBI): domain Eukaryota; kingdom Metazoa; phylum Chordata; class Mammalia; order Artiodactyla; family Bovidae; genus Bos; species Bos mutus. The sequence goes on from NC_091627.1 coordinate 21,303,207, forward strand.
TCTTCGGCACTCAGCTTTCTTCACAGTCCAACTTTCACATCCATACATGACCACTGGAAAAACCATAGCCTTGACTAGACAGACCTTTGTTGGCAAAGTAATGTCTCTGCTTTTCAATATGTTATCTAGGTTGGTCATAACTTTCCTTCCAAGGAGTAAGTGTCTTTTAATTTCATGAGTGTAATCATCATCTGCAGTGACTTTGGAGCCCAAGAAATAAAGTCTGATACTGTTTCCACTGTTTCTCCATCTATTTGGCATGAAGTGATGGGACCAGATGCTATGATCTTAGTTTTCTGAATGTTGAGCTTTAAGCCAACGTTTTCACTCTCCACTTTCACTTTCATCAAGAGGCTTTTTAGTTCCTCTTCACTTTCTGCCATAAGGGTGGTGTCATCTGAATATCTGAGGAGATTGATATTTATCCTGGCAATCTTGATTCTAGTTTGCGCTTCTTCCAGCCCAGCATTTCTCATGATGTACTCTACATAGAAGTTGAATAAGCAGGGTGACAATATACAGCCTTGATGTACTCCTTTTCCTATTTGGAACCAGTCTGTTGTTCCATGTCCAGTTCTAACTGTTGCTTCCTGACCTGCATACAAATTTCTCAAGAGGCAGGTCAGGTGGTCTGGTATTCCCATCTCTCTCAGAATTTTCCACAGTTTATTGTGACCCACACAGTCAAAGGCTTTGGCATAGTCAATAAAGCAGAAATAGATGTTTTTCTGGAACTCTCTTGCTTTTTCCATGATCCAGCGGATGTTGGCAATATGAGCTCTGGTTCCTCTGCCTTTTCTAAAACTAGCTTGAACATCTGGAAGTTCATGGTTCACATATTGCTGAAGCCTGGCTTGGAGAATTTTGAGCATTACTTTACTAGCGTGTGAGATGAGTGCAATTGTGCAGTAGTTTGAGCATTCTTTGGCATTGCCTTTCTTTGGGATTGGAATGAAAACGGACCTTTTCCAGTCCTGTGGCCACTGCTGAGTTTTCCAAACTTGCTGACATATTGAGTGCAGCACTTTCACAGCATCATCATTCAGGATTTGAAATAGCTCAACTGAAATTCCATCACCTCCACTAGCTTTGTTCATAGTGATGCTGTCCAAGGCCCACTTGACTTCACATTCCAGAATCTGGCTCTAGGTGAGTGATCACACCATCATGATTATCTTGGTCATATAGATCTTTTTTGTGCAGTTCTTCTGTGTATTCTTGCCACCTCTTCTTAATATCTTCTGCTTCTGTTAGGTCCATACTATTTTTGTCCTTTATCAAGCCCATCTTTGCATGAAATGTTCCCTTGGTATCTCTAATTTTCTTGACGAGATCTCTAGTCTTTCCCATTCTGTTGTTTTCCTCTACTTCTTTGCATTGATCGTTGAGGAAGGCTTTCTTATCTCTCTTTGCTATTCCTTGGAACTCTGCATTCAGATGTTTATATCTTTCCTTTTCTCCTTTGCTTTTCACTTCTCTTCTTTTCACAGCTATTTGTAAGGCCTCCCCAGACAGCCATTTTGCTTTTTTGCATTTCTTTTTCCACGGGATGGTCTTGATCCTTATCTCCTGTACGATGTCACGAACTTCTGTCCATAGCATCAGGCAACTCTATCAGATCTAGGCCCTTAAATCTATTTCTCACTTCCACTGTATAATCATAAGGGATTTGATTTAGGTCATACCCTAATGATCTAGTGGTTTTCCCTACTTTCTTCAATTTAAGTCTGAATTTGAACTTAAATTGCTGTTCTTTTCCTTTTATGGACACATGCAATTGAGCCACCTACAAAACCAGAAAAGACTTTTGTTCATTGTAACAAAGGGTTTCCCTGGTGGCTCAGTGGTAAAGAATCTACTTTTCACCATAGGAGATGGGTGTTCTAAGCCTGAGTAGGGAAGATCCTTTAGAGAAGGAAATGTCAACCCACCCCAGTATTCCTGCCTGGGAATTCCTGCCTGGGAAATCCCAGGGATGAAAGAGCCTGGTGGCTATAGTCCATGCAGTCATGAAAGAGTTGGACATGACTTAGCAATTAAACAGCACCAGCAAAAGTCAAGAATAACAAACCACTTGAGTATTACCTATTAGTCCAGTGATTAGGGCTCCGCCCTTTAATTGTTGAGGATACACTTTCAATCCCTGGTCAGGGAACTAAGATCTCACAAGCTGCATAGAGTGGCCAAAAAGAAAAAAGAAAAAAAAGACTCCTTAACTTACTAAGATTAATTTATTTTCTTCTTTTTTGTGTAGATCAGATCAATACATTCCTGAGAAGCTTCACTACCACATACATGGTTAGGTCAGATGCCATTTCTCCTTGTTAGTCTTTCAGTCATGGATGACTCTTTGAGACCCATGGACAGTAGCCCACCAGTCTCCTCTGTCCTTGGAATTCTCCAGGAAAAAATACTGGAGTGGGTTGCCATTCCCTTCTCCAGGGGATCTTCCTGACCTAGCAATCAAACCTGGGCCTCCTGCGTTGCAGGTGAATTCTTCACCATCTGAGCCACAAGGGAAGCCCTGCCACTTCTCCTGCTAGTGTTCAAAGCAGACACGTTTGTTAATAAGAAAGATCTGGCCTGAATGGCTCCAGACAATGTGAAGAGTGCTGTACGCCCGCAGGACTCCAAAACTCTTCCATTTAGCTGTGCCCTGCTTTCTGTGTATGAATTCTTAGTATAAAGATTTCTTCGATGCTATGCCACTGTTTGGACACTGTGCTTGTTTGGCACTCTGTAACAGTATATATAAACTTTCACTAATAAACAAACACATCTCAGTAAAAGTCAGGAAGAAAAACTGAGTCACATTTAGGGCTGGGGACTCATCTCTAATCAGAAGCTCAGTGAATTGTTTGACATAAGTGTCATCTCCCCAGCTGGTGAAATCTAAGATTCCCAGTGGAGTGTGCTGAGGTGGAGAAAGTCCATCTATGTGCTGCTGAAGTCCTTCTGGATGGCAGTGCAGTGTCAGGCAGGGGATGCAGCAAGACAGGAACACAGCAAACATGAGCATTAGAACCATCACTCTGACAGTAACATAAAGGAGAGGCCAACAATTTTACCTTGCTGGGAGTGTTGGGAAATTTGTCAGCATCTGTCTCAGAATGTTACCAGGACCACATTCAGTTTAGTTCAGTCACTCAGTCGTGTCCAACTCTTTTTGACTCCATGGACTGCAGCATGCCAGGCCTCCCTGTCCATCACCAACTCCTGGAGCTTGCTCAAACTCATGTCCATCGAGTCAGTGATGCCATCCAACCATCTTATCCTCTATCATCCCCTTCTCCTCCTGCCCTCAATCTTTCCCAGCATCATGTTCTTTTCCAATGAGGCAGTTCTTTGCATCAGGCGGCCAAAGTATTGGAGCTTCAGCTTCAGCATCAGTCCTTCCAATGAATATTCAGGACTGATTTCCTTTAGGATTGACTGTTTGATCTTCTTGCAGTCCAAGAGACTCTCAAGAGTCTTCTCCAACACCACAGTTCAAAAGCGTCAATTCTTCAGTGCTCAGATTTCTTTATGTTCCAACTTTCACATCCATACATGACTACTGGAAAACCATAACTTTGACTAGACAGACTTTTGTTGGTAAAGTATTGTCTCTGCTTTTTAATGTGCTATCTAGGTTTGTCATAGCTTTTCTTCCAAGGAGCAAGTGTGTTTTAATTTCATGGCTGCAGTCACCATCCCACAAATCTGAGTACTGGCTTGGTATAACTCAATGATCAGGTGCATCTGTGAGACTTTTTACTGTGGCTGGATTGCCTTGAGTTTACTGTAAGTAACTTCTGAGTTAGGAGAAAGCCATTTTAGGATGGATGACTGTGTGCTTAGTTGCTTCAGTTATGTTCAACCATTTGCAACCCTATGAATTGTCACCCTCCAGGCTCCTCTCTCCATGGGGTTCCCCAGCAAGAATACTGGAGTGAGTTGCCATGCTGTCCTCCAGAGGATCTTCCCAACCCAGGGATCGAACATAGGATGGATACATATGTCCTTGTACTGAAAGTGAGAGTGTTTATTTTTCAAAGGAATTAAATTTCCCAGTGACAAAGCTACTGGTAGGAGAAACTGGCTTTGGAGTGAGTAACCAGACTCTGTTCCTTCCCATTCCTAATTTTTTTGGAGGGTGCATAGTGATTGGGAGTATATTTCTGGGAGAAATGCATAGCAGAAGAGGCAATATTGGCTCTGTTAGTGAATTGTTGGGATATTTAATTAGATAGAAGTCAACAGAAGTGTCTTCATAAATAAGAAACTTAACGACAAAGATGAGGGGTAATTATTGTTATTACTTCACTGGAAAGTAGGATTTAAAAAACAAGCATCATTCCTCTGTGAGTAGCTGTCTTGGAGGCTCTCTGGAGAGGTAGACAGGCAGACAGGTCATTCGGCTACACGTCCACAAAAGAACCTGCCTCTTGAGAGCCCAGGACAGGACTTCCCTGGTGGCCCAGAGGCTATGGTGCCAAGCTTCCAATGCAGGGCGCACTGATCCCGTCCCTAGTCTGGGAACTAAGATCCCACATGCCGAGGGGCCAAGAACTTTTTAAAAAGTCCAGGACAGGAAGCCCAGGGATGCCGCCATGCCTCAAGCAGCAGGGATGAGTGACAAGCCCTGGAAAGGCTCCCAGAGAAGGAAAGGACAGCTGAGCTAAACTACGGATGGACGAGAGTCTCTGGCCTGTTACAGGATTTGGAAGCAGAGAATCAAATCTGTTTTGAGTTGGTCTTCTTTCTAGAGAAAGAAATGCAAGAAGTGAAATTTAGATTCTTGTGGATTCGGTTTCTTTTATTAATGGTGTCTAATGGTCTGTAATTAAGGCACAACTTGTTAGCTAAACCAACAATTACCATTTGTTTCAAGTGCAAAACGAGAATAATGAATGACCTTATTCAGCAGATTTCCTCTCTTTTAGTGGCTTTAGTAGGCCCTGGTTCAGTTTCAATATCTCTCCCTCCCCTGTCTCTCTCTGTCTTCTTTCCAGCCTTCCCCCTACATCCTTCACTTCCCCTGGACATAGACATCCATGCTTATGTGAGTATGTGCACACGTGCGTGTGCACACACACACACACACAGAGTTGAATTCCTTAATTCATACAGACATTGATCTTCACCCTTTGAGCATTTTGGGAAAACTGCAATTCATTTAAATTTATTTCACAGCTTTCATGGCCATTCCACCTTTGCCCTGGCTCCAGGCATGAGTATCAAAATGAGTCTTAAAACTGGGAGAAGGATGAAGCTGGGTGGACAGGATGGTAAAGCAAAGTGACTATGGTTTGGTTAGATGGTAAAACACCTGAGAAACAGGACCACATTGACAGTTTTAATTCAGTTCCACTGTGAGATGGTGTTCTTGTCGGAGATGGTATTGCTGCTATAACATGGACCGAAGTGTGTGTGTGAGTGAGGAAGAGGGGAAGATTGAAACTAAAACATGGAGCAGCATCTTTGGAGATAAGCACATTTGAGTTCAGATCTGAATTCCTAGATCTGTCGTTTATTTATTATCAGTCCTGAGTTTTCAACCTCTCCTTCATTTTCCTTACCTTTAAAATGAAGCTCTAAACTCACACTCATTTATATATACTGAAAAGACCTTAAAAATATTGAATAAAATAATGTAAAAATCCATAGTGTAATGCCTGACATATAATTGCTGCTTCACATATAAAAATAGCTATTCTTTATTGCTATGAATTCAATTGTATACCTCAAATACACATGCTGAATACCCAAGCTTCAGTGTGACTCTCTTTGGAGATAGGGCTTTTAAGAAGGTAACTGAGGTTAGGTGAACTCATGAACTCATGAACTCCAGAGTCCTAGCCCTATAGTCCTGGTGCACAAGAAGAAGAAGAGAGAAAGAAGTCATCTCCAAGAGGACACAGAGGGGAGGCTAAGTGAGGATATAGCAAGAAGGCAGCTGTGTGCAACCAGTAATAGAGGTTGCAGAAACCGAATCTTTAGGCACCTTGACCGTGGACTTCATGGACTTCCAACCTTCACAACTGGGAGATGTCTCTTGTTTAAGTCACCCAGTCTATTATGTTGTGTTTTTGGCAGCCTGAGACAAAGAATAGACTTCAATTGCATATTATGGCATATGTTTCCTTCTACCCCAACTTCCTCAGAGTCACTCCCTGAAGGCCAAGAATAGACAGCCTCACCATGAAAGGCAATGGGGAAAAAGCAGATTCCTAGGGGGTGGGAATTGGGGCCATCATTCCCCAGAACATGGGCCGTGAGGTCTCTCTCAGCCTTGATGAGCCCCAGAAACCCTTGTCTGCCGCCTTGTCTAACCACCCCTCTCCATTTCTTGGGTAATGTACAAAAACATGCACACTTCTTCCAGGTGAGCAGGAGAACCTCTATTGTAGGTGGAGTCATATATTATACCCTAATCATGGAAGTGACTATTCCCTCACTTTGTCGTATCTTATTGGCTAGAAGTCACAGTTTCCACCTGCATTCAAGAGCAGGAGATTATGGAATGGTAGGTTCACTGGGGCTCATCTTAGAGTTCTGCCTACCACACTGCTTTAGGAGAAATTGTGCCCCAAACATCTTCTGATAAAGATTGCAATTGTAGCACCACTGTGTATGGAATATTTCCCAAATTACTGTCAATCCCTCTGTGAAGAGATGCCTACAAAGCCACTGTCCAATAAAAGAGATACACTAAGTTCGAGGGAGAGAAGTGAGGTGCAGGACAAAGATTCTGTTGAAAGGATGCATATTCAAAATACCAGGGGTGCTCATAATGAAAACCACTAGTTCAGCTCAGTTGAGTCGCTCAATCGTGTGCGACTCTTTGCAACCCCATGAATCGCAGCACACCAGGCCTCCCTGTCCATCACCAACTCCCGGAGTTCACTGAGACTCACGTCCATCGAGTCAGTGATGCCATCCAGCCATCTCATCCTCTGTCATCCCCTTCTCCTCCTGCCCCCAATCCCTCCCAGCATCAGAGTCTTTTCCAGTGAGTCAATCTTCGCATGAGGGGGCCAAAGTACTGGAGTTTCAGCTTTAGCATCATTCCTTCCAAAGAAATCCCAGGGCTGATCTTCAGAATGGACTGGTTGGATCTCCTTGCAGTCCAAGGGACTCTCAAGAGTCTTCTCCAACACCACAGTTCAAAAGCATCAATTAAATCCAAAAGCCTTGAGTGTGGCTGAAAAGAATGTGTCATATTCAGTGTTTTCCTTAAATTCCAAGGGACTTCATCAGAAGGTTTCCAGTGATTCTTTTTTTTTCTGGGTCTTCCCAAATTAGCTTTAGTAACTGTATGACAATAAATCTAAACTGTGGAAAAGTAACTGTATACAGTGATGATGACTTCTGTGAACAATGTTCCAGGGAAGAACTTATATACTTTTGTGGAGGCAAATTTTAATGGAGCGGCCACACGATGATAAGCAATGTCATATGAGAGCTGTATTTATTCTTTCCAAGGAGATAATTCTATTTCCATTTTCCATTATAGAAAACAAGGCCCAGAGAAGTAAACAATTCCCTCCATCTAGGTTGTGGTTGCCTTAGGAGCAGGGAATTTGCCTTGATCATGTCTGCATATCCAGTGCCTTCAGGACATAGAAATCATTCACATCCATCGGTGGATCAGTGGGTATCACACAGCTGCTGAGTGGCATTGTCAGGATTCAATCCCAAGTTCATCTGACTTCAAATTCCATGCTATTCTACTGCCTTGGCATCCCTCTCATCAAAGTTAGGGATTTTTCCTTTTTTCTTGGGTAAAATGATCCTAGGTGATCATTGTTCATGTTCATCATTTGAGCCATCAGTAGCAGAGTTTTTTGTGTTTCAGATGGGGAGTCATGCATCAGAAAATGATTACAAGAATGCCAAAGTGACCTTTCTGGGGCATATAGCAGGGAAGGATGGGCAGAATGGCAGGGATGGGACAAGGGTGTTACTAGTAAGATGCAAGCCTTGGGTACAAATTATAAGCAGGCTTGAAAAGACTCAATAATCCTGATAAATAATATTTTGATGCAATATTTTAAGAATCAAAATTCATGCCAAAACATTAGTGATGAATAAAATATCTAAATTTTAAATATAGCCAGGGTCTGACCCTTTGTTGACCTGGGGTCATCTCATGTTGTTCATGAGTTGTTCATCCATGTTCATCTCACTTGCTTCACCCTTACTGCCATCCTGTGGGAGGGAGAAGGAAGAGGAGAAAGAAGCAGCAAAATAAGATCAGGCATACTATGAACAGAGAAAAGAACCTGTCTCTCTCCCATCTCCCAGGCCTCCTAGGAACTGGGATGGGGGAGAAGCAAAAAGAGATAATATTCTAGAGAAGCGACTGTAATCCCTTGAAAAAGTGCTAAAGCACAAAACATACCCAGTAAGCTCCCGAATCCATGGTTTCACGTGAAAAAATCAGGAGTCAGGAGACTATGCCCTAGTCTGGACTTTAGCACTGACTCACTGTGATTTGGGGCTGGCACTTTGTCCATCTCTGGGCCTCCATTCACCCATTAGTAAAGTGGAGTTTAGTGGACAGGTGTTCTCTGAGGTCCCTTCCAGCTCAGACATTCTAGAAGGCTGTCGACTAGCAGTTTCTTGGGAGGATACTCTGTCTCTTGTTCTCTGTAAAAGTGCAGCATGACAAAGAAAGATTTCTAATAGGTCAGCATGAACATCTGCTATCTATTGACCTTCCTTAGCTCTTTCCTCTTTCGGTTGGTGGTCAGTGGGTCATGAGAAGAGGTTAGCAGTCCTTACCACTGGTTCCCAAATGTCAGGTCACAATGAGGGTTGATTGAAGTATTGAGTTTCTTGTGATCCTAGAACATCAGAGCTGATAATATAATGTTTCCAGGTACCTCATGACTGGGTTTATGTTTAAGATAATGAAGACTACGTAAGGATCCACACTTATGAAAAATTGTTTCAAGGCAGTGTGCAGAGAAGTTTTCCCCATCTGGTTTCCAGTTCTGTCTCTGCTCCTCAGAGATGCATTGATCAGGGCACAGCCAAGATGCAGAACACACAATTTACTTTGACTAACAGAATTTTCAAATGATTGTTAAGAAGGAATAAAGTTGATTACTAGGTGACTGAAAGGGTGAAAAAGGGTAAGAAGTGAACTCTAAGATACCATAGAGGAACAACTGCCGGATGCATCTACAGTCCCTACCTCTGAGGGGGATGAAGATTCTATCCCCTTTAATCACCTTTATTTAGGTGATTAAATCATTGAACCGTAACAGAGGACCCCTTAGAGCGAAAACAGGCTTCTGAGAAAACTGCCTGGCTGGTATGTTTTGGCAGGCACAGAGTAGAGCTCGCAGTGGTAGAAAAACAGCAAAGTGGATTCAGCTATGGGAATAGGAAGAAATGGCTTCTGTCAAGGGAACACGAGCTCCAGGGGACTCATAGTAGCCAGGAAATGATGTAAGCTGTGGACAGGAAGTGATGCAAATAGCGGACAGGTAGTGGTGCTAGCGGAAAAGAAGCAGCAAGTCCCTCAGCCTTTCAGAGACTTGTGGGAATCAGGGTGGCAGAGCAGGCATGTACTTTGCAAAGGCCCCGTCTCAGCATCACAGAGGATTGAAGAGGGAGTTGGAGCTGAGAGTCAATAAACTTCACAGTTGGCACACTCTCTCTTTGATCTCAGGCAGATCACCTGACATTTTGGTACATCTTCTTGCTTATGTGTAGAATAGGAATAATAACAGAATCCTCTTCATGGTGTTGCTAAAATGATTAAATTAGATAATACCTGAAAAGTGCTTACTGCAGTCCCTGTGACCAAATATGTGCTCAATAAAATTTATTGGGTGTCATTATACAAAGGAAGACGATGAGGACAAACACGTCTGGTCCGCTCCAGGCGCTAGACTGGGATTTTTCATGCATTTTGTAACTTAATTTTCAGTGACTGAGACGTGAGTGCCATTTTCCTGTTGCCACCTGAGGAGATTTGAGGAGTTCACTGAAGTCACGCTGGTAGAAGGATTTTGTCAAGCAGGACCTCAAGTAGAGGAGTGTTCCACTCCAAAGACCATACGGTTCCCATGGCAACGTGCTGCTTCCCCCAGAACAGTAGACAGGAGGCAATTCTAATTCTTATTTCACCTCTCTCTTGTGAAAAGCGAGGTTTTACTCCTTCTAAACCCCAGATCAGTCACCTGTAAAATGAGGATAAATCACTTGTGTGGAACACCGGATCAAACTTTATAAAAAATAGCAATGTTGATCTTCAGAAATACCAGGTCCAGCGAGATAAAATTTCTGGCTTATAGCATAGACTCCTGTAGGGTAAATTATGCTGTAACACAACATATGTGTCTCTACAAATGACAGGGCCATGCAAAGTGTATGTAAAAACCACAGGTCTTAGGGAAAAAGTGGGGGGCACAAAACTCAAAAACTTCATCAATCACACATGCTCACAAAGAGAAACAGCTAATAAAAATGATACAGAGTAGTGTACACATTAAATGATGAAGACACATATGCATACCACAATGAACCTGGCATTTTCCCTTGGAGAAGATTTGGAGTTTGCTGGTTGCCCATGGGTGCTAGAGGGGACAGCTGGTGAGCTGTAGTGAAGTAGAGGAAAGAGGGTGATCAGCAAACAGAGCAGATATGCATACCAGTTGTGGCTGGGTGTGGTCATCATACATTCTGCCTTCCGAGGTAGCCAGGAGTGGTGTGAGGTCTGTGAGTTTTGCGTATTTCTAGAGCTCGGTCAGCTGGATGTAGTTTCCTGCAGATGTAATCATGCATACACAAACACAGATTCACATGGTGCTCCAAGTCTTCCCTAACGGATCAATCCTGCTGGAACAAATTCACATGTCAAAACAAGTGTTTTGAAACTGGCTGTTTTAAAATCCAAGCACTTAACCAGAACAATAAGATGGAAGGGACCTGGGTCAGCACCCATGTGGGTGAGGGCGTCTCCTGAGTGGGCAAGCAGTGCCCTGTGAAAGCAGTGTGCTGGGTTAATGAAAACCCAGTGTGCATTAGTAAGTGATAGAGCAGGACAAGAGCTGCAATAAGACAAGTGTTTCATCTGTGTTGTCCTGTTGGGTCCCTCTCTTATCTCATTTCATGGTAGCTTATTGATTCCCCACAGTGCTGCTGTGAGGCATGGCTTTGCAGAAGAAATCATAGTGCATAGGTTTTAAATCACTTGCCTCAAGTCCAGACAGGCTGGGATTTGACTCTGTCATATCCATGTCTCTCCTGTTTCTGAAGATGAAGAACTTCTCTGGTGGCTCAGAGCTAAAGGACCCACCTACAATGCAGGAGACACACATTCTATCTCTGGGTCAGGAAGATCCCCTGCAGAAGGAAATATTAACCCACTTCAGTATTCTTGCCTGGGAAATCCCATGGACAGAGGAGCCTGGTGGGCAATAGTCCATGGGGTTGCAAAAGAGTCGGACATACTAAACAATAACAATGACTCTGAAGATGGTTCAGAAGACACTGGACAATAACGTTTTATAGAAGAGATACAGGTGTACAGAAAAAATCTACTTACATGTGCTCAGGTGGTTAAAAATAATAACAATTATCACATGTAAAAGCATCTTGGAAAATTTAGAACCTTCTTCACAAACGATGTGATGGTTTTATTTTAGAAAGGGTTATTATAACACTTTATATTTTGTTCTACACTGCTGTCTTATACAGCATCTTAGTTAAATTTCATAACAATTTGGTGAAAATCAAGCAGACACTCTATTCCCATTTCACAGATAAGGATCTGTGTGGGCAAGATTATGCTAATTTATTCAAAACAACAAGTAGAATCTCTTCTGTGCCAGGTAGAGCCAGAACTATCCCCAGAGGTGATGCTGGTGTACTGTGATGACAGACCCCAAGAAATGTCACTTGGAAGAGCATGGATATTATTGTCTCCATTAATCCTGAGTCCAGGATTTAAGGCATGGAATCCTGGTCCAAGAACAATTTCTATTAAATGATGCTGCTTCCAGCATCATCTGGTGAGAGAACCTGTATCTTTTCCGGTTTGTTGAGTATAGTTCAGTTCAGTTCAGTCGCTCAGTTGTGTCTGACTCATTGCGGCCCCATGGACTGCAGCACCCCAGGCTTCCCTGGCTATCCCTGACTCCTGGAGCTTATTCAAACTCATGTCCATCGAGTTGGTTATGCCATCCAACCATCTCATCCTCTGTTGTCCCCTTCTCCTCCCACCTTCAATCTTTCCCAGCTCAGTGTGTGCTGTGTGCTTAGTCGCTCAGTCGTGTTTGACTCTTGCGACCCCATAGACTTTAACCTGCCAGGCTCCTGTGTCCATGGAATTCTCCAGGCGAGAATACTGGAGTGGGTTGCCATTTCCTTCTCCAAATAAGCTCATACTAAATGCTAAGCCAGGCCAACAGCCAAGGTGCATGCTCAGTCAGGTCCGACTCTTTGCATCCCTTTGGACTGTAGCCCTCCAGGCTTCTCTGTCCATGGGATTTTTCAGGCAAGAATAGTGGAGTGGATTGCCATTTCCTCCTTGAAGGGATCCTCTCAACCCAAGGATCAAACCTGCGTCTCCTGCATTTCCTGAGTTGCAGGTGGATTCTTTGCCCACTGCTCAGTCTTCTCTAAATGACTAACCAAGCCAGACTCTCTTGGGCAGAATGACATCATTTGGACTTAGATGCAGCATGGTCTGTATCTAGATATCAATACTTTGGACTAGAATAAAAAGGAATGTGATTTGAACTCAGCTTTGTTCAGCAGAAGCTTTCCATGTCCTCCATGCCCGCCCTCCCGGATGTATCCCTTCTTCTCTGTAGGTGCAAAGCTTCCTTCTTTACCTTGTGCTGTCCTTGTTCTTGGACCACCCACCTGTCTCCCTCACTAGCTCAGAGCTTCCAGGGAACAGAAATCAATCTGCTGTGTTCATCTCAGGATCATAGGCTCCAATCTGAGGCTTAAAGACAAAAGGCACCCAATGTCAGCTCCATAAGGACAAGGACCTTGTCCCAGAGGCCTGTCGTGTCTTGGTCTGTCCCTGGCATCCCGGAGTCACACAGAGACATTAGTTGACTAACTGTATGATTGGTTTAATTAAATCAAATAATTAAATAAAAAACACATCTGTACAAAATTCTATGATCAATCCAAGAACTTTTTAATGACATAGGGAGATGTGCAGAGTATAATGTTGAGTGAAAAAAAAATTAGGCTTAAATATGCAGATTCGATATGACTCCCTTTATGTTAAAGAAATGACCTCTGTTTTACAATGGCTGTTCCTGGTTTTTGAGATTTTGGGTGACTTTTTATTCTCAGCATTATATCTTTAGGTCATTTTCTCCTCAAAGTATCTAAAATAAATTTGCCTTACTTTGAAAATTGAAATCATCTTAAGAACAAATAATTTCAGGTAATGCTTTTACATGCTGAGTCATTTCAGTTGTGTCTGACCCTTTGCAACCCCATGAACAGTAGCCCGCCAGGCTCCTCTGTCCATGGGATCATCGAGGCAAGAATACTGGAGTGGGTTGTCATGCCCTTCTCCCAGGGATCTTCCAAACCAGGGATTGAAGCCACATCTCTTACATCTCCTCCCTTGCAGGTGGGTTCTTTACCATAGAATGCTTTAGATGGTATGTTTATTCATTTGGATGCTTTTAGGACCAGGATCTCCAGTGTTCTTGCCTGGAGAATCCCAGGGACGGGGGCACAGAGTCAGACACGACTGAAGCAACTTAGCAGCAGCAGCAGCAGGGCCAGGATTGGGGTCTTCCTTTGTGGCTCAGCAATGAAGAATTTGCCTGCAATACAGGAGACACAGGAGACTCGTGTGACTTCTGATAAGGGAAAATAGAACAGAATTGTTTTCTTTTCTTGGCTTTAAGAAGTCCAAACTATTTTTCAGTTTAGTGAATTGGAATTCTCACAATAAACTGGTGGTCACCACAGTGGACTCTGCCTGAGATGGGGCATCTTTATTTCTGGGTTTCTATGACAGAGGCTGGGTATTCTTTTTGCTTTGGCTCCATCCCTTCATTCTTTCTGGGGTTATTTCTCCACTGATCTCCAGTAGCATATTGGGCACCTACTGGCCTGGGGAGTTTCTCTTTTAGTATCCTATCATTTTGCCTTTTCATACGTTCATGGGGTTCTCAAGGCAAGAATACTGAAGTGGTTTGCCATTCCCTTCTCCAGTGGACCACGTTCTGTCAGATCTCTCCACCATGACCCACCCATCTTGGGTTGCCCCACGGGCATGGCTTAGTTTCATTGAGTTAGACAAGGCTGTGGTCCTTGTATGATTAGGTTGACTAGTTTTCTGTGAGTATGGTTTCAGTGTGTCTGCCCTCTGATGCCCTCTTGCAACACCTACCATCTTACTTGGGTTTCTCTTACCTTGGGTGTGGGGTATCTCTTCACGGCTGCTCCAGCAAAGCGAAGCCAGTGCTCCTTACCTTGGATGAGGGGTATCTCCTCACTGCTGCCCTTCCTGACCTTCAATGTGGGATAGCTTCTCTAGGCCCTCCTGTGCCCGCGGAGCCATGGCATGGTGTTGGTCCTCCTGGCCACCGCCCCTGGCCTCGGGTGTGGGGCCGAGGGGTAGCTACTGGAGATCAGTGGAGAAATAACCCCAGAAAGAATGAAGGGATGGAGCCAAAGCAAAAACAATACCCAGCTGTGGATGTGACTGGTAATAGAAGCAAGGTCCCATGCTGTAAAGAGCAATATTGCATAGGAACCTGGAATGTCAGGTCTATGAATCAAGGCAAATTGGAAGTGGTCAAACAAGAGATGGCAAGAGTGAATGTCAACATTCTAGAAATCAGCGAACTGAAATGGACTAGAATGGGTGAATTTAACTCAGATGACCATTATATCTACTACTGCGGGCAGGAATCCCTCAGAAGAAATGGAGTGGCCATCATGGTCAACAAAAGAGTCTGAAATGCAGTACTTGGATGCAATCTCAAAAACGACAGAATAATCTCTGTTCATTTCCAAGGCAAACCATTCAATATCACAGTAATCCAAGTCTATGCCCCAACCAGTAATGCTGAAGAAGCTGAATTTGAACAGTTCTATGAAGACCTACAAGACCTTTTAGAACTAACACCCAAAAAAGATGTCCTTTTCATTATAGGGGACTGGAATGCAAAAGTAGGAAGTGAAGAAACACCTGGAGTAACAGGCAAATTTGGCCTTGGATTACGGAATGAAGCAGGGCAAAGACTAATAGAGTTTTGCCAAGAAAATGCACTGGTCATAACAAACACTCTCTTCCAACAACACAAGAGAAGACTCTATACATGGACATCACCAGATGGTCAACACCGAAATCAGATTGATTATATTCTTTGCAGCCAAAGATGGAGAAGCTCTATACAGTTAGCAAAAACAAGACCAGGAGCTGACTGTGGCTCAGACCATGAACCCCTTATTGCGAAATTCAGACCGAAATTGAAGAAAGTAGGGAAAACCACTAGACCATTCAGGTATGACCTAAATCAAATCCCTTATGATTATACAGTGGAAGTGAGATATAGATTTAAGGGCCTAGATCTGATAGATAGAGTGCCTGATGAGCTATGGAATGAGGTTCGTGACATTGTACAGGAGACAGGGATCAAGACCATCCCCATGGAAAAGAAATGCAAAAAAGCAAAATGGCTGTCTGGGGAGGCCTTACAAATAGCTGTGAAAAGAAGAGAAGCAAAAAGCAAAGGAGAAAAGGAAAGATATAAACATCTGAATGCAGAGTTCTAAAGAATAGCAAGAAGAGATGAGAAAGCCTTCTTCAGTGATCAATGCAAAGAAATAGAGGAAAACAACAGAATGGGAAAGACTAGAGATCTCTTCAAGAAAATCAGAGATACCAAAGGAGCATTTCATGCAAAGATGAGCTCGATAAAGGACAGAAATGGTAGGGACCTAACAGAAGCAGAAGATATTAAGAAGAGGTGCCAAGAATACACAGAAGAACTGTACAAAAAAGATCTTCACGACCCAGATAATCATGATGGTGTGATCACTGACCTAGAGCCAGACATCCTGGAATGTGAAGTCAAGTGGGCCTTAGAAAGCATCACTACGAACAAAGCTAGTGGAGGTGATGGAACTCCCGTTGAGCTATTCCAAATCCTGAAAGATGATGCTGTGAAAGTGCTGCACTCAATATGCCAACAAATTTGGAAAACTCAGCAGTGGCCACAGGACTGAAAAGGTCCGTTTTCATTCCAATCCCAAAGAAAGGCAATGCTAAAGAATGCTCAAACTACTGCACAATTGCACTCATCTCACATTCTAGTAAAGTAATGCTTAAAATTCTCCAAGCCAGGCTTCAGCAATATGTGAACCATGAACTTCCTGATGTTCAAGCTGGTTTTAGAAAAGGCAGAGGAACCAGAGATCAAATTGCCAACATCTGCTGGGTCATGGAAAAAGCAAGAGAGTTCCAGAAAAACATCCATTTCTGCTTTATTGACTATGCCAAAGCCTTTGACTGTGTTGATCACAATAAACTGTGGAAAATTCTGAAAGAGATGGGAATATCAGACCACCTGACCTGCCTCTTGAGAAATTTGTGTGCAGGTCAGGAAGCAACAGTTAGAACTGGACATGGAACAACAGACTGGTTCCAAATAGGAAAAGGAGTACGTCAAGGCTGTATATTGTCACCCTGCTTATTTAACTTCTATGCAGAGTACATCATGAGAAACGCTGGACTGGAAGAAGCACAAGCTGGAATCAAGATTGCCAGGAGAAATATCAATAACCTCAGATATGCAGACGACATCACCCTTATGACAGAAAGTGAAGAGGAACTAAAAAGCCTCTTGATGAAAGTGAAAGTGGAGAGGGAAAAAGTTGGCTTAAAGCTCAACATTCAGAAAACAAAGATCATGGCATCTGGTCCCATCACTTCATGGGAAATAGATGGGGAAACAGTGGAAACAGTGTTAGACTTTATTTTTCTGGGCTCCAAAGTCACTGCAGATGGTGACAGCAGCCATGAAATTAAAAGACGTTTACTCCTTGGAAGGAAAGTTATGACCAACCTAGATAGCATATTCAAAAGCAGAGAGATTACTTTGCCCACAAAGATTCGTCTAATCAAGGCTATGGTTTTTCCTGTGGTCATGTATGGATGTGAGAGTTGGACTGTGAAGAAGGCTGAGCACCAAAGAATTGATGCTTTTGAACTGTGGTGTTGGAGAAGCCTCTTGAGAGTCCCTTGGACTGCAAGGAGATCCAACCAGTCCATTCTAAAGAAGATCAGACCTGGGATTTCTTTGGAAGGAATAATGCTAAAGCTGAAACTCCAGTACTTTGGCCACCTCATGTGAAGAGTTGACTCATTGGAAAAGACTCTGATGCTGGGAGGGATTGGGGGCAGGAGGAGAAGGGGACGACAGAGGATGAGATTGCTGGATGGCATCACTGACTTGATGGACATGAGCCTGAGTGAACTCCGGGAGTTGGTGATGGACAGGGAGGCCTGGCATGCTGTGATTCATGGGGTCGCAAAGAGTCGGACACGACTGAGCGACAGATCTGATCTGATCTGATGACAGAGGCAAGAAAGAATCTAGGAACACCGGAGCCTTCCAGCCTTGTTTCATTTTGCTTTGTTTATTCTAATTGTGTGGGATTGTTTCAGTGCCTGGTGGTGGTGCAACATTAAAATACATCAGCATTGACTAAACTCGCAATGATTCTCAGTATTTTTTTTTAAGTCTCTGAGTAGTCTATGGAAAAATTGTTGAAAACCTTAGTCTCATACCTTTATTTTTATTTCATCACAATATATGCTGCTTTGAAAAGAAAAAGAAAATTACTGTCATAAATATGTCTTTTTCACAATGAGGCAATCATTCTATATTATTTTTTTAAAAAAGAGGTCAGCATAATATCCTAATATTCAGATTTGGCATAGGCCAAAAGTGGCCCACAGCATGTTTCTATTTGGCTTGTGAGTTAAGAATGTATTTCACATTTTTAAATGATTGAAAACAAATTGAAAGCCAAATAATGTTTCATGACATGTGGGAAATCTATGAAATTCAAATTTCAGGGTTCATAAATATAGTTTTATTAGAATGGAACCACACCCATCCGTCTGCCTATTGTCTTTTGCGGCTCTTTCTCAACAAAGCAGAGTCAGGTGGTTATGATAGAGATCACATGGCCCACAGGCCTGGAATGTCAGCCCCCTCTCCCTCTACACAAACCATTTGCTGACTCCGACTCTGGTGTCTGACCTATGTCAGTGGTGAAAGGAAACTTGGAATGACTTCAGCCTCTGTAAAGGGGCAAAGGGATCAGATTTTTAAAAAGACTCAGAGATTTTTTAAAAAATTTATTTTAATTTTTTGCAGTTATATACTTTAACTCACACAAGAATTTTTTGTTTTCTTTAATTGAAGTATAGTTTATTTACAATGTTGTGTTAGTTTCAGGTGTAGAGAGTAAAAGTGATTCAAATATATATTCGTTCTCAGATTCTTTTCCCTTACAGGTTATTACGAAATATTGAGTATAGTTCCCTGTGCCATATAGTAGGACTTTGCTGATTATCTATTTTATACATAGTAGTGTGTATAAATTAATCCCAGTCTTCTAATTTATCACCCTACTGACCTCTGCCCCATTACCCGCTTTGGTAACCATAAGTTTGTTTCCTATGTCTGTGAGTCTATGTCTGTTTTGTAAATAAGTTCATTTATATTGTTTGGCTTTAGATTACACATCTAAGTGATATCATATGATATTTGTCTTTCTCTATCTGAAAAAGAGATTCTGAATTTTGAGTCGGCAGAAATTGGGAAAACATATAGAGCCCCACAGAGACTTGGTTCAGACCTTCCTCCTCTCTCACCTGAATGGTTCCAGAAGCTTCTCACCTTGACCTCCACACTGCACATCCACCATCTAACCCACCCCTCCCCACCACCCTCCACAGCTTCGCCACACTCATCTTCCCAAAGGGAAAATGTGATCACACCATTCTCCTGTTTGAAGCCCTCCCAGGACTCCCAATACTCCTTGGCAGATCTTCACTCTGCCTTGAGGAGCCCTGGATTTTCCTGGAGGAACACAGAAGGTACAGAGATGGTGTAGGAAGGTCTGTTGTGTGGGCAGATATTTGGTTCCTCCTCTCTGGGTTCTCACCTCAGCCAGGAAACCTCTACTTTTGCTGTATTTATATACTATATTTTATTTGAAGAAATAAATCTGATTTTTTAAAATAGCTTGTGAACCCCTATTGGATAAAGTTGAAGCTTTTGGCAATGGTCCTCTGTGATGTGCTGTGCTAGTTGGATGATGCACACCAAACATGTGTGCTCCTTTCTGTTTCCTGGTCTTCCTTGAAGAGAACGGGGTTATGTGACAAGTTCTTGCCAATGACCTGTGAGTAGAATTGACTCCAGTTATTCCTGGGCTGAGATACCTAAGGGCCATCTCTCTCCCATCTCTTTTCCTCTCCCTTGGTGACCTGGCAGGCCACTGGTTCAGGATGCTATAGCTAAAAGATGTCCAATCAACCTGAGTACATGAATGCCCACATGGAAGATTATCCTTCACTCTGACCTATATTTAGACATGTATATTAAATGAAAAGCAAACTTTTATAGTGGAGAGCCTCTAGAATATTGAGTTGTATTTATTAGTAGGGAATAACATCTCTAGCCTGACAAATGCATCTGGCTTTGTATATACATCATTTGCAGTTGGTTGGTTGATCTATTGGTTGCTTAACTGATTGATTCACTCATTCATTCAACAACAGATACACAGGAGTAGACTAATATGTATTATGTCAAGTGCTAGGGATATAAATATATATCAGCTACAGCTCAAGTTTTGTGACCCAAGCCCTAGTGCTCTGTAGACCCCAAACTTCAATCATTCTGAACCATTTGTATATGCTTGAACTTATGGAGGAGATCCAACCAGTCCATTCTAAAGGAGATCAGCCCTGGGATTTCTTTGGAAGGAATGATGCTAAAGCTGAAATTCCAGTACTTTGGCCACCTGATGCGAAGAGTTGACTCATTGGAAAAGACTCTGATGCTGGGAGGGATTGGGGGCAGGAGGAGAAGGGGACGACAGAGGATGAGATGGCTGGATGGCATCACTGACTCGATGGGTGTGAGTCTGAGTGAACTCCGGGAGTTGGTGATGGACAGGGAGGCCTGGCGTGCTGCGATTCATGGGGTCGAAAAGAGTCGGACATGACTGAGCGACTGATCTGATCTGATCTGAACTTACGAAAGTCTTACATACGTCTGTGTCCTTTCCTGCATTGCTTCTCTTCAATAGGTTGAAAATCCCCAGGATCTGAGCAACTAATACCATAACCTGACTAAAACATACTATAATATTTCCCATTACTCACAAATCTATTAAATGGTTATGGAAGAAAGTAAGCATAACATCTAGCTAAGTCTACTTGGCCTAAGTCAATTGGCCAGTGAACCATGTGATCCAAGGAAGAGTGAAAATTTCCCCTGTTCCTTGTGGTGCCTTGGTTTCCTGATGCTTAACATCCAGACATTAAGAAACACACATGGAGCCCTCCTGCCTAGAATGACGGGGATGCTCTCCATCGACTCTGGCAGGTCTGGCAGCCAACAGCCACATGTGGCTATTGAGCAATAAAGACGGGGGATGATGTGACTAAGGAGCTGAATTTTTAACTTCAACCGCTTTTGATTACAGAGAAGGCAATGGCACCCCCTCCAGTACTCTTGCCTGGAAAATCCCATGCACGGAGGAGCCTGGTGGGCTGCAGTCCATGGGGTTGCTGAGAGTCGGACACGACTGAGCGACTTCACTTTCACTTTTCACTTTCATGCATTGGAAATGGCAACCCACTCCAGTGTTATTGCCTGGAGAATCCCAGGGAAGGGGGAGGCTGGTGGGCTGCCGTCTATGGGGTCGCACAGAGTCAGGCATGACTGAAGTGACTTAGCAGCAGCAGCTTTTGATTAATCAAAATGTAAACAGGCCCATGTGACTAGTTGCCACCTTTTTAACTTATGGCACTCTGGAAAATATTTATATCTTGTCAAAAAAATTTTTTGTCACTATAGCCTAATTTAAACACGCACACACACAAACTGTAAACACATTAAGAAATAATCAAAGAAAAGTTGTTGCCGGTTAAACGCTAAGGTTTAATTGTTTCCACCAATGCTTTCTCAGCTTCTTTTGGCCTTTCTCTCAATTACAATTCTTGCCACTAACTCAGGGCACTAGACCAAAATCCAAGGTTGCCAGAGACAAAAGAACCCTTGAGTCGCTGACACCTCACTCTGAGGCTGTCTTCCAAAGAGCAAAGGAATGACATTGAATTACTCAACTACATTCAGTAGTAACATTGAAAGTATTCAAATAAAGATGTTTTTAAAACGTTTATGCATTATATCAACAATAAAAAAAATTAGAAGCCAAATATATGGCAAGCAATACTATTTTAGACATTTGGGATATAGAAGTGAACAAAGCAAGGAGGTCAAACCAAGTCAATCCTAAAGAAAATCAACTCTGAATATTCATTGGAAGTACTGATGCTGAAGCTCCACATGGAGCTTGGCCACGTGATGCAAAGAGCTGACTCACTGGAAAAGACCCTGATACTGGAAAAGATTGAAGGCAGGAGGAGGAGATGACAGAGGATGAGATGGTTGGATGGCATCACTGACTCGATGGACATGAGTTTGAGCAAGCGCCAGGAGTTGGTGATGGACAGGGAGGCCTGGCGTGCTGCAGTCCTTGGGGTCACAATGAGTCAGACATGACTTACTAACTGAACAACAAAGTGAACAAATCAGAAAAAGATCCCTGACTTTCTCATGCTTATGTTTTAGTAGAGAGATCCAGTCAATAAAGAGAAATAAATAGAGTATGTAAGTAGCATCAGAAGTACTATTTGGAAAGAAGCATAGCAGAATAGAGGCTTCCCAGGTGGCGCTAGTGGTAAAGACTCCGGCTGCCAATTCAGGAGATGCAAGAAATAAATAGAGTATGTAAGTAGCATCAGAAGTACTATTTGGAAAGAAGCATAGCAGAATAGAGGCTTCCCAGGTGGCGCTAGTGGTAAAGACTCCGGCTGCCAATTCAGGAGATGCAAGAGACTCGGGTTTGATCCCTGGGTTGGGAAAATCCCCTGAAGGAGGTCATGGCAACCCACTCTAGGGTTCTTGCCTGGAGAATCCCTTGGACAGAGGAGCCGGTGGGCTAAGTCCATGGGGTCTCAAAAAGTCAGAGGACTGAAAAGCAGCAGCAGTGGCAGGACAACAAGGGAGAAACAGTGGTATTTAAGCAAAGACTGAAAGAAAGTGAAAGTGACATCTGAGAATCTGAGGAGCCTTCTAGTTACAGCTTCTCTGAGAAGCAGTATAGCCTGCTCAGGACATAAGAGAGGGGCAGGCACACGCCTAGGAAAAGTCCAGAGAGGGTTGGGTAGGGTGCCTCTATGCCTCCATGGACTGAACAGGAAGTCTGAATTTTTCTAGGTTGATGGCATGTTTATATTGAATGACATTAACCTTTCCCCATGTATCTCCTCACTAACAGTACAGCCAAGTAGCAAAAAGGCACACCACCTGGTAACCAGGAGCCAAGGCTTCTTAGTCAACCCCTCCCCTCTAAGTATTGGAGGAAGATTCCAGATACTATTTCTTCATGAATCATGAAATGATCACACTGAATGATTTCTGTGGGTGCCCTTCCCCTGTCATAATCTTTCATTTCCAGGACCGTTAGGAACTTCCAAAGGATATTCATTTTCCAGAGCCGCTGTAACAAAGTACCACAGGCTGGACAATTTAAACAACGGAGATGTAGCGTCTCAGTGTGGAGGCTGGAGGTCTCAGATGAAGATGCTGGTGGGGATGGGTCCCTTCCCAGGGCTCTGAGGGAGTCCCCTCTCTGAGGGAGCCCTGGGAAGGGACCTCAGAGCCTCTCCCCTGGCTTCTGGTGTTTTGCTGATGATCTCTGGTGTTCCCCGGCTTGTTACAAGCATCACCCTAATCTCTGCCTTCATCTTCCCTTCTCCTTGTGAACATGTCTGGGTAAATATTTCCCCTTTTTATAAGGGCATAGTCATGTCAGATGTCGGCCCCTTCTACTTCAGTATGACTTCATCATAACTCATTATATCTGTGAAGACTCTATTTCCAAATAAGTCCATGTTCTGTGGGACTAGGGGCTGATACCTCAACCCATGAATTTGGGAAAGATGCGAATCAACCTGTAACACAAGATTGTGTTCAGTCACTAAGTCGTGTCTGGCGCTTTGCAACCGCATGGACTGTTTCCTTTCCAGGCTCCTCTGTTCATGGAATATTTCCAGGCAGGAATAATGGAATGAGTTGCCATTTCCTCCTCCAGGGGATCTTTCTGACCCAGGGATCAAACCCATGTCTCTTGCGTCTCCTGCATTGGTAGGCGGATTTTTTACTACTGAGCCCCCTGGAACACAAGGTTAAGAGTGTGAAACTGAAAACCCTAGAGCGCTTGGCTAGACCTGGTCCATATTCTTTGCCCAGACATGAGCATCTCCACAGATTTTTTTTTTTCCCCCAAAAGACACTTGCCTCTATACCAATGGGTGGTCCTGACAAGAGGGACTTATGGAACAGCTTCAAAATTCATGCTGACCTGAAAGACACTGATATTCTAATGATTTTTAATGTTAAAGAAAAAAATCTTATTTGGATCTCTTTTCTTCTAGAAGTGGATGTCTATTTTCAAAATATTGCACTGGCAGCTTTAGCAGAAGCAATCTATTGCCTGCAAAGGGGAAGCTGAGCCAACATTTGCATGCAGATATCAATACAAGCCCAGAGGAAGCACAGGGAGAGCCCACAGGGAGCCGGGCAGCCTGCCACTCAGGCGCTCTCTTATAAAAGGCAGTGTTCCGTTTCCCTGACAAAATACGGAGGGGTTGTGCTTGATATTCATGGAAGCCGGGGCAAAAGAAGCCTCTAGTCTATTTGGAGAGGAACTCGCCATTGACATGGAGCTAGCTGGAGAAATCACAGTTCTCTAGTTTTCAGAACTGATTGAGGTGGTGTGTTCTTACCGTAAAACAGGGAATGCTGTGTTTTGACTTCTATTTTATAGATCAATAAACAAAAGGCCTCAGGGACTTATTCGAGGTGGCACTGCTTTTCACAGCAGAGCTGGGATTAGAAATGATTGCTTCACAGGGTCACAAAATTCAAATTCTTTCCATTACCTACACTGGTTCCAGACTTGAAAACCGGATTTGAAATCTAAAAGTCAAAAGGGAGAAAACAAAAAGACGCTCTAAGAGCAATGCATGTCTAATTAAGAAAGGTACACCAAATCAACTCAAAACCTTCTTAAAGACGTGAAGATTTTTTAAAAAAATCCGCCTGTCTGAACGTTTGATTACAGGATTAAGAATACTGAAGGGCATTACTGTTTACTAAGTGTTTTCACACATAAGATCTCATTTAATCCTCAGATGTTTATGGGAAGGTGACTTGTTTCACAACAAGGAAATTGAGGCCTAGGATGATAAAGGATGAATTTAATATGTCACTGACTGTATAGAGCTTAGTTGAACACAAACCTATATTTAAAGCAAAGACAAATGTTAATTCACTTAATCTACTTTTATCCCTTATGGTTTGTTTGCTTTGCTTATGCCCCTTTAATGAAGCAGGCAGGCCAGTGAAGGGAGCTTAGGAGGACCCATCACGGCCCCTCTCTGTGCTGTCCATCATCTGGTGTCCCCTTTCTCACCATTGCTTTCAGATTCATGTGGCTGATGACATTGCAGGCTCTTCCAGGGGTTTTTCTTCGAGGGTGTGGGGTGCAGGGTGCAGGATTGGGATGGATGGGCTACCCCCTTCTCTGGCTTAGCTGCCTTGCTCCATTTTTCTTCAGCCCTTTAGCTTTGGTTAAGAGACAGCCGGCAGCAACTGGCCTGGTTGCCTCCAGTGTCCCTCAGCCTTCAGCCTCCATGCCGGGTGGGAACAGGGGCATTGGCTGGGTGGCCAGGAGACCCCAAGCTCACATCTGTCTCTCCCTTGTCAGGCTCGGCACAGACTGGATGTGCCGAGGGCACATCCCTCAGGGCTCACATCCACACTTTAGAGAACTCAAACTGGGGCTCTGTGACAATCTTGAGGGGTGGGAAATGGGGGAAGAAGGGCTGGAGGTAGAAGAGGCAGAGGACACGTGTATACCTATGGCCAATTCATGTTCATGGACATCAGAAAAGAAATCAATATTGTAAAGCAATTCAGTTTAGTTCAGTTCTGTTACTCAGTATCCGACTCTTGGCAACCCATGAACCGCAGCACGCCAGGCCTCCCTGTCCATCACCAACTCCTGGAGTTTACTCAAACTCATGTCCATAGAGTCAGTGATGCCATCCAACCATCTCATCCTCTGTCATCCCCTTCTCCTCCTGCCTTCGATCTTTCCCAGCATCAGGGTCTTTTCAAATGAGTCAGTTCTTCATATTGGGTGGCCAAAGTATTGGAGTTTCAGCTTCAGCATCAGTCCTTCCAATGAAGATTCAGGACTGATTTCCTTTAGGATGGACTGGTTGGATCTCCTTGCAGTCCAAAGGACTGTCAAGAGTCTTCTCCAACACTGAAGTTCAAAAGCATCAATTGTTCTGCGCTCAGCTTTCTTTATAGTCCAACGCACATCCGTACATGATGACTGGAAAAACCATAGCTTTGACTAGATGGACTTTTGTTGACAAAGTAATGTCTCTGCTTTTTAAAATGCTGTCTAGGTCAGGCATAACTTTTCTTCCAAGGAGCAAGCATCTTTTAATTTCATGGCTGCAGTCACCATCTGCAGTGATTTTGGAGACCAAAAAAATAAAGTCTGTCACTGTGTCCATTGTTTCCCCATCTATTTCCCATGAACTAATGGGACCAGATGCCATGATCTTAGTTTTCTGAATGTTGAGCTTCAAGCCAACGTTTTCACTCTCCTCTTTCACTTTCATCAAGAGGCTCTTTAGTTCTTCTTCACTTTCTGCCATAAGGGTGGTGTTATCTGCATATCTGAGGTTATTGTTATTTCTCCTGGCAATCTTGATTCCAGCTTGTGCTTCATCCAGCCCAGCGTTTCTCATGATGTACTCTGCATATAAGTTAAATAAGCAGGGTGACAATATGCAGCCTTGACGTACTCCTTTCCCAATTTGGAACCAGTCTGTTGTTCCATGTCCAGTTCTAACTGTTGCTTCCTGATCTGCATACAGATCCTTCAATTAAAAATTAATTAATTTAAGAAAAGAAAAGGGACCTAAAAAAGTGCTTATTTACATGGGAATTCTCTGGAGGTCCAATGAGTAGGATGTCACACTTCCACTGCAATGGGGAAGGTGGAGCAGTTTGATCCCTGTTGAGAAAATTAAGATTCAGACTAAGGTCCAGCTGTGTGGAATGGCAAACAAAACAAAACACAGAGGATTCAAACAAAAGGAGGTAGTAGAACACTTTGTGTGTCTTGGTCCTTCAGTGCCCAACCCCACCCCACCCCACCCGCCACCGCCCCGCCGTCCCAGGCTGGCCATGTGTTACATCTCTGTAGGACATCTGGAGTCCATGTTTCTCTTCCTTGGAAGCCAGGACCTCCCTGCTCTTTCCTGTTTGGATGTTTAGTGTCGAACACTAAAAGACACTTGCGGGTGTTCTTCCCAGTAAATGTGTGAATGGATCTGTAACAGAATGGGTGGATTCTGTGATGTTTGACCTGTTGAACAGGTGCTATTGGAAATCTTTTGAGTTGGAAAGCAAGGTGAAATGGAGGGAGCTGGTATAGTGTACGGAGAAATATACAAGGAGTCTAGAGATCGGGGTTGTCCTCAGGGTCTGGAGGACTGAGCAGGTAAATCCATTTTAGAATTTATTGTTAGGGAAAAAAAAAAAAACTTCTCTCCCCCAGGAAAAAGTTACGTTTTTCTTTTTAAAGATAATAAAAAAGTATTATATCCATCATCTATTTCTCTCGTCATTTTGCCTTATAAAGTATGGTGTTTAAATTCACATAACTAGTTATTTCATTTTAGGGCATAGAAGTGAGAAGAGAATTTATCGTCCCAGTCTGCCAAAGGGTTTTTTTGACCTTTAATACATTATAAAGATTCTTTTTTTTTAACCATCCTGCAAGGCTTATAGGATCTTAGTTCACTGGTTAAGGATTGAAGCCGGGCCCTAGGCAATGAAAGCACACATTTCTAACTACTGGACAGCCAGGGAATTCCCGAAAAATTCTTTAAAATATATATATAGATAAATAGATAATTGTATATGTTGTATGTGTTATATACATTATAAAAATCCTTAAAATGTATACATATTTACAAAAAAACCCACATATACACACATACACACACACATGCATCTCCAGCACTGGAGGTGGGTTCTGTACCACTGAGCCACCTGGGAAATCCCATACACACACACACACACACACACACCTCAAAGGGCATTTAACAGTTTACTGTGTTTTTGCACTTAAGATCTCATTTAATCCTCAGAGGTTTCTGGGATGGTTATTATTTTTTTTTTCCAATAAGAAAATCAAGATCCAGGATGATAAAGGATGGATTTAACATGTCACTGATAGGATGTGGCTTAGCAAACCTCAAAACTGTATTTGTATATATACATATATAATATACATATATTTGTGTAATGTGGTCCACTGGAGAAGGGAAAGGCAAACCACTTCAGTATTCTTGCCTTGAAACCCCATGAACAGTATGAAAAGGCAAAATGATAGGATGCTGAAAGAGGAACCCCCCAGGTCAGTAGGTGCCCAATATGCTACTGGAGATCAGTGGAGAAATAACCCCAGAAAGAATGAAGGGATGGAGCCAAAGCAAAAACAATACCCAGCTGTGGATGTGACTGGTGATAGAAGCAAGGTCTGATGCTGTAAAGAGCAATATTGCATAGGAACCTGGAATGTCAGGTCCATGAATCAAGGCAAATTGGAAGTGGTCAAACAAGAGATGGCAAGAGTGAATGTCCACATTCTAGGAATCAGCGAACTAAAATGGACTGGAATGAGTGAATTTAACTCAGAAGACCATTAAACCTATTACTGCAGGCAGGAATCCCTAAGAAGAAATGGAGTAGCCATCATGGTCAACAAAAAAGTCCAAAATGCAGTACTTGGATGCAATCTCAAAAACGACAGAATGATCTCTGTTCGTTTCCAAGGCAAACCATTCAATATCACAGTAATCCAAGTCTATGCCCCAACCAGTAACGCTGAAGAAGCTGAAGTTGAATGGTTCTATGAAGACCTACAAGACCTTTTAGAACTAACACCCAAAAAAGATGTCCTTTTCATTATAGGGGACTGGAATGCAAAGTAGAAAGTCAAGAAACACCTGGAGTAACAGGCAAATTTGGCCTTGGAATACGGAATGAAGCAGGGCAAAGACTAATAGAGTTTTGCCAAGAGAATGCACTGGTATAGCAAACACCCTTTTTCAACAACACAAGAGAAACGCTATACATGGACATCACCAGATGGTCAACACCGAAATCAGATTGATTGTATTCTTTGCAGCCAAAGATGGAGAAGCTCTATACAGTCAGCAAAAACAAGATGGGGAGCTGACTGGGGCTCAGATCATGAATTCCTTATTGCCAAATTCAGACTTAAATTGAAGAAAGTAGGGAAAACCACTAGACCATTCAGGTATGACCTAAATCAAATCCCTTATGATTATACAGTGGAAGTGAGAAATAGATTTAAGGGCCTAGATCTGATAGATAGAGTGCCTGATGAACTATGGAATGAGGTTCGTGACATTGTACAGGAGACAGGGATCAAGACCATCCCCATGGAAAAGAAATGCAAAAAAGCAAAATGGCTGTCTGGGGAGGCCTTACAAATAGCTGTGAAAAGAAGAGAAGCAAAAAGCAAAGGAGAAAAGGAAAGACATAAACATCTGAATGCAGAGTTCCAAAGAATAGCAAGAAGAGATAAGAAAGCCTTCTTCAGTGATCAATGCAAAGAAACAGAGGAAAACAACAGAATGGGAAAGACTAGAGATCTCTTCAAGAAAATTAGAGATACCAAGGGAACATTATATGCAAAGATGGGCTCGATAAAGGACAGAAATGGTATGAACCTAACAGAAGCAGAAGATAGATATTAAGAAGAGGTGCCAAGAATACACAGAAGAACTGTACAAAAAAGATCTTCATGACCCAGATAATCACGATGGTGTGATCACTGACCTAGAGCCAGACATCCTGGAATATGAAGTCAAGTGGGCCTTAGAAAACATCACTATGAACAAAGCTAGTGGAGGTGATAGAATTCCAGTTGAGCTATTCCAAAGCCTGAAAGATGATGCTGTGAAAGTGCCACACTCAATATGCCAGAAAATTTGGAAAACTCAGCAGTGACCACAGGACTGGAAAAGGTCCATTTTCATTCCAATACCAAAGAAAGGCAATGCCAAAGAATGCTCAAACTACCGCACAATTGCACTGATCTCACATTCTAGTAGAGTAATGCTCAAAATTCTCTAAGCCAGGCTTCAGCAATATGTGAACCATGAACTTCCTGATGTTCAAGCTGGTTTTAGAAAAGGCAGAGGAACGATAGCTCATATTGCCAACATCTGCTGGATCATCGAAAAAGCAAGAGAGTTCCAGAAAAACATCTATTTCTGCTTTATTGACTATGCCAAAGCCTTTGACTGTGTGGATCACAATAAACTGCAGAAAATTCTGAAAGAGATGGAATCCCAGACCACCTGACCTGCCTCTTGAGAAACCTGTATGCAGGTCAGGAAGCAACAGTTAGAACTGGACATGGAACAACAGACTGGTTCCAAATAGGAAAAGGAGTATGTCAAGGCTGTATATTGTCACCCTGTTTATTTAACTTCTATGCAGAGTACATCATGAGAAACGCTGGACTGGAAGAAACACAGGCTGGAATCAAGATTGCCAGGAGAAATATCAATAACCTCAGATATGCTGATGACACCACCCTTATGACAGAAAGTGAAGAGGAACTAAAAAGCCTCTTGATGAAAGTGAAGGCGGAGAGTGAAAAAGTTGGCTTTAAGCGCAACAGTCAGAAAACGAAAATAATGGCATCCAGTCCCTTCACTTCATGGGAAATAGATGGGGAAACAGTGGAAACCATGTCAGACTTTATTTTTCTGAGCTCCAAAATCACTGCAGATGGTGACTGCAGCCATGAAATTAAAAGACGCTTACTCCTTGGAAGGAAAGTTATGACCAACCTAGATAGCATATTCAAAAGCAGAAACATTACTTTGCCAACAAAGGTTCGTCTAGTCAAGGCCATGGTTTTTCCTGTGGTCATGTATGGATGTGAGAGTTGGACTGTGAAGAAGGCTGAGCACCGAAGAATTGATGCTTTTGAACTGTGGTGTTGGAGAAGACTCTTGAGAGTCCCTTGGACTGCAAGGACATCCAACCAGTCCATTCTGAAGGAGATCAGCCCTGGGATTTCTTTGGAAGGAATGATGCTGAAGCTGAAACTCCAGTACTTTGGCCACCTCATGCGAAGAGTTGACTCATTGGAAAAGACTCTGATGCTAGGAGGGATTGGGGGCAGGAGGAGAAGGGGACGACAGAGGATGAGATGGCTGGATGACATCACTGACTCAGACATGAGTTTGAGTGAACTTCAGGAGTTGGTGATGGACAGGGAGGCCTGGCGTGCTGCGATTCATGGGGTCGCAAAGAGTCGGACATGACTGAGCGACTGAACTGAACTGAACTGATATATATATACATATACATATATATATACATATACATATATATATACATATATATATATATATATATGTAGGCTTCCCTGGTGGCTCAGACAGTAAAGCGTCTGCCTGCAGTGCGGGAGACCTGGGTTCAATCCCTGGATTGGGAAGATCCCCTGGAGAAGGAAATGGCAACCCACTCCAGTACTCTTGCTTGGAAAATTCCATAGACTGAGAGTCTTTATATATATATATAAAAGACTATATATTTTTTTGGAAGTAGAGTTAATAATTTCTAATAACCTTCTGCCTATGAATGCTAATTCAAATTCTAAGTATGAAAATAATTTTAAATCTTTGCACCTCACATGAATGCCTTCTGGATGATTTTGGAATAATTTGTAGATGATTTGGTGGGTATTTCGTTGATTTGAGCTCTTTCCCACCAAGGTCTTAGACTCACAATCTCAGGGCTGGAAGGCTTGTCTCCACTAAATATAACATCTCAAACGTTGGTTTGCAGCCCCCTGACGTCAAGACAGACACTGCCTCCTGGAACTGCCTGTCTATAAGTATTAGGAAGGTTATACTTTAGACTTGGAGGAGGAAATGGCAACCCAATCCAGTGTTCTTGCCTGGCGAATCCCATGTACAGAGGAGCCTGATAGGCTACAGTCCATGGGGTTGCAGAGTCGGACATGACTGAGCACACATACATACCTTAGACAGAGCCATTCTTTATATCTCTCCAGATTAGTCATCTGCACTTGGTGTCGACACATAGCATCACACAGGAAATTCTTTTATCTTTACTACATGGTGTCCTTGTGGGTGTGTCTTGGTCTACTCAGTTCAGTCACTCAGTCAGGTCTGACTCTTTGCGACCCCATGAACCACAGCATGACAGGCCTCCCTGTCCATCACCAACTCCCAGAGTTCACCCATACTCATGTCTATTGAGTCAGTGATGCCATCTAGCTATCTCATCATCTGTCATCTCCTTCTCCTCCTGCCTTCAATCTTTTCCAACATCAGGGTCTTTTCAAATGAGTCAGCTCTTCACATCAGGTGGCCAAAGTATTGGAGTTTCAGCTTCCACATCAGTCCTTCCAATGAACATCCAGGACTGATCTTTAGGATGGACTTGTTGGATCTCCTTGCAGTCCAAGAGACTCTCAAGAGTCTTCTCCAACACCACAGTTCAAAAGCATCAATTCT
This sequence comes from Bos mutus, assembly GCF_027580195.1. Lineage (NCBI taxonomy): Eukaryota > Metazoa > Chordata > Mammalia > Artiodactyla > Bovidae > Bos > Bos mutus. Next base: position 21,335,191 of record NC_091627.1, read on the forward strand.
TTGGTGCTCAGCTTTCTTCCCAGTCCAACTCTCACATCCATATATGACTACTGGAAAAACCATAGCCTTGACTAAATGGACCTTTGTTGACAAAGTAACGTCTCTGCTTTTTAAAATGCTGTCTAGGTTGGTCATAACTTTCCTTCCAAGGAGTAAGCGTCTTTTGATTTCATGGCTGCAGTCACCATCTGCAGTGATTTTGGAGCCCAAAAATATAAAGTCAACCCCTGTTTCCACTGTTTCCCCATCTATTTCCCATGAAGTGATGGGACCGGATGCCATGATCTTCGTTTTCTGAATGTTGAGCTTTAAGCCAACTTTTTCACTCTCCTCTTTCATTTTCGTCAAGAGGCTCTTTAGTTCTTCTTCACTTTCTGCCATAAGGGTGGAGTCATCTGCATATCTGAGGTGATTGATATTTTTCCCAGCAATCTTGATTCCAGCTTGTGCTTCAGATTCCAGCTTGTGCTTCACCCAGCCCAGCTCTAACATGTTATGCTCAGATAAAGATGTTCTGAAACTAGAGGACTCGGTAAGCTAAAGAAGCTTTGAATTATTTAAATTAGTGGTCTAATTGGGAATTTGGCAACATTTTCTTGCCCATTTATAAAGAAATGTTAAAAAAAAAATCCTCTCAAAGTCAAAGCATCCATTTGTCATTACCTGACCTCGCCACCTGCAACTCCTCTCCAGCCTCGGGGCCTCGAGGGTGCTCTGTGTATTCATCGTGCCTTGTTCCACCTCAGGAACTTTGATCTCTTTCTACTGCCTGGCACATTCTTGCTTCAACACCTGCATGGCTCATTTCTTTTCTTCAAATCTCTCAAATGTCATCTTATCAGGGAATGCACTGCATAACTGTCCCTGATAAACTAGAGTACGCCCACCCCATTTCTCTCCCTCGCTTTAGATTCCTTCTTAGCACTTATAAGTTTGTGACATATAACGTAATTGTTTGAGAAAACAGAAACATTTGTTTGCTGGTTTACTTAAAATTTTAATGCCTGACAGAGAATAAATGAACAGTAGTGATTAAGTGAAAAGGCAAAGAAAGGGGAAAAGGAAAGATATACCCATTTGAATGCAGAGTTCCAAAGAATAACAAGGGGAGATAAGAAAGCCTTCCTCAGCGATCAAAGCAAAGAAACAGAGGAAAATAATAGAAAGGGAAAGTCTACAGATCTCTTCAAGAAAATCAGAGATACCAAGGGAACATTTCATGCAAAGATGGGCACAATAAAGGACAGAAACGGTATGGACCTAACAGAAGCAGCAGATACTAAGAATACATACATACTCATGATGTACTCTGCATTAAGTTAAATGAGCAGGGTGACAATATACAGCCTTGACGTACTCCTTTTCCTATTTGGAACCAGTTTGTTTTTCCATGTCCAGTTCTAACTGTTGCTTCCTGACCTGCATACAGGTTTCTCAAGAGGCAGGTCAGGTGGTCTGGTATTCCCATCTCTTTCAGAATTTTCCACAGTTTATTGTGATCCACACAGTCAAAGGCTTTGGCATAGTCAATAAAGCAGAAATAGATGTTTTTCTGGAACTCTTCTTGCTTTTTTGATGACCCAGTGGATGTTGGCAATTTGATATCTGGTTCCTCTGCCTTTTCTAAAACCAGCTTGAGCATGTGGAAGTTCATAGTTCACGTATTGCTGAAGCCTGGCCTGGGGAATTACAGTGACATTTAACCTATGCAGAATTGTCATCCTTAGATGATAGAATTGTCATCCTTAGATGGGGTGGTTTGGAGCTCTTTCTATGCCTTTGTACACTCCCCAAATGTATTTCAGTTTGTCTGTATGTTTGGGCACTGCAATTACTGTATATTTTTATTCTATGCTTTTCCAAGTTGGCTAAGTATAGATTGGCAGTGTTTTTGAGTGAGACTCGTAGTGGGAAAAACTTATTATAGCATCCATAAATTACATGGGAGAAGAAACTGAGGCTCCAGAAGGAAGGGGATGGGTGAGAGGTCACCCAGCATGTTAGAGGTAGTGCTGGGCAAAGAGCTGAGTGCTCTGCCTTCTCTGTTCCACTCTCTTCCAATCACAGGCAGCATCCCCTAGGGCCTTGGTGAAGCTTCCTTTCTCAGGCTGCAAAGATCCAGGACTCCGTCTCATCAAATAGGCCATCTTTTCAGTCTCACTGTTACTCACACATTTTCCCCAGACCCCCACAACCAATACGTAACTAGCACCAGACCCTGACTGAGCATCTGTTTAGATATCGTCTCACTTAGTTTGACAACAGCATCGTGAATTCAGCATCTCTTTCCACTTTGCTAACGAGGAAACTAGAGATTCGGAAGAAAAACTGGCATTCCTCAAATCACAGTTAGGAAATAGTACATCTGTAATGCAAATTCAGATCTGTTTTCTACTCACGGCATTGAGGGTTCAATGCCAGGGACCGTGACCTCTTCCCACATGAAACACAGCTCCTGGTTTTACACCTCGAGTTTTGGGTTTTAAGTACTGAAGTAACACAGTAGACATAGATGAGAAATGTGAATCTATGATGTGAGAAGTTAGACAGTGATTCTTTTCAATGGTGTCTGGGAGGGGGCATAAGGGGCTTTTGGCTACTTCCAATGTTTGTTTCCTATCTAGCTGACCTTGTGAAAATTCATCGAAATGCTAGGACTTGCATATTTTTCTGCATTTATTTACATCTTTTTTACAGTAAAAATTTTAAAGATGCGTTCGTCTGGGGTTCTAAGCATTTGGTCCTCATCTTTTGTTCTTTCTACCTCTATGGACAATGTTTGTGAGTCAGACACAAAGAGTCATGGATTGTAGGCCACCAGGCTTCCTATCCATAGGATTTCCCAGGCAAGAGTCCTGGAGTGGGTTGCCATGCCCTTCTCTGGTGGGTCTTCCCTACCCAGGGATCGAATCCACATCTCTTAAGTCTCATGCACTGCTGGCGAGTTCTTTATCACTAGCACCACCTGGAAGTTAGTTCAGTTTCTGGACAACAGACAACCAGAAAACAGACACATAAACAGTCAGCTCTGCAACGTGCCTATGTCTGAATAACACTTTGCAGCTAAATCCATTTCATTGCTTGGCCTCTATTGCATTTATTTTTATAACCCTGCTGGGTATATGTTAAATTTCTCTGTTAGCAGAGAAAACTAAGTTTCAGCACAAACAAATCTTTCATCAGGAGTCAGGATTTGAATCCAGGATTTTTTGTCATTGCTGCTCTTTGTTGGTTTGTTTTGGTTTCTAAAACCTGTTTTTTAATCTCTTTCTGAACCAGCACAATAATGGCTGCTTTTCCATCCAGAGAACTCAAAACAACTGTAAGCCAACATTTATAACAAGAGTAAGTCACCACTGTCTGTGACATTTTGTTCCAAGCTGTGACACCATTTTGCAAGCTTTGATGCTGGTAGGTCATTCTTCAGTGAAGACTATTTACTTCACAAATATCAAAATAATGCCTTACATTTCTATTTCTCTTTTTGTACACTCAAATGGCTTTTTAAAAAAATTGCTGAATTGTAACATAATCTCCTTGAAGATATTTTTCAAGGCAGTTAAACTCAGCATGTGGAATGCTAATATCATATCCATAGACTGAAATGGTGACGGTGCACACAGCTTTGACCCCACATTGACCACAAAGACAGCTACATCACAACTGATACCCCCTGGCTAACAGCAGTTTTAACATGCATTCTGATTCCACAGATTGGCAGTTTGCTAGTTTGACAATCAGTGGGTCTAGCAACCAATGAGAAAATGTTTACTGAGTTGTAAAGTTGAAGGAGAAAGGAGGAAGGGAAAGAGGGAAGGAAGGAAGGGAGAGAAAGAAGGGAAAAAATAAGGAGAAAAGAAGAAAAAGAGGATGAAAACAAAGAAGAAATCTGTCAATAATGACTAAATCTTAAGTAACGGGATTGGAAAAATACTGTATTTATAAAGGCAATGCTGGCTTTCTTCCAGATCTTACAAGTTCCAGAAAGTTCTCTAAACACCAGGTTTTGAAAACACAAAACAGGTCCACGGCCACCACTTGTTTTCAGGGTCTTGACCAACAGAAGATTAATGAGTAATATAGTTGTTCATTGGCTTCCCAGGTGGCTCAGTGGTAAAGAATCTGTCTGCAAAGCAGGAGACACGAGTTGGATCCTCTGGGTTGGGAAGATCCTCTGGAGAAGGAAATCGCAATCTGCTCCAGGATTCTTGCCTGGGAAATCCCATGGATGAGGAGCCTGGATCACAAAAGAGTCAGGCATGACCTAGAGACTCAACAGCAACAAACAACAGTTGCTCATGGTGAGCTGAGGAAATCAGTACCCAAGAAATCATCTCAGTGGTCAGCTATGTGAGACAGTGACTGCCACTCCCCCCACCAGAACGAGTTACAGGGAAAGCATATGCTTACACTGCTAACTTATTAAGAAATTAGGTGATGAGACTCCCAGGCAAGGGCTTTCCAGGTGGCTCAAAGTATCCACCTGCCAATAGAGGAGTTTCCTGGGCATAATTTATCCAACCCATGAAATACTTAGGCTCAATCATTAATCCCACAGAACAGGTGGGAATACTTCTTTCAAGAAGAAGATGAGTTCTGAGCATTTTAACCAAGATCCAATAAAATGGGAGGTAGGGGCAGGAGTTGGGGCGGGGAGATTCTAATCAAAGGCTAATATTTTCTTTCTTGTTAATCTCCTTATTCAGTCATTCTTCTTCTCCTTTCAGTTCTGGTTGAACTTCTCATGCAGGTCAGAAAGTTCTTGATATGCAACAATCGTAATCCTGAAAGTATTGGAATATGGGCCAGAGAGTCTTGGGTCTTGTTACTCAACAAAAACTCTCTCCTTGCCAAAACTCCAGCTAGGCTCCTCCAAACCTACTACTGGGCTCAGCCTCTAGATCTCAACCTTGGCCTGAGCAGACTTGAACAATACTGACATTGTTTCTCATGACTAAAAGCTAGATCCATAGGATGATACCAGCTCCCTTAAAGTGCCTTCCTGAGAAATCTCAAGGCCACTGAAAGAACTGACTGTGTATTATAGCCATACCTGGAGTTCAGTTCAGGTCAATTCAGTCACTCAGTCGTGTCTGACTCTTTGGGACCACATGAACTGCAGCACGCCAGGCCTCCCTGTCCATCACCAACTCCCAGAGTTCACCCAAACTCATGTCCATTGACTTGGTGATACCATCCAACCATCTCATTCTCTGTCATCCCCTCCTCCTCGAGCCCTCAATCTTTCCCAGGATCAAGGTCTTTTTCGATGAGTCAGCTCTTTGCATCAGGTGGCCAAAATATTGGAGTTTCAGCTTCAACTTCAGTCCTTCCAATGAACACCCAGGACTGATCTCCTTTAGGATGGACTGCTTGGATCTCTTTCCAGTCCAAGGGGCTCTCAAGAGGCTTCTCCACCACCACAGTTCAAAACATCAATTCTTTGGAGCTCAGCTTTCTTCACAGTCCAACTCTCACATCCATACATGACCACTGGAAAAACCATAGCCTTGACTAGATGGACCTTTGTTGAAAAAGTAATGTCTCAGCTTTTCAATATGCTATCTAGGTTGGTCATAACTTCCCTTCCAAGGAGTAAGCATCTTTTAATTTCATGGCTGCAGTCACCATCTGCAGTGATTTTGGAGCCCCAAAAATAAAATCAGCTACTGTTTCCACTGTTTCCCCATCATTTTGCCAAGAAGTGATGGACCATATGCTATGATCTTATTTTTCTGAATGTTGAGCTTTAAGCACACTCTCCTCTTTCACTTTCATCAAGAGGCTCTTTAGTTCTTCACTTTCTGTCATAAGGGTGGTGTCATCTGCTTATCTGAGGTGATTGATATTTCTCCCGGCAATCTCGATTCCAGCTTGTGCTTCATCCAGCCCAGCATTTCTCATGATGTACTCTGCATATAAGTTAGATAAGCAGGGTGACAATATACAGCCTTGACATACTCCTTTTCCTATTTGGAACCAGTTTGTTGTTCCATGTCCAGTTCTAACTGTTGCTTTCTGACCTGCATACAGGTTTCTCAAGAGGCAGGTCAGGTGGTCTGGTATTCTCATCTCTTTCAGAATTTTCCAGTTTATTGTGATCTACACAGTCAAAGGCTTTGGCATAGTCAATAAAGCAGAAATGTTTTTCTGGAACTCTCTTGCTTTTTCGATGATCCAGCGGATGTTGGCAATTTGATCTCTGGTTCCTTTGCCTTTTCTAAAACCAGCTTGAACATCTGAAAGTTAATGGTTCATGTAGCTGAAGCCTGGCTTGAAGATTTTTGAGCATTACTTACTGGTGTGTGAGATGAGTACAATTGTGCAATAGTTTGATCATTCTTTGGCATTGCCTTTCTTTGGGATTGGAATGAAAACTGACCTTTTCCAGTCCTGTGGTCACTGCTGAGTTTTCCAAATTTGCTGGCATATTGAGTGCAGCACTTTCACAGCATCATCTTCCAGGATTTGAAATAGCTCGACTGGAATTCCATCACCTCCACTAGCTTTGTTCATAGTGATACTTTCTAAGGCCCACTTGACTTCACATTCCAGGATGTCTGGCTCTAGGTCAGTGATCACACCATCGTGATTATCTGGGTCATGAAGATCTTTTTTGTGCAGTTCTTCTGTGTATTCTTGCCACCTCTTCTTAATATCTTCTGCTTCTGTTAGGTCCATACCATTTCTGTCCTTTATCAAGCCCATCTTTGCATGACATGTTCCCTTGGTGTCTCTAATATTCTTGAAGAGACCTCTAGTCTTTCCCATTCTATTGTTTTCTTCTATTTCTTTGTATTGATTGCTGAGGAAGGCTTTCTTATCTCTTCTTGTTATTCTTTGGAATTCTGCATTCAAATGGGTATACTTTCCTCCTCTTTGCTTTTTGCTTCTCTTCTTTTCTCAGCTATTTGTAAGGCCTCCTCAGACAGCCATTTCACCTTTTTGCATTTCTTTTTCTTGGGGATGGATGATCTTGATCCCTGTCTCCTGTATAATGTCACGAACCTCCGTCCATAGTTCATCAGGCACTCTGTCTATCAGATCTAGTCCCTTAAATCTATTTCTCACTTCCACTATATAATCATAAGGGATTTGATTTAGGTCATACCTGAATAGTCTAGTAGTTAGTGTTAAGAGTTAGGACCCCCAAATCCAGACTCTATGGGAGGTAAGGGAGACCTATCTTCGATGAGCACCCACCAGGAAAGTACCACTTAGCAAACCCTGATGGGTTTCACATGCACTTTTGTGTTCCTTCTTGCTTTTTGTGAATTTTCCCTTTCTTCCTCTATTGAGCCTTATTATTCCAATCCCAAAGAAAGGCAATGCCAAAGAATGCTCAAACTACTGCACAATTGCACTCATCTCACACGCTAGTAAAGTAATGCTCAAATTTCTCCAAGCCAGGCTTCAGCAATACGTGAACCGTGAACTTCCAGATGTTCAAGCTGGTTTTAGAAAAGGCAGAGGAACCAGAGACCAAATTGCCAACATCCACTGGATCATGGAAAAAGCAAGAGAGTTTCAGAAAAACATCTATTTCTGCTTTATTGACTATGCCAAAGCCTTTGACTGTGTGGATCACAGTAAACTGTGGAAAATTCTGAAAGAGATGGGAATACCAGACCACCTGACCTGCCTCTTGAGAAACCTGTATGCAGGTCAGGAAGCAACAGTTAGAACTGGACATGGAACAACAGACTGGTTCCAAATAGGAAAAGGAGTACATCAAGGCTGTATATTGTCACCCTGCTTATTTAACTTATATGCAGAGTACATCATGAGAAATGCTGGGCTGGATGAAGCACAAGCTGGAATCTGAAGCACAAGCTGGAATCGAGATTGCCGGGAGAAATATCAATAATCTCAGATATGCTGAAGACACCACCCTTATGGCAGAAAGTGAAGAGGAAGTAAAAAGCCTCTTGATGAAAGTGAAAGAGGAGAGTGAAAAAGTTGGCTTAAAACTCAACATTCAGAAAATGAAGATCATGGCATCTGGTCCCATCACTTCATGGGAAATGGAAGGGGAAACATTGGAAACAGTGTCAGACTTTATTTTTGGGGCTCCAAAATCACTGCAGATGGTGACTGCAGCCATGAAATTAAAAGATGCTTACTCCTTGGAAGAAAAGTTATGACCAACCTAGATAGCATATTGAAAAGCAGAGATATTACTTTGCCAACAAAGGTCCATCTAGTCAAGGCTATGGTTTTTCCAGTGGTCATGTATGGATGTGAGAGTTGGACTCTGAAGAAAGCTGAGTGCCGAAGAATTGATGCTTTTGAACTGTGGTGGTGGAGGAGCCTCTTGAGAGTCCCTTGAACTGCAAAGAGATCCAACCAGTCCATTCTGAAGGAGATCAGCCCTGGGATTTCTTTGGAAGGAATGATGCTAAAGCTGAAACTCCAGTACTTTGGCCACCTCATGCAAAGAGTTGACTCATTGGAAAAGACTCTGATGCTGGGAGGGATTGGGGGCAGGAGGAGAAGGGGACGACAGAGGATGAGATAGCTGGGTGGCATCACTGACTCGATGGACATGAGTCTGAGTGAACTCCGGGAGTTGGTGATGGACAGGGAGGCCTGGTGTGCTGCGATTCATGGGGTCACAAACAGTCAGACACGACTGAACGACTGAACTGTACTGAACTGAACTGATTCCATTCCCTCCCCTCTCTTGCCTTTTACATGCTCAGACGCCATGGTACATATGGAGGTCAAGTTCAGTTCACACTGGACTCGTTTCCCTATTGCAATAATGCATTATAACCTGTCCTTAGGATTTTATGTAGACTCTGCCTTTGTTTATTGCTGACACTACAAACTTGCCACATGACCTTGGGCAAAATGCTTCATTCTTCTGGGTTCCCTCAAGGTCAAGGATGTTAAGCATTGAGAGATTCAGGGACCGTGATAAACAGGTAATGTCCTTCTACATTTTCAGTGTCTGTGGGTGGTAATGCATCACCAAGTTGAACTTTCTATACTCCCAGAAATAACATTTTGTTTTTAAATAACAGGTTTTAATTGAAGTGTGCTATAATACAGATTCCCTGTAGAAACTTTGGAAAATATGGGAGGAAAATGTAGAAGAGAAAGAAAGATAATCAGGAAGGAAAACCTGGAAGGAAGATTAAAGCATGCAGCAGAGATAATTGTTTTCAATATTTCAGTTTCCCTGGTGGCTCAGACAGTAAAGAATCTGCCTGCAGTACAGGATCCCTAGGTTGGGAAGATTCCCTTGAGAAGGGAATGGCTACCCACTCCAGTATTCTTGCCTGGAGAATCCCATGGACAGAGGAGACTGGTGGGCCACAGTCCATGGGGTGGCAGAGTAGGACATGTTTGACCAACTTTCACTTTTACTTTTCATTGTCTCTAGTATTTTTTGTGCACACAGATTTATAAACATTGCTGAGATATAGTATATACTTAGCTTTTTTTCTTTTCACTTATTATTTTGGACAAGCTCATATGTCATCAATCTTTGAAAAATCTGACTTTTAGTGACTAGCGAGAACTCCATCAAATGGATTAACCATAATTAATCTAAATATTTTTTCCATTGTTGGTCTTTTCAATTATCTTGTTTATTTTCTATTCACAAAAATGCTGCTCTGAGCAACTGCATACACTGATATAGACATATATTTAAGCTTTCGCAAATAACAAATTAGAAGGATTAAATGACTAATTTAAAGGCTTCAGTTCAGTCACTCAATTGTGTCCGACTTTGTGACCCCATGAATCGCAGCATACCAGGCCTCCCTGTCCATCACCAGCTCCCAGAGTTTACTCAAACTCACGTTCATCGAGTCAATGATGCCATCCAGCCAGCTCATCCTCTGTCATCCCCTTCTCTTCCTGCCCCCAATCCCTCCCAGCATCAGAGTCTTTTCCAATGAGTCAACTCTTCGCATGAGGTTGCCAAAGTATTGGAGTTTCAGCTTTAGCATCAGTCCTTCCAATGAATACCCAGGACTGATCTCCTTCAGAATGGACTGGTTGGATTTCCTTGCAGTTCAAGGGACTCTCAAGAGTCTTCTCCAACACCACAGTTCAAAACATCAATTCTTTGGAGCTCAGTTTTCTTTATAGTCCAACTCTCGCATCCATACACGACCACTGGAAAAACTATAGCCTTGACTAGACGGATCTTTGTTAGCAAAATAATGTCTCTGCTTTTGAATATGCTATCTAGGTTGGTCATAACTTTCCTTCCAAGGAGTAAGTGTCTTTTAATTTCATGGCTCCAGTCACCATCTGCAGTGATTTTGGAGCCCCCAAAAATAAATTCTGAAACTGTTTCCACTGTTTCCCCATCTATTTCCCATGAAGTGATGGGACCAGATGCCATGATCTTTGTTTTCTGAATGTTGAGCTTTAAGCCAACTTTTTCACTCTCCTCTTTCACTTTCATCAAGAGGCTTTTTAGTTCCTCTTCACTTTCTGTGTCATCTGTATAAGGCTTAGGACCAATTTTAGCTTGTCCTGCAGACAGGTTGCAGCAATTTCCCTTACCAGCAGGTTATCAGACAGTTCCTACTCACTAACATCAAATTACACGTAATAATTACAACAAAACTCCGCAGCACATTCTCTTTACTTACTAGAAGCAAATCTTATGTTACAATACTAGGATTAATATTTTTATTTCATATTTACTTCTGATTTGTAAATCTTCTCTTGTAAGCTGCCATTTTGTACTTACACTTTTTGGGGGTGAAGGGAATGTACATTTTTCCTTGTAGATCTAAAGTCTTTAAATGATAAGGATATAAAACAATGCTATGTTTGCTATGGATTTTTTGGACCGTATCTTATTTTTATTGTTTAAGGTGTTTTGTTTATAATAGCTAAGGAAATCTATTTTTAGGACAGAAGTCAAGCTCCCTGAAGTCATGGAAATATATCACTTCCCACCAGAAATACATTCTTTCAGTATTAGCACAGAACTTTTAAAACAATAAACATGAGATTCACATCCGAATTGTCCCTTTAATTTTTTTCAACAACACTTGACTCTCAGCTCACAGTAACAACAAAACTTAAAATTCCATTATTTTAATTCTCTAGCTATTTTTTAAACCATGAAAACTATCCAAAAATAAAAGGCAAAAATCATTTTAGAAATAATTTTTCCAATTCTTCTCTCCTGTAGTAGTCACCACGAAGTCAGAACGTTTCTTCCATGAGACAATATCACTATTCCACAAGAGTCTAACAGGATGTAACTGCAGAAATGGAATCTTTCTCAAAAGTGGCAAAAATAAGGGATGAAAACTTTGGGCTAAAACTCATGAGTCAAGTGCAGTTAAAATTTCAGTCTTTTAGCATCGCTGATTTTCTTTATTAGCCCTGTCTCCTTGGAAGGCTTTAGGAATATAAATCTATTTATGGATTTCCCCCTTCTTGTCGGTATCCTGAGTAACTGTGTGTCTTCCTCCTCTTCTGCAGGCTATCAAGCTGCTACTATGTCCTTCAGTCTGAACTTTTCTGAGCGTATGCCCTCATAGTCTTTTTCGTTCATAGTTTTAATCTTGAACTATAGCGTAACCAACTCCTACACACAACATACCTGGCCCTGATCCTTCCTTCGACTGATCTAGTGCCTCATTGTCCAATAAAAGTCACATATAACATCCTACCAGGATAGAACTTCTGCTAAGATTCTGGCATCTTCTTCTCCAGCACTTTGTTGTGCTTGTTATAAATATTGTATACACTACTGCTTCTCACTTTTTTATTTAAAATTATGTTGTCACCATTTTCCCAAACCATAATTTTTAGTAGCTACAAGGTAATCAATTCAATGACTCCCCAGTAGATAGAAATTCAAGGTGCTTTTCAGCTTTCCCTTGAGAAATGAAATATTTTCTGCCATATCAGTAAACAAAGGATGTCATGTCATCAGTGATTACAACAACCAATGGGGAGCTGGTGAGCCTTGAGGAACTCAGGAAGGAAAGAATACCTGCCATTAAGCAAACATCAGACTGCAGCCACTCCCTCTGGTGGGCCCTGAGGAAACTCAGAATGTTAAAGCACAGGATACTGGCCCCAGATATGTGAGGTGTATATCAAAGGAATGATTTCAGTGAGCCCAGACTCTTGCATCTTTCCATACATACAAAAGCTCTTAATTCTTTAACTTGAGATACCTGGTTTTCCTTTCATTTACAATAATCTTTTGACTTTCAAACTACCTGCCCTTTGCTGAAAAACTTCTATGTAATCTGCTTCCCTTCCTCCTCTCCTCAGAGCGGTTCTCTCAGGGTTACTTGAGATGCTGCCTTCGGGGCTTGAAGACCTAAAAATTACCACTGAATAAAACATAACTCAACTTTTACATTGTGAATATTTTTAAGATGACACCCTACTTTCAGTAATGTTTTTGAATAATGGAACTTTGACTACACTCTAGTTACTTTCTTAGGGCAAATTCTTAGAAGGAGGGGAATTGTGTAAAAAATATGTGACTATATAAACCTCTTGGCATATTATTAGAGTGCAAACAAAAGCTAAACATATATATGTAAAAAAATCATATATGTATGTGTGTGTATATATATGTGTGTGCATATATACATATTTGTGTGTATATATGTACACATATATGTATTTGTGTGTGTATGTATGTGAAGAAATTCTACATTGAAAATGGGAAAGTATTTTAGTACATAGCCATATTCTGGCTTGTGTTCTTTAGGGTCTGTATCACTGTTAGCAATTTTAAAAGGAATAATCACTACCTAATTTCATACAACAGGGGTTAAGAGAGCAAACACAAAAAGAAAGCTTGAACACGATATCTAATGCAAATGTCAAGAGACTCCAAATTGAGAATTACTCTCACCAATGTTGCTATCCCTTGATTTCCAGGCATCTCTGTTCTCTTAGCAGTAGCAGGACTTCCCCGACTCTGAAAATCAAGAAAGAGAAATATCTCTCTTTAGCTGATAGGTGAGGAAAGGCTGACTATAGACTGATAGGGGAGCTGATAGATGGCTTAGCGATAAGATGCTGGGGGGACAGTCCTGTGTGGGAGGAAAGATTATAGGAGTTGCTGTCAGCTTCTTAACAAAGGTCAAGGCCTGGTAGGTGCTGTGGGGGGCAAGGATTATCAGGATAGAGGCTATTTTCACCATTGACTGGAAGAACTCTAATTTCATATCTTCTTAGCTTTCCAAATAGGACTTTTCTCCAAGCACTACCTATGATCTTCATATAAAAATTGCAAGGCATTGGTGAATTTCCTTGACAAACTACTCCCAACTTATATCAATTTTTTCTCTTGCTCCATCTCCTTACTTCTGTCTCTCGTCAAAGCCCTCTGGTCAGCTCTGTGTTTCCTGGAGGTGTCAATCATGAAAGTTCGTGTGTCTGCGTTTTGCTTAATGCTGTATTTCCTGTTTAGAAAGTCTTTCTTCCTTTGACTGTCTAGAATCCTTACCTTTACTTCTAAACTCACAAATCAGTTTCCGTCTTATAAACGTCATAGAAATAATTTCTCTCTTTAATGTATTCTGATGGTGCTTCTATCTGCCAGCGCAACGGCTTCATAGAATCACTGTCCTTCTCTTAGTTCAGGGACTCTCTGAGGAAAGCTTCTGCAGTGTGTCTTAAAATGATCCTTATAATTCCAGGGCCTAGATTAAAACTCCAACAACGTGAAAAGCAATAAATATTTTTTAAAGGAAAGAAGGAGAATAAATGAAAGGAGGATGTGTGGGCTGAATGTCTACGTCAGCCTCAAATATATATGTTGATTCCTTAAATTCCAGTGCAATGGTGTTTGGAGGCAGAGTCTTCAGAAGGTGTCAGTGAAAAAATGCTGCCTGTCTTTGAGTAGACAAAGGATGCTGATGCTATAGCCCTCAAGCCATCATGTGACAGCTGCCCAGAAGGTGAGCCCAGAAGAAACTTGGAATAGAAACAGGACACCCCTCATCGAGCCATCAGCCCCTGTAGCCAATCCCCCAACAATCCAGCCAGACAAGACAGAATGAGATGGCACAGGATACTGGCCCCAGAGAGCTGAGATGCACATCAAAGGAGTGATTTCAATGAGCCCAGAATTTTGCATCTTCCCATACATAGAAAAGTGCTAAATTCATTAACTTTTGATGTCTAGTTTTAATTAACAATAATCTTTTGATGTTCCTACACCCTGTCTGTGGCCAAAATGTCTGTCTATATATCCTGGCTCCTCTCTCACCTCTTCAGAGCAGTTTCTTTGAGAGACTGCATCCTGGACTCAAGTCCTCAGGTTTGTCTGCCAAAAACATGTAATTCAGGGCTTCCCTGGTGGCTCAGAGGTAAAGAATCCACCTGAAATGCAGGAGCCCCAGGAGATGTGGGTTTGATCCCTGGGTCTAGAAGGTTGCCTGAGGAGGGCATGGCAATCCTCTCCAGTATTCTTGCCTGGAGAATCCCCTGGGCAGAGAAGCCTGGCAGGCTACAGTCCACAGAGTTGCAAAGGATCAGACACGACCGAAGCAACTTAGCAGGCACACACCCCACATGTAATTCTCAACTTTTAGGTTGTAGAATTTTTTTTAGGTAATTAGTTTAGATATGGTCATGAAGGGCTTCCCTGTTTGCTCAGTAATAAAGAATACACCTGCCAACGCAGGATATGTGGGTTTGACCCCTAGGTCAGGAATATCTCCTGAAGAAGGAAATGGCAACCCACTCCAGTATCCTTGCCTGGGAAATCCCATGGACAGAGGAATCTGGAGGGCTACAGTCCATGGGATCACAAAGAGTTGGATGCGACTTAGTGACTAAACACCAAATATGGCCATGAAAATAGTACTTCCAGGATGGGCTCACTGTCCTTATGAGAAGAGGAAAGGAGACCAGAGTTCAATCTCCCTTTCTCTTTTTTTCTCCCAACTTCCTTCTCAATGAGAAACCACAGAAAGAAGGAAGATGTCTGCAAGCAGGAAGAGGGCTCTTGCCAGGTGCTGAATTTGCTACCACCTTGACCTAGGACTTCCTATCCTCCAGAAGTGTGAGAAATCGATGTCTGTTGTTTAAGCCACCCACTCTCTGGTGTCTTGTTATAGCAGCCTGAGCAGACGGATCAACACAGAAGGGAAGAAGTAAGGCAGAGAGAAAGGGAAAAAAAGAAATAGAATAAAATGTTTACCATGTTGAATTTAAGCTGCTATGTTAAAAGTATAAGTATAAGCATTTTGAAGGCGGTGTCTAAGACCTGAAGCTGTACAAAAGTGTGAAAAATCTCTTAACGGAAGATCAATTTAACTCCCTGGAATCTGGCCAAGAATCGGAAGGAAGTGGAAAAGACCTATAAATAGCATGCAGACAGACGTGAGTGCTATGCACAAAGCCCGTGCCCAGGAGAGGTTTCCCGCTGCTCATCACCCTACTCATGGTGGCTCCTTCTGCTTTATTTATTTCCTTGTTTACTGTCCTGAGACTTCAAGATACAGTGTGTTTCCAAGAGCATGTGTATTTCTTTTCTTAAGCATGAAATGCTAGTTGAATCATTATATGAAGGGAGATACCATTTCATTTTGAAAATGACACTCCAATTCCTGGAAATGTTAGCAGATGAAACTAGATTAAAATTCAAATTTAGTGTTTTTCAATAACACACCATTTGGGGGGAGTGTCTATCTTTCAAAAGCCACCTGGGAGACTCTGGAACAATGGGATATGTATGACACCTCCACTCCCAAACAATTGTGAAGTGGCCATTTATCCTCATGAATAGTCAGTGAAGATGTCAGATGTATAGATGATGGAAAGGAACTTTGTTCATCGAAGCCACTTTGGAAGGAAAGTGCCTAGTCAGATGGCTGAACAGGTGCCTGAGGACCACACAGCTCTGGAGTCCTCCTGAGGTTATCTCACACCTCGGATCATCTCTTCATCTTTCAAGTGTGCACTGGCTTTAATCATCCCCTTAGCAAAAGTGACCATAAAGCAACATCTCTATCAGGGAGATGAAATTACTGGGAGATGAATGGAGAGTTCTGAGTGTTCAAAAGCTGACCTATTGAATGTTCTTTAATTTTATTCATTTATAAAGTTTTGAATTTAGAGGGAACAAAAGGCTATAGAGAGCAAAATTTAATAAAGCGAGTCTGCGAACTGGAGCTACTGCATGTGAAACATGGAACACAGTCCATGGGACACAGAAGCACTCAGGAAGCAATTGTTGTTGCTTTAGTCATGCAGTCATGTCTGGCTGTGGCCCCCATGGATTGTAGCCCACTAGGCTCCCCTGTCCATGGGATTTCCACTGCCTAGGGAATGGCGTGGGTGAAGAACTGGAAGAAAACTGGAGTGAGTGGGTTGCCGTTTCCTTAAGCTGTTGTTCTTTATAGAGACAGACACAACACCACTTATTTATCTTTTCATCATTTTAAGTGCTAGCATGTAACAGGTGTAGGCAGTGAAATCAGCTGTGTTTCGAAGGTACTAAGTAGGAGAACACTGCAGAAAGGATATTTCAGGGGCAGGGCAGAGACCCTTAGGCAGTCTGGCCCTGTTAGAATAGCTTCTGAAAGCTACCTGTCAGGAATTTTAGAAGACTCTTAATTACATTCATCTTGAACGCAGTGTGATTTCATCCTAGATTCCAGCAGCAAACACAGTCCTGGGGAGCGGAGACTGGCAATCAAACACAATATCTAGAATCAGAGAGGAAAAGTATTGAGCATCACTTTGCTCGCCTCCGGCCGAGGTACTGAGTTCCATGGAGCACATTTTAGAAACCTCACTTTTAAATACCCTGAGGAATACATCATGAAAGGGAATAGAGCGTATTAGACTGGGAAAGGCCTCAGGGACCACCCACTTATTACTCATTCATTAATTTATGCAGCCAGCAAATATGACTCAGGCTCCCAATGACTTAGCATCTATCAGGAGTCGGGTGTTATACTAATCACCTCATGTTTATAATCTCCAACCTTTCAGCCACTCATCAAGGAAGATATAGTTACTCAAAGTTTTTTTTTTTTTTAATAACTTTATTTATTCATTTAGTTTTGGCGGTGCTAGGTCTTCACTGCTGCTCGGGCTTTTCTTTGGCTGTGGCCAGCAGGGGCTACTCTCTAGCTGCAGTGTGCGAGTCTCTCACTGTGGTGCAGCACAGACCCTGGGCAAGAGGGCTTCAACAGTTAGACGTTCAGACTCCGTAGTTGCAGTTCCTGGGCTTTAGAGCACAGGCTCGGTAGTTGTGGTGCGTGGGCTTAGTTGCCCTGAGCACGTGAGATCTTCCCAGACCAGGGATCAAACCCTTGTATCCTGCATCGGCAGACGGATTATTATCCACTAAGCCACCAGGGAAGCCCTTTTGGTCCAGTTTTACATTCAAAGAGCTACAGGTCAGAGAGTGTAAGTAACATGCCTGGGATGACATCATTCACAAGTTGGGGGAACTGGTGTTGGAAGCCAGGCACGTCTGGGTGAAAACCCCATAAACTCTCTCTGGACCCCATTAAGAGGTCTATATGCCGAAGGACTGTGCACTTTCTTGGCCCACTGACGAGTAGTGACTTGGCGAGGGATCCTGAGGCTCCGGCAGGATGAGTGACCGCTCAGAAGTCCTCCTTCTGGACCTGCCACTTGAGAGCTGTGTGACTTGGGCCAGCCCCTCCACTGAGCCACCTTGACCTTTAGAGTTTCAAAGGAAAATGAACCCACACCATTCCCTAGGCAGTGGAAACCAAAAGGTTCTTGGGGGTCTGGGGGAGGGGCTTGTATTCTCCTGGGTCCCTTTTTGCTCTAATGCATTTCTCTCAGGTAAAGTTGAAGGTTCGGCTCAGTTCAGTTCAGTCGCTCAGTCAAATCTGACTCTTTGTGACCCCACAGACTGCAGCATGCCAGGCTTCCCTGTCCATCACCAACTCCCAGAGTTTGCTCAAACTCATGTCCATTGAGTCAGTGATGCCATCCAACCATTTCATGCTCTATCATCCCCTAAAAGGTAATCTTACTCTTCTACAGCAAGAAGACCCTTTGAGTATTGCATAGACCATCAACCAAATGATACTGTGAAATGCACAGATGGGTCAGTTCAAGTTTCAAATGGGTGGGAGCTGTCCACAGAGAACTTTCCTCATGGCTCAAATGGTAAAGAATCTGCTTGAAATGTGGGAGACCAGGATGCAATTCCTGGGTCAGGAAGATCCTCTGGAGAGGAGCATGGCTACCCACTCCAGTATTTTTGCCTGGAGAATTCCATGGACAGAGGAGCCTGGCCGGCTACAGTCCAGGGGGTCGCAAAGAGTTACACACGACTGAGCAACAAACACCTTCACTTACAAGGACTCTCATAGAGTGGCTTCGAGTTGTCTGTGGATATCAGAGCTCTGATCAGCAAATCTCTGCTTTTGCTGTTACCCTGGTCCCTTTCCCCAGCAGCCCCCACTGCCTTCCCTTCTGTCCCCATCCTGGGCCCTCCCGGAGATGAGACCAGTCTGTCTCACCTAAACCTCTGCAGACCCAACAGCAGGTTCCTGTCTCCAGGTTTAACGAGGAAAACCCAAGTCAGGAAGGCTGGGGCCAAGGTTTTATGGAGGCTCTGGGCCAAATGGCTTAGCCAGGAATTCAACCAGCACAGCCTTCTCTCCCCTGGGAGCTGCAAAATGCAAACAGCTCTGGTAAATGCGAGAGTGATTTCCCAAGCAGGAGACAGGAGCCTTTAACGAGCTGGAGTGAGCCTGCCCTGTTCCTCCGAGGTCCTCCAGTCTGGTTAATTAGATCGTTGACTATCAGGAGCCCTTCGATGGCCCAGAGACAGCAGAAGGGTGGAAGCTCAGAGAGCAACAACAGGATGGAGTGGACAGTAATGAATGAGTGATAGGCTGGAATCTCAGGCATTTAGAAAGTTTTCTCTTTCTTTTCAACCTCTTTCTTTTCTTCCTCCAAGTCATTCCTCAAAGCCTACTACTGGCACAGTTTGGGATATTTTAAAGAAGGAAGGAACAGTAAAATGAAGCATGCAAATTTCCCTAGAGGAGGATGGGATACATGCTGTAAGTTACATCATTCATTCATGCATTCTTTTTCTTTTTTTTCCCATGAATAGCGCTAGAGTTTGAGATCCAGGCCACAAAGAGCAGACGCGTTCGGAGTTGTGCGTGGTTCTAACATCCCTCTTCTCCCTCTGCCTTAAGAAGAGCATGTTCCACACAAGAACAGACCCCCAATAAAGAGGAAAACACGGATCCCAGTCACAGCTGCTGTGGCCAACACAGTGACTGCAGCCAATATACAAGGTGGGAGAAACATGAAGCTTTGTTGCTGCCGAAGTTATTACAACACAGCAGAGAGAACACCGAGAACCTTCCCACCTCTTACTATGAGCACCAAAAGGTTGGTGGTCCCAACAATACACATTGTATCAATACAACGTCACATTACTTTCTTTGTCTTCCAGTCTATAGGCTTCTCCACACAGCCCCTCCTTCTCTCCTCTTTCACCAGAGGTGCTTTTTTCTTGATTTTCAATATGCAGCTCAGGTGTCAGTTCCACGAGTTGATCTTCCCTGAGGCTGTGGATGGAGCACGCAGCTGAGCACCTCCTCTGCAGGGCACAGCTCCATCTTTGCCTCCACCAAGAGCAAACGAAAGACCCTGACTCTGTATCTCTGTCCCCAGTTAGACCTCAGAGGGCAGGGATCTTGTCTATGTCACGACCCTCCACAGTATCTGCCTAAAGGGTGGCACATAAGGGTGGCTGAAAGATGAGACATCTCCGTGCCACCAACATTCCCATCCCTAAAATCTTTGCCCTGGTGGATCCAGTCCATTCAGGAACTTTTTGGACTCTCAAGGGCTCAGTTCTACATGGATGGAGAAAGACTGGCTGTGCTCAGCATTGTCACAGGAAGAGCAGGGAGTGGATCCATAAACATAAAAGAAGAAACCAATATCCAGAGCTGGGGCTATGTATTAAGGTCATGGACAAGTGTCACGGACAAGAAGATGAGCCTGCCCTCGAGTGCACAGACACGGCCATGACTTCAGCTCAGCAGGGCAGCCTGATGTGCTTTCCAGGTGCTTGTGTGATGGTGAAGAGGAATAAGGGAGGAGAATGAGGACCACACTGGCAAGCAGGTTGTTCCTCCAGCCCACAGACTTCCTCCATTTCATCCTGAGAGTATGCAAACATATACCATACTCCCACACATGCATGGGCACACACATGTATTTGGGCACACATGTACATATGAGGGCACACATAGGCATATGCATACACACTTCTTGCAGGTCAAAAGATTAACATGACAGAGGTGAGATGAAATAATCAAAAATTGCCATATTCAAACCAGCAGAGGTTGAGAAAGTATTGTGCTGGCACATAATATAGACTCAGCAAATACTGTTGTATATGTTGGACTTGATTTTAATTCCATATAATGACCAAGCCAGCAAAACAAGGCTGTTTTAAAATAAATTGGATCGAACATTATATTAAAAGAATATATATTTGTGTGTTTTCCCTGTGCTGTTGCTGTGCTAGAGAGTGAAAATGCAGAGATTAAAAGACAGAGTTGCTGTCTTCAAGTACTTCTGAGTCTAGTGAGAGACAATCCTCAAAACAAATAATTCAGACACTTGTTAGAACTGCTGTCATTGACTTTTCTGGAGGAAACAATCGAGGTACAAAGGGAGCCATCAATTTGAGCATGGTAGACTGGGAAAGCTGGGGAAGAGATAATAAGTAGTGTGAACTTTGAAGGATGAGTTTGTGCTCAGTGGAAAATATCAGCACCCACCCACACACATATATAGATTGATTTGTGACATAATATGCATAGATTGTATTTGTAATGAATAAAAGTATCTCTCAATAAATGAATTTCCCTGGGGATGTGGAGAAATTATGCTAGAGAACATATCTGATATGTAACACTTGATTCAATATAATTGATTCATTAAACAAACAATATTCACTGACATTTCCTGATTTCACACTCTTTATCCAATTAAATATTCTCCTAGACATAATATCAGTGGACAAGGAGAGCTTCCCTGTAACCCCATAGAGTGTGACTTTCCCATTTGTCTTCCACCTTCATGATTCAACTTAAGAGACATTGTAGTTCAAAGGAAAGAGAAACAGATTTGATGTTTGAAACACTCAGATCTCTACCTTTTCCTAATTGTGTTTCCATGGGCATGTGTGCATGCTAAGTCACTTCAGTCATGTCAGACTCTGTGTGATCCCCATGGCCTGTAGCCCACCAGGATCCTTTGTCCATGGGATTTTCTGGGCAAGAATACTGGAGTGGGTTGTCATTTTCTCTTCCAGGGGATCTTCCCGACCCAGGGATCGAAACTGTGTCTCTTATGTCTCCTGCATTAGCAGGTGGGTTCTTTATCACTTGAGCCGCCTGGGAAGCCAGTTTAAGTGGGCAGTTACCTGAGATTCAGCTGCCCATTTGTGAGATGGGAAGAAAGGTAATATTATAAAATAAGATACCGTCCACATAATAGGCAGACAATACAATGACATGAGTGACTTTGACCTTCCATATTAATAAAGCCTGCTAGGAACTGAATGACTTTTACTGTTTCCAGAAATCCAATCCACAAATTATTTGAAAGTTATGAAGAGTTACTGTTCTTTAAGAACATTCAGAACAGTCTGTCTAGACTTTGACAGTAAATTAATAATCAAATTTTAAATATTGTATCCCATTTGAGTCTTAACAGCTTAGAATAAGGAGTAAAAGCCTTGACTTTTAAAAACATTTTGGTGGGATCTTGGATCTAGGATTGTATAGCTGTTTATTCTTAGTAAGTCATTTCCATTTTCTAGGCCTATTGGGTCATATATGTATTTAATATGTAATAATAGATGGATAGGTTTATAAGAAGAACAAATCAGTGATTAGCTCTTGGTAATTAAGCAGTAACTACACCAGCATAGTGACAGTATTTTTATCAATTTTCCCCATCTGTCAGTAAAATGAGCCCCAAATGAAAAGCTCACACCTTCATACAACCAGTCCTGAATGTCATCCCAGACAAGAGAGTCCTTGTCTGAGGCTCCACACACTGTTCCTCTGCCTGTAACCTTCCCCAGTGGGGGAGGAGTCATCACTGTACCCTCTACTCAGTTTTGAAGAGCCAAGGATCATGCAATTCCGCCCCCTCGCCCAAGTTGTCCAAAGCTCCTTCTGGAACTAGCATAGACTTCTTCTCATGATCCATGTGGGTGCAGGTTGCTTGTGCCACTAGGATGCACATTTTTTGACACAAAGGATGGTCAAGAGTCAACCTGGAGGAGAGTGTACCAGGACATGTCCGTGAGGGGGACCTGTGGGGTGGGGGGAAGGAGGAGGCTGGACTGTGGTGCTGATGGTTCTCCACAGCCTTCCAGGTCATTCTGAGGTTCTGTCAAGGTAATAAGCTTGCTGGCAAAAAAAAAATGTTTTTTTTTTTAATTGAACTGATTTTTAGCTTGGTTTACAACTCTTAAACCTAAGTAGAGGGTATGTAGAGCCTCATTTTTAGATATTTCCAAAGCCCAAAAAATGTTAGAGGATGTGACTCTTTGCAGTGAACTTGAAATGTCTGCTGTGCGCCTTTCAGTCCTGACCCCCTTAGCATTTATGACTGTGTATTTTCTGAAAGGAGGAGAGGAAATGGGAGTTCAAAGAAACTGTTTCAGACAGGTGGAAGCATTCCTCAGATATTTTTAAATTATTTGAGTTTCTCCAAGAATTGCTAAGATTTGGGTTACCTAAATGTCAAAATGGACCCCACTAGATGGTCATCTTATCTTCATCTTTGTGACTTCTTTATTACACATGGAAATATAATGGACTTAAAAATATTTAGAAATGAAATAAATTTTCTTTTGTGCTATGTAGACTTAAACAAGGATTTAAAAATAACAAATCCAAAAACTGTATAACATATCTTCTACTTTATCAGATTTAACTTCAAGAGCCCATGTATGACATTGCCACCCTCATGCTCAAAACTTTTTTCAATAAAGCTTTCCATGTCAACAAGGTCAAGCCAGAATTACCTAAACTTCATGTTCAGCTCAGTTCAGTTCAGTCGCTCAGTCGTGTCTGACTCCTTGTGATCCCATGAATTGCAGTACGCCAGGCCTCCCTGTCCCTCACCATCTCCTGGAGTTCACTCAAACTCATGTCCATCGAGTCAGTGATGCCATCCAGCCACCTCATCCTCTGTCATCCCCTTCTCCTCCTGCCCCCAATCCCTCCCAGCATCAGAGTCTTTTCCAATGAGTCAACTCTTCGTATGAGGTGGCCAAAGTACTGGAGTTTCAGCTTTAACATCATAAGACTTCATAATCTGGATTCATTTTCATTTGTTTGCACACAAATCTTTAATCAGACTAAACTCTTATCCCCTCTTTAGTTCTGCCATTTTCCTTTGTGCTGCCTTATATGTGTACATATGAATTTTTCTAGCACAAGGATTCTTGATCTGGCATTCACATATTTCCAATAGATCTTTAGACAGAGAGCTTGTGAACTTCAGTGAATTTTTCACTCATACGTATTTCCCTGGTGGCTCATACGGTAAAGAATCTGCCTGCAGTGCAGGAGACCAGGGTTCAAGCCCTAGGTCAGGAAGATCTCCTGGAGTAGAAATGGCTACCCACTGCAGTATTCTTGCCTGGAGAATTCCATGGACAGAGGAGATGGGCAGGTTACAGTGCAAAGGGTCGCAAAGAATCAGACACGACTGAGCCACCGATGCTTAAACT
Organism: Bos mutus; assembly: GCF_027580195.1. Lineage (NCBI taxonomy): Eukaryota > Metazoa > Chordata > Mammalia > Artiodactyla > Bovidae > Bos > Bos mutus. The sequence goes on from NC_091627.1 coordinate 21,358,934, forward strand.
TTTCACTTGAGTTAAATTTTTTATTTCCTTCTACTAGGAATTTAGCCACACAGCATAGCAATTATATGCTAGCAACAACTTGTGATTTTTGCCACTAATAGAGAGCATAGATTTCCCCCCTATTATATTGCAAGTATTGTGGATATCTTGAACTATGGTTTATGCTAACCACTATTTTGAAAGGATAGTAGTAATTATACCACTGCCAGAGTTTTATGTTTAACAAGGTCTGTTAATTCATTAAGAAAGAGGTAATACGTTACAGATTTTGAAGTGTTTTAAAGTTCCATTTCCATATAACATTTTAAAACAACAATTGGTTTTCTTCATAAGTCTATGTGTTTGATTTTATGCATTTTAGTGTCATCTGCAAGGGTGGGAGAAGGGATAGTTACAGAGTTTGGGATTGATATGTACACACTGCTATGTTTAAATTGGATAACCAACAAGGACTTACAGTATACACAGGGAACTCCATTCAATATTATGTAACAACCCTCATGGGAAAAGAATTTCAAAAATAATAGCTACATGTATATGCTTAACTGAATCACTTTGCTGTATACCTGAAACTATCACAACATCGTTAATCAACTTCACTCCAATATAAAATAAAAAGTTACCAAAAAATAACAAAATCTGTCCCATGTAATGTTCTTTCTGCTTTCTAGCTGTGCTTGAAGAAGTCCTATCTTCCTTGAATAAGTCTTGCATTTTCCAAATAAATTTTTTAGCCTGTGCCCTCAGAAGTCTCCTCCTTCTCCCATTATTACCAGGAAGACTGTTCAGTGCTTGGGAAATTCATGGCAAAAAATCTAGCCTATAATAAGTTCTTGACAAGGGCCAATTACATTCTTTTATATCTTGGAATCTTTGATTAGGCGCTTTGACTTTTATCAAAGTTATTTATTTTATTTTGTCCACTTTTAGCAGCATGTTTATTTTATTAAAGTATTTTAATCACACTTCCTCCTCCTCCCCAGTGCTACAGTCAATTCATAGAGGAAAAGGATGACGTTTTACATCTTTGTATTATCCACAATGCATGTGTTAGAAAATACTGACTCATTTGTTTTTAAGTGGAAAATGCCAGCATCCTAGATGCTTTAGGGTCCACCTCCCAGGGCCCTCACACGTGGTGGAAGGGTGTTCCTGCGGGTCCCTCATTATCCAGGAGGGTAGATGGAGGAGGGTGGTTAGGCGGCAATTAGATGTCACAGACACACGTCAGGAAGAAGGAGGGATGTAAACAATACAGTGCAAGGTGACAGAAGGTAGAAATAGAATGAGATGCAAAAAACAAAGCCACTTGCAGAAATTAAAATTCATGCCTACAAAACAACAATACACCAGCATATGTGTAAAGACATACAAAGACAGAACCCAGAAGAGAATTAGTGCTGATAGTGGAGGTGGGTAGGAGAAATGAGAGTGAAGAACAACGGTGAGAAAGGAAAATAATTAAGTAAATAGAAAAACAGATATGCGAATGAAAGTAAGAATGGATCTGTACATATATACGCACATTGATCTGAAGTGAGGAGCTGAGAAGTCTGATTAATTCATGACTCTGCCTTTGTAATCCCCAAGCACAAAGGGACAGCCAAAACAAAGCAGCAAACAAAGCTAGCCTCTCCAGGAAACATCCTCCTTATTTTCTTTCTTCCCAGCTCTGTCTCGGCTGGGGGTGGGGTGCCTATTCTCCGAGCATTTAGAGTCCCACTGTTCACTTTCATGACAGACCTTATCTCACGAAATGTCAATCTTCTCTGTACCTGTTTGTGCAAACTTGGGCAGAAGATAACTGTTTAAATCTGTTTTATTTTTCCAGCAACTTGTTGTTTAGTCACTAAGTTCTCTCTGACTCTTTGCGACCACATGGACTGCAGCACGCCAGGCTTCCCTGTCCCTTGTCAACTCCTGGGGTTTGCTCAAATTCAGGTCCATCAAGTCGGTGATGCCATCCAACCATCTCATCCTCTGTCGTCCCCTTCTCCTTCTACCTTCAATCTATCCCAGCATCAGGGTCTTCTCCAGTGAGTCAATTCTTTGCATCAGGTGGCCAAAGTATTGGAGCTTCAACTTCAGCATCAGTCCTTCCAATGAATATTCAAGGCTGATTTCCTTTAGGATTGACTGGTTGGATCTCCTTGCAGTCCAAGGGACTCTCAAGAGTCTTCTCCAACACCACAGTTCAAATGCATCAATTCTTCGGTGCTCAGCTTTATTTATGGTCCAACTCTCACATTCATACATGACTACTGGAAATACCATAGCTTTGACTAGATGGACCTTTGTGGCAAAGTAACATCTCTGCTATCTCCTGAAGTTTGCTCAAATTCATGTCCATTGATTCAGTGATGCTATCTAATCATCTCATCCTCCGTTGCCCCCTTCTTGTTTTGCCTTTGGTATTTCCTAGCATCAAGATCTTAGCAAGGTCCAGCAAATTGCCAAGCATTAGATATATAGTAAATGTTCAATAAATAATCGCTAACTACATTAATTACTGATAGAAAAATAAAGCCAGGTGTATTGGACATAAGTTGATACAACTCCTCAATCATTGTCAAGCTGGGCCACTTTTGCTTGTTTTGCTCTCTAGAAAAATGGAGAGAGATAAATTTTATGTATTCTAAAAATTTTCACAATTATCTTCAAGACAGCCTTTAGAAAAGTCCCTTCACTTGGACTTCTTCAAATAAATCATACTTAGATCTCCTCCTCAAGTTTAATTTCAAGAAATCAAACTATATCAATCCCTTTCCAAATTAACAATGGAATTCAAATGCACACTGTCTAAAGGTAGGTTGAACCTGGTGTTATAAGGTCAGAAGAGTGAACAGTGAAAATATTTCACATACGTAAGCACACTCCAAGTGTACACATGTACTTGGAGTCTCTTGTTTATCTTTTTTTCTCTAACTTGAGACTGTGCCAAGCAGGACCACTTGAAAATATTTTTATCCCAAGGCTATTTCTGCAGATGTCAGGGCAGCCTTGCAACTTAAGCTTAATGCCCTGCCTGTAGAAGATAAGTTATCAAACAGTTCAAAGGCAGTTAGGTCCCCTCCTATGTTCTTTTGTCTGCAGTAAATGTATTTGCCTTCAACGCTTAATCTGAAACTACTTATCAGTGAAACAGCAGCCATTGAGTTGGAGCAATGGCTGATGAACAATGGTTTTACAAAAGGGCATGTTGACATTTCTGTCCTGTCCTAACTACACCCGTTTACTACAAGAAACACCTTCTCATGGCCCAAGGCCTCTCGATCTTGTCTTCCTAAAGCTGCAAGGCTTTAGATGAATTAAATATTACATGTTTCACTACACTCACTAAGACCGAAGATGTTATGAAAAAATCAAATAGAAACAGTGCTACCTCTGAATGCGATGTTTATTTCAAATGTGCAGGTCCATGGACTGTCCTTCTATATTTAAAGAAGGATGTCTAGCAATTATAATAACTTGACTCAAGAATCAAATATTTAGGGCAGCAAAACCATGTCTATTTCAGGCTGTGCAGCTGACGTACATTCTTAGGCTATACAGGATAAACACAGTATTTCATTTCAAGCTCCTAAAAAGGGAAATGACCATGAGCAAAATGAAAAGGCTTTGTTTCTACACATCACACGCATTTGCAGCGAGCGGGAGTTTGGGCAGCTGAAGCCGACCATTAATAAAGGTCTGACACTGCCTGCAATGGATGATGTTTAAAAGGTTAACACATTTCAGTCTTTCACAGAGGCAGAAAGAAGTGTACACCGACAGAGTTATTAATACACGAGTCGAGTCTGTCATTATTATCCTAATGGTTCTTATCAAAAACAGCAAGAGGTAGGCAAGAAATGGATAATTGCAGGATGAGCATAGGGAGATGGCCTTTTTTTTTTTTTTTTTTCAAAAAGCTTTCCATCAGCATAATGACCTAAGTATCTGGGACGCACGCTGAAGTGCATTAACCAGATGATGTGATTACTAAGTCTCTTATTTAATTAGCTTTTTTCACCAAAGATTAGCACAATCCAGGCTCCGCCATCTCTCTGCCCTATGTACCCCAAAGTGGAAACTGTCCCCACTCTCTCCCAAAAAACAGACACCATCTCTTCTATCCAGCTTGGCTGTGCCATGGCTTCTGTGGCACTTCCTATTATTCCCTCAAAGGGAAATCTATCTTGACATTCATCCAGCCATCTATCCATCTATCTGCCTTTCCATCAACCTAATTTCCTATGTCATCCCTGAATGGGTTTGAGTTTGCCGATAACAAAGCATTACATACAGTAAGATTGTTAAAAATCTACTGCAGGAAAAATGGCTGTAGGAAGAGAGAAAATAGAGAGAGAAGGAGAAAGAAAGAGAGCATTTTGGAGTATAGTCAGTATACAAAACGGATACGGCATGGTTCAGAAGGACTGCCAGAGATGGTCCCCACCTTTGGATTTTTCTTCTTCCATAGCCAAAGCGAAGAACAACTACATACGTAATCACTTAAAGAATTAATTATGTTCTTCTGGCAAAAGCTAACCAGTTGCTAATGGGAAACTACAGTTATTTTGTTTTCTGAGTTCAAGATGCTTCTCACGCTAGGTCTTCATAGCTTCTGTATGCTAGGTACAACAGGATGCTGTAGGTGACAGCCTCACAGTACCCTCTGCTCCACCAGCATGGCGGCATATTTCTTATGACTGTTTCTTCTAACGTTCCTTGGTGTAGCCAGTGGCGTAGGGCCAATATGAAAACTGATGGCAGGCCAAAATGACAGGGTCCCTCAGCACCCTTGACTGTTGTCGTTCTAGCAATTATTGTAGTGTTTTACAACTTCCAGTTTAGTTGTCCATAAAACTCAATTCCTTGGGGCAAAGAACAGTATTTTATTTTCCTGTGAATCTGCAGAGATTAGCACAGTGCTTGGAACAATGAATACTTCTGAATGAATTAATTTATACGTTGTATGTATAAGTTGGGTTTTTTGTTTGTTTGTTTGTTTGTTTTCAGAAAGAGCCTTCTCTCAGAGCAACCATAAAAAAATTGAGAACATATTTTAAATGAATCAGCAGAGAAGACTGGAGAAGTCTTCTTTCTGCTGCATGTATTTATAGAACATGCTCATGCAAAGAATATTGTGATGGTTAATTCTGTGTCACCTTGCCTCAGTTAACAATGTGGTCAAACTTTCCTCTAGATGCTTCTATGATTTTTTTGGATGAGATTTACATGTATATCAATGTTTTTTAAGTAAAGCAGATTGTCCTCCACATGTAGGTTCAGTTCAGTTAATCACTCAGTTGTGTCCAACTCTTTGCGACCCCATGAATTGCGGCACGCCAGGCCTCCCTGTCCATCACCATCTCCCGGAGTTTACTCAAACTCACGTCCGTTGAGTCGGTGATGCCATCCAGCCATCTCATCCTCTGTCATCCCCTTCTCCTCCTGCCCCCAATCCCTCCCAGCATCAAAGTCTTTTCCAATGAGTCAACTCCTCACATGAGGTGGCCAAAGTACTGGAGTTTCAGCCTTAGCCTCATTCCTTCCAATGAACACCCAGGACTGATCTCCTTTAGGATGGACTGGTTGGATCTCCTTGAAGTCCAAGGGACTCTCAAGAGTCTTCTCCAACACCACAGTTCAAAAGCATCAATTCTTCGGCAATCAGCTTTCTTCACAGTCCAACTCTCACATCCATACATGACCACTGGAAAAACCATAGCCTTGACTAGACAGACCTTTGTTGGCAAAATAATGTCTCTGCTTTTTAATACGCTATCTAGGTTGGTCATAACTTTCCTTCCAAGGAGTAAAGGTCTTTTAATTTCATAGCTGCAATCACCACCTGCAGTGATTTTGGAGCCGAGGAAAATAAAGTCAGCCACTGTTTCCACTGTTTCCCCATCTACTTCCCATGAAGTGATGGGACCGAATGCCATGATCTTCGTTTTCTGAATGTTAAGCTTTAAGCCAACCTTTTCACTCTTCCCTTTCACTTTCATCAAGAGGCTTTTGAGTTCCTCTTCACTTTCTGCCATAAGGGTGGTGTCATCTGCATATCTGAGGTTATTGATATTTCTCCCGGCAATCTTGATTCCAGCTTGTGGTTCCTCCAGCCCAGTGTTTCTCATGATGTACTCTGCATATAAGTCAAATAAGCAGGGTGGCAATATACAGCCTTGACGTACTCCTCTTCCTATTTGGAACCAGTCTGTTGTTCCATATCCAGTTCTAACTGTTGCTTCCTGACTTGCATATAGGTTTCTCAAGAGGCAGGTCAGGTGGTCTGGTATTCCCATCTCTTTCTGAATTTTCCACAGTTTATTGTGATCCACACAGTCAAAGGCTTTGGCCTTTGTAGTCAATAAAGCAGAAATAGATGTTTTTCTGGAACTCTCTTGCTTTTTCGATGATCCAGCAGATATTGGCAATTTGATCTCTGGTTCCTCTGCCTTTTCTAAAACCAGCTTGACCATCTGGAAGTTCATAGTTCACGTATTGCTGAAGTCTGGCTTGGAGAATTTTGAGCATTACTTTACTACTGTGTGAGATGAGTATAATTGTGTGGTAGTTTGAGCATTCTTTGGCATTGCCTTTCTTTGGGATTGGAATGAAAACAGACCTTTTCCAGTCCTGTGGCCACTGCTGAGTTTTCCAAATTTGCTGGCATATTGAGTGTGGCACTTTCACAGCATCATCTTTCAGGATTTGAAATAGCTCAACTGAAATTCCATCACCTCCACTAGCTTTGTTCATAGTGATGCTTTCTAAGGCCCACTTGACTTCACATTCCAGGATGTCTGACTCTAGGTGAGTGATCACACCATCATGATTATCTGGGTTGTGAAGATCTTTTTTTGTACAGTTCTTCTGTGTATTCTTGCCATCTCTTCTTAATATCTTCTGCTTCTGTTAGGTCCATACCATTTCTGTCCTTTATCGAGCCCATCTTTGCATGAAATGTTCCCTTGGTATCTCTAATTTTCTTTAAGAGATCTCTTGTCTTTCCTGTTCTGTCGTTTTCCTCTATTTCTTTGCGTTGATTGCTGAGGAAGGCATTCTTAAATCTCATTGCTATTCTTTGGGACTCTGCATTCAGATGCTTATATCTTTCCTTTTCTCCTTTGCTTTTCACTTCTCTTCTTTTCACAGCTATTTGTAAGGCCTCCTCAGACAGCCATTTTGCTTTTTTGCATTTCTTTTCCATGGGGATGGTCTTGATCCCTGTCTCCTGTACAATGTCACAAACCTCCGTCCATAGTTCATCAGGTACTCTATCTATCGGATCTAGTCCCTTACATCTATTTCTCACTTCCACTGTATAATCATAAGGGATTTGATTTAGGTCATACCTGAATGGTCTAGTGGTTTTCCCTACTTTCTTCAATTTAAGTCTGAATTTGGCAATAAGGAGTTCATGATCTGAGCCACAGTCAGCTCCCAGTCCAAGGAGAGGTGGCTGCATGGGCATGAAGGGTCGAGAGGAGCTACTCCCCATTCAAGGTCAGGAGGGGCGGCCGTGAGGAGATACCCCTTGTCCAAGGTAAGGAGCAGCAGCTGCGCTTTGCTAGAGCAGACGTGAAGACATTCCCCCGTCCAAGGTAAGAGAAACCGAAGTAAGATGGAAAGTATTGTGAGAGGGCATTGGAGGGCAGACACACTGAAACCATAATCAGAAAACTAGTCAATCTGATCACACAGACCACAGCCTTGTCTAACTCGATGAAACAGCCATGCCGTGGGGGGCCACCCAAGACGGACGGGTCATGGTGGAGAGGTCTGACAGAATGTGGTCCACTGGAGAAGGGAATGGCAAACCACTTCAGTGTTCTTGCCTTGAGAATCCCATGAACAGTATGAAAAGGCAAAATGATAGGATACTGAAAGAGGAACTCCCCAGGTCAGTAGGTGCCCAATATGCTACTGGAGATCAGTGGACAAATAACTCCAGAAAGAATGAAGGGATGGAGCCAAAGCAAAAGCAATACCCATTGTGGATGTGACTGGTGATAGAAGCAAGGTCTGATGCTGTAAAGAGCAATATTGCATAGGAACCTGGAATGTCAGGTCCATGAATCAAGGCAAACTGGAAGTGGTCAAGCAAGAGATGGCAAGATGAATGTCGACATTCTAGGAATCAGCTAACTAAAATGGACTGGAATGGGTGAATTTAACTCAGACGACCATTAAACCTACTACTGTGGGCAGGAATCCCTTAGAAGAAATGGAATAGCCATCATAGTCAAAAAAAGAGTCCAAAATGCAGTACTTGGATGCAATCTCAAAAACGACAGAATGATCTCTGTTCGATTCCAAGGCTAACCATTCAATATCACAGTAATCCAAGCCTATGCCCCAACCAGTAATGCTGAAGAAGCTGAAGTTGAACGGTTCTATGAAGACCTACAAGACCTTTTAGAATTAACACCCAAAAAAAGATGTCCTTTTCATTATATGGGGCTTGAATGCAAAAATAGGAAGTCAAGAAATACCTGGAGTAACAGGCAAATTTGGCCTTGCAGTACGGAATGAAGCACGGCAAAGGCTAACAGAGTTTTGCCAAGAAAATGCACTGGTCATAGCAAATACCCTCTTCCAACAACACAAGAGAAGACTCTACACATGGACATCACCACATGGTCAAAACCGAAATCACATGTAGGTGGGTCACATCTAATCAGTGGAGGGTCTGATGGATCAAGAGGCCGGCCTCCTGGAACAAACAGGGATTCTCCAGCAGACTGCCTTTAGTCTTCATTTGCAACGTTGGACTTTTCTGGTCCTATAGTAGACTGCCTTTGGACTTGGGGTGCAGCTCTTTCCTGTTTCCAACTTGCTGGCCTCTCCCATCAGAAACTGAACTCACCAAATCTCCATAATCTATCTTGTAAGCTATTAAACAAAACAAAACAAAACAAAACTCTCCTCTCCCATATATATGGGTGTGTAAGTATATGCATATAATCTTATATTTATTGATATTTTGATTACATATTTTAAAGTATTAATTTAAACATGGATAGTAGAATGACATGCTTAGATATAATGATAACTGAGAAAGATATAAGGCTGCTTGACAATGATGTGGAATTAACTTTGTAGTCAGGCAGAACTGGGGTTGAATCCCAGTTTCATGCTTTGCTCAGGGAACTTTATTGAGATATTAACATCTGCTATGTTCATATTCATATCTGTAAAATGGGAGAAAATCTGTTGACAGACCTTGGAGGATTTTTGTCAGAGATCAATTCGATTATCAACATATATTACTGAGTCCAGTTTGTAACCCCATAATGCTCCATAGGCGGTACGCTTCCTTTGTTCTGCCCCACAGCATAAACTATGAATGAAAACACTTCTGTTGGGGTGATAAAAAGAGACATGATTAACCTTTTCTTCAAAATGTTCTGTAATGTTACATCATCTTTTCAACAGAAAAGAACGTGTTAGGAAATGTTCAGCCTCCGGATCAGGCCCTGCAGTCCACAGTGCAAACACTAAAGTGTGTCTGTCCCCGCATTTGCCTTCTGCCTCTCTCCCTGCTATGCCACCGGGTGGGGGGTCGGGGGGGAGGGCTGGGGTGGGGGCAGTGGAACAGAGCACTTCTCTCACTCGCTTCCTAGTTAATCTCAGCCAGCTTGAATGATTACAACACTCTGAAACCTCTTGCTTTGCTGAGCCTTTGAGGATCTTGCTGAACTGCTGTCCAAGGGCACATTATTTTTTTTTTTTTTTTCTGTCCAACAGACCTGCAAGGTTGCTAAGCGCATACAAGGATAAAGAGCAATCTGAGTTACTCAATACTTGTTTTGCAAAGTCTGTTTTAAAAAAATTGCATCACATCCCATTTGACGATTGTGCAACACAGGGTGGATACCTAAGCTGAAAGTTAAGTAAGTCTGAGCTCTGGGCACCTTTGCAATTTAGACGTTCATTTGTACCAATGTGGAAAATAGCCAGTTGTTCTCAGTTTGAAAGAAAAAAAATGTGTAAAAAGGCAATGGAAATAGACCCCAATGTTCCTTCAACATATCAAATACACATAGAAAATTTCCTATCCTGTTTTTCTCTCAGGTACTTGCTGTATTACATTCATGTGATAAATGAGATTAGTCCTTGATCTTAAGAAAGGAAATTCCTCCTAACCTTGCCAGTTCACTCAGGGTTGCCTTTTAGTACAACGAAAACTGATTAAGGAATTGCCTAGTTTAGGTTCAAATATTGGTGCCGCCACTTACTAGTTAGATGCCCTTGGAGATATGGCTCAATCTCTGAGTGTGACTGACTTCATCTTGAAGATGTGGATGATAATATTTAAGTCAGAAGTTAATGAGAATAGTAAAGTGCTGGAGCCACAACCTGGCAAGCAATGGAGATCAACACCTATTGGTTTCCCTTCCAACTCTCAATATTTTCCATCCTTAAATTTCTCACCATAATCAGTGCATTTCCACACCCACAGTGGACATCATTCCATCCCAGGGTAGACACTGGTCCTGGGATGTGGGCCACCGGCTCAGAGAAGAGTCAGACTTGGGCACTGCCTTTGGGGTGCTCTTGGTTTACAAGGGAGTCAGGTCTATCTTCAAAATGAGTCTGATGAAGGCAGATGGCAGTGAACACTGAGCCAGAAGTTCAGGGAACCAGGTCTCTTTGAGAGTAGGAAGCACCAAGAGAGAGGGGAGAGGAGAGATTCTTCTAAACTGAGCAATCCCAGAAATGCAAGTAAGAGCTGGGCTTGCATCTGATGTGTACTCTAAGGTACCATTGGAGGGAATCTGAGCTGTGTTTCTAAAACAAAACAACTCAGCCCATGATTTGCACAAGTGTTCTGCTACTGGGTATTTCTCTAAATGTAGAGTGTCATTTACCCTCTGTAAGCTTGCATTTCCTCAATCCCTAAAATAAGGCAAAGACTCCATGCTTCTCAGGCTTCCCAGGTGGCTCAGTGATAGAGAATCCACCTGCCAATGCAGGAGAAGCAGGAGACTAGGGTTTAATCCCTGGATCAGAAAGATCTCCTGGAAGAGGAAATGACAAGCCACTCCAGTATTCTTGCTTGAGAAACCCCATGGACAGAGGAGCCTGGCAGGCTACAGTCCATGGAGTCACAAACAGTTGTACCTGACTGAGCACACACATACACATACACCATGCTTCTTGATGATGTGTTCTGGGGGAAAAGTGAGTGGTGGAAGGGGATGGAATGGAGAGGAGGTTAAGGCTTAATGACATAACTGGTATGTGGGTTTGTCCAACTTGAAATCTTACAGGAATGTGAGAGATTGTTATGGTGAGTAATTAAGCAAGTGCGAGCTAAGGAGCTTCTAACTCTTTGCAGCCCCATGGACTGTAGCCTACCAGGCTCCTCCATGCATGGGATTTTCCTAGCAAGGATACTGGAGTGCCATTTCCTTTTCCAGGGGAATCTTCCAAACCTAGGGATCGAACCCGGGTCTCCTGTATTGCAGGAAGACGCTTTACCCTCTAAGCCACCAGGGAAGACCTATTTTGCTTCAGTCAAGTCCAACCCTTTTCAACCCTACGTATTGTAGCCTGCCAGGCTCCTCTGTCCATGGGATTCTCCAGGCAAGAATAATGGAATGGGTTGCTGTTTCCTCCTCTGGAAGATATTCTCAGGGATCAAATCTTCTTATGTCTCCTGTGTTGGTAGGTGGGTTGTTTATAGCTAGAGCCACCTGGAGAACCCATAATTATGCACTTGTTGCAAAAATATTGGATTTTTCAGTTATATGAAGGACCCAGTGTTTTGTGCAGATTCAGCATTGGCACTTTGAATAAAATGGGTGCTCTTTTTTTTTTTTTTTTTTACTGGGCTCACAGGGAGAAACTGAGGCAGTCCCTAGCCTGGGCTTTCCACAAGCAACAGGAACATGTCACTCAGCCACCATCTAGTTTCCTCACACAAAACACCCTCTATTACACTCTCAAATGTCTTTGGCATAAGAAACACACACACGTACCCTCAAAGGGCAAATGCCATGCAAATGACACATTTCCCACAAGACGTGGGATCTACTGTGGCCAGGATAAGCCTGAGGGCTCGGGCTATACCCAAACTGGAACATTTCAGCCGAGTGGAGTCTTTCATTCCTGAAGTGAGTTCGGAGACAGGAACTCAAAAAAAAAAAAAGACAGGAACACTTAAAAAAAAAATTGTTGTAGAACAAATAAAACCGAGAGGAAGCTTAAAGTAAACCTGACACCACCTAGAAACTGAGAATCTTTGGTGCCGTTCCAGCAAGGGTGGCATTCTGAGGACTCAGTGGGACTTTAAACCTAACGTTAGTTTAGTAATTGGATTTCCAGAACCAGTACAAGAAGGCTGCTATTGGATTTTGAAAACTGAACCTGAGAATTTCAGGAGCAGTTGTTATAGAAAGGATAATTCTGATGATGGTAACACAATTATTTGGTGTTGGGTACTTTTTCATTTATTCCTTTGACTTGGTAAAATCCCTCTGGGGCTTTATTTTGAGAATATTCTCAAAATTGTGAGTTATAGGAATACTTGTCCTCATTACATGAATGGTGCAGCATATTGCCATGCGGCACTTGAAAAAATAGATACAAATTCTATCTATGAGATATATGTTCTTATACAATGAGGAAAAAAAAAACACATTAAACTTTCTATTTTGAACTAACTTTAGTCTTACAGAAACGTTTCAAACAAAGTACAGAGAGTTTTTACATACCTGTCAACCAGTGTCCCTGATACTCACATCTTACGTAATGATGGTACAATTAACAACGATCAAATCCAGGAAGTTAGTGTTTCCAAACTGGCGTTTGATTGAATTCTGCTTGTTTTTCCATGAATGAGCCTATTCTGTTCCAGGACTCCATCCAGAATCCCATTTTGCATAAAGCTGTTATTTTTCCTTAATCTCTTCCAAGTAGAAGTTTCTCAGTCTTTTCTTGTCTTTCATGATAAGGGAAAATATTCATGGCTTAGGTTGGCTGAGGAAAGAAGGACGCTGAAGGGTACACACACACATACACACACACAATGAGATCCCACCCACACAAAGAGAGATAAGACTGAAAACATGTTAGGAAGAAATACTAAAAACATTAACAGTTTTAAGAGTTAGCTAGCTTAACTCTGAGTGAGGGCTTATAGGCCCTTATTACCCTCTACTTTGGCTTCCTCTATTTTGTAAAATCGGAGAGGCAATGGCAACCCACTCCAGTACTCTTGCCTGGAAAATCCCATGGACAGAGGAGTCTGATAGGCTACAGTCCATGGGGTCGTGAAGAGTCAGACACGACTGAGCGACTTCACTTTCACTTTCCACTTTCATGCATTGGAGAAGGAAATGGCAACCCACTCCAGTGTTCTTGCCTGGAGAATCCCAGGGACAGCGGAGCCTGGTGGGCTGTCGTCTATGGGGGTCGCACAGAGTCGGACACGACTGAAGCCACTTAGCAGCAGCAGCAGCATTTTGTAAAATATAGTTTCAAACATGATCACCCAATATTTAAAACCGGAAAGGGAGAAAACAACAACAACAACAACAACAACTCACAGAACATAAAACAAAAACCCTAAGGGGAAGAATTTTACCATCTCAAAGGGTTTGTTCTCCCATTTAATCTGACTGAACTATCCTTCATCACGTTTGCAGGTACGAACAAAAGTACCCAAATATGAGTGGTTCAGAAGTACAATGTAGTGAATCTCATCATCTGGAGTGTCAAAAATATAAAAGCTCCCCAGGTGAGATGAATACAGAGGGAATCCACCTGAACTGATCTTCTGGAAGGAAGAGCTGTTGTGGAGGAATGGACATCCCCTTCTGCATATCAAGCCCCCCTGGGAAATTTTGAGGGGGACACAACATTGACCTGGCAGGATAAAGACTGAGAAGCATATTTACTGCTGTCATCTTCTGTTCCGAAGGTTCTAGAGACAGAAGACAGATGTCCCTGATCAAGTGCTTTATAGGAAATGTACTCTTGGCTGACTCTTCTCAGCTATCTTTGTCACCACTAGCTTGTCACCAAAGTGAATGACAGTGAAGTCCTGAAAAAAAAGAGGGCCTTGTCTTTGCAGGCAGGCAGGAAGAAGAGCTCCAGTGGCAGGGGCCCACTCCATCCACTGCTTGGGAGAGAGGATCTTCGGTGTAAAGAGGCTAGAAGAGCAGTCTCTGTGCTTGTAGTCATGGAAAAAAAGGACAGTGAGCGAGGTTTGCTTGGCTGGACCCCAGAGGAGACTGAGGGGTGAACAGGAAGCACCTGCTCTTTTGAGGGACTTGGATCTTTTTTACCCGCATATAACAATGTTTGTCATTCATTGAGCACCTACTATGTTCTTGACTTCAATGTCAAATCTGTGATTATGTTGTGCAATAGGTAACACAAATCCGTTTTATCCGCAAGGAATATGAGACTCTTACAGGGCATGTGATCTTGAATTATGTCATCTGAGATCCCATTTCCTCCTCCTTATGATGAGAATAAAAATCCCCGTGCCCCCAAAGCTGTTGGGATTAAATGAACCACATAGAAAACAAATAGCTTCCCAGGTGGTGTTAGTGGTAAAGAACTTGCCTGCCAATGAAGGAGGCTTAAGAGACGTGGATTCGATCCTTGTGTTGGGAAGATTCTTGGAGAAGAGCATGACAATCCATTCCAATATTCATGCCTGGAGAATCCCATGGACAGAGGAGCCTGGAGGGCTACAGTCCATGGGGTTGTAAAGAGTCAGACATGAATGAAGCAACTTAGCATGCAGTACATTTAAAAAAAAATATTGAACACATTTCTTAAAACTCAGTAGGTTCTTTGCTGCCCAGATCCCTCAGTGATGTTCTTTCTGGGACGTTTCCCTTCAAGTGTGATCTGGTTTAGATTTTTTTAATTTAAGCCCAGAAACACAAGAACCTGCCAAGGACAGAAACTCTTTTTGGAATCTTCCTGAAATGCAAACAGTTTAAAGGTCACTGAAAACTTCATCCAGTATATATTTATATTTGTCTCGTAAACTCTTGAGGAGAGTTTTCCAGCAGACGGTGGTGTCTCAGGAGACTTCTTGCTAAGGCTCCCGTAACTCATTCTTTGTTTTCTTTGGCTTCTGCTTCTTGAAAGGAAAGGGGAACTCAGTGAAAAATGTTAAACAAGGCCAAAGATATAAATATGTTTAAAAATCACTAAATAAAAATGTTTGAAAGCATTGAGGCAGGGGGATTTCTCAGTCATTGGTGCCAAGCTGAAGGCCAGCTTTAGTGCCCTGAATCTTCTCCCTCCAGGTTTCTGAGAGCTCCGGGTATCTAGAATGTTTTTGTACTGACATGTGGGTGCTTTTGCTGCTGCTGCTAAGTCGCTTCAGTTGTGTCCGAATCTGTTCGACCCCAGAGACATGTGGGTAGGGGAGTGTAAAAAGTGGGAAAACCAAGTGACTGCTCTCAAAATGTTTTAGCAGGTAAATGTGGGATGACTATAGACTCCTGTACTGCTTCATAGAGATACATTAAAAATGCACAGTTTGAGACTCAGAGGGAGGTGGAGATTCATCTCTTACAGCTGTACGCTTCTTTAATTTTTTTTTAACTTAGAGTAAAATTAATTTTAAAAATTTGGTTTAGTATTCTATGAGATGCTTCTATGACTCATGTAATCGCCACCACAATCAGAATATGGAACATTTCTATCACTTCAAGCAGTTCCTTCATTGCTGTTCTTTGAGGTTACTCCTTCCCCTACCCTTAAACCTTGGTGACCACTAATCTCTCTGTCATTTCAGACCTGTCTTTTTGAGAAAGTCATATAACTGGAATCATACAATACATGACCTTTGGAGATTAGCTTCTTTCATTTAATATAATGAAATTCATTGTTCATCCAAGAGATTCATCCAAGTTGTCTGTATCAATAATGTGCTCCTTCTTAATTGCTATAATCCCCCTGTTATGGATCGAATATGTATGTCCCTCCCCAAAATCAGGTATAGAAGCCCCAACCCTCAACGTGACTCTACTTGGAGATAGAGCCAGTAAGGAGGCAATAAAAGTTAAATGAGGTTATCAGGATGGGGTCTTCGGGGTCGGTGAGCTTGTAAGATTAGACAGAGACATATGGAGTGAGTGCCCATGCTCCAAGTAAAGTCTTTGTGAAGACACGTCCAGAAGGCAACCATCTGCAAGTGAGGAATGGAGCTCTCACCCAGAAGTATGTTGGTCAGTACCTTGGTCTTGAACTTCCTAGCATCTTGAACTGTGAGAAATACATTTTTCTTCTGTCATCTCATTTGTGCTATTTCATTATGGTAGCTGGAGCAAGCTAATGTATTCTTTAATTTCACTCTTTTTCAGAATGGTTTTGGTTAGTTTATTTGCATTTCCATATGCATTTAGAAATTTGTTGGGATTCTTATAATGATTGGTACTGCATTCAGTCTGCATTATCAGTTTAAGGAAAACTGGCATTTTTCCTATGTTAAGAATTGCTATCCATGAGCTTTGTATGTCTCTCCAATTGTTTGCCTTTTCTTTGATTTATAATCAGCATTTTTTAGTATATAGAAGAATACAGACCTTTATAAGTTTCTCTAAATTTATATGTAAGTATTTTGTTAATGCTATGGTGAATAGTGTTAATATTTTAATTTTGATTCCCCAAAGTTTACTGTTAGGGTGGAGAAATACTCTTCCAATGTGATGATCATACACTCTATGAGCTTATCTAACCAACTTAATTGTTCTAGGAGTTTATATTATACAAAATGGAGTCTTCTCAGGATATCAGCTTGGCTTTCCAGGGGGCTCAGTGGTAAAGAATCTGCCTACCAACGTAGGAGACTTAGGTTTGATCCCTGTGTTGGGAAGATCCCCTGGAAAGGAAATGGGAACCTACTGCAGTATTCTTACCTGGAAAATCCCATGGACAGAGGAGCCTGGCGGGCTACATACAGTACATGGGGTTGGACATGACTAAACAACAAATAACAATAGATATCAACTACTCTATTGCTCAGTATGAAGCAGACATCAAAAATCTCTATTCTTTTTTGCCTATTTACAAACTACAGAAGGTAATTAATGTCTTCTAAAACACTTTTTTCCCCGGTGGCTCAGGTGGTAAAGCATCCGCCTACAATGTGGGAGACCCGGGTTCAATCTCTGGGTTGGGAAGATCTCCTTGAGAAGGAAGTGGCACCCCACTTCAGTATTCTTGCCTGGAAAATCCCATGGATGGAGGAGGCTGGTAGGCTACAGTCCATGGGGTCGCAAAGAGTCGGACACGACTGAGTGACTTCATTTTCACTTTCGAAACGCATTTTTAACAGCAAAAGAAGTACCATGAATAGTCATTTATTGGGGGAGAAGTGGTGACGTTTATGGTGTTGGGTGTGTAAACACCTATGCTTGCAATATATTTCAAGGTATATGAATAAAAAATTAACTCTTGATCCAAAAACCACTTAATGTACTTGCTTTATGCTCATGATATTGGGTTGAAAGATAACACATTACTTGCAATTCATCACTGCTTTATAGCCTCGTGTTCCTGTACATCTTTTCCTTTGTTTATAATCTCTTCCTTTGCTGCTGCTGCTGCTGCTAAGTCACTTCAGTCGTGTCCGACTCTGTGCGACCCCATAGACGGCCTCCCAACAGGCTCCCCCGTCCCTGGGATTCTCCAGGCAAGAACACTGGAGTGGGTTGCCATTTCCTTCTCCAATGCATGAAAGTGAAAAGTGAAAGTGAAGTCACTCAGTCATGCCTGACTCTTAGCAACCCCACGGTTGCTGCAGCCTACTAGGCTCCTCCATCCATGGGACTTTCCAGGCAAGAGTACTGGAGTGGGGTGCCATTGCCTTCCTTTGCTATTACCTATCTAATTAAGCAATGGCTATCTAGTGTGTACCACTCAGCAACTGAAAGCTTGTACCACCAGGAATAACTGCTGAATAAGCAAGAAATCACTGGGGTCATCAGTATCCAAATAATAGTGTGCGACCTGTGCCAGACATGGAAGTTGTGATTTCAGTTTTTTTCTTTAATTCTTCTTAAAATAAAATCCACTAGGTAGACACATCTACCATTGTTTTAACCACAAGGAAATGAAATGTTCAAGATGCTCAACAACTTACCCAGTGCTACAGAGTATCAGTGATGAGAACTGAGGTTGCCTGTCTTGAAACCAATGCCTATACCTCTCAGCTATGAGGCTGCCCTTCTCAGCCCCATTCCAGAGACTGGTGAGCATCACTCTACTATGACCCAAGCAAACCTGCTCTCAGGAGCTGAGGCTTTCAGGACAATGCCAGGGGATAAAACAATGATGGCACACTATTGGGAAATATTTTATAGATCATTAGAAAATATATTTTTCTTTTCTTGTACCTCTTAGCTTCCCAAACTTTACTGTCAATAAACATTTCTTGGGTCCCAAATGGGAACAGCAGCTGTGATCATGATATAAATGGAGCTCATCTTGTAGGCTTCCTCCTTTGTGACTTAATTTAACAAGCATGGGCCAGTCTAGACTCTGTGACAGAAGCCATTCCTAGGCATTCAACCTGGGTTAAAAATCCAGCCTCCACCATGGTCTGTGGGATCCAAGAAAATCCTACTGTTTTTCTCTATTTACATTGATGAAGTAAAAGGCTGATTTTTGTGGATGGGCAGTTAAGGCAATAAAGGAAAACAGTGCAATACTTAGGAAAGTGGCTGGCACATAGGAGGTCTTCTTAATTGATTGCTTTTTTACTATTAATTTGTGATTTTTGTATTTCTCAAACTTTAGTGGAGGAATGGGATAGTATTCATGTTTAAAATCAATTTTAAAAAGGTGAAAGTGATTATTCATTATTATCCAATTTTCATCAAGAACTAACTACATACAAGTATAGAACTGAGTTATAACCTTGGCTTTTAAGCAAAGAAAACATGAGATAAAGATGCTTAGCTTTGGATATTTACTCTGAAAATGGGGGTAAAGATTTGAATGCCATGTCACTCTATTCTGAGAGAAGGGCTGAGAAGCCTTGTATGCTGATTAGATATGAATTCTCAAGGAGCAGGGAGTCAGGCTGACTGGGCATTTCTGAGTTAGGCCAATCTGGAAAATAAAAAGACCTTAACCTTGCAAATGAGGAGTTGTAGGAGAAACTGATATCCCACCCCCCACTCCCACCTCCAGAAGAAGCTAATGAGTTCAGATTTAGACCTGTAGACTGAAAAATTTAGGCATGTCTCAACATAATTTGTCATTGCAAAACTAAATTGTAAGTGAAGAAATAAATACAAGTATGTCATGTCTTCATAAGAAGAAGCTAAAATACATTTATTAATTGTCCCATCTAAAGTTCCAACAGTTAAAAATTGGCTAATAAAATGATGGCATATTTTGCATGCTAGAATTATGACATATAAGGTAAACAAAATTGGTGTGATAACATATGAAACATGAAGCATAACAAGTCGAACGTGTATAGTACAAGATGATATATATAGAGAACATAATTTTATTTTTGTGAAAATACAATATAGTGAGGACAAAAAAAACTAGGAAAAACTAAGCCCATAGCTGTTGCTTATGGATTGTTGGACTTTGGATGACTGTTTTTCCTAAACATTTACAATGGTGTTTCTCATATTCTATAATAAAAAATTACTAATTTTCTAATAAGTCAAAAGGGGTAAGGATGACTATAACATTTAATGGGAAGAGTTTAAAATCAGCCAGACAACAGCATCAACAAGAGTACCTGGGTGGTATCCCTGGACACAGACAGCTGCTTACTTTTGGAAAATTGATTAGTATGTGGGAGTGTAAGCATTTTGTAATTAATCAAAGTATACTAAAGGGTTTAACTAAATCCTCACAATGAAATTAATAGAACAGGTGAGCTTATTCTATTTTGGCACACATTTGGTTCGTGAACCACAGTTCCTCTGAAGAAGAGCAGACTATAGTCCTCCCTTGGTATTTGAGTGGGATTGGCTCCAAGACCCTCACTGATACCAAAATCCATGGATGCTCAGGTTTCTTTTAGTATACAATTGCATAGTATTTGCATATAACCTACAGTATACTTTCAGTCATCTCTGGATTACTTAACAATACATAATACAATGTCAATGCTACGCAAATCATTATAAATACAATATAAATGCTATGTAAATAGTTACCAGCACATGGAATACTGAAGCTTGGTTTTTGAGAATTTTCTGGAATTAAAAAAAAAAGTTTCCATCTATGTTGATTGAATCCACGGATGGGCAACTGGCAAATATGGAGGACCAACTGTAACTCCATGTATGGGAGGCAGGACACAGAGCGAAAAGGAAATAATAGAAATGAAAAGATTGCAAATTTATCCTTGCACACTGACTTGCTATGTGAACTTGGTAAATCATTTGCCTTTGCTGTCCCTTTTTCCTAAACAATAAAATTTGAACAGTCATACTTATAAGAATATTTTGAGGATTGAACTAAAGTGCAAGTTAAAAGCATCTTGTGTAGTGCCTGGTGGTGGTCTCTGTAGGTAATAACCATGGTTGTGTTTCTGTGTAAATGGTTATCTGCCTGCCAAGCTACCTAGTCTATTAGTATTATTTTCACACACAATACAGAGTGTATAAATTCGGTGTGGGCAGCAATTGTATTGGCTTCATTCAACACTGTATTCCCATTGTACAGCATCTGACAGAGGAGCCCCTCTGTGACTATGAATGATGATAATAAAGCACACAGGGAAGAATGGAAAATTGGAGTACTGACTAGTCCAGGGCGAGATGTCCACCCGTGGAGATTTACACAGAGATTCGCACAGACCCAGTGGGGACCTTGGAGAAGAAGGCGCAGGTAGCCCATGGCTTTGTTGCAGCCACCTGCCTTCCAGAGCATGAAGGGAGTCACGTGTCATGAAGCTGACATGACAAAAAAGCAATATGAATAGACAGAAATAATGAGGTGCTTGGAGAACCCCTGGAGCTGCTGGGTCAGCCTTCTCCAGAAGCCCTACATGTGTCTGTCTTTTTTAGGTCCCTGTCCTGTCCTTTATAACAGGCTTCCCTGGTGGCTCAGTGGGTGAAGAATCTGCCTGCAATGCAGAAGACCTTGGTTAGGTCCCTGAGTTGGGAAGATCCCCTGGAGAAGGAAATGGCAACCCACTCCAGTATTCTTGCCTGGAGAGTTTCCTGGACAGAGGAACCTGGTAGGTTACAGCTTGTGGGGTTTCAAGACATGACTGAGTGACTAAACACACATGCACACTCTTTATAACAGCTGGAGTTGGGTTTTCTGTCATGTCCAACTAAGATACACTCTAGATGATATCCCTGTGGACCTGGAATTTTCTCACCTTTTAAAATGGTAAGAATGATAATTATTACATTGTAGATTATATATTCATTGGTCTCAGTCTGCTTTGCCCCATTAATGTTGTTTTAAAAACCACCCTTAACTCACAGTCATTTATCAGTAAAAGTCTGTTCTGGTGTTCTTACATCTTTAGGTCATCATCAGCTGAGATGATATAGGATGGGCTTCTTATGGTGTAAGGCTGCCCTGAGGTGTATGGACAACAGACAAATGTCTTGTGCAGAGCCCTGACTAGATAACCAATTTGAATCATTCAAAGTCAGCGCATCAGCACCTTTCTGGCAACCCAGTCACACACCCCACAAAACAAAATAATGGCAACTCTCTGAGAGCTTGCCTGTGTTTAAGGGCAGAACCTGTGGACAGCTCTGCTTCAGCACATGGGTGCTGGGTTTGTCTCCAGGCTGTAGGATCGAGGTCTGCTAAGGTTGGTTTATTTTGGTCCCAGACTGAAGAAGCAGTGGCCACCTGGAGGCATCTGTTCCTCTCATGGGTTACTGTACCATTGTCAACATCATCAGAGCACATCACACAAGCCAAATCATATAAGCACATCTATGATCTCTGAAATCCAGTAGGTCAACCCAAATCACATGGAAAACTATACTCTGCCTGAAGTAGGAGATATCTGAGGCTGGTAATCTGCTGAATAATGATCTAGACTAATCACATCAGTCAGTCACTCATCCACTGAAAAAACATTTGCTGAATTCTGATTTTGTCCTAGGCACTAGGACAAATTTTTAGAGGCTGAGCACACGATGATGAACCAGATGTAGTCCTGGTCTGCAAGGAGTTCAGCCTAGAAAAGGAGTCAGTCACGTGAACATACAACTGCAATACGATGAACTCAGCACTAATAATAGTTTACTGATCATGTAGCATAACTAGAATTAATTCTAAATGGCCTGCCTTCATTTATTTAATCTACTCAATAGTTCTATTAATATGAGGCATAATTGACCCAGGGCCGACACAGCTAGTTAACGACACAAGACTCAATACCAGAAACCTTCCTCTGGAAGATTTCGACCACAATTGCCATACTGCATGTATAATGAAAATAGCACCAAGCAAACGTTTGGATGGGGAAGTAGATCGTCAACTATAAAAAGTACCATACAGAAGCCAATTGTTATTTTCATTGTCCATTCCTCCAAATAGATTTGTAGAATGTCAAAGTAGGGAAATACCTTTGAGAGAGTCTGGTCCACTTATCAAACATGTTATGGATAACAAACAGAGACCCAGAGAGGAGGAGGGACTGCCCTGGTCACACATCTGGTCAATGTTCTCATCTCCAAGCCCAGGGCTCCAAATGCCTTTCTAGAAGATGTCACGCTACTGCACTGAGAGTTTGGGTTGATGCTGTGAAAAGAGATGTGCCAATTCTCTAATAATGGGGCCCTGGGCATAGAGGACAAGTGTGCATTTATCAGCCTTCGACATAAGACCATTGGCTCCCTAGAGGACGTCAGCCCTCTGCCTACCAGGCTTATATCTCTCAGTTAGCACCAAGGGGGCTGA
This sequence comes from Bos mutus, assembly GCF_027580195.1. Lineage (NCBI taxonomy): Eukaryota > Metazoa > Chordata > Mammalia > Artiodactyla > Bovidae > Bos > Bos mutus. Next base: position 21,381,809 of record NC_091627.1, read on the forward strand.
AAAATGTTAGGTAATAGAAACAGGGCCCTCTCACCCCTTCATTCCATAATAATAGTGGCTTTTGGAGAGATATTTGCAAGCTCACAGATTGCTGGAGTGCAGTGGATTTCAGATTTTTTGATGTCAGAATGCTTTTGCCCTCTTTAAATTCATTAAATTGAATCTCAAAGACTTTCTGTTTGTATGAGTTATATCTATTGATATTTATCATTTTAGAAATGAAAACTAAGTAAAAATATATATTCATTCATGCAAATATAACTATAATAAGTCAACTGCATATTGACGTATTTGATAAAATAACTTTTTAAAAATAAAAATAGTGAGTAGAAAGACACTCTTTTACATTTTGGTAAATGTCTTAATGTCTGCTTTAATACTGGCTGGATTCTGTTACCTGCTTTTGCCTTCAGTGGATGTGATGAATTGTTTTGACTGCACTACCTGAGGTAAGGTAGCAGAATGAGAGATCACTTTGCGTTCATGTGGTTTCAGATTCTACACTGCAACAGTAACTTAAGAAACTATCAAGTGTCAAGTTTTAGTGTGGTATCAAAGTTGTGTTTGGGAAAGAGTGAGAAGGAACAAGGTCATTGTCATTTCATCTCTGCCATCAGTGAGGTTGATGGAGGTTTGTACCTTACAGGGTTCCCCCTGACCCCTAGACAATTGAACTAGACATGGGTGCTGTCAGAGCTAAGATGTCTCAAATACAATGAGATGTTAACTTCCATCAACCTCACTGAGAACTACCAGGACAGTTGTCCCTTCTCAGAATCTCCCCTGCCCTGTGCAGAGCAGGGGTTCCTGTTCAGTGGGGGCGGTGGAGGGGGAGGGGGAGGTGAGTGGGCGGATGGTGAGGGAGCCCTGCTGTGAATGACTAAGGCTTGAAGGTGTAATCCTGAATCAACTCTCACAAAAGAGTGTCCTCAAAGTTTCTTAGCCTGCGATTCCCAGATGGTTCTCAAAAGACATCTATGAATACTCCTAAATTTTATGCAAAACTTTCCTTGTGCCATTTTAGGGGAAGAGAGGATTTGTTTTCCATGTTTTAAAAAGATCGCCATAGCCTCAAGTACTTGAGATGCATAGGAAGAGATGTAGGAGACTCAGAAATAAATAAAATCTTAGTCTGTAGAACCATTTTCCCAACTTGGCAAAACCACGTGTAAATCTGAAAAGCAATTTCTTAATTTCACATCCTAGACTGAAGCTAGCTCAGTTACTTATTAACTGTGTGACTTCAGCCAGTTACTCAACCTCTCTGTTTCCTGTCTTGTAATCACACCTACTTAGATTTTTTGAGGGGGAGGGAGGAGAGTGAAATTTGAAGTAAAATAATCTAAACAAATGTCTAGCACATAGTAGGCAGTCTCATATCACGGTGAACTATTTTTACTATTCTTATTACTGATACACTGAGGGTACCCGGGGAACAGAGAGAAATTTTCTGACTGAGTTTTTTTTTTGGCGACAATATTTAGAGAGAAAACACTGTCTGGCTGGAGGCCTCTGTCTCCGTGTGTTCTGGGAGTGTTGTTTTTGGCTGTTCCTGGCTGGTGTCTGTCTTTACCTTGAACTGCCCCAAGATTAGAATTTCTTGTAAATAGTGACTTAGTTATTCATCTACATCCTTTTACAATGCTGGGCTGCTTCAGGAACAGGGCCTTACGCCTCCTGCCGCTGCTTCTCTGGGGACTGGAGTGAATGCGTGTGATCGCTCTCTTAAAGGGCACTACCTCTAGCACCCCGTGGAGGAGGGTAGAAGGGCCCACGGGTTCCAGGTCACCCCACTCAGCACACCTGCCTACTCCCAGGGGCCTCGTGCAGGGACCTGAGTGGGCTCCACGCAGGCTTTTGGGCAAGGCTGAGCAGTCTGAGGGAAGTATGTTAGAGAAAGAAGCCAAGGGGTCCACAGGAAGAGTGTTAGCAAGCAAACCGAGGGACTAGCCACACATAGAAGGGAATTTCCGTCTGACTCATCACAGGTCAAGGTGGATTCTTCTGCTTGGAAATTCTGCGGCCAAGCTCAGAGCTTAGGCCAGTCCTTTGCCCCTAGAGATTCCCACTCGCCCCCAGAGCTGATGTCCTCTCCTTCCAGAGGCCTTACCTGACTCCTCAGATAAAGGGAGATGTTTCTTCCTCTGTAGATTGACGTGAAAATAAACTCCCATCCCCACCACCTCTCATAGCAGCTGATTCCATGCTTCTCCTCTTTTAGACGCAGACCCTGTGCCCCTCGGATTCCTCATCTTCAAAGCCGGGAATCCATTGGACGGTGATGAGAGAGACCAGGCAGAGAAGGAGGGAGGGCTGGGGGGCAGGGAAGTGGGGAGGAAACCTGTCCTGGTTCTGAAGAAAGACGTGTAGTCTCTTCCATCTCCACAATGCGCTTCAGGTAAAACCGGAAGCAAAATCGTTGACCTTCTCAAGGATTCAGCTTTCCTAACTGGGGAAGGTTGAGAGAGAGGAGTTGGGGCTGGGGGCATGCTCCTTGTCTTGCAGGATTCTTGATCAAATAAGATCTATCTGTCAAAATGAAAGGAGATGGGATTGAGGTAGTTAGGATGCAGCTCCCACTGAAGAAATAATGTGTTCTACCCTCCAGAATTCTATTGTTCAATAGCCTTTGGTTGAGACAGAACATCTCTAGACTTAAGTGTCTGCCCACGTGTGTTCAGCATTTGCGGACTTATCTTCCCAGTGCTTTTGTTACGGCCTCCAGAATGTCCTCTCATCAGACTATGGTCATCACCCTTGCTCAGACCCTGCCATCTCTCTCCTATGACTGCTAGGGGCTCCCCCAGAGTGCTAGAACTCCAGTCCCTTCTGTCCTGGGCATCCTCCACCAGGCATGCTGAGTGGTCTTCTGAGAACCCAAATCCACTCAGGGATCCTGCAAGGTCATCTCCGGTCTCTGTGTGATGGGGGTCCTGTCCCTCCCACACCCTTCCTGAGCTTCCTAAAATCACCATGCTCCTTCCTCCCTCCCTACCTTGTACTCCCCGGGCTGGGCTGTGCCTTTCACTAGGACACCTTCTCTGCCCCCTTTTCCCCATGTTCCCACGCATCCACCAGCAGGCTCCCTTTCTCCTTTGAGACTCACTTCAGAGCTCTCCTCTGCTTTCTTCTTAGATGGAATTCACGGCTCTGCATCTGAGACCCTGTAACCCCATCACCATCTGAGCTCAGACCACCTTGATTCCTAGTTATTTCCTGATGCCTCTGACTCTCCCAGTAGCCTCTGCCAGGAAAAGGTCTGGGACTTAGTCTTGGTTGAATTCCTAGTTACATGCTACATGAGTGAATGAATACATGAATGCACTTTGAAGGCATTTGTCCTTTCCTAAGACTCTGAGGGGCGTGATCTCCTGAGAGGATCATCAGCTGATGTGTGAATAAAGGCCTGGTAACTCGTTTATTTCACGGCCTTGGCTCCCCACCTTCTGATTCATGTTGTCTTGCTCTTTCAACTTGGGAGAAGCTCTTTTGTTCACATTTCCTTTCCTTCCACCCCTTCACCACTAGACTGTAAGCCTTGAGAGAATGGGGCTCCATCTTATTCTCTCCTGCACCCCTGACCTCCCCTTTTTCCAGGGAGGGACTGGAGCCAGGTTATCCTTCTTTCCCTCTAAAAAGGCTGTTTCCTGCCTTCAGGCATCCTCAGGGAACAGCAGAACTAACTGATAGGAGGCCTGTGTATGAAATGATGAGCTTGCTCGTCAAGTATGGTGCCTCCCTGCCCCGCTTCCTTCATCACCAGCCTTAAAGTGACTCCATCCACATTCACACCCCTCTGAGGCAGCTTCCCCCCAACCCTTCCTTTTCACAGCAGGCAACCCAGGGAGCCCCCCCTCTCCATTTTTCTGCCTCTCTCTTCTCTTTCATTTCCTTCTTTTTTTTTTTGAAAAAATGCAGTCCCTGCAATAAATTAAACTTTCATGGCCCCATTTCCTTCTTTCCCATTGTGGAACCCTGACATATTTCCTCAAGGAAATACTTTCCAAATCATAATTGAAATGCAATCATTCATAATAGAAAAGGGAGGAGGGGAGTCATGGATTTAGCTCTCGTTTCTAGTGGCAGACACGTTAATGACATTCTCTATTTCCTCTCATTACCATGGAGCGCGTCTCTAGCAGGCCAGGTCCACTGGCCTTTCCCTCTTTCTCTCTCCCCAGGCTGAACCCACTCTCTCTCTCACACTCACAGCAGCCTGCAGGCACACTCAGGAACACAACATCCACCATGTCACCCTACAGCTTTGAAAGCCATCCACACAAGTCCTTGGTGGGGCTGTGACCATCCAGGGCTTTACTCTTTCATCCTAAGGGCTGGCCACACTGAGCTGGTTTATTCCCATGAATGCCCTTGATCACTTCCTTCTCTGAGCTATCCACAAGCTGCTGTCTTTTCCAGAAATGCCTTTCCTCTTGAGCATGTCAGGAAGACCACCTCCAGCCTATGTGCTCCTCCCTGTTTACCTGTTCTCCTGACAAGACCACTCCCTGCCTCATTCTGGCCACACTGGCCCTCTGCTTAGGAAGGCTGAATTCTTGGCTTCCTCTGTGTCTAGTGGCTCAGATGATAAAGAACCTGCCTGCCAATGCAGGAGATGCAAGAGACGCAGAGTTGATCCCTGGGTTAGGAAGATCCTTGGGAATAGGAAATGGCAACCCACTCCAGTATTCCTGCCTAGAAAATCCCATTGACAGAGGATCTTGGCAGGCTACAGTCCATGGGGTCACAAAGAATTGGACACAACAGAGCAACTAACAGTTTCACTTATACTTTCTGTGTCCCAGTGGTTGCTGAGCTTAACGCTGTTGTTATACTTACGACAGCAACTAAGATTGTCTTTCCACTTTATGTCTCCTTATCTCCTCCCTGCTCTTCTCCCAGTAATGCACAGACAGTCACAATAAACTGTCAAGGAATTGACAGCAGGACCTTTGATGACCTATTTCTGAATTATCAGCATGTAGCCCAGTGTGTATTCAGACTAAGTACTCTATATATAATAACTGAAAAATGTAGACCGAATAAAAAATAGTCATATTTTACTTATAAACAGAGACGAACAGAAGATGATAACAAGAGGTGGTTATGAAGCAATTATTAAGACTAATTTATTTCTAACTTAAAAAGAGGAGGAATTGATATTTCCTGGGGGTTCTGAACCAACAAGGGTGGGAACTGGGATTTGAGATCTGAGAAAGGATTACACAAGTCTTGGTACGGACAGACTTCTTGGATAGAGACCCTCTCGTGGGCAGGAGGTGGGGAAGTGTCCTTAGGGTCCTTTCCAACTGAGTTAAGTTGTCCCCATACTGTGATCTTGGTGCCAGTGCTGTTTCTTCCTGGAACCAGAGCCTGGCAAGGTTGCAGTGGAGCCCAAAACCAAAGGAGAATCTACAGATGCTCACTTTTATACATACCTATCAAAACAATACTATATCTTGATCCAAGTAGAAAAACAGAATGAAAACTGACTACCTATTCCAAATATAGGACTACACATAAAACCCTGGGTCGCCTAGTCTGTTTTCACTTCCTGGTTAACCTTCTTAAGTCTCCCCAGTGGAGCTACACAGCTGATTGAAAATGCCCATCTCCACCATTGTGCAAGGTGCAATAACACGGGGGTATAAAACAAGAACACAGACACCAGTTTCTCCTTTTTTTAAAAAGTGAAAGTGCAAGTGTTAGTTGCTCAGTCACATCCGACTCTTTGTGATCCCATGGACTGTAGCCTGCCAGACTCCTCTGTCCATGGAATTCTCCAGGCCAGAATAGTGGAGTGGGTTACTATTCCCTTCTCCAGGGAATTTTCCTGAACCAGGGATGGAACCCGAGTCTTCCACATTGCAGGCAGATTCTTTACCATGTGAGCCACCAGGGAAGCCTTTAAAAAAAAAAAAAAAAAGAAATTTTATTTTATTTATTTTTTATTTTAATTTTATTTTATTTTTAAACTTTACAATATTGTGTTAGTTTTGCCAAATATCGAAATGAATCCGCCACAGGTATACATGTGTTCCCCATCCTGAACCCTCCTCCCTCCTCCCTCCCTATACCATCCCTCTAATGTTTTGTTCATTAAGGATGTTTGAAATAATTTTGATTTTTAAAAAATATTGCGTTCAGGGACTTCCCGGGTGGTCCGGTGGTTAAGAATCTTCCTTGCAAGGCAGGAGATGTAGGTTTGATCTTTAATTGGGGAACTAAAGGAAATCAACCCTGAATATTCACTGAAAGGACTGATGGTGAAGCTGAGCTCCAATATTTTGGCCACTTTGTATGAAGAGTCAGCTCACTGGAAAAGACCCTGATCCTGGTGAAGATTGAGGGCAAGAAGAGGAGGGGACAGAGGATTAGATAGTTGGATGGCATCATCGACTCAATGGACATGAGTTTGAGCAAACTCCAGGAGACAGTGGAGGACAGGGAAGCCTGGGGTGCTGCAGTCCATGAGGTTGCAAAGAATCAGACGCGGCTGAGTGACCGCACAGCAACAACAATAACAACAACAATAGGGAACTAAGATCTCACGTGCCATGAAGCGACCAAGACCTGTTGCAACTAACACATAACCAAAGAAATAAATGATGAGAATATTGCCCTCAAATATTTATCTTGACTTTTGAGTTTTGATTTTTTTTGGGCGGTGCACACTTAAATGTTGCCCTGGCCTCCATGTATCTCACTTCCGCCCATTACCCTCGAAGACGTCAGTCCAGGTCCCCCTCCTCCTTTGAGCTCCTTTTCCTCAAGGAGCATTTAATTCGATGGGGAAGGTACAGTTGCTGAGAATTTTTTGCAAGGCAGAATGAACGAATGGGACAAAGACAGACATAACTGAAGCTCATCTGAAAGGGCCTAACAGCACAACGGTGGGTTTCAGGGAAGACTGGAGACAAAGGGCAACACTGGCATTGAAAGAAAAACAGATCTTTGATAAACCAAGATGGAGAAAGGGCATTCCAGTTAGAAGGAATAGCATGAACAGAAGCTTAGAGATAACGCTGTTCAGGAAACTTCTATGGGGGCAGGCAGTGTGGAAAACTCCCTTACGTAGATGCGGAGAGCTGTGTAGGAGGAAGATGCTTGGCTTGATTGATAGGCTCCAGGGCTGGCCTGACCATGACAGAGAAGATTTCATGTTTCTAGAATAGACTTAACAGGTTAGCACTGGTTCTGCTGGTGGTGGACTCCTCCAGAAAAGAAGGGGCACTTCACTGCTGACAAGGCCAGCTCCCCCCTGCAGGCGCCAAGGGTTGGCACTCTCAGCCACACTGGGCTTCTTTCTTTGGGCTCCAGGTCCCTTGCCGTCCTAGTCAGGAGGTACCACTATACCTCAGGCAGCAAGGTGGGGAAGGAAGAGAAGGTTCTGCTTCTCAGGACGATGCTAACAGGAATGGGGCTGCCTGAAGAATGAACCTTTCGTGGGTTGAGAAGAAACCTGCAATGCACGGAGTATTTTGCTATAACAAGTAGAGAACTTCCAGCCCCACCACCCACTGCACTGTGACATCTGCATGTCAAGGCAGCATGCAGGACCCCAGCACAGGGGGTGCCCACTCGGCACTTCAAGACCTCTGTGTTCTCACTCACCCAGAGTCATGCTCTAACCAGGAGATGAATCTTCTCCCCTTCAGAACTTTTTTTTTTAATTGCAATCGATTTACAATGTTGTTTTAGTTTATGGTATAGCACAAAATAACTCAGTTATACATACATGTATAGATAGATAGACTCTTTTTCGTATTCTTTTCCATCATGGCTTATTATAGGATCTTGAATATAGCTCCCCATGCTACACTGTAGGACCTTGTGTCATTTATTTTGTGTTCAGTATCTGTTAATCCCAGACTCCTAATTTTTCCCTCTGACACCCCCTTTTCCCTTTCATAACCCTTCCTATGTGAGTCTGTCTCTACTTTGTAAATAAGTTCATTTGTATCTTTTTTTTTTTTTTGAAAGTCTCTCAGTAGTGTCTGACTCTTTGTGACCCCATGGGCTATACAGAATTCTCCAGGCCAGAATACTGGAGTGGGTGGCTTTTCCCTTCTCCAGGGGATTTTCCCAACCCAGGGATCGAACCCAGGTCTCTACATGGCAGGCAGGTTGTTCACCAACTGAGCTATGCGGGAATGATTTTTTTTTAGATTTCAAATATAAGTAATTTTATAAAATATTTGTCTTTCTCTATCTGGCTTATTCACTTAGTAGAACCTCTAGATCCATCCATGTTGCTGCAAATGGCATTATTTCATTCTTCTATGGCTGAGTATGGAGAAGGTGATGTCACCCCACTCCAGTACTCTTGCCTGGAAAATCCCATGGATGGAGGAGCCTGGTGGGCTGCAGTCCATGGGGTCGCACAGAGTCGGACACAACTGAAGGGACTTAGCAGCAGCAGCAGTAGCATGGCTGAGTAATATCTCATTATACACATGTACCACCTCTTCTTTTCCATTCATCATCAGTAGACGTTTATGTAGCTTCCATGCCCAGGCTATTTAAGTAGTGCTGCTATAAATATTGGGGTGCATGTATGTTTTCAAATTAGAGTTTTCTGCAGATATATGCCCAAAAGTGGGATTGCGGGATCATATGGCAGCTCTATTTTTACTTTTTAAAGGAACCTCCATCCCATTTTCCATAGCCAGCCCTGGACTGATTTACATTCCCGCCAACAGTGTAAGAGGGTTCTCCTTCGGGACCCTTAATGAACATCAAGATCACAGTGACCCAGTGTCACTGCGAGGGTGTCTCTCTGCTGTCCTCCCCGATGCCTGTGGGACATTCCTCTCCCAGGCGTTTGGCAGACAGGCTGTTGCATCTCACTCTTGGCCTCCATTCCCTGTCATACCGCAGTGGCTTTCTGAAAACACATTCCACATCTTTCTCATCTCTTGTGCAAGCGGGTGGCCTCCTCTCTGGCCCAGGCTGATGGCTCAGCCCTTGGCTGGCATCCTGTGGGGACAGCACCCCAGGTGTACAGGGGAGGGACGTGAAGCCAGATTTACCAAGTCCTCTTTGGGTTGGTCTCTAGCTGTATTCTTTTTCCTGTGTGGTTTATTTAAATGACATCAGTACTATCCACTAGAAAGTTTTAACCCTTTTGGACAAATAAGCCTCTGCAGAGGCTTGCAGAGGAAGTAATTTGCCTAAAGCATCCGCTTAGAACCAGATTCTCTGACTCCTAAGCCAACATGTTTTCTTTTTTTAGGGAACTCTTTTATTTCTAGATACTTTGGTCTTTCCTGGAGAGAGGCTGAGACAGATAAGAAAAAGAGAAAGAATATCATAGGAAAAAGAAACCACTCAAAAGTCAGTGTGGCAGTCATATCATATCATTGAAATCATACTTAAGGGGCGTCTCTCATAGCCCTGGCTATGCTGCAGCCTCTACACCACAATTTCCATTTAGAAACGCCTCCTTCAAGAGGTGCTTGAAAGTGAACTCTCCGAGATGTTTTCCCTGACACTGCTCCAACAGGAGGCAAAATAAATGACTTCCTCTTCTTGGCCCCCTAAATGGGTTGTATGCATTTTGCACTATAACTGTTCTATTATGTGCTGTCAACTAAAAATGAGAGAGAGAGACAGATAAACAGAGACAGAGTTAACTTTATACGTCAACTTGACTGGGACATGGGGTTTCCAGATATTGGGTTAAACGTTTTTCAGAATGTGTCTAGGAGAGTGTTTCTCCATGAGATGAACATTTGAATCAGTGTATGAACAAAGCCCATGGCCCCTTTCAATGTGGCTGGACCTCATCCAATCCATTGAAAGCCGGAATAACAAAAGTGTAGAGTCAGAAAGAATTTTGTCTCTGCCTGACTGTCTTAGTGCTAGGACATAAATCTTCTCCTGCCTTCAGACACGGACTTGGTTTGAATCACACCCTCAACTGTCCTGGTCTCCAGCTTGTGGACTGCAGATCTTGGGATTGTCAGCCTTCCTAAGGAATTAGCTCTCATGATGTGAGATAGATCTTGCTGGTTCATTTTATCTGGAGAACTGAGACCGAAAACAGAGAGAGAGAGAGAGAGGCTTGTCCACTGCTGCACTCAGGCAGCAGATGTCCCAGGGTGAGTATGAGATGGGGAACGAACACCACCTAAGATGTTGTCATGGGTCTGAGGTCCCAGGGTCTCAGTGTGAGCCCTTCATCTGCTGTGAGTCCCTCTGAGCCCATAATGTTTACACACACGGGCTTCAAAACAATGTAACTGCTTAATTAAAGGTCCAATCAAAAAAGGATGACCCAGTGTCATTTTGAATATTTGTGTTTTTTGCTACATATGCATAATTTTAGAATATTTTCTTCATATATAATGTCGTTCTACTGTGTGTATGTGTGTGTGCATGGATATGATTATAGCAGAGTGTGGTAGGTATGTATGTGACCCACTGGAATTTTTCTCACTGACATTGAAAGCAAAATTGGCTCCTTGAGAGAGTTTACTTCCCATGTAGCTCAGTGGTTAAAAATGCAGGACATGCAAGAGACGTGGGTTTGATCCCTGGGTCAGAAAGACCACCTGGAGGAGGAAATGGAAATCCACTCTAGTATTCTTGCCTGGAAAAATCTAATGGACAGAGGAGCCTGGTGGGCTACAGTCCCTGGGGTCACAAAGAGTTAGACACAACTGAGCAACTGAGCACACATACAATGACATGTTATATGAGTGATACTTTCGAATAGCCACATATATATATATGTGCTTAAAGGAAACTTATGCCCCAGGACCAGCCCTTCCCATACAAAAGCTCTCTAAGAAGTAAAGTGTATACATGGGAAGAATACTGTCTGGACTTGTCATCAGCCTAATCTCCTTTACCAGGCTTGCTAAAGCCTGGATTAGAAATTGTGGTTTAGGCTTGAGGTTCATTTTAGACTGTCTCTGAATCTAAGGGCTTCCCTGGTGATTCAGATGGGAAAGAATCCACCTGCAATGCAAGAGATGCAGGTTCAATCTCTGGGTCAGGAAGACTCCTTGGAGAAGGACACCCACTCCAGTGTGCTTACCTGGAGAATCCATAGACAGAGAAGCCTGGTGGGCTACAGTACATGGGGGTCACCAAGAGTCGGACACAACTGAGCAACTAACACTTCTGAATCGAAAGTCATTCTGATCTCCCTCCCCGATCCGAGTCAATGGGAGAACATCTGTGGACACCCTGCCCGTGGGATCATGCCTCAGATACGACAGACCTTGTGAGCTGGGTCAGGGAGTTTAGATGCAAATCACTGGCAGTTACTAAACAGCACAGTTACAGGATCAGTTTTGCTTTTTTAAGTCATCACTCTGATTATGGTTTTAAAATACTCGTTAGAGGAGTAAGAGGGAAAATCAAGATTCTGTTACAAAACTTTAGGGACGGGTTGACCACGGTTTGGTCTGAGACAGTGGTGGTGGGACGAGGGGAGAGGGGAAGGGGTGGGTCTGAGAGGTCTTTGAGAAGTGTTTAGAATGAGTCAGAGAGAGGAGTCCTGTGATTGTCTATGTTTCTAGATTGAGCAACTGGGTGGATGGTGCTGGCACGATGGCTGAGTTGCTGTTTTGGACAGCAGGAAATTATGAGATCAGTAGGAGAGACACCGGGTTTTAATTAACTCTGAGTCACCCCAAAGAAGTTGCCTTAACATGATTGGATATATGGGTATGGATTTCAGGAGAAAAGACTGGGCCAGAACCCAACACCAGAGATGTCCACATATACATAATAAACATATCCAGGGATGAATGGTTTCCGGGGAAGCAGGACTCTTCATGCTCAAACCAGGAATATTTCAGGCAAACCAAGATGAGTTGTTCACCCTATTCATAAGCAAATGTGCTAGAGAATGAGACACAAAAGATACCAGGAGAAAGAACTTCTCTAGCTAGTCTCAAAAATGAGACAGCTCACAAAAAATTGGGGGAGGGGGTGCATTTACTTACTGTCAAGAGAGTAGTAGTCCCAGTGGGGCAAGATCTCCCACATTTCTGGAAGCTCTCTGGCTCTGTGGCCATTTAAATGCCTGGCTATTGTAATTAGTCTTTATTTGTTCACATGGGTGTGTTATTATTTCATTTGAAACAATAGTTTTAGGATCTCCATTGCTTAGAGCACAGTGTTCGAATGTCTCCTTTAAACTCCTGTTTCTCCATGATTATAATCTATAGCCCTTCCTCATTTCCCCTTCTTCATCCCAATGTTCTAGCCACACAGAATCACTTTCCGTTCCCTGCCCCTGAGGACCCAGCGTCCAGAGCCCAGCTCAGCACTGCTCTGTCCCAAGGTCTCCCCTCCCCAGCCTGTGCTCCTCATCCTCCCAACACACATCGGTGAGTCTCCCAAGTTTCAGGCCCTGTCCGAGCTCTGTAAATAAAGATACAATTGCAAGGACAGTCATGGTCCTTGAGAGCAGACTTCTGTGTTGAGCCTCCCTGTCGGTGCCCTAGAGCCCTTACTTTCTATCTACCATCAGTTCCGTTGCTTTCTGAGCATCTGAAGGAAGGAGAAGGGTGTTCTGGAAAAAACACTGGATTCAGGACCCCAGGAGCCTGCTCCCCCAGCTCCGCTTCCTGCATCCCTCCAAACACCTCCATTTTTTAACCATTAGCTCCCCATAAGATAACCTCACAATGTTGCAGTAAAGATCTATCCCTGGGTCAGGCAGATTCCCCTGGAGGAAGCCATGGCAACCCACTCCAGTACTCTTGCCTAAAGGATCCCATGGACAGAGGAGCCTGGTGAGCTACAGTCCACAGAGTTGCAAAGAATCGAACATGACTGAAGCGACTTGGCATGCAAAATAATTGATTTAAACATGCCTTCATCACCAGGGAAAATACAGTTCTTTCTCTTACTTACTGCCCAAAGCCAGAGAGCACGAGTCAGCCTTACATCCGTGTATAATAGCAGACTTGCGGTAGCTTTCTCTGATATAGATTTGGTCACGCCATGAATGGTCAATAAAATCTGAGGGGGTCAGGATGGGAAAGAGGCACCGAAATGAGACGCAATCAGGCCAAAGGACAGACTTTGTCGCTTTCCTTATTTAAAGGGAGACAAGCTGGAGATTTTCCTTGGGCTTCAAAAACAAGCTGAAAGAGAAAGGAGGAGAGACGTTCTGATATGTCTGACACCTTGTGCCTACGGGCAGCTAATTCTTCTGTAGAAATGGGGGCTTATTTATTTATTTATTTTTTTCTGTTTTAAGCTGGATCTTAGACTTGTAGACCTGCATGTCCGCATAGTTCTAGGGGCACTAGAAAGACTCTCTTTCGATGTGCAGGTGATGAAACCGAAGTCCGAAGAAGGCACTCAATAATCTGAGCTGGAAAAATGAAAGGAAGAAAAAGACCAGAAGGTTAGGCTGCCAACTCATAACCCAGGGCCTCTTCTCTCTGCCCGAGCTGTGCCCTCCTCTCCAGGCATCCTTAGCTGCCCCCCAGTCAGCATTGTCTGATATATCAGTGGGTAGCTCTCTCATTTTTTGGTCTGGAGCCACATTAAATGTGATCAACAGTTATTAAAGAAAAAATCATGTCATATCCAAATAAAGACATCTATCCTATCCACACTAACTGGAGTACATCTCTGTCTCAGGAGGGAGAACAGGTACTGCATGTCAGAGATAATACATTAAATGAGTGAAAACAGGTAATTTCAATGATCATTGTCTAAAGCTGCATGCGTGCGTGCTCAGTTGCTTCAGTCATGTCTGACTCTTTGCGACCCTATGGACTGTAGCCCACCAAACTCCTCTGTCCTTGGGGATTCTAAAGGCAAGAATACTGGAGTGGGTGGACATGCCCTCCTCCAAGGGATCTTCCCGACACGGGGATTGAACCCATGTCTCCTGTGACTCCTGCATTGGCAGGTGGGTTCTTTACTTTTGAACCACCAGGGAAGCCTGTCTAAAGCTGAGTAGGATGCAAATATTTACTGATGTGATTTTTTCCCTCTGGTGATGTTTTTGTATTACTGATGGACACTTGCATGTAATCAGGTACTTTTGAGTCCTTAAAAGGAAAAGAAAAAAATTAGAGAGGAAGACAATTTAAGAAGGAGAAAAGATGTTTTCAAGTTGGGTATCGAGTAGAGGCACATAAGATGCACAAAGCTCTCCCCTTTTGTTCTCAGGCCTGGTGGCTGGGGCAGGTTTGAGGTCTCTGTTGTTGTGCAGGAAAGGGTGGGAACTCCCCTCCGCCCTTCCCCTTCCTGCTCCTCCACTGGCTGAACAAGCAAGAGGAGGTCAGGACAACTCATACCGAAAACCAAGGGACCCAGAGCTCTGCAAATCAAGGTCACCCAGCATGACTGCTTCTTCTCTAAGCCTAGGTCACACCAACTGTACAAAAAGTCAACAGAGTAAACACAGAGAAGATTTAGAACCAGGTCAATGAGGCAGAAGGGCGCATCCAGTCATTAAAAATACACTGTAAATAGAGGAATTGTGTGGTATATGAATTATATCTTAGTAAAGCTGCTACCAAAAAAAAAAATACAACATCCTCCTCTCCACGTGCACAGGGACGACTGTCGCACCGCTTGCAGGGGCTGTAATGTCTCCTCTCTGGTTATCAAAGCTGCTGTGCATTTGTCCAGCTCCTTCTTGTTTACGCAGAGCTCCATAAACTTGCCTCCGGGTTCCTCACTTTTGAGTTGAACAGGAAAACGGGGACAAGGAAACAGAGGGTTGATTTTCCTGAGGCCACACAGCAAATGAATGGCAGAAGCAGAGCCTGGGGTTCAATCCCAGTGTATGTTCCTCCACTTGATACTATTGTCTATATGGAGGTGAAGGTATGGCTTTCATCAATATTTAGATATTTTTTCACAGCTACTATGAACTCTACCGGTAAGAGGGAGTTCTTGAAAAGAATGAGAAATTACTTCTTTGAAGCAGATTCTAAATATACGGTTTCTATTCAGGACTAGAAGTAGTCAACATGATTGAAGAAAAATGTGGAGTCTATTATAGATCCAATCTACGCAGCCCTCAGTTAGTAAAAGTATGTATAAAATTAGAGCATATTCACTTTCACTTTTTACTTTCATGCATTGGAGAAGGAAATGGCAACCCACTCCAGTGTTCTTGCCTGGAGAGTCCCAGGGACGGGGAACCCTGGTGGGCTGCCGTCTATGGGGTCGCAAAGAGTCGGACACGACTGAAGTGACTTAGCAGCAGCAGCAGCAGCAGCAGCAGCAGCAGCAGCAGAGCATATTGAGGGGACCCCACACAAGTTAAGATTTGTTGAATACAAATTTCTTGTTTTAAATTGGAATATAGTTGATTTACAGTGTTGTGTTAGCTTCAAGTGCACGGCAAAGTGAATCGGTTTTACATATATGCATTGTTTTATATGTACATATACACAATACATGGCTTCCCTTGTAGTTCAGTCCGTGAAGAATCTGCCTGCAGTGCAGGAGACCCGAGTTCAATCCCTGGGTTGGGAAGATCCCCTGGAGAAGGAAATGGCAACCCACTCCAGTATCCTTGCCTGGAAAATCTCATGGACAGAGGAGCCTGGTGGGCTGCAGTCCATGGGGTCACAATAACAATGCATATATGTGTGCGTGTTATACATATATAGCATATATACATATATATACATATGTACATAGTTATATATATGTATACAGTGATATATATATACACACACAGCTATATATATATATATATATACACAATATATAACTTAGTCCTGGGCCTGGTCTATATTAAGTAGTTGCACTTAGCCCAGTGCCTGGTCCGTAGTAAATAACTGATAAATGCTAGCTATAGTCATAGCTCTGATTCATCTACTGCTGAATCCTGCCATAGCACACACAGTGGGGCATACTGTAACTGAATGATAACTGTTTGATCTCTAAAAGAAGAAATGAATTTGAATCCTACTGACATTACAAGAACTTGATATTTTATGTCATGGTTTATTTAACTTTCCCAAAACACTGATGGTGGATATTATTTTTCTAATGTCCTTGAGGAAGCCAAGGCTGTGTTGGAATACTCGAAATACATTTCTCTAAATAATACACTTGGTCGCTTTAAACCATGAAAACAAACATGTCCATGTACTATAGAAGTACCAACAAAGGTCAATTTACTAAGTTAGAGAAACGATGGTGCTCACCCCACCTTCAGAATCTGTGAAAGTTTCAGGAAACGTGCTGCATATTCCTGAGAAGTGTGTTCCAGAATGAATGCGTTGTGTGCTCTTAGTGCAAGACAGTATTCGAGTGCTTTCTCATGCCACCCTTGTGAGCACCCAGCACGACCTGGGAGTGGGTGCTCTTGCACCCATTTGACAGAGAAGGGAACTGAGGCTCAGGGAGTCAGCCAAATGTTTCCATCTTACACTGCTGGTGAATTTTCGAGTCAAATTTCATACCCAGGTCTGGGTGACTCCAGTGCCCTTTTTCTCTTCCACAACAGCACACTGCCTCCCACGAGTTTCCTGAAATAGAACCAGAAAAGAGTCTGACTCATAATCCTCCTTGTCATAAAGCCATCTCAAAAATCTTTGGCTTGAAAAAGACTTTCAGGACAACAGGTCAGGCAATCCTCCCCGAGGTTGGAATCTCCTTCATGACATCTTCCAAATCAACTGCACTGCCCTCAAACACGTCCACGACAGACAGACAGCCACTTCCACAGAGGGTTAGCAAGACCAAGAGGCACAGAAGGTCTCTGGCTCAACCCCTCATTAGATGGATAATGACATTAAGGCACAAAGAAAGTATACATCACCCAGGATCACACATAGAGTAGCAAATGCCCAGAGGACTGAGGGTCATTTTCTAGAACAACTTTACCAGACCTCAAGGCCAAACTGAATAAATTTGAGAGACAACTCTACTCCATCATAGACTATTCAGCTCAAGTGTTCATTAAAATAAAAGATTCTTCCAACTAATTCTGGACAAGATCTACGCTTTCCAGAGTGGTCTCCCACCATGAAACAATTCCTCTGAAATGATTTCCTTTCCTTGCCCAAGTTCCAGTAAGAAAAAGCAACAATAAACTCAGATGGGTTAAGGATGTTATGGTTGACAAAACCTTATGCTAATCTCTACATTAACCCTGGGAAGCGGGCAGTACAGGAATTAGAATCCCATTCATCAGATAAGAGACAAGCTGGACCATTGTATTGGTCAATGTGGCAGGCAAATAATTATAAGAACCTTGAACACAGAAAGCTACTGAGGTGTGAGCTCTTTATCATTCTTACCCTACTCTGATGGGGGCTGGCAGTAGGAAGGAAGAGTGGGTTCTTCTCCATGTTTTCAGAGATGCTGACTCCTCCTCTGTAATGGTCTGTAACCCCCTAGACCTTGGAGTCTTCAGTCATCCCTGTCTAGCAGATGATGGAAGAAGCAGTATGTGGAGGATCCCATGAAAGATTTGAGTGATTCAGGCTTGAAAGCGGAAAATAAAACTTCTGCTGAGGAGTACATCAGTCAGAACCCAGGCTTACAGTCATATCTGGTGGAAGGGCATTGGGACAGGTACCCTAACAGTGGGCTCAGGAGGAAGGACACATTGCTTTGGGTGATTTTAATAAACATTGGATAGTTTCTGTCATAGTCATCTTGATTTCCCAGTATATCAGGTAGGGATCTGAGCTAGGATTTCAACACAATTATTCTAATGACTATTACAAAGTCCTTTTCAGGACTCAGTGCTGAAGCAACATTAAGTAACAACTTCAAGGTAATGAATCAGATTCCTATGATTTTTTTTTCCTTCTGCTAATCTTGCTAATTGGCACAGTGGTGAAGAATCCACCTGCCAATGCAGGAGACACAGGAGATGTGGGTTCGACCCCTGGGTTGGGAAGATCCCCTAGAGGAGGAAATAGCAACCCACTCCAGGATGCTTACCTGGGAAATCCCATGAACAGAGGAGCCTAGTAGGCTACAGTCCATAGGGCTGCAAGGAGTCAGACACAACTGAGCACACACACACACACACACACACACACACACACACACAGAGCCTTGCTTATTACCACCTTTGGTGGCTTGCAAGTTCTGCAGACACTTCCTATCCCACAGAGGTGGTGGGTCCATCTCAGTGCAGTGAGGGCCCGGCACCTTTCTTGCTATTCAGTGTCCTCAGTCAGATTTCTCTAGTACTGAGGGGAATCTGTCTGAGATCATCTTTGTTAAATATTTCTTGAGTCAACATTTTACCAAGTGCCTGCTTTGCGTTAGGGGCCACCAACGTCCTAGACACTGGAGATCTAGAAATAAATGAAACACAGGATTGGTGCTATAAGAGCTTACACACTGCCTAGGAAAGAAGCTTCGATGCTAACGCATTAAAAATGAGGTTGACAAGTATTGTAATAAATTTGGACACAAAGAGTAATGTGAATACAGTGGGAATGAAAGTAATTGTGCCTGGGGAAGCTTTCAAGCTGGAAGCATTTTTTAAGGTAAAATTCGAAGGATAAGGAATGATTCCCAAGGAGAACACACTGTGAGTGTGCATGTATGTGTTCAGTCATGTCCAACTCTTTGTGACCCCATAGGTTGCAGCCCACCAGGCTCCTCTGTCCATGGAATTTTTCAGGCAAGCATACTGAAGTGGGTTGCCATTCCCTCCTCCAGGAGACCTTCCCAACCCAGGAATCAAACTTGAATCTCCTGTGTCTCCTGCACTGGTGGGCAGATTCTTTACCAATATGCCATTTGGGAAATATTTCATAGGCAGAAGCAAAATGTTGTGTCCATCACAGGGACCAGAAAATAACGAGAATTTTTATTTTGGTGTTGTTTTAGGGGGTTGATGGTGGGGAATGGCAGGAGATTCATATTTTGGATTGAATTTGAATTCCTAATTTGAACTCAGACTGCAAAAATTTGAATGGCAAATTAATAATTTCAAATTCTTGCCTTATAGCATTGGAGGAGGAGAAGCTGAGTGATAATCCAAACATTGGTTTTCTAAACTCACTTTCTGATCACTGTACTCATTGGTTCTTGCTTTCCTCTTGACTTAAAAATAAGTGAAAACTTCTATGTTGGGACATTAGCTAAGGGCACGTACTGATTCATCCAAAGTTTCCTTTCTCTCCCTCATCCCTTCTCTCTCTTTTTTTTCCCTAAGCCATCGTCAAAGTACTGCTGTAATGTCAGATCCTGAACCCACATATTCAGAGATTTGTATAAAGTCATTGCCTTCAAGGAGTTCATAATCTGCTAAGGGAGGCAAATAAGTAGACAGCACATACACTAGAATATTACTCCAAGACCCTGGGAGAGCAGCTAGAGATGGGGCCTTGATCAGAGTCTGCAAGACTGGAAGACATGAGGATATGATACTTGAGCAATTTAATTCCAAAGGAGCCTTACTTCATTGAATTCCCCAGTGGGCTGCTTTTATTTTGAGAGGTCCTATTTACACTGCCCTACCCAAGAATACATTTGCAGGTTACATTAATCTAAGACCTTCAGGCAATTTAAGTTAGAATGGCAAATGAAAGGGTTTGGGACATTCTAGTTTGGGCTTCCCTGGTGGCTCAGAGGGTAAAGCATCTGCCTGTGATGCGGAAGACCCTGGTTCGATCCCTGGGTCGGGAAGATCCCCTGGAGAAGGAAATGGCAACCCACTCCAGTATTCTTGCCTGGAGAATCCCATGGACAGAGGAGCCTGGTGGCCTACAGTCCGTGGGGTCTCAAAGGGTCAGACACCACCGAGCGACTACACTTGGTATGGCAGTGAGGGTGCCTTTTTTTGGTAGGGGGTCCTTATGCTGCCTTTTAAATCATTGATAAGTACACATTGTACTAATTTCAAGAAAGTCTGCCCTTGACTGCTGGCCAAGTAAATACAGAGAAATGGTCTGGTGGGAGGACTCGATTCTTTTTGCAGGAGGAACACTCCTCAGAAGCCACAGAAGTGATGCTTCATCATCGTTCACCCTCCCACGTTAACGGTGCCTCCTGGTCCCCAGCCGTGTCTCAGCAGCAATGACACTGAGCTTTTTTGTCTCCAGTGCGCGCCAGCCATGTCCCTGTGGTTAGCAGATGCATTGGTTTTGCAATGAAAGACTAAATGAGCCTGAAAGGAAACCATGAGTCTAACCTTAGAGGATTTCATGTTCTCAACCTCACTGAGTCATCAGTGAATTTATGAGCCAGGTGAGGAATTTCCAGAGAGGAAATGTCATGCGATGATTCCTCAGAACGTGACTTTGGGGAAAGGGGGGAAGAAAAAAAAAAGTTAGAATGACCAGTCATCAGATCTGGAATCATTCTCCCATATTCCCATCTCTAATTTTTTACCTTGTGAATTTTTCACAGATTCTATATTCCCTGTTACACTTTTCAGCTTATCCTGAGGGAATATGGATTTTATTCTGGCTGTGATCTGCAAAGATAATGCATAGTCACCTAGAGTTTCATACCAATAAAAGTATCCCTCCAACACAAGGATGAAATAAACAGTTTTTCTGATACACAAAACTGGAGGAGATTTATCACCTGAAAGAAGGAGTTCATAATAATTCGGCTGTGATTATAGCCGAAATAAAGATCTTTTGACTTGAGAGTAATTGGCAACTTTAACTTGAACTGTAAGGTTATCCTGGGTTGCTGAAGCGAGAAACACTTTGCTTAATGGACTATCAGTGGGAGCCAGTGGATTTTCTACGCCTATAGCTTCCATTAATGTGTTTACACAACTACGTGAATTTCTTCATTTGTCTTCATACAGTGCAGCTTCCCTAATCTCATTTCTTTTTATTTTTTTTAGGTTTTTTTTGGTGAGGTGAACCCTTTTTTAAATCTTTACTGAATTTGCTACAGTATTGCCTCTGTTTTATGTTTTTCTTTTGTTTTGTTTTTTGGCCGCAAGGCATGTGGAATCTCAGTTCCCTAATCAGGGATCGAACCTACATCTCCTGCATACAGAAGGTGAAGTCTTAACCATTGGATCAAAAGGGAAGTCCCCGATTCTCATTCTCATTTCTAGCAGAAATATTCGTGAATCTACAGTTTACCACATCTACCTAATAGAAATTGGTTTATTCTTTATCTTGTCACCTTAATTATGTACTCTCCAATATTCTTTTAGTGACTATCCTAGTATTACTCTATGCATCTTGCCATATTGCAATCTCATGCAAAAGATGACTTTTCCTACTCCCAAAGTACTGCTGGAAACTTAACAACTCTCTCACTTCCTCTCTACTCCTGCCTTGTATGTTAATAACTCCTAGGCCTTTGCATTTAAATTCCAGGGCAGCCCAGCTACTGTATTTTTTACAGTCAATATTGACTCATCTACTTCCACATTCACCCTCAACAGTCTTCATCATTCCTTCAAACATTTTCATATTTCTATTGAGAACAATTTTCCTTCTTTCAGGTGATAAATCTCCTCCAGTTTTGTGTATCAGAAAAACTGTTTATTTCATCCTTGTGTTGGAGGGATACTTTTATTGGTATGAAACTCTAGGTGACTATACATTATCTTTGCAGTTATCTTGCATGAGGTTCATTGAGCTACCTGAATATTTGGATTCGTGTCTTCCATCAGTTTTGGAAAATTTCCAGTCATTACCTCTTCAACTATTTCTCTGGCTTGTTTCCATTTATGCTTCTAGGACTTCAGTTACACATATGTGAAAGTTTCTGATCATGCCCCACTGTCTCTTACACTCTTATTCTATTTTATTTTTACTTATTTTGCTTTCTCTCTCTCTCCTCTCCACTTGAGGTGGGTATTTTCTGTTGACCTGGCCCTCCGGTCCTCAATTATATATTTTGTTGTGCCTAATCTGCTGTCAAGCCCATCCACTGAAGTTCTAACATTGCATGTTTTCATTTCTAAATGACCCCTTGGTTCTCTACTATAAATCCCCCCCCTTTTTTGGTGAAATTCTCTATTATTTTGTTACCTTTTTTACTCTCTTTAAATACTAATCATAGATATTTGAAAGCTTTTCTCTGATAGCTCTAATGTCTGAGTTCAGTTGTAGGCTTATGTCCTACACAAGAGCCAAGGATAGCTCCTTACTCACTCCCAGAGCCTGCAACACCCCGGCACAGCCAGGAGGGAAGGACAGCTGTCATCATCATCTCTCTTCTAAACGACCCTCTGTTTTCTGGAATTTTAACACTTTTAGTTCCTACCTTCTCTGCAGCTTTTTGACACCTAAAATATGTGGGATTTTGGAACTTGTTTGTGTTTTTGTCATCATTTCCAGAGGGAACATCAGCTAGATGACTTACTCCATCTTACATACCACTGTTCCCTGCGTGAGTTCATGGAGCTGCTCCCTTGCTGTCTTTGCTTCTTCTCTAACCTCTACCTGGAAATCTGAAAGGTAGTTTTTGTGCTTATGCTTCATGTTGATCAATCAGCTCCGAATGCCTGGATTTAAAGGATTCGCTGGGTTGCAGCACCTTCAGTGTTAAAACTGATACAGTCTTGTGCAAACTAGGATGGTTGGTCCTCTTATGCCTTGCCCTCCTCACATTTGCAACTTCAAAAAATCTATTCACACTTCAGATCAAAAGTAAACATCATTTCTCTGTGATACCCTGTCCACCCTCCAACATATTTTCCAAGGCTGAGTAAGATACCCCTTTGGCACCTGCCCTGGTGGCTCAGAGGTTAAAGCATCTGCCTGCAATGCTGGAGACCTGGGTTTGATCCCTGGGTCTGGAAGATCCCCTAGAGAAGGAAACGGCAACTCACTCCAGTACTCTTGCCTGGAGAATCCCATGGACAGAGGAGCCTGGTGGGCTACAGTCCATGGGGTTGCAAAGAGTCAGACATGACTGAGCAACTTCACTTTGGCACCTCTATCATGACTCATCTCAACTATTTTGATTATCTGTTTTTTGTTTGTTTGTTTGTTTCCAGGCATATTATAAGCTGCTTGAAGCTGAAACTCTTATTTTTATTCTATAGTTCCACTGTAAAGCTTTATACCTGGCACAGAATATGCTCTTATTAACCTAATGACTATATTTGTGTACTTATGCATTACTTATTCATTCATTGAATTTATGGATTCAGTGCTTTATTACTGAATATTTTCTATGTGCTTAGGTTTGGGGCAATTGAAAGAAAACAGTTGTTATCTTTCATATATGGTCAAGTGAAGAAACAGTTTTAATAAATGACTCTCATTTTCACTATTGCATTGAGTAAGTATATATTTTCTTTTCCATTATTTAGAAATCAAATCCAAGAATTACAAAAGGTTTAGGCAATTTCCCCAAGACATTTTGGTAAGTTATGGACCAGAGTCCAGTTTCAGTGGCATTATTTTATAAGTGAGCCCAAATAAACTGGATTAAAAGGGGAATACATGTTATAGACACGATGTCACTACTTTAAAAATTACTCTCTCCATGATTTCTTATGGCTTCATGTTTTAGCGTAAATCTGTGCTTTCAAAAAGGACTCTCTGCTGTGATGAAATTGTCCTATGCCATGCCATGCCGAGTCGCTTTAGTTGTGTCCGACTCTTTTGTGACCCTATGGACGGCCACCTGCCAGTCTCCTCTGTCCATGCAATTTCCCAGGCAAGAATACTGGAGTGGGTTGTCGTGCCCTCCTCCAAGGGATCTTCCTGACATAGGGATTGAACTCACGTCTCCCGCAGCTCCCGCACTGTAGGCGGATGCTTTGCCACTGAGCCAACTCGGTAAGCCCCTGAATATGTCCTCCACTGGCACAGTACAGTAAGGCAACAGTTCATCACATGTGTCTGTCGAGCACTTGCATTGGGTCTAGTGTTATTGAAGGAGTGAATTTCTCATTTTATTTAATGTTACATTAAGTAACTGGGTACTAGTGGTGACCCTATTGGATAGCACATGTCTAAACTCTTAAGTGAATGTCACTTTGTTTATATCAGTGACAAGATCTGGTATCAAAGAGTCAGTGGACAGACAATATTTTTTATGCTAAAAAAAACACCCCAAAACAAAACAAAAACTCCTCACTGGGAATCTGATTTTTCTCAAAACTCAGATTGTTTTCTCATCACTTTAAAATAGTTTATCAACTGAAGGGTCAGGAAATCTTAGATCTCTATGTTCAAGGACCCAATTTCAGTCAGCCTTATGCTATGCAGAGAGATTTATGTACTAGATACACATTATGAAAGCCAAGAGGAAGTATGTCTACAGCACATCCTTAGAACCTAGAGGTCAGGGCTGAATAAAAGAGGAAATGCATAGATCTACCTTTGAATTAAAGAGAACATGCATAGGATAGACTATCTCTGGACATGAAGTAGTCCAATGCCTTGGACTTTAATGGATTAACACTTCCTATCAGCTGTTTTCATACATCTTATCAAATACACATTTTCACCTTTGTATTTTGGGCAGCCATAACACTAGCGGATGAGAATCTTATTTTTTTCATATAGACACACTTCAACTAACACCCTAATGAGAATAATTATCAATGTTTATACATTTATATCATTATTGGTCTTACTTTAAACATAAGAAAATTGTAATTCAGAGAGTTTAAACTGCTTGTCTAAATTATTCATGTGTCATCTGTTCTTACAGATTTTTTTTTTTTTTTTTCTGTGCCACATGGCATGTGGGATCTCAGTTCCCCAACCAGGGATTGAAAGTGCAACCAGGAGAAAGAACCATGTGTTCCAAGATAGCATGGTATTCTTGCACTAGACAGCTTGGATTGAGGCTGTCCCCAGAGTGGTGATACCAGAAGACTAGTGTCCATTCTATCTAATTCAAGTTCACATCTATCAGTGACATCATGCCTGCATATTTTACTTGGATCTCAGTCACTACCTATACTGAATCACAAAATCTGATTGCCTCTGCCTCCTAACTATTCCCCATCTCTCCCTTCTCTCTTGTGTCTTGGAAAGCACCAACCTATCTGGCCACTTTTTTCTCTTGCCCAGGCTACCACATACACATACCACTCTTTGCCCTCCCTTCAACTCATTCTCCACATACTAACCAGATAAATCTTTCTAAAGCATAAACGAGATAATGTCTTGATTAAAGCCTTTCAAAGGATCTTCATCATTTGTAAGGATCTTCATGCTCTGCCCCCTTGCTAGTCCTTTAACCTCAGATATTACCATCATTTCTTCCCTCCCTACCATCCGGCTTATCCAGCTCAGCTTCATAATCATCTCAAGCTCTCTCTTACCTTCCGTCCTTCACACATTGTTCCCTGTTCTTAAAATATGTTTGACCACTTCCTTTGGTGTGCTGACTTATTTGAAGTCTCAGCTTAAATGTCAGCCCTCCCAGTTTTCATTCGTGGACTCTATAGATTAAATCCACAAGTTGCTACGTGGTCTTAGAACACATCCCCTGCTGTGGCACTTACCACATTTGCTTATTTAGTTGCCTCTCGTTATGTCCTCATTGTGCAGTAAGCTCAGGGTAGGACAGAGACTCTATTGGATCTCCATCACTAGTCACAGGGCTTAAAATATCATCTCTTCTAGGGTAAGGGATATATATATAGTTAGCATTGTCCCTGTTGTCCTGACCTACTACACAGCTTAGCACAGAATCATACCCAGTAAGCTCTCATCACAGTTTGCTGAATGAAATAAATGGAAACATTAGTTGTTGTTGTTTGAACCACTGAAATATGGCATCACATTGACAAATGCCAGAGAGCGTGCAGTGGTCCAGATCCACAAAAAACAAACCTCTGTCCAAGGCATCTGCATTTGGCACAGATAATTTTCAACTTCAAGAGCCTCGATTCAAAAGGAGAATGAACCACTAATCCACAGAATCAGCTGGGGATGCTGAAATGAATCACTGGGGAGAGATGGGAGGTCCAGGACAGCTTCCTGAAAGAAGAAAATCAGAGATAAGACTTTAAATCTGACTTCAGTCAGATGCATGCAAATGGACAGGCTTGAAATGCTGTTTCTTCTTGGGGCCTATATGATGGAAGGGCTTTGTCACCAGAGCTGAGCTGACCATGGCCAGTCAGCATGAAGACATGGTACCAAAATCTGGCTGGAGGTTTAATGGAATCCGTCACTTTTACTAGAAGGTGTTCAAGGATCAAAACAGAATATCCTTCAGGAGTGCCTGATGACTTTAACTGATGCTGAGACAGAACATTCAGTTCCTTCTCTGGAAGATGTTCCCTTGGAGCAGATTAGAAGAGGAATGCAGTGTGTGTGCCTGTGTGTTTCTTTTCCTTTCTTCTTCATGTTCCTGCCAGTTAAATTTCATTAATTGCCAACAAAGAGCTTCTGAATCGAGAGATACAATCAAGCGTCACACTCCATGTGGCTGGGTGGGCAGTGTCCCTCCAGTTTGGCCGTAGCTTACGTGAACTGTGATGTTCTGAGGGATAACTGTTCAGAGGAAACTGACAGTTAAAGATGAAGGTCAGCTCCCAGCAGCTATCTCTGATGAATGAGATAACCTCAGAACATCCTCAGCGCTGCAGGCAAGGGTGAGCCCCAGCTTATCATGGAGACTGACAGAGAAACCTCCCCGCAGTTGCAGGAATATCTGGCCAGAGAGACACTAATGTTGGAGACCTAATAGTTGCAGATATCATACATTGATTTAATCCAGATAATCATCCTATTACCATTCTTTTGCAGATGAAAGATCTGAGAGGATCAGAGAAAGCAAGTGACTGGCCTCAGGTCAAACATACACTTCTCAAGCTGAAGTCAGGTCTATCCATCCAAGGAGCCTCCTTTTCCTTTTGCCAAAACTCTTAAGTGCTCACTGACCCCTGGCTGACCCCACTCTCCTGTGATGTGTGAGCTTCAAGGTGTTTGCTGGAAGGCTGTGATGAGCAGAGTGCTTGCACATCATAAGGCACCTGGAACAACCCCATGCTTTTGCTTAGAGGCACTTTCCTTTCCAAAAAATAACACAACAGACATAACAGAGTTATAAACGAAATAAGGCTCAGAAAGTGAAAGTGTTAGTCGCTCAGTCATGTCCAATTCTTGCAGCACTGTGGACTGTAGTCTGCCAGGCTCCTCTCTCTGTGGAATTCTGCAGGCAAGACTACTGAAGTGATTTGCCATTTCCTTCTCCAGGGGATCTTCCCCACCCAGGGATCAAACCTTGGTCTTCCACATTACAGGCAGATTCTTTATAGTTTGAGCCACCAGGGAAGCTGCAAGGCTCAGAGAGACTCATTAAGCCACTTGCTTAGTGTCACACCATCAGGACTGAACTCAACTATAGCTGAGAAACAATTCTGTTCTCTTTCCACCACTTTTTGCTTTTAAAAGACATAGAATAAGTTCTTCTGAATTTTAGTAATTTTTCCATCATAAGCCTCTGTGTGTGTACCGTGTGCATGGTACTTGTAATTATGTTTATTCCAGTCACACAGGATACGATTCCACCACTGATTAGCACTTGTTGCTATTGTTGCAAAGCTGTCTGCAAACCATTTCAAAGCAGACAAAGATCTCCCAGAGAAGGTTCTGACTTGACTCCTTCTTATCCTCATTCCTTCCATGGGTCAGGAAGATCCTCTAGAGAAGGGAATGGCAACCCACTCCAGTATTCTTGCCTGGAGATTTCCATGGACAGAGGAACCTGGTGAGCTACAGTCCATGGGACTGCAAAGAGTTAGACATGACTGAGAGACTAACACTTCCACTTCACTTCATTTATCATTGGCTGAACACACCAGTAAAGATAATCCTTTCTCCTTCATACCTCTTCCACCATCTGTGTCTGTCAAAATTCTACCTGCAGGCTCTACTGAGTTCAAATGACAATCATTTATCAAGTCAGAGAACTCCAAAACTACAACTTGCTGCAGAACGACCATCGACTGAAGAATATTAGATCCCACCAAAAAAAGATAACCCACATCCAAGGGCAAAGGAGAAGCCCCCAAAAGATGGTAGGAGGGGCAAAATTGCTTTTAGAATCAAACTGGCTAGAGATGGTCAGAGGGCTCAAACAAACCTTGTGCATACCAGGACCCAGAGACTGAGCCAGAACTGTGCTTGAGTGTCTTCTGTGAAGGTACGGGTCAGCAGTGGCATGCAGAAGGGGCAGGGTCACTGGGTGCAGCAGACCTGGGTATGACACAAACCCTCTTGAAGGAGGTCACCATTAACCCCAACATAGAGCTGACAGAATGTTCACAGGACTGGGGAAACAGACTCTTGGAGGGCACAAACAAAACCTTATGCAGATCAGGACCCAGGAGAAAGGAGCAGTGACCCCACAAGAGACTAACCCAGACTTGCCCGTGGGTGCCCAGGAGTCTCTGGCAGAGAAGTGGGTCGGTGGCAGCCTGCTGCAGGGTTGGGGGCACTGAATGTAGCAGTGCATGCATGGGACCTTTTGAAGGAGGTCACCATTATCTTCATTACCTCCACTATAGTTTGGTCTCAGGTCAAAAAACGAAGGGAACACAGCCCTGCCCATCAACAGAAAATTGGATAACAGATTTACTGGGCATGGCCCCACCCATCAGAACAAAACCCAGTTTCGCCCTCAGTCAGTTTCTCCCATCAGAAAGCTTCCATAAGCCTCTTATCCATATCCTTCAGAGGGCAGACAGAACGAAAACCACGATCACAGAAAACTAATCAAACTGACCACATGGACCACAGTTCCATTCAATTCAGTCACTCAGTCGTATCCAAGTCTTTGCAACCCCATGGACTGCAGCACACCAGGATTCCCTGTACAGTACCAACTCCTGGAATTTGCACAAACTTATGTCCATCAAGTCAGTGATGCCATCCAACCATCTCATCCTCTGGCATCCCCTTCTCCTCCTACTACCTTCAATCTTTCCCAGCATCAGGGTCTTTTCCAGTGAGTCAGGTCTTCACATCAGGTACCCAAAGTATTGGAGATTCAGCTTCAGCATCAGTCCTTCCAATGAATATTCAGAACTGATTTCATTTAGGACTGACTAGTTGGATCTCCTTGCAGCTCAAGAGGCTCTAAAGAGACTTCTTCAACACCACAGTTCAAAAGGATCAATTCTTTGGCACTCACCTTTCTTTATAGTCTAACTCTCACATCTGTACATGACTACCAGAAAAACCACAGCTTTGACTAGATGGACCTTTGTTGCCAAAGTAATGTCTCTGCTTTTCAATATGCTGACACCACCCTTATGGAAGAAAGTGAAGAAGAACTAAAGAGCTTCTTGAAGAAAGTGAAAGAGGAGAGTGAAAAAGTTGGCTTAAAGCTCAACATTCAGAAAACTAAGATGATGGCATCCGGTCCCATCACTTCATGGCAAATAGATGGGGAAACAATGGAAACAGTGAGACTTTATTCTGGGGTGCTCCAAAATCACTGCAGATGGTAACTACAGTCATGAAATTAAGACACTTGCTCCTTGGAAGAAAAGTTATGATCAACTTAGACAGCATATTGAAAAGCAGAGACACTACTTTGGCAACAAAGGTCCATCTAGTCAAAGCTGTGGTTTTTCTGGTAGTCATGTCCAGATGTGAGAGTTGGACTATAAAGAAAGGTGAGTGCCAAAGAATTGATCCTTTTGAACTGTGGTGTTGAAGAAGTCTCTTTAGAGCCTCTTGGGCTGCAAGGAGATCCAACTAGTCAATCCTAAAGGAAATCAGTTCTGAATATTCATTGGAAGGACTGATGCTGAAGCTGAAACTCCAATACTTTGGCTACCTGATGTGAAGACCTGACTCACTGGAAAAGACCCTGATGCTGGGAAAGATTGAAGGTAGTAAGAGAAGGGGATGACAGAGAATGAGATGGTTGGATGGCATCACTGAATCTATGGACATGAGTTTGAGCAGGCTCCAGGTTGTTGGTAATGTACAGGGAATCCTGGTGTGCTGCAGTCCATGGGGTTGCAAAGAGTTGGACATGACTGAGTGATTGAACTGAACTCAACTTTGTATTCACCTAGTACATCTTAGAAGGCCCTTTACAAAATATATACACACTTATATATGCATATATATATTCATATATATATGAATCATTTTGCTGTATACCTGAAACTAACACAAAATTGTAAATCAACTATAGTTCAATAAAAAGGGCCTTTTGCAAAGTACTCATTATTGTCATTCTATTAAAACTATTTATCCACAGTCTCACTTCTATGCAAAGTTCTTTCTATTGTTTTTTACACAAATTTTGTGTATTTTAATCCGATCACTGTGACCTATGCATGGTATGAACTATGTAAACTTTGTTTAAAAACACCTTTCACACTTTTTAAATGATTACTCACCCTGTTCTTTCTTTGCTTACTACCGTACTTTGAAAAATCCAATGTTCCAAATTTAAGTACACCTAAAAAAGAAAAAGCATTTAGTTATTTTCTGGTGATTTAACTGTGGCACAATGTTTTGTATCACAGAAAATTTGTATTTTATATTTATCACAAGGAGTTTTTAGACATGTGAGACATTGTTTTTAAGATTATACCACTTGCACAAATGTGAAAAAGAAAATATGAGTCAATTTAATTGGTTAGAGGAAAGTGTTAGTTGCTCAGCTGTGTCCTACTTTTTTGCAACCCCATGGACAGTAGCTCCCCAGACTCCACTGTCCTTGGAGTTGTCCAGGCAAGAATATTGGAGTGGGTTGCCATTCCCTTCTCCAGAGGATCTTCCCCATCCAGGAATTGTACCCAGCTTAATTGGTTAAGGGGCTTCAATCTACTTCCTGAAAGTATCTCTACCTTTTTAAAACCTTGATTCTAGGCATGATTATTGATGATATGTTTGATCCCTTGAATCCTATTGTTCTAGTGCTGGTTAGCCTGTTAGTGTGATGCCATATGCAATCTTTTGATGTTGTTGTTGTTCAGTTACTAAGCTGTGTTTGACTTTTTGCGACCTCATGGACTGCAGCCCATCAAACTCCTCTGCGCGTAGGATTTCCCAGGCAAGAACATTGGCGGCGTTGGCATTTCCTTCTCCAGGGGGGTCTTCCCAGATCAGGAATTGAATCTGCATTTCCTGCACTGGCAGGTGGATTCTTTGCCACTGAGCCACCAGGGAAGTTAATCATGACAAAAGTTAAGTTGCAAATGAATGTGACCCTATAATACACAGGTCAATTTTTTTTAAAGAGACCCTATTTGAACATCATTGATTGTCATATGCCTATGTTGTGTTTATCACTCTATATTTTCAGATCCAAAGAGAAAACTAATTTTGTTTCCAGTTCCTAAGGAAATTAAGAGATTTTTAAAAACTAAAATGGAGAAGGCAATGGCAAGCCACTCCAGTACTCTTGCCTAGAAAATCCCATGGATGGAGGAGCCTGGTGGGCTGCAGTCCATGGGGTCGCTACAAGTCAGACTCGACTGAGCGACTTCACTTTCACTTTTCACTTTCACACAATGGAGAGGGCAATGGCAACCCACTCCAGTGTTCTTGCCTGGAGAATCCCAGGGATGGCAGAGCCTGGTGGGCTGCCGTCTATGGGGTCTCACAGAGTCGGAAACGACTGAAGCGACTTAGCAGCAGTAAAAACTAAAAACAAGGGTTTCAATGTATAGAGGGTGTATTCTCTTCCTCAAGGTGCAATGCCTACAGTACTTTTCTTCCAGTGAAATGCTCAGCTTATTTGAAGAATGTGGGGATAGTTTACCATTTTCTTTTCCTTATAATTGCATAGATATTTCCAGCACAATAAAACCATTAAAGGACCATGGCATCACCTTTGATGGCAGGAATTAGACGGTGGTGCAAGGCAAGTGTCTTTACATTTTGACAAAGGCACCTTCTTTCATATGATGCAGAACCACTTTCAGGAAAGACTTTCAAATGCTTCAAAAAACAAACAAACAAACAAAAACACCTACATAAAGACCCACTGACTACAGCACTCGCTTCATCCTCAAGATGATGGCTCACCGTCAAGTCCTTGCTTTGACAGTTCAGACGGTCAGAATGGTGATGGAAAAACAAAACTGGTGACTTCACTTTCTAACAGGAAAAAAAAAAATCCACCTTGGAACTTACTCTGAAGATGTCCTGGTTTCACTGAAATGAAGAAAGGAGCCTAGAGCAACATGCTTGGCCACGTTTCCCACAAAACCAACGGTCGCTTTTCTGAGAGGCTTTCCTTTCACTGGAATAGCTTAAGGACATGTCATCACTGACTCATATCTCATAAACATGATTTACAAAAAAGACTCAGTGTCAGCTGGGTTTTATTAAACTGTAAATTTTAAAACATTTGCATCCAGAATATCCAGCAGCTCAACACCCACAAATTCACTGGCTCCCCTCTCCCAGCATCTTTTGGTGGTCGGCAACCCTGAGGAAAATACACACCTCATCAACTCCCATCAGCCACTCTCTGCACTCATGGGGAAAGCATCACACTCACAGAATTCCTCACCACAGATACACGGGTGAGCATGTGTGTGCACGCACACCACCAGCACAGGCAAAAAACGAGGATTTATATGGTGATTCCAAAGAAAATAAACTGCTACATTTATGCATGACAAATGAAAGAAAAGGTCATGCTATGTCAAACTAGAAATACACATTTTTAAAAGCCAGACTTGTAACTCAAAAAAAAAAAAAAAAAAAGAAGAAGAAGAATGCTTTGGCTGAACTTGCCAGGGAGACATAGTGAAAACTGAAAGAAAATAGGATGCATGGTCAATGCAATAATTCAATTAAAATGCATTGTTCTGACTCTGGGAAGCGTTCATTTGCTTGCAAATCTCATATAAAACTCTATTCTCATTGGTTCCTTGAGTTCATGGAAAGCATCACATCATTTCATTGAATTGTCTTGTATTTTAAATGATCATTTTAAAGGGCCCTTGGGAAGATGGAAAAGCATTGAAAAGCCTACAGGCCTCTTCCCTTTACTGTATATAATGGTGCTTATACAATCATTCAAAAGAAAAAAAAATACCGTGAGCAATTAGTATCAGAACCTGAAATAAGTAACTCAAATTTTGCACTTTAGGTCCTAAAAAGCATTTATGCAGCTTCTTACACCAACAGATGGGCCTGAATTTGAATAAAAATGATAATAAATTATCTAGGATTCATGAAGAGACTCATTTAAGCTATTGTGATGATGGTGTGTGTGTGTGTGTGTCTGTTTAGAGTAGCACTACTTGTAACAAACAGAAAGAGAACAAATGGAGCAACATGATAGAAATTTATTTTTTGGTTCACATAAATCTCCAAATTTATGTTCCTCGTTAGTAGAGAGGACTTTCTGAAACCTGGTCTGCTGTCTTCAGTACATGTTTTCCAAAACAGTTACAAGAGCCATCTGTATGAAGCTGGAAAAGACAGAAAGAGCATAAGAAATGATACGTAGTTCAGCAGTGGTCTGGGGACTAGGATGAAGGCGGCATCATTTGTGCACACAGAGTACCAGCCAGAGCTCCACTGGAAATGCCTCCTTGCTGTGTGTTCAGGAAAAAAAGGAAGTAAAATTGGTAAATAACCAGCCAGTCTACTGCCTAAATGAGAAAATAAAATCCTCAATTCTGCCATCCCTCCTCTAGTTAGGAGGCATAAAAAGTATCAGTCCCTTTGTATTCAACATGAAGTTGACATTTAAGGTAGATTTTTTAGTAGTGATTCCAAAGACTGGGATAGCTGATCCTCCCTTAGGGAATCCCATTTCCAGGGAGTGAGTATCAGAAATGGGACTTCCAACCAGTATACCATAGACTAGGGTCTGGGTAACATGAGTAATAATTGCTATGACCCTCTGCGCAAATGGCTTTAGAACGGATGTGGCACATCTGAGAATGTCTTTTTGTAATTTTTTTTTCAAATCTATGCATATTCAATCATGTAGAAATTCACTCACATATTTTCCATTTCTTTCAAAAAGCAAGTTGAAGCATACTCTAAATATAATAAATAACATCCAGTAAGAAGATATTAGACCCAAGCCTTGAAAAGGTAATATTATTGACAGTAAAATTAAATGAAGCTAGAGGTGAGGGCACTGCACTTAATGTATGCGTGTATATTTTCAAAAGAAAGGGTTAAACAGTGGGCTGCCAACATGCTTATTTAATGGTGACCAAAATAAGGAAGGAGGCCCCCATTGCTGGCTGCATAATTACCTTCCGTGCTGGTCTGCTGTGATCTTTTCTGCCAGAAGCTCCCAAGTGTCCCCAAACCCATTAATAATGAGAACAGAAGGGAACATTGCTGAGGCGCATACTTATCTGAGGGATGAAATCAAGTACTAAATTTAAAAAGGAAGGGATGAGCTGGACAATTATTACAGCAAGAAGAGAAAAGGCTTAGGGAGGAAGAGAGAAAGAAAACTCTGGCAATCTAACTCATTAAATGGTTGGATTAGAAAAAAATCTCAAGCAGTAAGTTTCTTCCCCCCCCCACCTCTTTTTTTTGGAGGGGCGGGGAATGAAGTTAGACCACTGCTCTCTCTCTCCTCCCCATCCCAGACTAAATTAGTGTAGAGTGGGAACAGAGAAGGAGTGGGGGGAAAGAGCCCAAGTGCACAAAAATCCATAAAAGGGAGCCAGTGTTGGCGTGTTTGACTAGAGGGGTATAAATAGAAGATCACAGCATTCGGAATGTTTGCTGGAATGTCTTAAGATAACCACAAGCATCCTATTAAAAACAGTGGACTTACCTTCCAAATTCTATCGAACTGTAAGACGACATATGCGTGAGCCAAGTACTGAAAGGCATAGTACAAATGGAGTGAATTATTATATATATTTACATGAATATTTTATCGCAAAGTAGGAACTTCACTGCGAAAACAACAGAGAAATGGTTCAATAATTTATGGTGTGTTCCTTGAATAAAATATTATGTAGCTATTAAAATGAACATTGTGGAAACACCATGGCAACAAGTCGCTTTGTTTAGCACACTGTAATAAAGGCAAAAGCAATGGGGCAAAAGGATGTCTGTGCTACGATTACCACTGTGTGAAAACCAGCTGTGGAAAAGAGGTAAAAGGAAGTTGTGCAAAAATGTTATCTATTGAAGGTGATGGCAGTACGGAGGATTTTTTAATTCAGGTAGCTTCACTGCTATATTATTGTTTCAATAAGAATACATGCAGATGGAGGGCAAGAAAGAAGAACTCCCCTTGACTTCTTGCATGTGCCCTGACCCGTCCTGGTTCAGGTGGCCTGGAGCCTGGCAGGCAGTCCTTAGAGGGAGGCCTGGGCACCAAGTGCCCTCTGCTTGTCCTCAGCCCTGTGGCCAGCCCTCAGGCCCCTGCTTTAGCCTCTTCTCATGCCAGAACCCATTAGAGAGGTAACTCTGTCCCCTGGGCCTCAGATTCCTCCTGTGTCAACTCAGCAGGGCTTTGTAGCAGGGCTGGGTGGAGTGAAGCATTTTGTAAAATATCCTGCAGGTAGGAACAGGGTGGTGCCACTGCTGAAAATCGTGTGAAAACTGTAAGATGCCATAAAAATGTTTCTGCCTTCTTACTTTATCTTCCGCCACCTCCTCTCTTTCCTCCTCCTTTCCCTGACCTATTTCTCTCTTGCTCAGTCTCTCTGTCTCTCAGTTTCAAGCTTTATCTGTTGTCGTGTCTCTGTGTATCTCTTTCCCTTCTCTACCCCTCCCTTTATCTCCTGTTTTTTCTCTCTCTCTCTTTCTCTCTTTTACACACGAATACACAGGCTCGCGCACACACATGCGGGCCTTTATACACACTCATGCATGCTTCTTGCTCTAGATGCTTTCAGCTCTACCGTTAGTGAGCTCACCTGGCTCTCTTGTGCCTCCAGGAAGCACGTGCTTATTTATATCATCTTCCAAGTCTCCTTAGGTTCCACTGAAACACTGCCTTCATGTGTGCCTCTAAGAAGGACTTGAGGTGCACGCTTTTTGTTGTGTCATGGACAAGACATACGGATATTGCACTGTGCTCAGATTGTCCTGTGTTTCAGATGTCCCAACACAACACGTGAGACTCATAACTAGGAAATCTTTGCAGTAAGGCTTTGACACCATGTGAGGCACTCTCAAGGTTTTAAAGCCCCTTACCAATATTTATTCAATGTATGATGAACACCATAAGTAATAATTAACTCAAGGAATTAAACAGAGCAAATTATATTACTCTCACCTTTTGACAAATGAAGACAGTGAGGCTGAGATACATGACAAAACACGCCTAAGATAAATAGCTAATCAATGGCAGAACTGGTATAGAATCCAGGACTGTGTAAAGCCCCAATCCTAAAGTCCCTGAAGGACCCTTGTGTTTGTCTAACACTTATTATGATGGTTCTAACAAGATAGGCAGACAAGGTCCACCCCAGTGCTTGGTTGTCAAGACATGGGATAGCTGGCCTTTCCTATAGTTTCCGATGAATTTCTGACTCAGCAAATCTGTTACCTTTGCATTTCTAACACATTTCTCACGCAGGGGGATGGTGCTGACCAAGGGTCCACACCGTGAACACCACTTTTCTCTACAAATCTTATGAGCTGCTTCGTATTAACTCCCGGCAGGACACCCATCAGGCCACAGGTTCCTTCTGCGTAAGTGACATTTTCAAAAATAGCATCCTGCACAATGGTAACGGTCCCACACTTTTTCCGATCAGTTTTCCAAGCTGTGAAATGCCTTCGGAAATTGTGTTTAATGGAGTGGGTGGTGGAGAAGGAGTCACCAAGTGCATGGGTCTTTGGCCCTCATTAATATTTAGAGCTTCCTGAATCTCGAGGAAAGCGGGGCTCCGTGGCGGGGTGGGAGAACATGCTGAAACAGACAGACCTATTCAGGGAGATGGACAGGGCTAATGTGCCAGTTAAATGTTAACTCCCTTGAAAAATAAAAATAACACAGAAACCAATCTTTGCTGGGGAAATAGATCATTCTAGATTAGGCCAATGTTGTTGTTTCAGGTGGCTAACCTTATTGCTCCCGACCTGAGCTTGGAGTTTAAAAACAAAACCACAAACCCGAGGCTCAGTCCACAGCGCAGTTGTCTGAAGGCAGCGCTATTAACAGTAACTTAATACTGTGAGTTTGGGAAGTTTATGCTGTGGCTCTCTTACTGCGCAGGAGAACTTAAAAATAAAGCTAACTGTGCAGGGAACACGAGCAGTTTGCTATTTTCCATCAGGTACCTGATGGGAGGTGTTTATTTCATCTGTTTTCTCCTGGATGGTTATTGTGGGGTCGGGGCTACAGTCATGAACTGAGTACACAGGACAAAGGTCAGTTGAGGGGAAGGGTGAGTCTAGGATAGAAGTTTGGACAAACTATTTGGAAACAGTTATGCATAATTCATTCCTCTGGGACTTTGACTTCACTAACATAACCATTAAGTGAAAGTCACTCAGTCATGTCCGATTCTTTGCAACTCCATGGACTGTAGCCTTTCAGGCTCCTCTGTCCATGGAATTCTCCAGGCCAGAATATAGGAGTGGGTACCCATTCCCTTCTCCAGGGGATCTTCCCTATCCAGGGACTGAACCCAGGTCTCCTGCATTACAGGTGAATTCTTTAACCATCTGAACCACCAGGAAAGCCCAGCATAAACCACAGTCACGTGAAACCTTAACCCAGGTGGATGACTGTTCACTGGAGAGCTTTCCCAACTGTGCGGCCAGTGACACCAACACTGTCACAGCTGATGTGTTTGCTGAGAAAGTTATGACCACTCCAGTGGTTGAATCCATAATCTTGGCTCTGGGAAATGTGACAGTCCTTAGTGGCAAGAACAGGGGATAGTCCTCTGGGGAGAGGACGCAGTAATTCAGTTTGATGGCCTTAATGAGAAACAGACACACAACAGCAAAACATGGCCATGGCCACACTCTCACGGTCTCCATAGTTAGCCCAGCACCCACACTGTTTCCCAGGGATGTGAACTGGGGGCCTTCATTAGGATGCTGAACTGTGCTGCCCTCGTCAAGTTCTTTGTGTCCCATGAATGAGTCTGAAATGTACGAAGTATCTTCTGTATACCCAGCATGCCATTAGTGAAATTCCATAATATCATTTTATCTCTATCAAGACCTTTTTGGTAGATATTATTAGAATAGATTTCCACATAAGGAAACTAAATAATAGGTCTAGTAATTTACCCAAAGTGAAATGGGTAGTAAGGAGTGACAACCAGAACCAATCAAAGCATCATGGTTGTCATTTTAGGTGCTGTTATCTCTGCCTATAAGTTCCCCCCCACTTTTCTACCTGGGAAACACGATCTCTTCTTCCAGGGTCCTAGTCCAATGCTGTCTCTTCCATGTGGTTTCCACTAAATTCATCCACTGACCAAGCAGAGGTGCTTATACTGTTCTCCTCTGGGTCCTTATAGCCCTTTGCTTGTACACTTAGTATTTATCACACTGTTAAGATACTATTTATGTGTTTATCTTCCTGACCTCAGAAACTTTGCCCTTTTAAAATTTTGATACACATAATATCTAATGTTCAGCAAATAGTTGTTGAATCAAACTAAGTTATATTTGTAATTAGAAAACCATTCAGAGTTGGCTTTTAATTACATTTACTGAGCAAAATAATCCCTCAATAATGCTTCAGTTTAAGTTTAATTGTGGGCCATCTAAATATGGCAGACCCAGAGGTGGTATCACATGGAGTCCTCTTTCAAGGCATTGACTTCTCCTGAATATGGCCCAGACAGAAAGCAGGAGCCTGGCAATCAGGCACAAGCTGAGTGATGCTCACTCTGGGTGCATTGCTGGGGAGTTGCCATCACAGTGCTAGTAACTGGCATGTATAACACAGATGGTGCTCACACCTGCCATCACAGTGTCCTGTGCGATGCTCACCACAGCCCCAGATGCAGACTGCATCATGTCTCTTTTAGAGATGAGAACACTGAAGTTCAGGGATATGAAATAGATCATCCGGTGCCAGATAGCAAATACGTAGCAGGGCGCCTTTAGAGTTGATGATGACCTGGCATGTATTCTGAATCTAAAGTTGACTATTGGACTTCCCCCATGGTCCAGTGGTTAAGGATCTGCTTGCCAATGCAGGAAACATGGGTTTGATCCCTCATCCAAGAAGACTCTACATGCCTTAGGGCAACTCCGCCCATGTGTCACAAGTACTGAAGCCCACGTGCCCGAGAGCACGTGCTTTCCCACCAGATGAGCCACCACAGTTAGAAGCCTGTGCACCACCACTGAAGAGACCCCACTCACTGCAACCAGAGAAAGCCCACACACAGCAACAAAGGCCCAGTGCAGCCAAAAATAAATTTAAAAAAAAAAAAAAAAACGATTATTTTTGCTTTAGCTCTAGAATTACTCTTATGACTTGGGGAAAAAAAAAAGAGTATGACTTAAACCCAGGTTTTTACCAACCCTCACCCCTCCTAATACAATTGTGTCTTGAATAAAATGCAAGACTGGGAGACAACAGGATCCACTGTGTTCGAAAAAAGAAACAAAAACCACAGCATGATACCAAGTGGTGAAGAGCAGATCCAGTCAAGAGCCACAAAACTTCAAGACGTCTGGCTTCCCATCTGGTCTGTCTGGCAAGCCAGCAGAGCAGCAGTGGCCAAAAAGCTTACCTGATGGAAGCCTCACATTTTCTTTTGGAAACTCTACTAAACAGAGACAGTCATCGGGGTCCTTCTTCCCTTAGAGGCATATATGTAGCTGGGGTATGTGAAACTTTTCAGTAACCCGTAGAAGCTTCTAAAAGTCCAAGGGGCCACTACAGGTGTTTTTACCTGTAACTGGGGTCAAGTTGGTTATGGCAGTCACAGTTTAATCATATAATTATAAATAAAAAAATTCACACAAAGCCCCTCAAAAATACTTTGACTTCTTTGCAGAGTCTGTTTGGTACCCCTAAGTTCTTTCAAGCATGCAAAGTGAATAAACGTCTGCTAAATTTGAGCATGGAGAAGGTTCTGAGCATTTCATCTAAGACTGAGGCTAGATTTTCTAGAACAAAGAAAGGAGTATACCAGCAAATATATACCCATTGGAACGTGGTGGGGGCGACCCAGTGATAAGTCCATGGTGCTCACCAGCCATGGTCCTTCCTTCCCATGCAGAAGAGCGTCTCTTCCTCACTGCTTTCTCTGGTACCAAGACCCAGGTAAACATTCTTGGGTGACTGTGGAGTCTGAGGTTAGGAAACTGTACCTTTGCTCACGGGATTTCTGTTCTGATGGCTCCTGAGTTAACACCTTAGGACCCTGGTCTCTTCAGATCACAGGTTGCAGAGGAGCATCAATGTATTTGTCTGCTTATCGTTTAAACAAAGAAGTGGCTGAATAGAGATTTGTTTTTTGAAAAAATCCTGGGAATTTCGTGTACAGTATCTTAGAATGAAAGAAACAATGAATAGAAAAGCTGGTTATGAGAGTGTCATTTTACAGTGCAGTGTTAAAAGAGAAAAAAAAGTCATGATAACACCAAATGTATAGTGTAGGAGAGTTAATGACTGGCCTGGGAAAGGGAAAGATTAGCTTATAAGATATATAGGAGAGAATTCACGCACTGTAGTTTTTAGTTCCATTGAGTTTGAGAACCTGTGCCATCCATAGAGGCTTCCCTGGTGACTCAGACAGTAAAGGATCTGCCTGCAATGTGGGAGACCTGGCTTCAATTCCTGGATCAAGAGGATCCCCTGGAGAAGGGAATATAGATGTCTACCAGATAATTAGATATGTGCAGGTATACAGCTCAGGGAAAATGCGGGACTAGTGATTTAAACACACACACACGTGCACACAACTGAGAGGAATCCAACACCAGGAAAGCAAGGAGATAAAGCATGAGATACAAAAAGTATCACGGAGATTACCAGAGCCTTAAATAGGCTCTTCAAGTCCTAATCTTAAATGATTATATATTTTGCTAATGTTAATCATGTTCTCTAAACACAACATAAATTTTTCACAAGCTGTGCTTATAATGAAAACATAACCATGTGTTCACATTTCATCTCCAGGTTGGTAAAGACCATAGTCCATTATTTCTTAAGCTAGGTAGGAGGTTCATGAGGTTTTTTGTTATTATTCTTTATACAAGTATTGCACTTTAAATCATACATAAACATAACACATACTCTTTTATATATACTATATTTCAAAATAATTTTAAAATTCCAAGTACATAGTGTCAGACTGAGAAGGAATTTATTCACATCTTAATTCTTAATTCTATTAGGGAGCTGATGATTCCATCTACTATTTCTAATGCAGGTCAGGCTCTTGACTCTTCATCTCATGAAGATTTAGAAAACCCTAGACATTGTGATACCAAAAAATTTGAATAAGCTGTACAAAGCTAGTATGGATTCATTCTATTCACCAGAAAAATGTGCTTAGTAATAACTTTTCAGTTGTGATCCTTTATTCATCCACTCAGGCTTCCCTGGTGGCTCAGATAGCAAAGAATCTGCCTGCAATGCAGGAGATGGGGGTCCAATCCCGGGATCAGGAAGATCCCCTGGAGAAGGGAATGGCAACCCACTCCAGTATTCTTGCCTGGAGAATCCCATGGACAAAAGAGTCTGGTGGGCTACAGTGCATTGGGTCGCAAAGAGTCAGACACGACTGAGCAACTAACACACGCTATTCATCCACTCATTTATTCATTTAATAATTTCTGGGTGAATACTCTTTTCCAGGTGCCATGCTGGCTCCTGGGGGTCACAGAAATAAGTCAGAGCCATTCCCTGAAGTAGTTGGTATCTGGTAGGACAGTTATAGTTCCACTTGATAGAGGTACACATAAGGTGTACACAAGGCAGGGACTGGAGACATGGAATGAGTGAGGCTTCCTGAGATGACATTCGAGCTGAAATTCAGGCATGAGAAGAAATTAGCTGTGCAGGTATAGGTGGGAAAGTTATTATAGGAAGAGGAACTGCTGGTGGAAAGAGGCACATTTTTTGAAAACATCTATGTTAGGACCAGCAAGCCTTAAATAAACACAGCAGCATAAGGAAACACTCCTTAGCAAGCATGGCTACTTCCTTTCATCAACATGTAATACTCACCCTCATTCTGAATGGTTATCATCTCCAGGAACTGCCCACCCCCATAGGTCTGATTTGCTTTGGTCCTCTCCCTCCTCTCAAGTTCTTCCAACAAGAAAATTTAATGTGATCTGCATTAAATGCAACGTGGAAGTAGATTATCCAGGTGTCTGAAATAAGTGTTTGGGGAGCTTACACAGAAGGGAA
This sequence comes from Bos mutus, assembly GCF_027580195.1. NCBI lineage: Eukaryota > Metazoa > Chordata > Mammalia > Artiodactyla > Bovidae > Bos > Bos mutus. Next base: position 21,423,944 of record NC_091627.1, read on the forward strand.
GAAAGAAAAGCAGGAATACCTCCCCTTCCTCAGGGACCTTCCCAAAGCCCTGATGAAGTGCTGCTCCTCCTGGTTTGCAAATTCAGAACCCCTGACGCCCTTTCCACTGTGATATGAGGATGCTACAGAGGATGGTTTGCTGAATCCATGTTTACTATGTGGCAAGACATAGCTTGGAATTTTAAAAGATTTCAGAGGTATGGTGGTTGAGCAAGCAAAAGTGTTTCCACATGGCTGGTGAATGTCTCATCAACAGAGACCGGGACAATTCCTCCTGCTCTAGATTCTCAAAATCTGTAGATTGCTTTTGCTACTGCAGTGTTAGTCAGCTCCAAGATCTTGTCCATCAAAGGGAGGGAGTGCAGTAACTGACATCACTCCAAGTGCCATGACTTGCCTTTGGAACCAAGCAAGGGACAGTGATCCTGAAACCTGACTCTGCCCCTAACCATTTTCATGAAGAAGTTGTCAAGAATCGTACCTGTCTTTGACAAGTTATTTGTCAAAGATTTTGAAATTATGCTCAGTTTCTATTTGAATTTAAAGACAATGAATAGAAATAATTGGGAAAGTTGCTTGCCCTGATATTAGTCAGTTCTTGCTGCTGTAACAAAGTACCATAGAGTGATTGGCTTTTGAACAACATTTGTTTCCTTACAGTTCTGGAGGCCAGATCAGAGTGCCAGCAGGGTTGGGGTCTGGCAAGAGGTGCCCTCTTCCTGGTTGCACACAGCCAGTTAACCTCTTGTGTCCTCACATGGCAGAAGAAAAGGGGCAAAAGAATTCTCTGGGCTTCCGCTTATAAGAGCATTTACCTCACTCACAAGGACCCCAGCTTTATGACCTAATTATCTCCCAAAGGTCCCAGATCCTAATACTATCACAGTGGTGAGGGGCGGGATTTCAATATATAAATTCAGGGGTGGGGGCACAAACATTGAGTCCATAACATATTATGGTTTTAGTTTGGCATTTACAGAATATTTTCTATTAAATAGACTCAATATGTGTGGCAACCGGGAGGGGTGAGCTGGGGGGTTGCAGCGGAGGTTCAGGAGTGAAGGGATGTATGTATATGTATGGCTGATTCATGTTGTTGTACAGCAGAAACCAATACAATATTGTAAAACAATTATCCTCCAATTAAAAAAATAAATAAAAAGGAGTTAATAAATGAATGGATAGAAATGTGCAACCTCAGTCATAGCAATGGACTAGAAGACATCACTCTACTCCTGGCAAGGGTTTCCTTTTTTTTTTTTTTTTTTTTTTCCCCCAGAATCTGCTTCCTCTCATAGGAGAAACACTATGATGTAAACAGGTCCTTTGTTATGAGGAGAAGTAAAGAGGAGATCTTAGCTGATTCACAGAATGAATGAGCTGCAGGAGAAGTTGAAGACCTCTTGATTCTTTGCAGACTCTGCCCAGTGGAAAGAAAACAGTGTTGAAAGTAAGTATCTAGAATTGACCTCAGAGGAGTCTTTCTTTTATTGCACCTGGGGAAGTGACTACATTTACCAAGAACTACATTTGAAGAGATGGAAGTGGGACAAAGGCAATAATCACCAAAGTCCTGTATGGTGGTACAAACAGTGGGAAATTTGGAGTCAAACAGCCCTACACTCCTGGATCAGCCACTAATTCGTCATTTAACTCTAGCAAACTTGCTTTTCTTAATTTCTTGAAGCATCATCTCCCCATTTGTAACCTCCAGAATTTTTATAAGCATTAAATTAGTGAATGTATGTAATTAGTATATGATGGGCTTGTAGTTGGTACTTCAGAGTTGAAGAAGTCAATAGTTAACTGTCTCTTTGACAAAGTTGTGAAGCAACTGGGAGCTAGCCATAGCACCCAAGGAAGTGGAAATCAAAATACAGTGAGAAAGACCAAGTTGGAGGATATGCCTTGGGTTTTTTGCAACACTGAACTTTCTGTAATAACTCCTAGAATTCGAAAGACTTACTTACCCAGTTACTATATGTGACTGGCCTCTTTGTGCCAGGACACAGCAAAGCCCTAAAAGTCCCTTCTCTCCACAGGTAGGCATATCTGAATAGGCAGGAGGGAGGGAGAGGGCATTCTTAGCTTCTTCTAAAACTGCCAATAAGATGCCTGCTTGTGCTGGGTGTTTTGGGGAGAGTATGGGGCTAGATGAGGAAGAAACAATGAGACTTCCTCCTTCCCTTAACAAATTTTACAGCCTGGAAGGAGAGGAGCTGTTTTGGGAATCAAGTAGATAGTCATCATGAAAGGTACCAATATGCTTTAATAATTTTCCTTCACATGTTTCACAAGATACACTGTGAATGAGAAACATTTAAGGTGATTTAGAATGGGAGAAAACTCTCCAGCTTAACTTCCTCAAATCTGAGAAGCAGGGCAGAAGAGAAGGTGTTCTCTGTAACTATGTGAACCTTACCTTCTTCACAACAGCTTTTCACTCCAAGGGACACTCATCTGATGCCTTTTGTTTCTGCAGAACCTATTTCACATTTTTGCATTTCAAAGGGTATGAATTAGAGATAAAGATGGTATCAGGTCTAAGAGGAGGGACTCAAAGTGCGCACTCAAAGTGTGCAGAATTCTAATACACTTGACCAAAATGCCCATTTTACTTAATGGGCTGACCAAGACCTAGGGAACATTAGAGCATCTTTTGGTCAAGAGAAGAAGTCTAATACTCTTGACCAAAAGATGGTCTCACATTCCTAAGTCTTGATTAGCCTGTTAAGTAAAAACAGAAGGAACGTCTTACTCCTAGTTTAAAAATTGCTCTCAAAACATGCAGTTATGGCAGCAGAGGAAAAAATTACAAACAGGAGATAGACTAGAGTCAAAGATATCATAATTGTTAGGTGAGTCTGTGGATATTGAAGACAACGGAACAATGCAGTCTCTTTTACCTTCTAGAATGTTTTGTCAAAATATCTCATTGGTAGGACAACCATGGGGCTCACCTGCTACAGCCGTAGCTTGATACCATGTTTGAAATATGTACTCATAAAATAGACCCAGTTTGAAACTGCCAGTGTAATAGATTCTGTAGCAAGGACTAGAACTCTCGAGTGATTGTTCATAGCACCATCCTCTCTGGGTATGTGAAAGTATTCTGTTTAGGATTATGGTGAGTATTCTGGTTAGGATCACAACTTTAAATGAAACTGAAATAGAAACTTTAAAAGCTCAGATTTTAAAAGGACCTTTGGGCTTACCAACTTTACCATGATCGTAAGCATGAAACAAGCACCCAGATGCCCCAGGACACCATCACAGGATGGTGGCAGGGTCTCACCTTAACATTAACATGCTTGGGCTTCATTCCTTCTCCAACAATGACTGATTTGACTGGGACAATTTGCTCAGCATCTCTGATCCTCACTTCTTCTTCATCTACAAAATGGGCACAATAAGCCCTAAGGGGAATCCATGAACTACCCACACAGGGCTGAAACTGAGGACAACACCTATCAGCAGCAGCATACTTAACACATGTCTTTCCCTGCCATTCCATGAATACAGGTAGAAGGTAGAAGTGAAAACATGCACATTTATATGTATATGTGTGCATATGTATAAATTTCTTCTAGTGAAGAATAAACTGAAACTTTTAAAATTGAAAGACCAAATAGCCACTGAATGGTAATGTCTAAAATCTCTGCTTCATCAGCTAGTTTTGTGTATTCTTTTCCTAAAGAAACAAAGACAAACCTGGAATAATTTTTAATGCTCAAGAGAAAAACCACCAGAAAAAAAAAAGAAGAAGAAGATAAGATGGAGGGGTCCATAGCTTCATCTAAAGCACTAAATCTATGTCATTTTCAAAACAAGAAAGTGAAAACCCTGCAAATATATATGATGCAGCCAAGGTCTCTTGAAAGTACATGAGATTTTGAAAAGTGATATACTTCACTCTTTAGCTTCAGAGAAACATCTATCTAAAGTAATAAAAATCAGCACTTAAAAAAAAAAAAACTCTGGATATCGTAGGTGTATGTATAATTCTTTAAAACCTGCCAGTGCCTTGTCACTGAAGAAATAGAAAAATGCCACCACCGGCAATGAGAAGTACGCTGAGACAAAAGTGAGTTGCTTGGCAACAGATTAACTTATTTAAACTTTTACTGCTGCTTTGACAAAGAGGCTGAAAAGAGACATGTGAAGACAACAGTAAAATCCTCCAGATCAGAGGCTCCTGGAGACTCTTCGAAGTAGAAGAAGACACACTTGCCTGTATGCTAAAGCTGGGAACTTGCAAATGACATTACCAATCTCCTTTGCTGATAGCAAGTGCCGGCTGGGGATCACTAGACGAGGAGAGAAGCTGAGGCTTGTACCTGTGACAGTGTAGACATTAATGGGTGTAGTTGGCTGGGAGAATGAAGGGGTTGCAGGCTTCAGTGGCCTGAGCAGAAGTAGCACCTATTTGCAGCTCCAGCCCTGGCCCAAGCAGTAGCCCCCTGCCGTGGGCAGAGTTAACATTGGCTGAGATAGTGTCCCCAAGAGTTCCATAGCAAGTATAGTCTTATAGACTGCTGCTTAAGAGTGTCAGCATGCTCTGAGTTCAGTGTAACAGCATTTTTTCCTTTTGCTCCGTCACCTCCCCCCCTTTATTTTCTCTTCTGTTCTCTCTGTCCTTATAACACCTCTCCTGTACTAAATTCTCTCTATTTGAAATGCCTGAAGTGGTTGGTTACTAGACACTGACTAATAGAATCTTAAAGGAACTTGCAGACTGCCTAAGTAGACTCAAAGCCCAGAGCAATATGATATAGGCAAAAATAGGTATTAGCAATCAAACTAGGAAGAATATTGCCATGATTAATTTAAATCCAGATAGATAGACAGATAGATAGAACATAAATGATAGTCTTTTTCTGGAGACCCCTGATGGCTCAGATGGTAAAGCATCTGCCTGCAATGTGGGAAACCCAGGTTCAATCCCTGGGTCGGAAGATGCCCTGGAGAAGAAATGGCAGCCCACTCCAGTACTCTTGCCTGGAAAATTCCATGGACTGAGGAGCCTGGTAGGCTACAGTCCATGGGGTCGCAAACAGTCAGACACGACTGAACAACTTTACTTCTGATTACTACACATATAGAAGTGACGGTACCTACAATGTGAGAGAATACCGCTGTCAGGCAAAGGCCAAAGAAGATTCTGCCTGTCAACTGAATTCTTGGGACTTTATTCTAACATGCATTGGAACCATTACCAGTTTTAAAGGAGAGGAGTGAGATGGTCATATTTTCTTTTCTTGAAAACCACTCCAGTGGTAGGAGTGTGGAGGATGGATCTCCAAGGAAACTCAGAGAGCACATCCCTCAAGGGAACAACTCCTTGGAGCATCAGCTGTGATTCTGCACATCCACCAGGCATGTCTTTCCCTTTTGCCAGCTGTTCAGACCCTCCTGTAGTTAGAGACCAACTCATGTTCCTACTGACATCTGATTGTTTTACAGTCAGTTTGGGCCACTTCAGGGCATGATTTTTTTCAAGTCTTTGCTTTTGATCAGATTGCAACATTGAGGAACTATAGGTGAGGATTTAGTTACATCTTGGCAGGCTGATTTAGGGCACAAAGCTGTAATTCTTTACCCAGAACTGTTTAAATGATCACAACTCTATATCGACAGTTGGGGTACCAAAAAGTACATGGAAAGAGAAGTGAATTTTATGTCCAGGCCCTAACAGGCTTCCTGATGGCAAGAGATGTGCTTGTTTTTACAGAAAGATCTAGGTCCTGGGTCATGGTCTGAGGCTTAGCCTGTGATCTCATTATCCTAGTCAGTGCTTTTCAGAATGATGTAAACTTGTCTTTCACTCTGCAAAGCCTCTAAACATGGATTCAGGAACGTGTTTCCCATGCTTTTAATGGAATTTAAGCTTCAGCATCCTCTTATGCCTGGGCTCCTCCCCAGGCTTTCAAAGGCCCTGGCCACTTGCTTAGATAGTCATACGGTTTTATAAAACTTGCAAAAATCAAGATTCTTTAACCACAATCAATTAAGACCACTGTCTCTGTCCATTTCACCTTCTCTGTCAAGTTTTGCCTTATGTTGGGTGATGTTACGTGACTGTGGGAATTTTGAGGGTCTAACTGGGAAGAACCTGAGTTGGGATTAGTTTGGGCTTATTGAAATGAATTTATGTCTTACACTTATTTCCAGAACAACTGAGTTACTGCTAACCATTTTTGTGTAGGAATGGAGTCTAGAAATATTCCTACTACCCAGGTTTCAACTCACCCAGTGCTATGACTCAAAGGTGCAGGGTCAGAGGTTAGTTCACAGTTTAAACTTACCCCACAGCACCAGAAACATGTGGGGAGTATCAGAAAAGCAGATCTCAAAATATATAAAGCCAGAAGCTAATCTGTGGAAAACCCTCCCAATCATCAAATATACAAAATTATAAGCAGATAATTTGAAATAGAAGTTCTACCCTTCCAAGAATATACTTGATAATGCAACAGATACAATTAAAATACCCTACATTTTTAGCAGAAAATTAGATTAGATAGAATTACCATAATAACTGTTTAAATTCTTGCTGATCTGAATGAAAATACTGACATTCACAAAAATAACAAACCCATAATAATCATTACAACAAAGGTCCTGTGGCAAACTGGTTAATGAATGATGTCCAATCAAGGTGTGTATGAATTCTAGCTGCCAAGAAAATTTGAAATGACCCCAAATTATTAATATATATCTTTTAAATAAGAGAAATGTGATGGTGGCTTTTCCAAATTTGACAACAGTAAACATTTTCATGGCATGACTGACAAGGAGTTTCAATGCTGAGAGATTTTCTGATCTATTAATAACTAAAAGGAATCAATCAACTATAAGAGAGGAAAGATGGGATTATCTTTTCCTTCTCTTTATAGAAAATCTTACAAAATCATTGTTATATGAAGACGTTATCAGTGTTTATACCATTTGCCATACTTTTTTTGCTAACAAAGGCTGATTGATTCACAGCTCCTTCTAGAGCTTATGGATGTAAACCCTTTAAGCTTTGATCTGAAAGGTCTAGAGAATGTTGATGTCCAGGGAATATTGGCTGAATGAAGAAATGAGTAAATGAAATCAATGCATTTATGAACAGTTGTTGTTTGTTCGCTAAATCATGTCTGACTCTTTGAGGACTCATAGGTTGCAGCATGTCAGGCTTCCCTGTCCTTCACTATCTCCTGGAGTTTGCTCAAATTCATGTCCACTGAGTCAATAATGCTATCTACTCATCTCATCCTCTGCCACCCCCTCCTCATCTTACCTTCAATCTTTCCCAACATCAGGGCCTTTTCCAGTGAGTTGGTTCTTTGCATCAGGTGATCAAAGTATTGGAGCTTCAGCTTCAGCATTAATCCTTCCTTAATTAAACATTCAGGGTTGATTTCTTTAAGGATTGACTGATATAAACAATCAGTTCAGTTCAGTCGTGTCCGACTCTTTGTGACCCCATGAATCGCAGCACGCCAGGCCTCCCTGTCCATCACCAACTCCCGGAGTTCACTCAGACTCACGTCCATTGAGTCAGTGATGCCATCCAGCCATCTCATCCTCTGTCGTCCCCTTCTCCTCTTTGTTTTAAATTCCCATTTACCTTCTATACTGTATACATAACGTATGCATGCATATTCAGTCGCTTCAGTTGTGTCCAAGTCTTTGTGATCCCATGGACTGTAGCCCACCAGGCTCCTCTGTTCCTGAGGATTCTCCAGGCAAGAATACTAGAGTGGTTTTCCATGCCCTCGTCCAGGGGATCTTCCCAACCCAGGGATTGAACCTGTGTCTCCTGTGTCTACTGCATTGCTGGTGGATTCTTTACCACTGAGCCACTAGGGGAAGCCCATATTTTATATATACACACACACACACACACACACACACACATACATATATTAGGAAAAACAACATTTTCCCAATTATGTATATATTATAAATATAAACACACGATTAGGAGAATATGTTTTCATTCATGTTAGTAATACCTAACATTTACTGAGAAATTATTGTATATAAGGTGCTGGGTTAGCCACCTTGAATATATTGTTTCTCAAAACGTAAATGTGCACTTTTCCCCTGAAAGTAATCACTTAACTTACTCAGGGAGGTGAGAGTCCATGGTTCCAAGGTGAACTGCTTATTCCATAGGTAATGTAAGCAATTGTTGGACATTTTCCTAAGGTCAGAAAAATAAGTTATTGTAATACATTGAATTCCTCTTATTTCTGTATAAAAATTCAACATCTGAGAGAGGGAACACGATTGAGGAGGACAGTTTTAGAATTAAAGATCTGAGACTGAACCCGTGTTCTGTTGTTTATCAGATAAAGGATCTCAAAACATGGCATAGCTCTCCTCCCTGAGTCTTTGATCTGATGGTAGAATTGTCAGTGAGAGCCTATCAACGAAAGGCAAAGTTTAATTTCTTTATTTTTGGTGCTGTTTCAATGAAGCCTACACTTAGGAGAGGGAGGGAGGGAAATGTATTTTTCCCAGGCTTCCCTCTCCCACTCCAGGTAAATTGCTGGTTAAAAAACGATTATGCCTTTCATTTGTCAGGCATTAAGATTTTTCTCAGCAGAAATGTGGACTCCAGAGCCCAGGAACTGCTCCTTCCCCATCTGGAGAGAAGTTTGCTCAAAGTAAATGTGCAGAAATCATGGCCTCTGTGGTGCCAGCGACCAGAGATCCTTCTAAACCAGAATCACGAGCTGTCTCCAGGCCAGCGCACTTGCCCTCCTCAGACACACCTCATGTTCCCACATCTACCCTTGGTCTCGCACTTGGCTCCTCTCCCTGGGACACTGGTTTCTCTCTTCTCCATCTGTGAACTCTTACTTACCCTTCAAGATATAGTACACATGGCCTTTCCTCAAGACATATACATCTCTGGTGTCTCTTCCTCTTCTTCAGGTTGGGGCCCTACTCTCATGACCTTACTAATCTTAATTACTTCCTTAAACTTGTTGTTGTTGGTCACTCAGTCATGTCCGACTCTTTGCAACCCTATGGACTGTAGCCCACCAGGCTCCTCCGGCCATGAGATTTCCCAGGAAAGAATACTAGAGTGGGTTGCCATTTCTTCCTCCAGGAGATGTTCTCGACCCAGGACAAGATCTGTCTCCTGCACTGGCAGGTGGATTCCTTAACACTGAGCCACCAGGTGTCCAAATACATTGGGATTTAAGGCTTCAACATATAGATTTTGGGGTGGGTGGTACAATCAGCCTATAACAGGAGGAGACCACTTAAGAGGGGTGCAGGTTAACCAGCTATGGTGCTGTGGCAGCTCAGGAAGAGATGCTTCTCCTGGGACTCTGGGAAAATCCCCAGTTGTGGCACTGACCGGACATGGCTCCCAGTAAAGGCTGACTCCTACACACAGCCCAGGGACAAAAGGCTGTGTCTGTAGCTACTTGGAAGCTGCCTGATTCTTGTGCTCGGGCTACTGCCCAGACTAAGGAAAGATGCTTAGAGCAAGGCTGGGGCACCAAGGAAACTGGGTGGGGCTGGATGAGGAGTTTGTCTTCCTACAACCCAATCAGCTCAGAGACAAGGATGTCACATGTGTATCTGATTCCTGGGAGAGATTGGGCCACAGCATTAGTGCATCGTTGGCGAATTTCTGATGATGTTTACCTAAGCATGTAGTAAGCCCCCCTAGACTGGAGACTATCATGCAGAAGCTGCCCAGGTCCAAGGGGCTGAGGGAGGTGGCCGTGCATTGGGTGAAACCTTCAAGATCCTGTCCTGACCTAACATTGTGATTCTTTATGTAATAAAGTGGACAAGAAAAAGCTTCCCATCACTCTCCATCGCCAAGTATGTTTTCTTAGTTTACCCTGCAATCTTACTGAACGCTGCTCCTATTTTGCATCAGAGTTTGCTTCATTTTCCAGTGGTATTTTAAGAGGATGACAGCTTAGTTTTTCTTCACTAGAAATGTGGTACCTCAATTTATTTTTCATTGCTTTTTGCTCTTTGAATGCCTATATATATATGGGAATATTAGTAATATCTCATTAAAGACTTCCTTGTCTTCTTTCTTTTGGGGCTGTGGGTTGAACTCACCCTCTGAATCCAGCTCTACTGCTCCTCAGAGGTCACCCTGTCTGTTCCTGATGTGGGGCTGTGACTGACCACTGGCTTTCACGCCAACGTGCTGATTTATGCTGTTCACCAGAGAGTTAAAAGAGACAAAGTGGCTCAAACATAATAAAACAACCCACTCAAAACATTTTCTGTGCTTCCACCTTACTGACTTTTATCATAAATTAGGGATTTTGAAGAGAATGAGTCATAGAAAAAGAAAAAAAAAACCAATAACCTGGTTTGGCAATCAGCATATTATATCTCCCCAGTGACTCATGATATCAGATGCAAGTCAGGACAAACAGAGTTCCTGTCAGAGAGAAGCACAGTTAAAAATAAAAGCAAAAAATAGGAAGAGGGGAAAAATCATTTTTAACTGTACCTAGAACTCTCCCCACCCTGCATTCCCTAATAAAGGTTTTGGGAGGGCAAGTGATCTGAAGACTTGAGTCATAAGTCAGGAGGAAGCGACTCCCAGGAAGCAAAGACATATGGATTTCTGAAAAAAAAGTCCTGCAGGAAAAGACAAGGGGGCACACATTTTTTGTTAAATATGAGGGGGATGCGAGAAGGACTCTTCCCAATGGAACTGGGGAACTGCAGAAGGAGCAGAGGCATCAGAGGTGAGCAAACTTGCAACTTCATTTTGTCTCCGCCAGAATTAGCTGTGCAACCCTAGAAGGTGGAGAGTTACTTAACTTCTCTGGACCTTAGTTTTCACACCTGGAGCCTGAGGATAGTTTACCATGTCGTGGAGCCATTGTGGAAATGGATGGATATTGAGTGTGTTAAGCACTTAACTTGATGTATCAACTTATAGATGTAACAGTAAAGAGTTATTTGAAGTTATTTGCCTTAAACCATTTGGATGAAAACCAACCTAGACAGAGATTTCTAAATCCTTGATTAATAACTCTAACTGGCACATTACATAATCCCAGCTTTCTAAGGATGGTCGAACTCTGTACTGACTCTGGCTAATGACACCCTCAAACATTTAGTACAGCCAAAGAGCTTAAGAGGCCCGGGTCTATCCAGCAGTTTCTCAGATGACAAGAGATCTTTTAGTCTCTCCCCTTCCAGCCTGGGCAGTCTTTCAGTGCACATTTGGAAACCCCCAAATAGGTTTTCAACCAGACAACCTGGGCTAAAGTCTTGACTCTTCCACTAGCTATTTATGTGAAATTGGCAAGGTGATACCAACTCCATGGACTGTAGCCCACCAGCCTCCTCTGTCCATGGAATTCTGCAGGCAAGAATACTGGAGTGGGTTGCCATTTCCTCCTCCAGGGAATCTTCCCAACCCAGGGATCCAACCCTCGTCTCTTGCATCTCCTGCATTAACAGGCAAATTCTTTACCACTGAGCCAGCTGGGATGCACACTACCTTAAATAGATGCTGTAAAATGTTATTAATAAATATGGAAGTTGAAGAGCCTAGCAGAGGTTAGAGGCACAAGAGTCACTGATGGACTATTTCCATCCCTTTATAGTAATTAATATCAGGATTTTACTAACCAGAAATAAACTAACCAACAGCAGAAACCACCCTCTCCCTGATTATAGAAAAAGAATTGGAAAGGATTTGGCTCTATTTGTAAGTGCTTTGTGAAGAAAAGAGCAATGTCCCTGCCCTCAGACCAGCCTCTCTGCATCTTTATTGGTGTCCTCTTTCTTGTGCCCAGGGAGGGAGGAAGAATCTGCCCTTGAAGAGTGGAGAGGCTGTGGTCTGCTGGACCCCTGCCCCTGCACTGCTGTGAAAGACTGCAGCCAGACAGACTTGTGTGGTGTCATGTCCTGGTTTTCTGCTTTGTAGTTGTGTGAAGTTGATCAAACACGGGAGCCTCAGTTTTCTCATCTATGCCACAGAAAGTTTCTCCTGGGGTTGCTGTGAAGATTAAACAGTCTAAAGGCAGAGCCTGCCCCACCAGTTGCCACTTCGTGGTTGCATGGCTGTCCTGACTATCTGCAGTCCTGCACTGTGATTCTTTGCTGCACGATCAAGGACTTTGCTCTTTGCACTGCCTTGGAGACCAGACACCCCTTGGGCTCTCCTTTGAGGATCTAGCTCTATAAATAGCAGTAGCATGAAATCAGTCAACAGCTGACACTCTTCCTCGTCTCTCCTGAAGTCACGTCTGAGGGTCGTCAGCAACGGCAACACACAGAGGAAGTGTCTGAGATTTAGAAACTTTTGAAATCTTTACAGCTGTAATCCCTGGCCCAGAGTTTCTGACTCCCTTCTGAGAGGTCTCAGGCTTATCTTTATCTTTCTGGATGGGGTTCACCATACCTTCCCCATTCTCACTTTCAATCTACTTCTGGCCCAGTGCTTTACTTTTAGAAAAAAAAAAAAATCAAATTCCTGAAATTTGTGGTGGATTATATCCTCCAAGGGCTTCCCTGATAGCTCACTTGGTAAAGAATCCGCCAGCAGTGCGGGAGACCTGGGTTTGATCCCTGGGTTGGGAAGATCCCCCAGAGAAGGGAAAGGCTACCCACTCCAGTATTCTGGCCTAGAGGATTCCATGGACTGTATAGTTCTTGGGGTCACAAAGAGTTGGATATGACTGAGCGACTTGCACTGCCCTGTATTCTCCAGAAATGGCCACATGATTTGGCCTCGCATGATTCTGGTCTTGCATGTTCTTCCTCATATCAAGAAATAGAGCCACATCACCTTGGGTCTCGGCAGGTGTTTAAGCCTGGCCCAACAATGGAAGACGGTGGAAGTGACATCTGGGAGTCTGGAAGTTAGATTAGGTGAGGAGTACAGATTCTGCCTCTACTTCTCTTGGCAAACTCACTTGGGATCCACTGTTTAAGAATTTCAGCGTTTTTGCATGCTAAAAACGCCAAGTGGGCAGATCACACTAATAGGTACAGTCCAATACACTCTTCAAGAACTTTGCAATGCCCCAGTTAAGAAGTAGAGTCTATTTACTGTCCCCTTGAAACTGGGAAGGACTGCTTGGCCCTCAAAGCCACAATGCTGGAGAAACTCCACGACAGGACCACTTAGTAACAGAGAGAGATGTCCAGGGAGCTCCAGCTGTCACAACTCTGGGATATTCACCTCTTCCCAGCTCAGCTGGATGCCAGTGGGCAAACCTTCAGATGATCTGGCCTCGTTCTCTGAAACTAAATGAGGGACATCAAGGGAGATATGTCAGTCATCCCGCTGAGCTGTGAGAATCAGTAATGATATGATTATTGTTACTTTAAAATCACTAAGTGTGGGTTAATTTGTACATAGCGGTAGATATGGGTCACCGAGGTAGACTGTAAAATTTTAAAGAGAGAATATTAGGCTGGAAAACATCATAATCAAGTAAATATTTAACAGATAAGAAAGATGGCTGTCCAGAGAAGAGAGGTTGTGAATCAAAACAAAACAAAATAGATCATAAATTGTGAGTGACAGAAAATCATATTAAAGGGATATATTTGATTATTTTATATGCAAATACAGAGATTCAGGTTAGATGACTCGGGAGGCAGGATGAAAGATAGTGAGGGATTTGGGAGAATAGTATGACTCAAAGCAGGACTGCAAAGCTCCCAACCCAAAACGAAATAAGAAAAACAGTAAGGAGGATAAAGATTTTTTAAAAAATCAGTTTTTCCAAACTTATGATTGCTGGGGGGGAGGGGTTTGGGGTGGTCACGTACACACTGCTATTTTTTAATTGGGTAACTAACAAGGACCTACTGCATAGCACAGGGAACTCTGGTCAAAGACATGTAGCACCCTGGATGGGAGGGGACTTTGGGGAAGAACAGATATATATATATAGTTAAGTCTCTGCTATTCACCTGAAACTATCACAATATTGTTAATTAGCTATATCCCAGTACAAAATAAAGGTTCAAACAAATAAATAGTTCTTCAGAAGTATACAAAAATAGGTGGCACATAGTTTATTGTTACTCATTTTGAAGAAGATAATCTTGAAACAGAATGATGGAGTGATTTAGAAAATAATATGAAAATAGTTTCCTATCCCTCAAGAATCTATAAGATGTTAGAGGACACATACAGTCAAAATCCTGCAATATTGTCTTTATTTCTTCCAATATGGAAGGCCATCTGGAGTAATTTTGTGAATACCTTCTCCAAATTAAAAGCCTTTTCTCAGCACCACAGGTAGGAAAGTTTCCAAAGAAGGGAACAACTTATTTCCCATCAATTTTTTCTTAAACTTAGAGGAAGCAGGCATGGAAGCAGACTGATCATAACTATTTCCACTACAAACCGCGATAAAATTCGACAAAACCTGTTAGGATTTGGCTGTCCTTTGGGAAAGCAAAGCTTGCAGAAGGAGAAAAAGTTCTATCTGGTCTTTTTTCCAACAGCTTCCTGGGTGGTGCTAGTGGTAAAGAACCTGCCAGCTAATGCAGGAGATGCAAGAGATGAGGGTTTGATCCCTGGGTCGGGAAAATCCCCTGGAGGAGGGCATGGCAGCCCGCGCCAGTATTCTTGCCTGAATAATTCCATGGACTGAGGAGCTTGGCAGGCTATAGTCCATGGGGCCACAAAGGGTCAACATGGCTGAGCATGCACACGTGATGCCATGATGCTTGTTCAAATAATAAAAGTCCTCGATTTCCTCTCCTCTGGTTGGGGAGGAAAAGAGAACAGTGAGATGAAGCTGTGGTATCTGTCAGCCTGTGTCTGTATGCGGAGAACCATCCAACATAAACTTCAACTTCTCTGCCCACGTAAGAAGGATACACCCTGGACTAGTCAGCAGAAACTCTACTGTAATAATGCAGTTATATGAAATTGTAAGGAAACAGCCATCAATCAAAACAGTCACAATTGCATCTGAAGTTCCTTAAGAAAACAAACACCAGTAATAACCAGTTCCCAAAGGGAACCTCCAGGAGAAGACACTACTACACTTCCACTAAGTCAGGCAAGATATCAAGAACAATCGGCATATTCTATATTTGAAGAAAGAAAGTGTCCAGATAGCGTAACCAATGTGAAAGATGACTAAAATGAAAAATAAATGTCATGATACCATTAAAAATCACAAACAAAAAGAAAGAGAAGAAGTAAGAAAAGTAGAAGAGTATCTTCTGGAAGAAAGTATTATCCAAGTAATAGAGTAGAAAGTGAAGTCGCTCAGTCGTGTCTGACTCTTTGCAGCCCCATGGACTGTAGCCTACCAGGCTCCTTTGTCCATGAGATTTTCCAGGCAAGGGTACTAGAATGGGTTGCCATTTCCTTCTCCAGGGGAATCTTCCCAACCCAGGGATGGAACTCGGGTCTCCTGCATTACAGGCAAACTCTTTACCATCTGAGCCACCAGGGGAGCCAAAATAACAGAATAAGTATTTGTACAAAACACTTCAGAGGAACTTATTAAAAGAGGATGCTAATATGAAGATGAACCAGTTGATACAAAGAAAAATTAAAGTCTAAAATATCAAGATCGTCAAGTTAATTTGTAAAAACTGAGAAATGAAGTTGAATATCGAAAAAATATCACTATAGCTATAATAAACTTACTTCAGGGGATGGGGAAAAGAGTGAGTTCTAACTGGAAATCAGGTCTGTGATTGATGAGAGAACTGAGATCATCACAAAGATGGACATTGGACAGCATAGCAGGACAGTATTATAGCGATGATAGTAATGATAGGTGTGGGAGTTACACATCGAAGAAGCCTTCTGTGGACAACTGTGTCCTTGAAATAAAGAAACAAAAACAGAACCCTCGTAGATAGAAATATTCCTGAAAAGAAAATGTCACTTAATCTTCAAATATGAGAACTATCTATCCCAAGGTTAAGTGACTGACTGACATGAATCCTAGCTCTATGAGCAGCTACATGATTCTGGGCTGGTTTCTCAAATTGATGTCTAATCTGTAAAATGGGAATATGAAAAACACCAGCTTCATAATTTGCTATGAGTGAGAATTACATGAGTTAACATATAATGTACTTAGGAACGGAGGATATTCTTTATAATTACTTGCCTTTGTTTGGATCTTGGCAAAATCCCTGAACACTTGAGGACAAGAAATAAGAGAAGAATCACATTGCATTTAGACATCTACACATCATTATTAGAAGATGATGAGGGGATGTCAACAGAGGCAGGAAGAGCAAGAAACTGTATGATTCAGAAATGTTATTGACAAACTGAGAGTCATTCAGGTACAAAGAAAATCAACAGGCATTCTGAAAAATCATAGGATACAGAAACTAAAACCTTCTTGAGAAAGCTCCTGAAAAAAAAAAAACAAGCAATTTACAGAGTTTAAAAAAAAAAAAAAATCAAACTCACAAAATAGAAAGGCCTGGTATGAAAAGACTGGCAGTGAATACTAAACTATTCAAATATAAAACTATGGTGAAATAATTGAGGCAATTATGGCTACCTAAAATATACATGAGATTATAAAATTTAGGAGAAATTAAGGTTTTTTTCAGGAAGAAAAATAACTATGTAACTATGATGGAGCATGGAAAGTGTTTTATAACAAATATCAGGAAGTAGGGAGGGAGAGGAGAATTTGTAAGTTTCCTATTTTCCTATATCATGGTGGAAAGTCAAGAGAGGGCAGGTTTATGAGAAAAAAAAATATTTGTATGAAAGTAAACAGGAAAAAAAAAAGAAAGTAAACAGGAGGAGAACTAACAAAAGGCAAAACATTTCCAAATTATTTTAAAATGCAAATTGAAGGCAAAAACTACTGTTTCTCATAATTCATCATTTCTGGAAGAGCTGAAATGTACATTTGTGCATGTATGGAGGAAGGGACGAAGGTGTGTGTGACAAGCTGTGAGCAGCAGGGAAGTGTGGAGGTTGTGAGATGCAGAGGGAGTAATATTCTTCTTTCTTTTTTATTTTGTTTGCTTTTTTGAGAAAAAAAATGGAAATACAGACTAATATTTGGAGTAAGTTAAGCATCTACTATGTATCTATTATTCTGAATTGATGAGTTTTTCCCATTATTTGTATTTATTTCTAGGCGTGATTAAAGAATGAAATAAAGCATCACAGATATAATGTCTGCTTAGCTCTTTTTCTTTCCTTGCCCTCTTCTCTGAGGCAGTCACTATCATGAAATCAATAATTCCCTTTTGAGCCAACTTGTAAAACAGCATGTTTTCCCATGAACAACATATACATGCATATTTGGGAAGTATATTTGAAATCATGAGGTCTTTTAACATTTGTAGCAACAAAATCATGCAAGATGTATCTCTTGCCAAATGCCCTCTTTGTTCACCTTTACCTGTGGATTATTCTGAATCAGATGAAATTGCTCAGTTAAAGGGACAACACATACTCAGTATTGCTCCTTGGTGCCAAAGTGTGTCATTAAACTTTGAACATAAATTGTGATCCCCTCATAAGATGAATTTCTAAGAACATACATATGACCAAAATCCATTACAAAAAAAGATATGATAAACCCAAACATGTTAATGCCACAAAAAATACTTTTATTTATTTTAACATCTGTAGGCTCCGTGTTTTCTTATGATCTTGTTAAGGACTGTTAGGCTTCTTTGGGTTAGCCAGAGAAGATGGATAAAATGTGGCCTGCATGCTGCTGCGAAACATGG
Organism: Bos mutus; assembly: GCF_027580195.1. Lineage (NCBI taxonomy): Eukaryota > Metazoa > Chordata > Mammalia > Artiodactyla > Bovidae > Bos > Bos mutus. Next base: position 21,441,644 of record NC_091627.1, read on the forward strand.
TCAAGGAAGATCAAAGACACATAATAGGTGACCTCGGGTTGGAGATGTAGGGGCAGAGCCATAAACTGGAGAGAAAGCAAGTCACGACGGACCGTGAAGGTCAAGAGCAGGCATGTGACCTGTGCAGTCCCATGGGGACTGTTAGTTTCGGAAATGTATGGTGTTTTGCCTGTGTGTCTTCAACAGTTTCTTTTTGAGAGTTTATTAATTTTATAAATCTTCACAAAAATGTCAACTTTGTTCTCATATTTTGATCTGCTTTCTGTTTCATTGGATTCTGATCCTATTTTTATAACTTTTCCTTCTACTTAGGTTGATATTAGTTGTACTTCATGACAGGAATGGAAAAAGGTTTATTGTCTATTCCTTCCTTCACACCAATATAGAAAATACATTTTTTTTAATGGACAAAAATTTGTTCAGTATCACAATAATCAAAAACGGCTCCTGAAGGCCACAATTAGCCACCATTAACTGGAAGACTGAATTTGAAGAAAAGAAAGAAAACAAAACCAAACAAACCTATCAAGACTTACTGGCGATGAGGGTGTATAACAGCTCTCAACATTGCTTGTAGAAGTATGAATCTGTACAATTAGTTTAGAAAATTTTCAGGCACAATCACCTAAAACTTAACATATACGTAACCTTTGATTGGGCAATTTCACTTTTAGAGTTTATACTCCGAAGAAATGTACACAGGCATTCCCTCAAGGGGTAGGCTGGTAGGAAGTGATCAGTTTTGGAAGGGTTAACTTGTAAGATGACTTGAGATGTGGCAGTTCAAAGCCCTTGCCCATAACTCTTTCTGTGCAGCATTTTCCAAGCAAAATTACAACATGTGAGCAAGTGAATGAGGCAAATTTCTGGTGATGTCATCAAAGCAATAACCGCTAATGAGCATTTTCCTCTTGGGGGCTGCCTGGTGCCACACTGACAGGAACGGCTGACCTGCTTTCTGCACATCTATTTGGATTATTTACAAGGCATTCTGAAAGTTATAAAAGCACCATGTAAGAAAAAGATAGATCAAAGTTTGACAACACAAGGATGACAGGGAGGAAAATGTACTTGCTCTTGGGTAATGGGTATTTTGACAAGAGTTTGAAGGACTTTCCTAAGAGGTGACAGCAAGCCCATATTTAAATGATAATGTGCATGGTACGTAGGTGCTCAGTCACTCAGTTGTGTCTGACTCTTTGCGACTCCATGGACTGCAGCCTGCCAGGCTCATCTGTCCATGGAATTTTCCAGGCAAGAATACTGGAGTGGGTAGCCATTTCCTTCTTTAGGGGATCTTCCTGACCGAGAGATCAAACCTGTGTCTCCTGCATCTCTAGCACCGGCAGGCAGATTCTTTACCACTGAGCCACCTGGGATTCCCTTAAATAGTCACATTTCCCCCCAGATTAAAAAAGAATCATAAATAAAATTTAAAACATGTTTCTATTTCCCCAAAAAGGTTTAGAAGAAAATGGTAATTAATTAGGAGACTTAACTCTCATCCAACAAACCCTGTTCTGGATAGAGAGATACTATGAGCACCAATCCTTCAGCAGTTTACTGATTTTTTGACAACTGATGATAATCCAGGATGCAGGCTTCTACTCATCCTCTCCCCTAGTACCCTTGTCTCTGCATACCACTGCCTGTAGCATCCTTGCCAGAGGGTGAGAAGCACAAAGACAGAGATGCTCATTCATCTTGTGGCTATTTGTTAGAACTAGAATGGTAAAGAAGAGATAGAAAACAGTTGCATTAGAGGCTGGGAAGGAAAAGAAAAGTCAATCTCAAATGCTGAAATACCATGCCTGGATTTACAGTTAACCATGAAGGCTTGGTTCCACTTGAGCAAAAGGCCAGTGGACATGCCATGCATGTCTTGGCTAGGTTTGGAGCCCCACGAGACTGTCTAAAACCTTCAGTGGCCTTGCAGGACATTTAGCCTGTCCAAATATCCATAAGACATTTGGTCCACGCCAAAAGGTCCTTGAAATTTGATCCTATGCAAAATGTCCATGGGCATATTTGGTTCACGTGAAGTGGTCTTGGTCAAGACAAAATATCACAGACTTTTTGGCATGGATCAAGTGTCTTCATGAACATTTTGGACAGGAAAAAACATAATCAAATATCAAGGACCTTTCAGCATAGATTGAATGCTTTTGTGGATGTTTTAGGCAGGATCATATATGACCAAATATCGAGGACCTTTTGTATGTTGTGTGTTTAGACGCTCAGTCATGTCCAACTCTTTGCAACTGTTTGGACTGTAGCTCGACCAGGCTACTCTGTCCATGCAATTCTTTAGGCAAGGATACTGGACTGGGTTGCCATTTCATCCTCCAGGGGGTCTTCCGAACTGAGGAATCAAATTCTCATCTCCTGTGTTTCCTGCACAGCAAGCAGATTCTTTACCCACTGAGCCATTGGGGTAGCCACGTTGGCATCTACCAAATGTTCTTAAGGACTTTTTGGACATGACCAAATGCCTGCTAATGCCTGAATGGCCACCCAAAGAATCTGGGTAAAAAGCAGTCAACATACTGCTACAAAACATCCTAAAAAGATTTAGGATCATAATATATAGTCCAGGTCAGAGCCATAAGCAAGAATGAAAGCAAGTCTTGATGGACCACAAATATCAAGAACAGACATGTGACCAGTGCCTGTGCGGTGGTCCAAGCTTGAAAGGACTCCACACTCTGTTTAATGCTTTGCTGTTGCCAGCTTGAAATTCTTGATAATTTTATATTTGAACCTGTATTTCATAAGCGAAGTCAGATGCAAAACTGGAGCATGCTTTTTGAACCAGAAGTCCCCTATTTTTTATTTTATAATAGGCCCAGCAAATTAAGTAGCCAGTCCTGACCATGAACATGGTCAAGATGGCTAAGGTGAGTGCTTCAGAAGACAGAAAGTGCCCTATGGAGTGCTCTGTCTACACGAGCAAAGGCATTGACTCAAAGTAGACATGATGATGATCACTCTAAAACTCATGGGGGTTTCAGTGAGCCAGTTTTAGGCTCACTTTATTTTTATAGAAATATTAATTTGAGAAAACATTCAGAAAGCTTTCTACAAATGAAAGCATACTATTCGGACCACTCTAACACAGCCATCATTTTTATTTCAAGGCAGCGTTTGCTTCAATCTTTCTTGAAACCTGGGACCCCAAGTCCTTTCCCACTGACACCTGAGGGTGTGATTCACAACACAGCCCCACACTGGGCGCTCTGTTGCAATTCTGCAGACATGACTCGATGGCTCACTGGTTGACTCCAGGAAGCACCGTTGTCTTCCAGAAAGCTCTGCCTCCCACCTCTGGGGCTGAGAGGAACAGTGTTAAAGCAATCCCTCTTTCAGCTCTCTGCAGCAAAGAAAGCGCAGACAGCTGGGTGAGGGGCCAGCCCATTGCATTTCCCTTCTGTGCACCTAGAAAGCAAGTGAAACAAGTGTCTGCTTTTCAAATGCCTATTTTCTTTAATTACCTTTTATTGGGAGCGTTCAACATGTGGTGTTTCTCTCAAAATGGAAATGGAGGAGTGGAATGAAGGGAAGTTAGATTTGTTAAATCGTTTAATATATGTCCAATTTTATGAAATAAATTATTTTAAGTTTGACTTCTCAACAGAGGAGACTAGAAGAGTCCCAGGTAGATAATATTGAAAACCATAAGCTCTGTGAAAAGTTCAAATATGGTAGCAGAATACAATGGGGCGTTTCTCATCTCCAGAGTGCAGGACTCTGAAAAGCAACAATTCAGAGCTTATCAATATCTTAAAGTTCCACAATGACCCTAGCCCCATTGCAAATTCTTAAAATAAGGGGAAATTCACCAGGATTCAAGATACAGGCAGGGGAGGAAGTACTTTGGTGCACATCAGTTTCAGAGTTTTGACTGATTTTCTGAGCCTCAGTTTTCCTCATCTGCTAAACAGGTAAACAAACAGATTGATCCTAATTTCTTCACCAAGAGTTTTCAAACATTTAAATGATGCCTATGAAAGCACCTGGTGATTCTAAAGTCCCTGTAACAGGGAGACCTCCATTGGGGAATTCCTCTCACGTGCCAGGCTTTAAGTATACATTATATATATATAATATATTATTTCTTTTAATTTTTATCATGACCATGAAAAGTTTAGACTGCTATTTCTTACTGGAGATGAGAAGCAGATTCAAAGGGAACATGGACAGGCTAACGTTACCCAGTGAACACTGGCAGACTCCCCTGGACATAGAACAAAGCCAGAAGGGAGGATGGATGCTTGTTGGGACCTGCTCCCTCCCTATTCATGCTCAGCTTGCCTGTTCTTTTTCACCCCTGGTCTCCTTATCTGAGAATTTCCCAGCTCTGTGTCTGAGTCTCTTTGCACCCTTCATATAGGTCAAGTGGTTTGGGCTGAGAGATGCTGCACTTGATTTCAGGTGGTACATCTAGCACAGCTAGAACCTGCCTTCCTACAAGAAGAAAGAAGAGTACAGAGGAATTTGGAGAGCTAGAAGGCGATGGTGCTGTGAGCCAAATGCAAGGCCACCTGACTGTAAAACAAGGCTTTCACCTGATTCTCAGAAGCAGATGTGGATGGATCTTTCCTCCAGTAGTCATCACTCAGTTCAAATCTGCTGGTGGCCAGTTGAGTGACGAGTGATGCTTTTAGGTGACTTTGTAAAACTGGGGCATGGGTCACCGATGGACTTACAGCAACACTATGAGCCAATCTTTGGTACTTCTTTAAAATAATAGTGATGATAACAATAATAATAATAATGATAATATAAAAAAGTCCTTTTGGGCTTAAGCCACTGAGTGATTTTATCTTGAGCAACAGCTCAGTGGTCTCTGCTAGAGAATTTTTTGCACATATCCATTCAAGCAGTCAGTCAATTAGGGAGAAGCCTTGCCCCCAGCTGCAGGCCTGAGCCTCCATGATCAGCACATGGCGGACACAAGCAGGGTGACTGTCCTCCTGCTAAAAAACTCTTCCAAAGCCCAGAGACAGACCGTGAGCAGGTAACTGAGACCACATCTGGTTTCAGGGGACAGCCGTGTCTGGAAAAGATGTTCCTGGGGGGTGTGAAGAGGGCGACAGATCCAGTGACCTGGCTCAACAGCAGGAGCGAATTTGGGCTCAGAAAGCAACAAATTGGTAAACTGGTCTGTTTTGACATAGGGCTGAAAGGCCCTGCTGTGTGCTGCCTCATTCCTTGGGCTAACCTGATTCCTTAGGTTAGCTCCCCGTGGAGTTCTGGAGTTCATTGCCTCTGGGAGGCTCAGACCTAAAGGTCGTCCGTAACAAATGGATGTACAGTTCACTGAGTGTCTTCGCTTTCTAAATATCTTGTAATAGTATTCCCCCCAAAAAGATGGAGAAGAAAAATGTAGTTCCTGCCATCTAGTTATTATGAAAGAAATGGATGGAGTGGAAGTGATGCAATCTTGACCTCTGCAGTGAAAGTGGCTAGATTTCCGAGACAGGCCTGAGCTCACATCCTATCTCCGCTAGTCACCTCTGACCTCTGTGCTCAGTTCTCCTCTGTGCATGTGTGGGAGGCGGGCACAATATTGAGGCATTTGTTTGTTGGGAAGGATAAACAAGATAAGGCAGAGGAGCTACTGAGTTTTGTGAGGGTCAGTGGACACGTGACACTGCAGCTCACAGGGCGTCTTTCTGAAATATCTCAACATCACTCTGGCACATTTTCTCTCTGCCCTTACTTTGAAATAAACTTGTTTTTATTGAAGTATGCTTAATTTTTTAACATTTTGTGATTTTCAGGTGTATAGCAGATGATTCGTGTATATATACATGTAGGTTTCCCCGGTGGCTTAGTAGTAAAGAATCTGCCTGCAACGCAGAAGATGTGGGTTCAGTCCCTGGGTCGGGAAGATCTCCTGAAGAAGGAAATGACAACTCACTCCAGTATTCTTGCCTGTGAAATCGCATGGACAGAAGAGCCTGGGAGGCTATAGTCTATGGGGTCAGAAAAGAGTCGGACATGAATCAGCAACTGAACAACAACAACAAAAAAACACTTGCTGTACAAGTGATGTGTGTGTGTGTATATGTATATTGTGATATATATATATATGTGTGTGTGTGTGTGTGTGTGTGTGCGCTTAGTCACTTCAGTCATGTCCTACTCTTTGAGATCCCACGGACTGTAGCCCACCAGGCTCCTCTGTCCATAGGACTTTCCAGGCAGAAATACTGGAATGGGTTGTCATGCCCTACTCCAGGGCATGTTTCTGACCCAGGGATCAAACCTACATCACCTGAATTGCAGGCGAATTTTTTACCGCTGAGCCACTGGGGAAGTCCATACATATATATACATATACATATGTATGTATATATTCTTTTTCAGATTTTTTCCCTTACAGGTTATAATAAAACATTGAGAATAGTGCCCTGTGCTATACCACAGGTCCCTGTTGGTTATCAACCTTGTATACAGTGGTGTGTATATGTTAATCCCAGTCTCCTAATTTACCCCACCCCGCTTTCCTCTTCCGTCCACCTTTACTTCTGTATCCTACTTTAAACCTCATAGTCACCCACCAGCCTGTTGCATCAGCCTCCTTCTGGCCAGCCTGTCATAATTCTTCCCTCAACCAAGCCATTTCTCTCACTTCTGCAAGGGGACCACCATAAACCACGGATGTGTTGCTAACTCACCAGCTCAAAGCCTCAAGAAACCCATGCCCTCCACCACTCTGTGCAGAATATTGACAGTACTCCTCAGACGAGAATTCAAGGCAACATGACATCACCCCATATTTCGAGCCTCACCTAATAAATACACTGGACTACCTACTGCTTTCTATACACGGAAAACAAGTAGGCCTTCAAGGTCTGCTTGGAATTCTCCCATCCACCCTAATTTCTGCTGCCTGTTAATATCCCACACATAACTTACTCAACAAGCATCGGTTGAATGGATGCTGTGTGTCAGATATTCCTGCTCAGAGGTATCTGAGCTTCCTTTGTAAAGTGCTCCTGGGGTGCTGTCTTTCTGAGCTCTCAGTATAATTAGGACATTACTTAATGGTAACACGTATTGAATAGTATTAATGCCCAGTGAGTTTTTGTCTGTCTCTTCTACTCAATTTGGAGCATCTGTCTTGAATCACTGCCACTGGGCGTAGTATCTCACACATCATAGACACTCACGTTGTATTTACCAGATCACTTTGAAACTCTTCTTCCATGCTCTAGAGAATTAAGACTTTAGCTTCCACACTCCCTACTTATACCTAGAGGTAGTTATTTTTATGGTGCATTGATAATCATTCTGGGATTTATTGAGATCTGGGAGGGACATCAACTCAGAATGAGATTATAATTTCTTGTTGCAATAACAAGAATAAACTGGTTCTGCAGAAGATGGAAGGGATCCTAACTTCCCGCCTACATCTTCCCACGTGTGTATGTGTGCTCACTCGTGTCTGACCCTCTGTGACTCCATGGACTGCAGCCTGCCAGGCTCCTCCGTCCATGGAATTTTCCAGGCAAAGATACTGGAGTGGGTTGCCATTTCCTCCTCCAGGGGATCTTTCCAGCCCAGGGGTCAAACCCAAGCCTCCTGTGTGCCCTGCATTACAGGCAGATTCTTTACTCACACAGCCATCAAAGCACAGTAGCCATAGAGAGATTTCCCCATATGTCCCATGAATGAAGGACTTGGCCCCCTCACCACTGGTAGAGATATTAAGAGATAAGCTTTAACTGTCATCTTTTTCAGAGATTCCCTCAGTTTCAGAGAACCACCTTGCCCAAGATCATAGCCTTCCAAGAGTGACTCACCTCCAGCTCCCAAGCTCTCCATGCTCTTCATGGGATTGGCTGAGGCTGTCCTTGTGATGTAATTCAACTTTTCCTTTTGGCCAATCCTACTTTGTCTGCTTCCCTTCCATGGAGATCGTTTATGAGAATACTCTAGTAAAACCTCTGAACACTGGATTTCACATTAAAGTCATCCCTGATGACTCTATAAGTCAACTGAAGGAAGCAGAACTAAGACAAGATTTTTGAGCTGGATTATCCATTACCCAGTTGGTTGTTAGGATGCAGGCACTTGAGATCAGTGTTGCATATATGGCTCTGGAACAAAGTGGTGTCCCTTTGTCAAAACTCTCACTGGAGGTGAGCTGGGCTGTTTGGCCAGTGGAAGAAAATGCAGTAGCTCGAGTAGTCCATCAGACATCTTAAAAGTATGGAGGAAATAAGAATGATAATGAGAGTGAGACGATATGACTATTGTTAAGCTCTATTCAATATCTAGTGAAACATAAAGCTAAGGCTGAGAGTGATTAAGACACCAGGTATCAAAGCCAGTGCCTCTTAAGTAACATATGAAAGACTCCCATTCCTTGTAGTAGAAAGACAGAGAGAGCTGAGGGGCCACAACTTAGTTATCATCATAGCTGAGCTACAAAGAAGGGTGATATCATTGCCAACATCTGTCTATGCTTGAGGAAAGAGCCTTATTGCAAAGAATGGGTCCCAGACACATGGAATGAAGACATATGGGTTGATGCTTCCCCAAATTTTGAATCCCTAAATTCCCCCCACATCTCTGAGCCTGCTCAAGGGCTGTTAATCTACTCAGAGATTTCTCTCCTATAGGACAGCAGGTATCCCCCTCAGAATCTGTTCCCATCTTCCTTCCTGATCATTAATCCAATACTTAGGATTGCTGTTGTTGTTGTTTAGTTGCTAAGTCATGTCTGACTCTTTGAGACCCCCCTGGACTGTAGCCTGCCAAGCTCCTCTGTCCATGGGATTTCCCAGGCAAGAATATTGGAATAGGTTGCTATTTCCTTCTCTAGGGGATCTTCCTGACCCAAGGATTGAACCTGTGTCTCCTGCATTGAAGATAAATTCTTTACCCCTGAGCACTGGGAAAGCTCAAGAACTAGGGTAAGTTGCTACGTACCAGCTAAGAATATGTCATACCTGGAAGCAAAGAGATTAGACTCTAAAGTAGCCATAAGACCAGCAGGGGCCAGGGGAGCAGGGGTGGGATTGGATTGTTAAGGTGCTTGATTCAGGAAGCTAGAGAATAAAAATGGATAAAGGAAAATTTAGTGATTTGGGACCACTTTCCCACGATACAGAAGTTAATACTTAGCAAAAACCCTTGGATACAATGCAAACAGGGTTCCTAATAGCATGGACAAAGTGATACCCAGGGTAAGTGAGGACTAAATGCCAGAATGTCTGTGTTTGATGAGACTCAAAGGCTTAGGAAATGGGCATGCTGGACATATAAACAATGTATGAAAAACCCACTTTATGAATTTTCCTAGAGGAAACAAGGAATATGCAGGTTAGAGGGACACCAGCATCACTAAGAAGTTCATTGGTGGTTCTCTTTTTTGGGCAGGATTGACAATAGGGAGAACATCACAGAACTAGAGTCCCTGCTGGCCCTGAGAATGATAGAATCCCTATTTAAGCCAGGTGGTGGCACTAACTGTTGAAATACAGGTAAACACAATTATTGTAATACATGACAAGACTGTAGCAGCAGAGGAGGAGATTGTAGAGAAAATCAGTAGAATGCAGTGTCCCTAGCGTCAGAGTAGATGGAAAGTCAATTAGGGTAATAATCAAATTGTTTCATCAAGGATCCAGGAAAAATCAGGGACAAATGATCGGGAGGCTACAAACAGTTGACTCCACTCAAAAAAATAAATTATGATTTCCCACATAACTTCTGCACCTGATCAAGTTTTCATACTGAGAATCGATTAAATAAAGAAGAGGACAGAATGAAGGACCCTGCAATGCCATGGCTTCATAACCTCCCCTGCTACTTTCCCAAAGGGCTCAATAGACAGTTACTCTGATAACTTTATAAGGAGGGAGTAGGAAAACCCACCCTGACATTGATATCAAACTCTAAAGGCATCATGGCCCCAGTGTTGGAGTGGAGCCAACTAAAGGGACCAAATTCTAGCCAACATCCAACCACCTGTGGGTTCACAACGTCAGCTCCATTCACCAGCTCTTTTCACAGCTGCCCCCCCCACTAAGTCAAGATAGTAAATCAAAAACAGTATCACATCCAGGCATTTGGTGAACATTAGTTTCATTCACAAGTATGTAAATGATACATAGGGAGTGGTCCTTGTCAACTCCCCATATAATTCATCAATCTCCTGCTGAAACCAGATGAGTCTTAGAGCAAGATAATGAACTACCATAAACCCCATCAAGTAGTAATCCCAACTGCAATTTCAGTCTCTGTTCCAGACTGAGCATTGTCGACACTGCATGTTAACATGGTTTCGGTGCATGATTTGTGGCCATTGATTGTGACCCTTCTTTTCCACCCCTATCAGAAAAGAAGATCAGAAATAGTTGGTATTACATTGAGCAGACAAAACAGTAGGTTCATGCTTGTGCCCCAGGGTCTTATTAATTCCTTCCTTCCCTCACCTTGTCAATAATATAGTCTAAAGATTCTGGACTATCTGATATCCCACAGAATATTACGTTAACCCACACCATTATCAGAAGAGAGGAGCCAAAAATGGCTACCCTCTTGAAGCCTTGTTGCTAAGCTGTTTCTGACTTCTTTGCGACACCATGGACTGCAGCATACCAGGCCCCCTGTCCTTTGCTATCTCCCAGAGTTTGTTCAATTTCATGAAGCCTTAGTGAGACACACAACAAAGGTGGGGGATAACTCCTACAAAGATTCACGTCAATAGAATATTTAGGTCTTCAGTGTTCAAGGGCAAACCAGAAGTCCATCTATATATTAGTTTCCTGTGGCTTCCAAAAAAAGTCCCATTAAAATATCAGAAATTTATTTTCTTACAATTCTGGAGGTTAGCCATACAACGTGAAAATACTTACAAGGGCAAATGTCCTTCAAAGGCTCTAGGGGAATTTTAATCCCTTTCTTCTTCCTCTTCTGGTGGCTCTAGACATTCCTTGGAATTGTGACTCCTTCACTCCAGTCTCAGCCTCCATGGTCACGTTGCCTCCTGCCCTTGTGTCTGCCAGATCTCCATGGATTATATTTCTTGTAGGAATGTTTGCCAGTGGATAGAGGGCACACCTTGACCATCCAGGGTGACACCGAGACTCTGGTCCAGCACTAGCCCTTCAGTAGGCCAGCTAGTCACCTGGTGGCCCCTCCCACACTGGACATGCTCACATTTCATCGTGAGAGAAATTGTTAGATGCTTTAGACACTGTTGCACCCAGGTTCTTAGGCAGCACCATTGTCTCAAAACTTATGGGATGTTGCTTGCCCTGGCATGGGATTCCACATAAAGTTGCAGAAAACCAGTTGATCCACTGATGAGCCATTGTGGCGAAGTCCTGGCCAATGACCATAGAACTGATCATACATATGGTACCACCCAGAAGCTGCTGGCCTGAGACAGCATTGGAAGAGCAAGAGCACAGCTGAAGCCCCAGCTCAAAGACTGACGGAGGACAGAATGCCATCCTTCAGGAAGCATTCAGTTCAGTTCAGTCACTCAGTCATGTCTGACTCTGTGACCCCATGAACTGCAGCACGCCAGGCCTCCCTATCCATCACCAACTCCCAGAGTCCGCCCAAACCCATGTCCATGGAGTCGGTGATGCCATCCAACCATCTCATCCTCTGTCTTCCCCTTCTCCTGCCCTCAATCTTTCCCAGCATCAGGGTCTTCTCAAATGAGTCAGCTCTTTGCATCAGGTGGCCAAAGTATTAGAGTTTCAGCTTCAACATCAGTCCTTTCAATGAACACCCAGGACTGATCTCCTTTAGGATGGACTGGTTGGATCTCCTTGCAGTCCAAGGGACTCTCAAGAGTCTTCTCCAACACCACAGTTCAAAAGTATCAGTTCTTAGCTTTCTTTAAAGTCCAACTCTCACATCCACACATGACTACTGGAAAAACCATTGGCTTGACTAAACAGACCTTTGTTGACAAAGTAATGTCTCTGCTTTTTAATATGCTGTCTAGGTTGGTCATAACTTTCCTTCCAAGGAGTAAGCATCTTTTAATTTCATGTGGCTACAATCACCATCTGCAGTGATTTTGGAGCCCAAAAAAATAAAGTCGGCCACTGTTTCCACTGTTTCCCCATCTATTTCCCATGAAGTGATGGGACCTTATGCCATGATCTTCGTTTTCGGAATGTTGAGCTTTAAGCCAACGTTTTCACTCTCCACTTTCACTTTCATCAAGAGGCTCTTTAGTTCTTCTTCACTTTCTGCCATAAGGGTGGTGTCATCTGCATATCTGAGGTGATTGATATTTCTCCCAAGAATCTTGATTCAAGCTTGTGCTTCTTCCAGCCCAGCGTTTCTCATGATGTACTCTGCATATAAGTTAAATAAGCAGGGTGACAATATACAGCCTTGATGTACTCCTTTTCCTATTTGGAACCAGTCTGTTGTTCCATATCCAGTTCTAACTGTTGCTTCCTGACCTGCATATGGGTTTCTCAAGAGGCAGATCAGGTGGTCTGGTATTCCCATCTCTTGAAGAATTTTCCACAGTTTATTGTGATTCACACAGTCAAAGGCTTTGGCATAGTCAATAAAGCAGACATAAATGTTTTTCTGAAACTCTCTTGCTTTTTCGATGATCCAGCCTTAGACTCACTGAATTGGAGTCTAGATGGTGCTATGCTCCTAACAGGAAAAAATGTGGTTCCAGGAGCAATGAGGTAGAAGCCAAAGCGGCACCTCCTTAAGAATTCCGAGAGAAATACCTCCAGCCATTATTCTCTGCCATCTTTACCATCAATTATGCATGATAATAAAATAGTCATTTTGAAATTGTTTGCAGGCTCAAAAACTATACCCCCCCACCCAATACTCCTTTCTAGATAACTATTCAAGGAGGTATTTTACTTTAAAAGGGAGAAGGCGTCAACAAAGTTTGGATTCATTAAAATAAGAATTCAGTACAAGAGAGATGGCTGGGATGGGAGTGGGTCTGGGAGGCGGGATGGAGGGTGTCTCCAGGTGATGGTGAGAAGCAATCCCAGGCTCAACAAGCTGCCACTCTGAATAGAAGCCTGTGCCCAACTACATTATGGGGAGATTTTTCTTTCTGGTAAAGATTTGAGGGTTGAATTAGCAATAATAAATAGAGATAGGACAATTTAGGAAAAACAAAGCTATGCAAGGAAATTCATCAAAGTGTCATATATCATTCCACTGTGAACAGTTTTTACGGTCACAATAAGGTAAATACTAAATTTTTATCAAGTTAAAATTATAGATGAATGTGGAGAAGGTAATGGCAACCCACTCTGGCATTCTTGCCTGGGAAATCCCATGGACAGAGGAGCCTGGTGGGCTACAGTCCATGAGGTCGCAGAGTCAGACACGAGTGAAGTGACTAAGCATGCATGCGATTGGAACAATGATGGGCCAAGAAATGTGTATGAAGAGAGCAGGGAAGGGGGTTGGAAAGAGAGGTAAATTCTCATCTTCAAGGGCCTGATTTTTACTAATGTGTGATTTGGTAAAATGTTATCAGCTCACTTGCTGGAGCTTATCAGAAAAAAAAAATCTCTATTGCATTTACTTTAGAGAATATTTGAAGATCACCTCCTTTTATATTCATGTTACCTTTCTGAACAACTATAAGGTAAATTTCCCTCTGGTCATTTAACTGAGAAATGTTATATTTCCCTTGAGAAAAACATATTTTTTGTTTTTACATTTTCCCCTATGAACACATGAATCTTACACTAATCAGTTTTGACTCCTTTGCTTTGAATGCTAATAAATGCAAAGGTTACTTTGAATTACATTTTTATCTTGTGCACAGAATATTATGATATTCATCTGGCATACTAATTCGCTGCTTGGTTCATTGTATTTTCTGACCTTCATTTTTCTTTTCTTCATAATGCCTTCATTGAAAAATTCTCATAATGGTTCTGTTTCTTCAAATTGCCTTAAATTATTTTGTTTTGGAAGGAAGCAAGGTTAAAAACAAATAAATATACAAATAAATGTAATTTGGGGCATATTCATACATTTGGATGCATTTTTCATAATCGCTCTGCTTGTTTATATGTGCTGTCACCATGTCTTCCCACTAGAGCATAAATTTACAAACATCATGCAAATGCATTATTTGTAATAAAACTGACTAATGAGCATTAAAAGCCAATTATTTCTATACATCTGCTGGCTATGGCTGGTAATAATCGTGCATCATTCAGATTGGTGGCTCTGTGTTTGCCTTAGTACGGTTTCAATCACCCATTAATTTATGGATCACAATCTGCACCCTGGGCACCAGCATTCCCCAAACTGCCTCAGACTGTAAATCTATTGCTAGAGGACTTGGAATTATGACAACTTGGACTTCCCTTCTAAATTGCATCTTCATGCCTGTGTCCACTGAATTGTCAGAGAGGACTGGACGAAATCCCCTGTAAAACATGTTGACAGCAATTCATCTTCTAGTCTGTTGATGAAGGAATTTATCATTTCTTTTTACAGCAACATACTATGCATTTTGATGTTACTTTTTGACTTATCAGCTAGCTTCTTGATCATCTAACCTCTGGAGAGAGGAGATATGGTAGAAGAGAGAAGTGGGCTTAAATCTTCTTTCCAGTCTTTACATGTTGCAGTCTGAGGCAAGTCACTTAGTGATTCTGAATTCATACCTATGAACATTTTTTTTTTTAATAAATAGCAAAGGCACAGTATTACTGCAAGTGTTAGCTGCTCAATCGTGTCTGATTCTTGGAGATGCAGAGGACTGTAGCCTGCCAGGCTCCTAAGTCCATGAGATTTCCCAGGCAAGAATATTAGAGTGGGTTGCCATTTCCTTCTCCAAGGGATTTTCCTGACCCAGGAATTGAATCCAGGTCTCTTGCATTGCAGGCAGATTCTTTACTATCGAGCAAACCAGGGAAGACCCTGTTGGAAGACCTAGTATTGCTAGAAGTGAGCATTTTGATGAATGCACGCTGGTGTTTGAAGGAACTATTTCTAACTATAGCAGGAATGAGCTAACTGAGGAAAGACCAGTGAATGACTCCTACCTGGACCTTGAAAGCAGGGAGAATGGAGGACCCTGCAACCTTCACTGCATGTCTTTTCCTGCAAGCCCCTCATCTCCATGCTGACAAAAAGGCTTTTTGTGGCCCCCAGGCACATGCCTGTCATCTATGCAGGAGAGACCGGTCCTGCTTCCCTTCCTCCCACCCCACTGCCCACTTACACTCACCCAGCCCTGGTCTCAGCCAGCCAAACTGTGGAAGGCGTCCCGCAGTGGAACATTGTCAGTAGCAAACCCACGAGGGGCAGCAGTGAATTCGAAGCACAGGGCTCTGAGGAGCGCATTTTCACACGCTTATAGAAACAGCAAGAAGTACAGAGTCTTTCAAACCACAGAACAGAGGATGGGAACAGGAAACATTTTTGAAAGAATTTTATTGCAATAACAATAAACTTGCAGTTACAAGTTAATGTACAATATTGTGTTAATTTCTATGGAACAGCAAAGTGATTCAATTATACATATATAGTCTTGATTCTATTCTTTTCCATTATGGTTTATCCCATTGAATACAGTTCCCTGTGCTATACAGTAGGACTTGTTTATTCATCCTCTGCATAATAGTTTGCATCTGCCAACCCAAACTCCCAATCCTTCTCTCTCGCATCCCCCTTCTTGGCAGTCTGTAAGAAGGGGGTGAGCTCACATCCTTCTCTCCTGCCATCATGACCATAAACCTATTCTCTGTGTTTCTGAGTCTGTTCCATAGATAAGTTCATTTGCGTCATATTTTAGATTCCACATATAAGTAACACCACATGGTATTTGTCTTTCTCTGTCTGATTTACTGAAAACAGTATGACGATCTCTGGGTCCCACCCATGTGGCTGTAAATGGATTTATTTCATTCTTCTTATGGCTGAGTAATATTCCACTGTGTGTGTGTGTGTGTGTATGTACATATATATGGTATCTTCTTCGTCCATTCAACTGTCAATGGACACTTAGCCTGTCTCCATGTCTTGGCTGTTGTAAATACTGCTGCTATGCATAGGGGTGCATGTATCTTTTTGAATTATAGTTTTGTCTGGATATGTGCCCAGGAGTGGGATAGTGGATCATATAGCAACTCAATTTTTAATTTTTGGAGGAACCTCCATACTGGTTTTCATAATGGTTGCATCAATTTACATTCCTACCTACAGCATAGGAGCATTCCCTTGAGGAGAAATACTTCTGATAGTCAGAACACCATAGCAAGGGGATCAAGGGGAAAAAAAAATCCTGCCTTTAATAAAGCAGCATTAGATACAGTTCTGCCAGATACTAGACATGAGGTTACGGATGGTGCTTAAAACACAGTTTAAGATGTGAGAGAAATATCAGTGGACCCAAGTGGACAATAAAAAAGATGAAAGCAAACACGCAGACACATACAGATCTCACTTCATAGAGCAGAAACTAAAAGACAGCAACAGAAATGACAATATGGGCTGTAGGAAAAGATTCTGACTCATAAAAAGTAAGTCTTAGCCATAAAGATTCAGAGAAAAGGTGCACTTATGAAAATAATTCAATACAAATGGCAGAAAAATAATTAGACTGCTCTGCTTTCTGCTCTTAGCTTGTAAGAATATATTAGTGCCATGGAATTTGTGCTGGTAGATAAGATTTTAAAGGAGCTGGCAGAGTTAGAGAAAAACTACAATTAAATCAAAATACAATATAGAATATTAAAATATATAATGGAGGCAGTAAAAGGCTGGATCAATACTTGTGGAATCAATGATGTAGTACAAGGTTTGGCAGATAATGGTCCAAAAGCTAAATTTGGCCACCTCTGCTTTTGTATTTCCCTTGAGCTAAGAATGATTTTTACATTTTTAAATGGTTAAGAAAAAAAAATCCAAGAAGAATAAAATGTTGTGATCTATAAAACATTTGAAATTTTAATTTCAACATCATATATAAAGTTTTATTAGCATATATTTATTTACATATGACCTACAGCTGATACAGAGGCAGTATTTGGGCAGAAATCCAATAGCTCATAGAGCCTAAAATATTTACTATCTGGTCCTTTCTAGAGAAAATTTGCCAGCATCTGATGTAAAGGACTAGTTAACAAGATAAACCTGTGTCTCTAGAGGAAAAGGAAAAACCATTAAAATTATGGGAGAGAAGAGAAAACTTAGCAAGAATTTTGACCTGATTAGTTGAAAGATGAAATTGTTCGCTACACAGAAGGGGAAGGCTCTGAAAGAGTCTTGTTCACTGAGCAACCATCTCAGGATCTAAAGTCTTTCCTAAATATAATTTATATCAGTGGCTCATAGTTGTGGGGCTTCCCAGGTGGCACGAGTGACAGAGAGCCTGCCTTCCATGCAGGAGACATGAGTCGTGGGTCCAATCCCTGGGTCGGGGAATCTCCTGAAGAAGGAAATGTCAACTCATTCTGGTATTCTTGCCTGGAGAATGCCTACAGACAGAGGAGCCTGGTGGGCTACAGCCCATAGGGTCGCAAAGAATCAGACTTGATTGAAGTGACTTACCAAAAAAAAAAGTCCTAGTTGTTTACTGACACCACAATTCCGTTTCGTTCAGTTCAGCAGCTAAGTCTGATTCTTTGTGACCCCATGAACCACAGCACATCAGGCCTCCCTGTATATCACCAACTCCCGAAGTTTACCCAAACTCATGTCCATTGAGTTGGTGATGCCTTCCAACCATCTCATCCTCTGTCTTCCCCTTCTCCTTCCACCTTCAACCTTTCCCAGCATCAGGGTCTTTTCCAATGAGTCAGTTCTTCCCATCAGGTGGCCAAAGTATTGGAGTTTCAGCTTCAACATCAGTCCTTCCAATGAACATTCAGGACTGATCTTTAGGATAGACTGGTTGGATCTCCTTGCAGTCCAAGGGACTCTCAAAAGTATTCTCCAACACCACAGTTCAAAAGCATCAATTCTTCGGCACTCAGGTTTCTTTATAATCCAACTCTCACATCCATACACAACTATTGGAAAAACCATAGCCTTGACAAGATGGACCTTTGTTGGCCAAGTAATGTCTCTGCTTTTTAATATGCAGTCTAAGTTGGTCATAACTTTCCTTCCAAGGAGTAAGCGTCTTTTAATTTCATGGCTGCAGTCACCATCTGCAGTAATTTTGGAGGCCCCCAAAATAAAAAGGAGGCCTTAAAAACATGTTTTGACCCTTGGGATGCACTAGCAGATATTCTGACTTAGTTGGTTAAGGGAATGAGCTGAGTGTTGTTTCAAAGCTCCTCGGGTGATTATATGAACAGCCACATAGGAACTACTGGACTAGAGTATAAGGAAGCTTGTGGGTGAATATAATCGGCTCCACTGGTGGCAGAGAGGGAAACATATAGAAGCTTGAATTATACTGATATACTGAAAGTAAAGTCAGGATTTCCCAGCAGAATTAGTGCACACTGGTATATACTTACGTGTTCAGTTTGTGTCTACTGAATGAAGAACAAATAAATAAATGAATTGTGTTTAGGAGCTGATTTTTTCACAGTGTTGCCTTCTCTAAAAATAGCCAGAAGAGACTGCAGGAAGGTTTTGCAGAGAGCATCTTTGTTAAACTTCATGGTGTCTATCTAGTGTCTTGCATGCTTTTAGTGCTCAGTAGACACGGGTCTTCGTTCTGCTCTGTTGTGGAAGCAGAGATAAGAGCATGTAACTGCTGGAAATTACTTTTGGGCTGAACGTGTTGCTGTGTAACCAGTTGCCACTCACTTAGTGGCTGAACACAACGTGGACATCTTTGCCTCGCAATTTCTGTGGATCAGAAGTCCAGAGATAGTTTAATTGGTTCTCTGCTCAGGCAAAGACAATAGAGGATGAGATGGTTGGATGGCATCACCCATTCAATGGACATGAGTTTGAGTAGACTCCGGGAGTTGGTGATGGGCAGGGAGGCCTGGTGTACTGCAGTCCACGGGGTTGCAAAGAGTCGGACATGAATGAGCGACTGAATTGAACTGCTCAGGCAGTTAAAGTTGTTGACCAGGGCTGGGGCCTCATATGTGGCTCAAAGTTCTCCTCCAAGCTCACTGGTTATTCAAAGAATTCAGCTCCTTGTGGTTGTGAGACTGAGACTCTCAGCTCCTGGAGGCTGTTCATCATCCTCTGCCACATGGCTACTTCTACAACAAGACAGTTTGCTTCTTGAGACCAGTGGAAGAGAGTGCCTACTGCTCTCGCCAACCTTCTGGGTCTAGTGCCTGATGATCTAAGGTGGAGCTGATGTAAAAATAATAGAAATAAATTGTGCAATAAATGCAGTGCCCTTGAATCATCCCCAAACCCTCCTACTCCCCCATCTGTGGAAAAATTGTCTTCTAAGAAACTGCTCCCTGGTGCCCAGACCACTGCTCTAACCCCTTGTAAAAGGTTCACTGGATTAGGTCAGACCCACCCAGGATATCACTCTTTAGGTTGCCTCACAGTCAACTGATTTGGGCTTCCCTTGCTGCTCAGCTGAAAGAATCTGCCTATAATGCAGGAGACCTGGGTTCGATCCCTGGGTTGGGAACATCCACTGAAGAAGGGAAAGGCTACCCACTCCAGTATTCTGGCCTGGAGAACTCCATGAACTATATAGCCCATGGGGTCACAAAGAGTTGGACACGAATGAGCAACTTTCACTTTCACAATCAACTGATTAGGGACCTTAATTATATCTTCAATATCTCTTTACTTTTACCCAACCTAATTGGGCTTCCCTGGTGGCTCAGATGGTGAAGAATCTGCCTGCAATGTGGGATACCTAGGTTTGATCATAAACTAATTATAGACATGATACCCCCATATGCACTCCCTGCATTTGAAGAGAAGGGATTTTATAAGGGTATGGGTCATTGGGGGTCATGTTAAAGTTCTAACTACCACATGGGTTCATCCCTCATTGTGTGGCCCCTTGGGTTCACATGCTGTCAAGGGAGCCACTGATTCCACAGAAAAGCCTCACATAGTGGAGGGAGGGCAATGTACATAACCTTCCCAGGACATGAGCAGACCTTGTCAGCTTTGTGAATGCAAGCAAATCACTTCAAGTATGTTTGCTTATCCTGTTGGGAGACTATTCTTCACTGAGTTCTCTGATTTTAGCACCTATTGCAAGCTGAAGCATGAACAATTTTGTTTCAATCTATTTTATCAACAGCCTTGGAGATGGTGTCACCCTTTGGAATGGAGAACAGATTTGTTTACTGTCCAGTAAAATAAAGATTGCATCTCTCTCCAGGGCAAAAGTTGCACATGTAGGCTTGCCATCCAAGTGTAAGCTTTCCATTGCTCTGAGCTTGAGATTTTTGATCTGTGATGCAGACCTACTGTGTGTACAGTGACTCCTGGGTCGGCTTTCATGTTGGCTCCAGGAAAACTGAGGGACAAGGAGAACCCATGTGACTGTGAAGTTCATGCTGCTCACTGGGTTATAAACAATAAAATCCAAGGATAAACCCTTCTCCCTTTCATGGTTCTTAGCCATGCTGCGTCTCACAGCCATGCCTCTGTATGAGGGATTTTTCCCCAACTGAATTTCCTTAGCATCTTATCCTCTGGTTCCTCCACATCACCCTCAGGCATCACTTCTTCCTTGGAAATTTTGTAACTCATCCACTCTCTCCCCTAGAACAAGTCAATCACACTTTCCCCTTTGTCACCTTTTAATTTATACTTATTACTACAAATGCCAGATTTAAAGGCCAAATACCTTCCTCAAAAAATATCCTTCTGAAGACAGGAAGTTCTATGCTATCTGATTCCATTAAAGTCTATTACAGGGGCCTCTTTTCCCCCAATATTTTGTTTTTCAAGTCAGAATAGTATTTGGAGAAGAGACATTAGCATGAAGCAACCTCAGCAAATGTTGGTATTGGATCCCCATAGTAGTCACCTAATGGAATTATTAACAAATGGGGCAAAGAAATTTAATTTAGGTGTAATTATTCCTCTGGGTGGGGGGAGGTTATGACCTCTTAAGTTCTTTCCTGGCATGTGGTCACCAACAAGGCTTTAAAAAATATCACTTTCCAAAAGCACTAGAGAAAGAGATTCATGCTGAGAAGCTCATAAAGAGTGAATGGAACTTGCAGCTTTAGAGAAAATTTCCTGTGACAACATCAATTCGAGCAGAGCAACCTCTCACACAGGGAAGTAAAGATGCCAAGTGTCAGATGATTCAAAAAACAGTTCTCCCGACAAGGGGATACTGACACTGAGGGGTATGTGGAGAACTTGAATATACTTACATCATAAAAATGAGAGTAGAAAGACTTAGCATTGCTTATAAATTTCGTAATTTGAAATGTACAACCAATTTAAAATTTAGATATTTTACGAAGCCTTTGGCCAACTTACATACATATTGGGCATGATTTTCCGTGTGTGTGTGCACAGCTCTATTTTGGAATTTCTAATTTTGAAAATGGGGCTCTCACTGCATTCACAGCTATTTTGCATTTGGTCATAAATGATACATTCATAAATGGAACATTTTTGGTACCAAGTCCATGACTGACAGTCTCTTCTGAATGAGCTGAAGTTAGGTATTCAGCTGCATCCTCAGCATTTGGCATGTTGTCTGACACATGGTAGACAAAAATTCATTTTGCAAGCGAAAATCCTCACCTGAGGTGTCAGTTTCCTTCTCTATAAAATAAGGTGGTTTGACTCACGCATTTCTGCTGTCCTTCTGGGCTACGATGCTCCAAGAGGCCCTCCCGCAGTGGCCTCTGGGATCGGATGCTGTAACTGCCTTCGTTTCTGTGTAGAGACTCCGTTATGTCTCCCCTGGGAGGCCTGATCAAGACGGCCTTGCCAGAGCTGAATGGCGCCTTTGTGACAGCACCCCCTCCCCTGCCGTGGGGCCCAGTCTGTGGGAAGAGGGAAGCATGTGCTTTATGGCGTGTTTTGCTAATGTGAGAATCAAAGGCTTTCCAGGTGTTAATGGTGGCCACAGTGCAGAGAGCCCAGAGTGACATAACTTGGTTCTGGGCTGTGTGGGTGAGATTGCCTTTCTTGGCTCAGCTAACTCTTCGTTTCCTTTCACCTTTCAGTTGGAAGGGACCTGGTGAGCTGAGGCAAAGTTTCCTAAGGATTAGGATGTAAACCTGATCTTCCTGAACCCCAGATCCCAGGGTTGGGAGTCAGCTGGCTGACATGGGGAAGGGGACCGTTCCCTCCGTGGACAATGCTGCTCTCCATGCTCAAAAGATGCTGGAGAAGGAGTGTTCACAGGGTCCATTAATTAAGACCCGAGGAGCCCATCTTGCCTCTGCCACATCAGTGAACACCGTTGTCTTGCCCTGCCTGCACAGGAGTTAAATGTCTTATTCTGCCTTGTTCATTAAATTCTGTTTTAAGAGCTCAACCCACCTACCTATGGTGCCTGGCGGCTTGGGGACAGCCCTTCCCAATTATCACCTCCAGAATAAACCTATTCAGGCCCCTGCAAAAACAAATGACATCACCAACAGTAACCTAGCCATCACGTGCCACTGACTTTTTGGGGAGGATTTCTACCTGAGACACGTTCCCTCTAATTCCAAACAGTCCAGGGAGGTGGGCAGGGAAGGGATTCCTGTTTGCACTGGCCAATCAGGAGCAGGAAGACACACAGAGGTGAAGCAGTTAGCTTTCTCGGGATGACAAAGTGCCTCAGGCCCCCTTGACCCAGGTCCTGGCCCTCGGACTCTCAGCAGGAAGAGTGCCTTCAGAAAACCACTTCATGCAGGGGTCACCCCAGAATGGATCTTTCTTCCACGGCTGCAGAGCTGCTGTATGTGGCCTCAGAAAGAAAGTAAAGTATTCAAAGTGAGTTCATGCTGTCTGCACACCCGGGTTCTGTAGTTTACTGTGTTATTCAACAGCTTTGTGTCATTTAACAGATTAATTTTATTTATAAAGTGGTAATCATCTCATGGGATTTCTGGAAGATAAAAATGTCTGAATATAAGTATGGTACTTAAGTTCCCAACAAATCTGAGTTCCTCTCTCTTGTTCTTTAAAGATACATCCCTTCTTCACCATCAGGAATTTTACTTGAAGTCAGTTCAGTCGTGTTTGACCCTTTGCGACCCCATGAACTGCAGCATGCCAGGCCTGCCTGTCCATCACCAACTCCCGGAGTTTACTCAAACTCATGTCGATTGAATCGGTGACACCATCCAACCATCTCATCCTCTGTCGCCCCCTTCTCCTCCTATCTTCAATCTTTCCCAGCATCAAGGTCTTTTCCAGTGAGTAGGTTCTTCAAATCAGGTGGCCAAAGTATTGGAGTTTCAGCTTTAGCATCAGTCCTTCCATGAATATTCAGGACTGATTTTCTTTAGGATGGACTGGTTGGATCTCCTTGCTCTCCAAGGGACTCTCAAGAGTCTTCTCCAACACCACAGTTTAAAAGCATCAATTCTTCAGCACTCAGATTTCTTTATAGTCCAACTCTCACATCCGTACATGACCACTGGAAAAACCATAGCTTTCACTAGATGGATTTTTGTTGGCAAAGTAATGTCTCCACTTTTTAATATGCTGTCTAGGTTGGTCATAACTTTTCTTCCAAGGAGCAAGCGTCTTTTAACTTCATGGCTGCAGTCACCATCTACAGTGATTTGGAAGCCCCCCAAAATAAAGTCTTTCATTGTTTCTACTGTCTCCCCATCTTTTTGCCATGAACTGATGGAACCAGATGCCATGATCTTAGTCTTCTGAATGCTGGGTTTTAAGCCAACTTTTTCACTCTCCTCTTTTACTTTCATCAAGAGGCTCTTTAGTTTTTATTCACTTTCTGCCATAAGAGTGGTGTCATCTGCATATCTGAAGTTTTTGATATTTTTCCCGGTAATCTTGATTCCAGCTTGTGCTTCATCCAGCCCAGTGTTTCTCATGATGTACTCTGCATATAAGTTAAATAAGTAAGGTGACAATATACAGCCTTGACGTCCTCCTTTTCCTATTTGGAACCAGTCTGTTGCTCCATGTCCAGTTCTAACTGTTGCTTCCTGACCTGCATACAGGTTTCTCAAGAGGCAGGTCAGGTGATCTGGTATTCTGATCTCTGTCAGAATTTTCCACACTTTATTGTGATCCACACAGTCAAAGGCTTTGGCATAGTCAATAAAGCAGAAATAGATGTTTTTCTGGAATTTTCTTGCTTTTTTGATGATCCAGCAGATGTTGGCAATTTGGTCTCTGCTTCTTCTGCCTTTCCTAAAACCAGCTTAAACATCTGGAAGTTCACGGTTCACATATTGCTGAAGCCTGGCTTGGAGAATTTTAAGCATTACTTCACTAGCTTGTGAAATGAGTGCAATTGTGTGGTAGTTAGAGCATTCTTTGGCATTGCCTTTCTTTGGGATTGGAATGAAAACTGACCTTTTCCAGTCCTGTGGCCACTGCTGAGTTTTCCAAATTTGCTGGCATATTAAGTGCAGCACTTTCACAGCATCATCTTTCAGGATTTGGAATAGCTCAACTGGAATTCCATCACTTCCACTAGCTATGTTCGTAGTGATGCTTTCTAAGGCCCACTTGACTTCACATTCCAGGATGTCTGGCTCTAGGTGAGTGATCACACTATCATGATTATCTGGGTCATGAAGCTCTTTTTTGTACAGTTCTTCTGTGTATTCTTACCACCTCTTCTTAATATCTTCTGCTTCTGTTAGGTCCATACCATTTCTGTCCTTTATCAAGCCCCTCTTGGCATGAAATGTTCCCTTGTTATGTCTAATTTTCTTGAAGAGATCTCTAGTCTTTCCCATTCTGTTGTTTTCCTCTGTTTCTTTGCACTGATTGCTGAGGAAGGCTTTCTTATCTCTTCTTGCTATTCTTTGGAACTCTGCATTCAGATGCTTATATCTTTCCTTTTCTCCTTTGCTTTTCCCTTCTCTTCTTTTCACAGCTATTTGTAAGGCCTCCTCAGACAGCCATTTTGCTTTTTTGCATTTCTTTTCCATGGGTATGATCTTGATCCCTGTCTCCTGTACAATGTCATGAACCTCATTCCATAGTTCATCAGGCACTCTGTCTATCAGATGTAGGCCCTTAAATCTATTTCTCACTTCCACTGTATAATCATAAGGGATTTGATTTAGGTCATACCTGAATGGTCTAGTGGTTTTCCCTACTTTCTTCAATTTAAGTCTGAATTTGGCAATAAGAAGTTCATGATCTGAGCCACAGTCAGCCCCTGGTTTTGTTTTTGCTGACTGTATAGAGCTTCTCCATCTTCAGGGCATAGACTTGGATTACTGTGATATTGAATGGTTTGCCTCGGAAATGAACAGAGATCATTCTGTCATTTTTGAGACTGCACCCAAGTACTGCATTTCAGACTTTTTTGTTGACTATGAGGGTTACTCCATTTCTTCTAAGGGATTCTTACTGTAAAATAAACAAACAAGCAAAATTCTCAGCTTGAGAAGCAAGCCTGAATGTCAGGGCTACAGAAAGACATGAGAAAAAAAATAGATTAAAATATGAGGCCAACATCATCACATCATCAAAGAGGTTTCATGGCAGGGAGGACTAAGCAATTTGGAGTTTTCAGCCCAATCACCCTAGGTGTGGGATGAGTCCCTCTTGACAGATGTCAGCTTCCCTGCTACTGTCAGCCCTGCTGTCCCAGGTGCAGCCCCACTCCTCTGAGAGCAGGACCTCAGACACCAAAATACTCACTGGTTGTTGCTCTAAGTCTCTCTAACAAAATGGTCTATGAGGTCGATGACAAGAGTCCCAAGGCCACATTTCTATTCTTCCAGATTCGAGTGCAAACTTGGACTTAGATATCCAGAAACTTCCTCTGGACTGAGGGGGCCCCAGTTCCCAGCTTTGACTCTTTTTATTTCCTTAGTCTCTGAGCAGAATACCTGCCCTGGTTAATAATGTTCTCTGGACTCACTATAAAGCTACTGTGTTGAAGATATCAGTTTATTTTGAAGCAAACATTTCCAGCTGAAGAAGTCAGTTTCTGTCTGAAATAAACCAGAGAGAGAAAGACAGATAGTGTGTGATATCACTTACACGTGGTATCTAAAGAACGCAACAAAGGAGTGAATGTAACAAAAGGGAAGCAGACAGGCATATAGAGAATGAGCTAGTGGGCTGCAGGGTGGAGGTGGGCGGGGCAATGTGAGCGACCGAGAGGAGGAGGCGAAAGCTATTAGGTGTAAGATACGCTCAGGGATGTATTTGTACAACACGGGGAAGATAGCTGACGTTTTTTAATAACTGTAAATGGAATGCAACCTTTAAAAACTATAAAATAAAATATAGTGTAGATAAACAACAAGTTCCTACTATATGGCACTGGGAACTATCTTCAATAGTCTGTGATAAACCATAATGGAAGAGAATATGAAAAAGAATATTTTTTCTTGTGTGTGCGTGAGCATAACTGAATCACTTTGTTGTACAAAGGAAATTCACACAACATTGTAAATCAACTATACTTCGATAAAATTTGAAAAGCTGCAAAATAAACAAACAAGTAAAATTCTCAGCTTGAGATGCAAGGAGCATACTCACTTCATAAATGGAAATGCTGGGCTAAGTTATTCAGAATCTAAAGCCAGAGCGATAGAGGAGTAACAGAACAACTCTGGAGCAACATTTTCAAATTTTTTCGAGTGTGTTTGTTCATGAACTTTAAGCACTTTTATACAGGTTCCTCTTTTACCTCCATTTTCTTAAGCTCAAACAGAGTCAGTGTTAAAACATGTTTCTGATTCAGCCCCACTTCACTCCTCAGCATGCTGTCTTGTCTAAGGAAGTTAATTTTGAAAAAAGTCCTCCAGTACCCTGAGTCTTTTTTGGAAAAGGAAAAGACACAGAACTAGCAACATGATTTTCCAGGCCCAGTGCAAATGGGCAACTCTTATTCAAAGGCTGCTAAGAATTTCCAAAGGGTGAGAGAAGAGAATTAAACCAAGCATGAGACCTTTCTAAGGCCAGAATCTTGTAAGAATGCACAGGTCACAGGCCCAGGAAACCACCCTAAAGAGACATTTCAAAGAGCTTAATTGCAAGTGTTAAAGGCCTTCAGGCTGGGCATTTTCCTCAGATTCTGTAAAATATGAATTCAAAGTTGACTAATTGGGAATCTCTAAATGCAGTGGAGTCAACAGTTGGAAGAAATTTCCTGTATGTGCATCCATTCAGTCCTCACAGTCTCCTGGGGGTTTACTGAGTACTATGCATCCCTGCTTGAGGCTGAGGGTGCAAAGATCTGTAAGACAGACCCTGCTTTTTATTTCTGTATCCCCAGCATGGCAAGTTTCCCTGGTGGCTCACATGGTAAAGAATCTGCCTACTAATGCAGGAGATGCAGGCTCGATCCTTCAGTTGGGAAGATCCCCTGGAGAAGGAAATGGCAACCCACTCCAGTATTCTTGCCTGGGAAATCACGTGGATAGAGGAACCTGGTGGTCTACAGTCCAAGGGATTGCAAGAGTTGGATACAACTTAGCGACTAAGCAACAGTGGTCAGATTTAGGAACTCTGGGTAGAGACAAAGTAGATAGTACATAATCCAGGCTGACAACTGCTCTGGTCTAGGCATCTGGGAAGAAAAGTTATTCTCATCCCTTGACAGCATCATGATGGCCACATGGCCTCAACCCCAACCTTGACTCTCCTCTAGCTGCTAATTCCACAGGCAGAGTTCCCAGGCTCTGGCTTGGACACTAACACAGTGACACGAAGAAAGTATGAGTAATAATGCCCCAGGAATATGCTGGAAGGAAGAGGCAGCCTGCTCAGATCTGCTGACACGACCCATTGCTCAGCCCACTACAGGCAGAAGCCCTGCTGTCCTAGAGACAAAGGCCATTCCTCTCCAGGTACATCCCGATCCATCATCCCTATGAGTAGGATCTTTTTCATTATGTGGAGGCCATGACTTGCTCTCAATGAACAGCATCATGCATGGAAAAGATCCAGCCAGGCCTAAGTTCCAGACAAGTTCCTCGTCTCCATGTGTGACAAATCCCATGTGAGTCAGGGAGGTTTCTGCCCGTCTGTGTGTGGGTGATGACTCCAGCATGGTGCTTTGATTCTCTAATTAGTGCTTCTCTCTTGATTTAACTGACAAGGACACTGTGGCCAAGAGACATCAGCTGCCCTTCCCAGGTGGGCACTCAACCCAAGATGCCCAGGCCCCAACTCTTTTCCTACTGCATGTGGCTGGGGCCTTTGCACCCTTGTCTGTGAAAAGCAAACCTCTCTGCTAGTTATGTCAAGGATGGTTGAAGGTCCCATAAGGGGACATTAAAATCACCTCGAAAGCTAGGAGACATTGCATTGAATACGTAAATGACTATTGTTATTTTTCAGCAGTAGAAATGCACATTTTATATAAATAGCATTATGAAAAGATGGTTATATATGTATTGCTTTTAAGTCTTCACTAAGTCATAGGACAATTATTTTGATTTTTATTACCTGATTATAAAAATCATATATGGTCGTTGTGGAAAATACAGGTGATACAGACAAAAAAAAATAATAAGAGAAAATATGCCTATAATCCCAGACCCTAATGGTAAATAATCATAGCCTGTGTTTTCTGTGTGTGGGAGCCCCAAAAATGTATTGTTGAGAGAAGATTATATAACTCAGGCATACACATACCATTTATATCCCATTTTGAAAATTTAACATTCATCCTTTCATTCAACGTGGCTGAATTTCTACTGTTTGAAGCATATGCTAGGTCCTGGGGGAAACGAAGATAAGCAATGCAGAGAGTAAAACCTAGCGAGGCAGGTAGAATCAGACAAAGCAATTACGAAAATGAACCTGAGCTAATTTCAAGAAGATGTTGGAAGGAAGAACATGAGAAACAAAAGTAGAAGAGAGACAGGAGTTATAAGATGAAGGGGGTTTGGTTGGGAGAGGAGCAGCCAATGACTGGGACCAGGAAAGAGCACAGCACACAGTAGGGACACAGAACAAAAATGAGATAACTATGGCCAAGGCTGAAAGAACAAATGATATGCAGTATAGTGTATGGAACTGCCCACGATGTTTAAACTTCCTGTGAAGTTTCATTTTGAAAGTCTGATGCACTTTAAATGTCTTCACTTTAAAACATGAGGTTGCAGGCTGCAAACAGTCCGTCTCACCTCTGGCTTACAGGCTGGGAAGATTTCTCTCCCTGGAGCAAGATTTGGTCCAAGAGTCTAAGGAGCTTCCTTATTCTTGTCATCATTATCCATCTCAGGAAAATCAGAAGATGCTATCTACAACTGTTGTGCTAAAATATATTTATACTACATTCTTTGATTACTCTGCATGTGTGTCTGACTCGTCTGCAGAAATCTCAGTGTTTTTTTTTAATTAATTTATTTTAATGGAGGCTAATTAAAATTGTAGTGGTTTTTGCCGTACATTGACATGAATCAGCCGTGGGTGTACATGTGTTAAGGATTTCTCAGTATTTCCTCATGATGCGGACCTTTGAATCCATGCAGCTTGTAGATCCGGGCTTGGCCTGGACGGAAGCTCATGGTTCACCTCCTCCTCCGTCTTAGAAGATTCTGTCTTGGGTTCTTAAAGGAGGATGAGACGGTGGCGACGACTTTGATGTGAAGTCCATAGGTGTCTGTGGGCTGCCCCTGGCACTTGGTTTGGGACATCACTTCACCTCTCTGGGTCTCAGTTTCCTCTCTGGTGAAGGAGGGTGAGTGGAGGTGGCAAGGGCTGATGTAAGATGGGTGAGGACCATGGGTGAGGACGTGGCAGACCTGGCGCTCAGGGGCTGACCTGTACAAGGGCGTTGTTGTGAAGAAACCCCAGACCTGGAGTCTGCAGGGAAAGGCCTCAGGGGAGGAAATGGCAGGGCCCAGTTTGTGGACAGGCATTTCCTGACAGGACTAGATCTAACAACGTTGAGTGGATGGATTCTTTGATACACTATCCTTTCAGTGGAGGCTGGGTCTATATATCAGGGTAATTGGTGTTTTCATTCTGCACGTGCTCCCTAACACAGCCTCATATTTTATAGGGAAGCCTCCAGTAAACGATGAATGAAAACCCCTTAGTACAGGACTTCTGAAATCCATTTATTATTCTACAATGGAGCCTAAGAAGTTCATGCTCTGTTTGTAGATCACGACACGCTTGGAATCAATGAATTTATTTATTTGTGTTCATTGCAGCCCCATATCTCATCATCAGCAATGTGTCTGAGCTATGCTGGGCATGGGGACAAGACAGGGGTGAGGGAGACAATCTAGCTTATGTGGAGGGCTTACCAATTCTTAACATTGCTGTTCTCGCTCTTGTGATTTGAGGAAGTGTTGGGATCCCCAACTTTATAGAAAAAGAAACTGACACCCAGATTTCTAGATGGAATCCACAAGGTTGCTTGGCCAGGAAATGTTGGAACTGAGACCTAAAGCAGGTATATGTGGTTCAAAATCTCTGTCTTAGCTCACCTATATGCTGTATCCAAAGATGAGTGGAAAGTGTACCCTGTCCGCAGTTACACTAAACTTAAGGGAATCTGAACAAGGCCATAAACAGCCTGAGCTGCTTCCAGTTTGAGTCCTTATGCTTAAAGATGGATGGATGGCACTGGCTTGGGACTCCTGGATGGGTCCATTCTCTGCATGGCCAATCAGTATGAGCAAGGGGGGCATGGGTGGTCGGGAGAGGCAACAGAACCGCTCTCTAGGAAGGATGCTGGCATGGAGAGGTGGGTGCTTTTCAGAACCTCAATCAACCTAAACCCATTAACAAGCTACTCACAATGGGTACAAATCCAGAGATCAAGTCAAAGTCTGGAATATAAGTTTAAATAATCCCCTTCTATTCAATCCTTTGTCCATTTTTTTAATTGAGTTGCTACTATTATTATTTTTTGCCACTGAGTTGTTTAGTTCAGTTCAACCGCTCAGTTGTGTCTGACTCTTTGAGACCCCATGAACTGCAGCACGCCAGGCCTCCCTGTCCATCACTAACTCCTGGAGTTTACTCAGACTCATGTCCATTGAGTTGGTGATGCCATCCAACCATCTCATCCTCTGGCATCCCCTTCTCCTCCTGCCTTCAATCTTTCTCAGCGTCAGGGTCTTTTCAAATGAGTTAGCTCTTTGCATCAGGTGGCCAAAGTATTGGAGTTTCAGCTTCAGCATCAGTCCTTCCAATGAACATTCAGGACTAATTTCATTTAGGATGGACTGGTTGGATCTCCTTGCAGTCCAAGGGACTCTCAAGAGTGTTCTCCAACACCACACTTCAAAAGCATCAATTCTTTGGCACTCAGCTTTCTTTAGAGTCCAACTCTCACATCCATACATGACTCCTGGAAAAACTGAGTTGAAGGAGCTCTTTATATATTTTTGATATTATTAACCCCTTATCAGATATGTGGTTTACAAATATACTCCCTGTTTCATGTTTCCCATCCACTATGTTGATATTTTCCTGTGCTGTGCAGAAGCTCCTAAGTGTATAATGTAGTCTAATTTATCCACTTATTTTTTTCTTGCTTGTGCTTTTGGTGTAATTAAGAATCATTGCCTAGACTAATGTCATGAAACTTTCCCCCTGGTTTCATCTGGGAGTTTTACAGTTTTGGGTCTTATGTTTAAACCTTTAACTCATTTTAGTCAATATTTGTGTGAGATTAAGGGTCAAATTTCCAAAAACATAGCAATGGCTAACAAGTACATGAAAAGGTGTATAGGATCACTAATCATCATAAAAATGCAAACCAACAATGAAGTATTGCTTCACACCTGTAAGGATGACCATTATTACAGAAAAGAAACAAACAAACAAACAAACAAAAAAAAAAACAAGTACTGTCAAGGATGTGGAGAAATTGGAATTCTTATATACTGTTAGCAGGAATGTAAAATGGTGCAACCACAATGGGAAATAGTATGGAGATTCCTTAAAAAATTAAATTAGAACTATCATATAATTCACAACTCAGGAGATCAAACCCAGCACTCTGTGGCAACCTAGAGGGGTGGGATGGAGTGGGAAGTGGGAGAGAGTTTCAGGAGGGTGGGGACATATGTATACCTCTGGCTGATTCATATTGATGTATGGCAGAAATTAACACAATATTGTAAGGCAATTATCCTCCAATAAAAATTCTGTTGAAAAAAAGAATTGTCGTACAATTCAGCAATCTGAATATACTCAAAGGAATTAAAATCAGGATCTCAATGAAATATTTGTATTCCCATGTTCTCTGGAGGACTGCTTACAATAGTCAAAATATGGAAACAATCAAAGTAATGAATGGATAAATAAAATATTGTGCATTCATATGATCACACATACACCAACATACAAAGGAACACTATTTATCCTTGAAAAAGAAGGGAATTCTGCCATATGCATTAACATGGATAAGTCTGGAGGACATTATACTAAATAAAGTAAGCTGGTCACAAAAGGACAGATATTGTATGATTCTACTTTTATGAGGTTTCTAAAATAATCAAATATATAGAAGTGGAAAGTAGAATGATGGTTGCCAGCTGCTCGGGGAGGGGGAAATGGAAAATTGCTATTCATAGGGTATAAAGTCTCAGATATAAGAGAGGAGCGCAAGTAAAGTTCTGCTGTGCAATACTGTGTCCACAGTTAACAATGCTGCACTGTGCACTTAAAAACGTAGGAGGGTTCTCTGTGTCTGTCTCAGATTCTGCTTTGTGAGTGAGTTCATCTGGTGCCGTTTCCCTGGATTCCATGTGCACGTGTTAGTGTGCAACGTTTTCTTTCTCGCTTGCTTCACTCAGTGTGTCAATCTCTGGGTTCATCCACGTCTCTGCAAATGACACAATTCCAATTTTTGAAAAGTGGGATATATATGTAAATAAAAAGATTGTATTTCATATTCTTCTCTTATTTAGGAGATAACTCATAGTTTAAAAGCAAAAATTATAACATTGAATTTTGTGGTTTATAATATATGCAGAGATAAAGTCTTATGCAAAATACTACATGCAATTCCTTCTAAAAGTTAAACTCAAGAAAAGGCAAAATGAAGTAACAGAATGCAGATCAGTTGTTCCCAGGGGCCAAGGGAGGGTAGAGGACAGACTGAGCATGGGTTTGGGGGAACTTGAGGGGGTGACAGAAAATTCTGTATCTGGAGTTTTATGATTATTACATGATTTCATGCATTTATCAAAACTCTTCAATCATAAACACTTTTAAAATTAACAAATTTTATTGTGCAAAACTTTATCTCAATAAAGCCAAAAAAAAACTGAAAAAAATGTAAGAGGATAGATCTCATATTGTTTTTCCACAATAACAGTAAATGATCCTAAAAGAGAAAGTGAAAGTGAAAGTGGCTCAGTCATGTCTGACTCTTTGCAACCCAGTCCATGGAATTCTCCAGGCCAGAATACTGGAGTGGGTAGCCTTTCCCTTCTCCAGGAGATCTTCCCAACCCAGGGATCGAACCCAGCTTTCCCACATTGCAGGCAGATTCTTTACCAGCTGAGCCACCAGGGAAGCCCAAATGATTCTAAGCTTCCACTAAAAAGTAGGTGGGTCTTCCCATCCTCACCAAATTGAGGTTTTCCATCATTGGTTCTCCCCCTGGCCTGAACATTAAAATAATTTGGAGCAATTTTAACAAATACTTGATACTTTGGTTTCACCCCCCAAATCTACTTCAATGTCTAGGGTGCATCCCAGGCATTCACATTTTTTAAAATCTTCACAAATGACTTTAACAGACAGGCAAGTTTGAAATCAATGACTTGGAGAATTCTCTCATCTTCCCTAAGACCCATTTGCACAATGTCAGGGATGAATCATGTGGTGTCAGCTTTCCCTCTCAGTTTCACTGACTTTTACTACTTGACATTCAGTGTTCCCTTCCCTCAGCTTCCTATACCTGCTAATGGTGCATGCTAATTCAGCCCAGGGCACTAACTCTTTGGATTCCCCAGCTCAGAGAGCACTTCTATTTAAAAAGGGACTTAGATGCCTTCTGCGCTTCCCAGGTGGTTCAAATAGAAAAGAACCGGCCTGCTAATGCAGGAGCCACAGGAGATGCAGGTTCTGCCCCTAGGTCAGGAAGACACCCCTGGGGAGGAACTGGCAACCCACTCCAGTATTCTTGCCTGGAAAATCCCATAGGCAGAGGAGCCGGGTGAGCTACAGTCCATAGGGTCGCAAAGCGTCAGACGCGAGTGAGTCCGCATGCATTGCTGACTTAACAACAACAGAAATCACAGAAGATCTAAGGTGCCTTTTGAAGGCTTCTAAATAATAGTATTTAGAACAATTTGGGCCTTTCCCAGTGGCTCAGTGGTAAAGAATCTGCCTGCAATACAGGAGCTACAGGAGACACAGGTTCGATCTCTGGGTCAGGAAGAGCCCCTGGAGAAGGGCATAGCAACCAACTCCAGTATTCTTGCCTGGAGAATTCCATGGACAGAGGAGCCTGGTGGGCTACAGTCCATGGGGTCGTACAGAGTCAGACATGACTGAAGCAACTTAGCACACACATGCAAAGAAGACTGCATGGGAAGCTCTGTGCTGTCATCGAGTTCAAGCCAATCGAAACCAGAATACAAACATCCCTTAGAAAAGCATCATCTGATTATTAACTGAAGCCCACTCCTGAACCTTTGAATTAATTTTTCTTTGGAGTTAATGAAGGATTCGTTTTTCTTTAGAGGTAAATCCTAGTTGACCACGGCATTCCCAAAATTCCAGAGGATTTGTCTGGCAGGTGGGTAAACAGATCCAGGACTCTTGGGGTCACATCATGGAGTTCAACACACACAGTCATACATGGACCCCGTACCATGCTCCGCAGCACCCTGGACCCTGCCTTTCAGAGGATGGACGAGAATATGGGACTACGATTACAGGATAGTGAGATGAGTGTTGTAAGGGCCCAGAGAATGGATTCATTGCTCAACCTGGAACTAGTGTGAGGGTCAGGGAAGACTTCCTGGAGGGGATAAGGATTGAGCTGAGGCTTTAAGTCACACCGCACCAGGAGAGAGGCATTCTAGATAGAGGGGCCCTGGGGACACAGGTCTGGGAGGTAAACTTGGAGGAACTGGGACAATCCCTGCACTGAGAGTCTTGGATAACCCCCCTTCCAACAGTTTGAAATTCTCTATGTGCAGCTAAGTGGATGGATTTTCCTTCTCTGAGCCCCTCTTTCCAGCTGTAAAATGGAGCAGTGAGCGGTCCTCTCTCTCCCCAGTTTCCCATGGTTCCCAGGTCAAGGCCACCATCCTGTGCGAAGCAGATCCTTCCATCTGCTTGGGGTGATTTTAATTCTCCTTTTAGTAAGTGCCAGGCAACAACCTCTCCTTTCACTCACCACTGACCAGCCAGCAGAAGAGGCCAAAGAAATGAAAGTAAGTCTTGTGTAACACACCAAACAGCATGAGTATCTGCGTCTACAGGTCAGGATGCAGTATGGCGCCTCCATCTGGCCTTGCCAGGTCTCTCCTGGGCAACACGTTCAGTTGCATTTGTACTGGAAAATGATAGCCAAGCGGAGGCTCCAGGACTGCCTCCAAACCCAGTCCCAGGCGTGAACTAACCGTTCCCTTGACTGTGGGTTGGCTGGCTTTGGTTTATGGTCCCCCAAGAGAAGGCTGAAGGGTCTGTAGAGCTGTTTTTCTTTGATTTCCTGCCTCTTCTTTCTTCTGGAAAAATCAATCAATAAATAAAAATGTGTCCAGAATTCAAAGGCACCAGTATCTGTGGCTGGTACAGAGCAGCTCTCCCTCTCCTGGCTGTCCTATCTTTCACTGCAGACTCTACTGAATTTATTTATTTTTGACTATATGAAGCCCTCTCCAGTATGGCTGTGCCTGCTTAAGGCATCAGGGAGCCACCAGTCAGCACTGTCTCCCAGGCTACAGTTCTCTGCTCCCTGACTCACTGCCTGGCTTTGAGAAAGGCCAAGGCTGACTCTTACTATCTTCGTGC
Source organism: Bos mutus (assembly GCF_027580195.1). Lineage (NCBI taxonomy): Eukaryota > Metazoa > Chordata > Mammalia > Artiodactyla > Bovidae > Bos > Bos mutus. The sequence goes on from NC_091627.1 coordinate 21,477,611, forward strand.
TTATGTCAGTTCCTTCAGAGGAAGCAAATGCTCTCGCCCATCATGTGGTCTAAGCATTGTTATTACTGTTATCATGACATCATTCCCACTTTACAGATGGAAAGCCAGCAGCTCTATCCTAACAGTTGGCTTCGATTGCCGGACTCCAGGACTTATGTCCTCTTCCTTTCTTTCTCCTTGCTTATGATGGTACCTCTAGCTAAGTTATCTTCACTTAAGTTTTCTCATCTGTAATTAAAGACGATTGCACCAATCATTGGGCTTCCCAGGTGGCACCAGTGGTAAAGAACCCAACTGTCAATGTAGGAGACATAAGAGATGCAAGTTTGGTCCCTGGGTCGAGATCCCCTGGAGGAGGATATGGCAACCCACTCCAGGATTCTTGCCTGGAGAATCCCATGAAAGAGGATCCTTGTGGGCTTTGGTCCATGGGGTTGCAAAGAATCGGACACAACTGAGCGACTTCACTTTCACTTTCACTTTCACTTACAAAGCACTTAACAGAGTCCTGGACATATAGTATGTGCTCAGCTAATGCTGATTTCTTTCCCGTTTTAATCCCATCTCCTCTGAGAGTCTCTGTGAGAAGGGAATCTTAAGTACCATCAAGCTTATCATATTTGCTTGTGGCCCTCCTATAACAGAGCATCACAGACTGGCTGGCTTCAACAACAGAATGTATCATCTCACCATCTAGAGGTCAAAAGTTCTAGGTCAAGGCGTCATTGGATTGGTTCCTTTTAAGGTCCATAAGGGAGAATCTGTTCCATCCAGGTGACGGTCAGTGTGATGTCCACTTGCCTGTCCCAGAGGTGCCCGAATTAAACATGATTTCTGGGTGTGTCTGCGAGGGTGTTTGGGACCAGATTAGCATTTGAGTCAGTGGACTCAGGAAAACAGATTGTCCTCCCTGTGTGGGTGGCCGGAATAGAACAACAGGCGGAGGAAGGAGGAATTCTTTCCCATGTTTTTCTTCTGCCTCACTATGGAGCTAGGATATCTCATCTCTTTTTCTCCTGCCCTCAGACGTAGATTTACACTGTTGACTCTCCGGGTGTTCAGCCCTGCAGACTCAGACTGAAATGACCGTCCCCAGGCTCTTCCTAGGTCTCCAGCTTGCAGATAATGGGATTTCTCAGCCTCTATAATTGTGTGAGCCAATTGCTTATAATAAATCTTCTTTAAGAAACATATATCTGTAAATGTATATATACATGTGTGTGTGTGTGTAGAGAACATATACACATTTCCTATTGATTCTGCTTCTCCAGAGAACCTGGGTAATAGAATGCCTTTCTCTTAGCTGCTGGTTGGTTGCTGCAATCTCTATTATTCTTTGGCTTGCAGAAGCATCACCCGAATCTCAGGCTTCATCTTCACATCATGTTCGCTCTGTGCACATGCCTGTTTGTCCAAACTTTCCCTTTTCCATATAGAAACCAGTCATATTGGATTGGGGCTCACCCTAATGACATCATCTTAATTTATTATTCTGGAAAAAAAAAAAAAAAAAAAAACCCTATCTGCAAATAAAATCACATTCTGAGGTACCAGGAGCTAGATTTTCAGTATTTGAGTTTTCAGAGGATGCAGTAAACCCTTAACACTTATTTTCCAACTGATGCTAGAATCCCATGTATGACCTCTCTGTGCCTATCTTTGCACTAAGCAATGAAAGCTCACTACCTTCCCAGGCAAACTGTCCATGAACATCTTGAAGCGCCTATTTTTTCCTATGATTCTAGCCCTCATAGACACAGCACATATCAACTTAAGTTTCCTTCTGATTCATCTAGAGAATTTGAAGAAAAATGCTTTTTCCTTTTGAAAATCATGGCCTCCTTGGAGTCCTCCATCGGTCAACTTTCGCTGCTCATCAGAATCACCTGAAAAATGTAAAATAAAACCTGATGCCAGGATCCACCACAGACCAATTCCATAGAATTTTGGGGAGATGAACCAAAGGCTTATTTGCATTTTCACAGCTTTCCAGGTCATTCCGATGTATAGCCAAGGTTGAAAACGCTGATCTGTCAGAATGTGTGTGCTTGCTCAATCACACAGTCATGTTCGACTCTTTAAGACCCTCTGAACTGTGGTCTGCCAGGCTCCTCTATCCATGGAATATTCCAAGCAAGAATACTGGAGAGTGTTGCCATTTCTTATTCCAGGGAATCTTCCTGACCCAGGAATTGAACTTGTGTCTCCTGTGTTTCTCCTGCATTGGCAGGCAAATTGTTTACCACAGTGCCACTTGGGAAGATCTGTTGGAATACCGGGAGCTTATCTCATCTCTACAGGTGAGGAGATGGACTGTTGAACGTGTTTGGGTCTTTGGATTCAACTAAATATGACACACTGGTACCCTAATCCTTAAAATATTGAGATCCTTCATGAGCTTATCTCAGATATTCCTTCCTTTAGTTTTTAGATATGTATATATGAGAGAATGTGAACCATCTGTTTCTAATTAAATGACACAAGTCATCATTGGAATGCTATTTTGTAAAAATATGCTGATGGCTCAGGACTCTATTTGCAAAGACCTGGTTGCTCAAACTGGAAACAAAGTGGCATGGGCTGGGTCCAGCAGGCATCAGAGTGGAAAGCCCAAAGGATCCAGCCAGTGTCCAAATGTGCCCTCTGTGAATGGGAACCCCAGAAGAGCTGAAGTGTTTATTATCAGGACCAGAGGTGGTGCTGATGGTCACATGTTTGAAGGAAGTGGAAGACTCTGAGTCTCCTGTATCTTTTGTCTCAATCCCATGGGTACCTCCTGGAAGTTTCAGAATTTTGTTATCCCTCTCTCTTTCTCCCCCACTTACCATGAAGCCTTTAACCCACTTATCAAACTAAACCAATTTGTACCAGACTCTGTCTTCTAGAAAACAGACAAAAATGACTAGTCGTGATAAAATCTGAGCTGGAAGTAGCTCAACAGCAGAGCAAAATAAATGCTTCCAGGTAAGGAGTAAGTTCAAGGAACACAGATAGCTCTGAGGGAAGTGCTAACTAATGCAGATCATCATAAAACTTTGTAACTAGTATATAAGAAATTAATCCAGTTCCTTCATTTTATAGGTGGAGAAACTGAGGCCAAGAGAGAAAGAAAGAGAGTAACTTACTCAAGATCACACAAGACTGTTTATATATCCAGCGAAGAAATTAGGTCTCTTCTCTTCAAGACTAGAGTTTTTCAAAATACCATCCTGCTGGGAAGTGCCCAGATTAAAAAAAATTAAAAAAATATGAGCATGATTCATTTAGACTAGATGGCTTGCACCCCCTAGCAATTGATATCAAGCACAATTTTCAAGGGGCGTCCCTGCTGGCTCAGCAGTAAAGAATCTGCCTGCCAATGCAGGAGGTGCTGGTTTGATCCCTATATCAGGGAGATTCCCCTGGAGAAAGAAATGGCAACCCACTCCAGTATTCTTGTCTGGGAAATCCCATGGATGGTGGAGCCTGGCGGGCTACAGTCCATGGGGTCGCTAAAGAGCTGGATACAACTTACCAACTAAACAACAAGGACAGTTTTCAAGATAGAGGGAAGATTCTGTTTAAAAGCAGATGAGGGCGTGGTGACATGGCATGAGAGAATGGTAAAGGACACCATGATGCGTGCCCAGGTCGGATCCTTGTTTCAAGGTCAGGTAAGAACGGAAGAAGGCTGCTCAAACATGGGAGTGAGGAAGAGGATCAGATCTGTTATTGAACAATGGTTTCCAGCCTTGGCTTAGAATGATCCTAGAAGATTGGAAAAAATATATATGTATACTGGTGCCCAGACTCCACCCCTCTCCCAGTAATTCTAACTGATCAGAAATGGGACCCAGAAGTTGTTACGATTGTAAAACTTTCCTTGTGAAAGGACGTGCTCTAGTAGTCTGAGTAAGAAATGATGAAGGGAAGTACTGGCATGATGACGGTTAGGATATGCAGAGGAGATGACTGTAGGGAAGAAATATGCAAGATATATATAATTCAGTGAAACTTAGGGACAAGTTAGGTAAGCAGTGAGGGAAGGGGAGGTTTTTGGCTTTGGTGACTGGGCAGATCATGGGTCTAATCTCAGGCTGTAGAGAACATGACATTTGAGGCTGGTTTGATGGGATGGTGGTAAATTCACCTTTAGACTTGTTGATTTTGAGATGTCCATGAAGCATCCAGATAGAATTCAGAGAAGCTGATTAGATGAAAATGCCTGGAACTCAGCTGGTTCTGCCTTGGAGATCGCTGCATGTTAATTCGTATGCACACTACTTCTATTCAAGGCAAGAAATGAATCTTCTCTCTAGAAGAAGGGCAGTAACCAGGTCACTGAAAACCCTGGAAACCTGAACGTACTCACTGTCACACCTATCTTGCTCTCTGTCACAACTCTCAGACACACCTACCCCACTCCAGCGTCTTGCCATTCCAGGGTCATTGTCCTCAGAGTTAGCTGTGATGTGGGACAAGTCAGTTAGCTAGAAACATGCCACTTTTCATCAGTGAGGGCTTTTCCTATCCCACAAATCTGAATGTGTGGGCAAGGGTGAGAAATGAAGGGGTATGGCAAGGGAGTAGGCAGTGGGGAGAGGGTGCGGGAAACTTATATAAGAGCATTCCACAGCACGTAGCTGACTCTAGAGAGAGGAGAGATAGACCAGCAGCAGAGACATCAGGGGCCAGAGAAAGATACAAGCAGAGACTTAGATACTCATCTCACCAAAAGGTCAAGCAAACAATTCAGTCTTACGTCATGGCCTAGATATTGGCAAATATGACTGAAGTCAGATCACCAGTGGGGGCTCCCCAAGGCTCTGGTTGGTTGCCCTCCTGCACTCTGTGGAGAAGCTGTCCTGTTTAGTGCCGGATGTGTGGCTCTGGACGAGAACAGGGAAGCCAGCTCAGGCAACATCTTCTGAGTCCTTTGGGTAGAAGAGATAGCCATTTACTAGGAAAGGCACAAGGCTGCTTTTTTTGTTTTTTAATATTTATTGCAGTATAGTTGCTTTACATTGTATTCGTTTCTACTGTGCAGCAAAGAGAATCAGCCATATGTATACATAAATGTAAAAGTATTAGTCGCTCAGTTGTGCTGACTCTTTCTGATCCCATGGACAATAGCCCACCAGGCTCCTCTGTCCACAGAATTCTCCCAGGCAAGAATACTGGAGTGGGCTGCTATGTCCTTCGCCAGGGGATCTTCCTGACCCAGGGATCAAACCCAGGTCTTCTTGTACACTGCAGGTGGATTCTTTACCATCTGAGCCATCTGGGAAGCCCTTACATAAACATATATCCCCTTTTTTGGATTACCTTTCCATTTAGGTCACCACAGATCACCGAGTAGAGTTCCCTGTGCTATCCAGAAGGTTCTCATTGGTTATTTGTTTTATACATGGCAGTGTTACATATGTAGATCCCAGTCTCCCGTTTAATCCCACGCTGGTATCCATATGTTTGTTCTCGATGTCTGTGTCTCTATTTCTGCTTTGCAAATAGGTTCATCTGTATCATTTTGCTAGATTCCATATATCTGCTTTAAGATATGATATTCGTGTTTCTCTTTCTGACTTATTTACTCTGTCTGACAGTCTCTAGGTCTTTGCAATTCAGTTTCCCCAGGCATGGCTGCAAGAGACACAGGTCCCTGATGACGCTTGATCTCCACACATCTCAGATGAAAGTTCACAAAAAGGCTCCCAAACAAGCTTCCTTGGTGGTTCAGTGGTAAAGAATCCGCCTGCTGGTGCAGGAGATGCCAGTTCAATTCCTGATTCAGGAAGACCCCACTTGCCTCAGAGCAGCTGAGCCTGTGGACCACAATGACTGAGCCTGTGTTCTAAAACCTGGGAGCCACAACTTCTGATCCCAGGTGCCACAAATACTGACACGGGCACACCTAGACCCTGTGCTCCACAATAAGAGAAGCCCTCTCAGTGAGAAGCCCATGCGCTGCAGTTAGAGAGTAGCCCCTGCTCACAGCAACTCAAGAAAAACCCGTGAAGCAACAAAGACCCAGCACAGTTGAAATAAATAAATACATTTTTTAAAAGTTTCCCAAAGAATGAGGACTTCCCCAAGATCGGAGTCCTTCTGAAATTATGCATGATCTAAAATTCAGATCTTACCACATATGAGCACCATGCAAGGCAACTGACATACACTTTCCTACTCAATCCCCATATAAATTTTGCCAAGGTTTTGTTTTTCTACCTCGACTATGCTAGCCTAACCAATCAATGGTGAATAGGGTCTGTCTAGATCACTTCTGGTCACTATCCACTGCTTGTATAAAAACATGGATACATCTATAGACTAATACATTTCCAGGACTGGGAGGGCAGTCCACTCTGATTCAAGTATTGACCTTGACCTTATTAAGGGATATTGCTGGTTTGTCCAAGGATGTAAAAAGTGATTTACTAAATGCTAGGAACCCCCAATTTAAGTTTAAGCTTTAATGTTCTTGAGCTATTCTTATAATTACAAACCATGCCCTGCACCCTTGAATAGTAGTTTCCTCATATTGTATTCTGGAGAAGGCAATGGCACCCCACTCCAGTACTCTTGCCTGGAAAATCCCATGGACAGAGGAGCCTGGTAGGCTGCAGTCCATGGGGTCGCTAGGAGTCAGGAACGACTGAGCGACTTCACTTTCACTTTTCACTTTCATGCATTGGAGAAGGAAATGGCAACCCACTCCAGTGTTCTTGCCTGGAGAATCCCAGGGATGGGGAGGCCTGGTGGGCTGCCGTCTCTGGAGTTGCACAGAGTTGGACACGACTGAAGCGACTTAGCAGCAGCAGCAGCATATTGTATTCTTGCCTGGAGAATCCCATGGACAGAGGAGCCTGGTGGGCTATAGTCCATGTGGTCGCAGAGAGTCAGACACGACTGAGCGACTTCACTCACTCACTCACTCACTCACTCATTGTAATAGGGATAATAATACCTAACATGAATTTTTTAGATTAAACATTGAAAATGTTCCCAATAGGTTACATTTGCTAGCTTGGTCTCACTATTTTTAAGGTCAACTGCTGCTACTGCTAAGTTGCTTCAGTCGTGTGCAACCCTATAGATGGCAGCCCACCAGGCTCCTCTGTCCCTGGGATTCTCCAGGCAAGAATACCTGAGTGGGTTGCCATTTCCTTCTCCAATGCATGCATAGATGCTAAGTCGCTTCAGTCATGTCTGAATCTGTGTGACCTTATGGACAGCAGCCCTCCAGGTCTTCAGTCCACAGGATTCTCCAGGCAAGAATGCCGGAGTGGGTTACCATTTCCTTCTCCCACAGGTCAACTAGGGAGTGACGAAAGCACCCAAATATTGGGCTCTAGCCCCAAACTACATGTTACCTTTGTGTTGATTTTGATGAGATGCACTTGGAATCATCACATTTGAATATCTCTAAGCTTGAACAATCTAATTCAATAGAACTTTTGCTCCAATGGAAAAATAAGATTATCCTTCTAAAATTGAGCCTTGATTAAGTCAAAGATCTCCCTTGGTAATTGTCACACTGCACTTGAAAATATGTGGGTTATATTCAAATATCTTTTGACTGACCCCTAACATAATTTTACAAGAATAAGAGAACAGACTCTGTATGATTTCAATACCTTTACACCTTGAATTTCTGCACCGGGTTTTATGTCTCTGGATATGTTCCTGTGTCTCCTAGTTTACAGTCTATGGGAACTTGAACAGAATTTATATCCTACTGCTGTGTGGAAATTGTATAAATCTTAATTATATCCAATTGGTTCATAATGCTTTTCAGGTCTGTTATATTCTTCTGCTTCTCGACTTCTACATTCATTCTATTCATCTTTGAGAATTAGATGTTGAAACTCCAATGAAAAATCTCAATTTATCTACTTAAACAATTGGAATGGGATTCCATTCCATTCCATTCCATGTCCATGGGATTTCCCAGGTAAGAATACTGGAGTGGGTTGCCATTTCCTCCAACAGAGGATCTTCCCAACCCAGGGACAGAACCCATATCATCTGTGACTACTGCATTGCAAGTGGATTCTTTACTGCTAAGCCACCAGGGAATCCCAAATTAAGTAGCAAGGATATTTAGGGATAGGGACAGCCCTGATTTGATCTTAAAAGGTGCAGGGCCTTTAAAACCAGACTTTTCTGCATCTGTGTCAGGCAAGGCAGAGCGAAGTTGGTTTGGAGCCCAATCCCTGCTGACTCACAGTGTGGGCACTCTTAACGCGCAGAGAACTGTCCGCTCCAGAGAACAATGTCCCCCTTGTGAAGATCGCTGCATTCCAGAGCCTGGGCTTCCTCCACCACAGGGCTCAGCGTGCCCGGGTGAGGAGGCTGAAGCATTCATGCAAGTGAGACTGTACGTTCCAGTGTTTTCTGTGGCTCCTCTCCCTTCCTGTCTGAAGGAGTCTAATTGGATGCAGCTGGACCATCCCAGCGCTCTGTGCTTGCAAGCTTGAGAAGGAGGAGTGGGAAAAGCAGTTCCCACCATGCTCTGAGCCCACAGGCCACCGGAGACCCCTGAGATAAGGGCTCAGCATCGCATTCAAGTCACTGCATGTGTTTTCCCAACTGCCAAGACCCGCTACACAAACTGAAGTCACTCTTTAAGAATGCTTGCAGATTAAATTTATCTCCAGCTTGAGACACTGGGAATAAAAATTAATAACAAGAAGAATAGTAATAGTTTGTAGCATTACTTACCTCCCCAAATGGTTTCCCTGGTGCGATCAGCTGATGGACTACAGTAACTTTGTTCTGAAAACAAGACATTTGCAGACCAGGGTACAAAGAAAAGGTAGGTAGTGTGATGGGAAGAGCATGATTTGGGTTCCAGATCCAGCTCTGTGAATTACCAATTGCGTCACCTCGGGCACATCACTTAAGACTGAAATCCGAATCTCTGTTTCCCCAGGTTACAAATGAGCACACGTAAAAGCACTTTACCAACTGAAATGAAGACTTATAAAAAGTGTGATCAGATAACCACAAAACTGGGCTTTTTTCATTTCTTTACTTTTTTTTTTTTTTGAAAGAGCAGAAGGTATATATCTATATGAATGTATTTCCTTTCAAGAGTTTGTGGAGAGCTTATTCTTATGGTATAGTAATCCTCAGAACACTTTTTGACTCCCAAACTGGAAGTTGATAGAGTGCTTGCTTATGAAACACTTGGCTTTGTATGACATGATTTTAATCACATCCTTTTGTACTTAGTTATTTTTATCTCCATTGATAAGTCACTCCATTTATTTCCTTGCCTTGTCTCTGAGTGCCTTTTGGCTCTTTATAAAAATCAAATGCTTTCTCAAAATTCAAAGATTTGACAGCAGTGAAGAAATCTCTAAGTTTGTTCCTCCACTTTTTTTTTTTTGTTTCTTTAAAATTTATTTATTTTCAATTGGAGGATAATTGCTTTACATTGTTGTGTTGGTTTCTGCCATACATCAACATGAATAAGCCATAGGTATATATACATCCCCTCCCTCTTGAACCTACCTCCCACCTTCCACCCCATCACACTCATCTAGGTTGTCACAGAGTACCGTGTTCCTCCACTTCTTAAATAAATCTTTTGCATATTGTGAGCAACCATGCACAGGGTCTACCTTTCCCTGCTGGCTGCTTTGCAAGAGAGAAACTTACATGAATTGGATGCTTACTGTATGCCATGCTCTCTCCATGTTAGGTGTGTCTCATGCACATCTGACTTTCTCTTCATAATAGTATTGCAAAATAGATAATGTTATCTCTAAAGATAAAAGACTCTGAAACACGGCTATTTTAACTTGTTTTAGTCTCTCTGTTTTGCTAACTCTAATGTATGTGTCTGGAGAAGAAAATGGCAACGCACTCCAGTGTTCTTGCCTGGAGAATCCCAGAGACTGGAGAGCCTGGTGGGCTGCTGTCTATGGGGTCGCACAGAGTCAGACACGACTGAAGTGACCTAGGAGCAGCAGCAACGTATGTGTCAATTCTGAGTCAAACATTTTTGAAACACAGGAAAGCTAAATTAGACCTCAGTTCTCTTGGAAACCAGAGTCTGGGTCCTTTTACCTCCACACCAGGTTTCTTCTTCATCCATGAAGACATCCACACCAAATAACCAGTCTCATCATTTTATAGTCACACCTTCTCCCCTTATTTGTTCATTCAACCATATTTGTGGAGCACCTTTTGCTAATATGGTCCTAAAGGGGACCTGTGAGACATCCAAGTGTGTATGAGACTCAGACTTTTCTGACTCTGTATGTTCAAAGTGTTCCATTTCCCCAGAGACACAAAGTATCTCAATAGAATCATGTTTAATAATTACTAGAAATGAATATGATACAAAATTAATCCTTTACATACCCTACTACAAACTGATAATGCTTTGTTGTCAGGACAATCATAAGAATATTTTAGCTGGATTCAGGTAAGATAAAAAGGAGGTTTACATATACACAATGGAATATTACTTAGCTATTAAAAAGAAGACATTTGAATCAGTTCTAATGAGGTGGATGAAACTGGAGTCTATTATACAGAGCTAAGTAAGTCAGAAAGAAAAACACCAATACAGTATATTGGTGTTATATATATATAACACATATATATGAAATTTAGAAAGATGCTAACGATGATCCTATATGCGAGACAGCAAAAGAGACTCAGATATAAAGAACAGCTTTTGGACTCTGGGAGAAGGTGAGGGTGGGATGATTTTGAAACATGTATATCACCATGTGTGAAATAGATGACCAGTCCAAGTTCGATGCATGAAACAGGGCACTCAAAGCCGGTGTACTGGGACAACGCAGAGGGATGGGATGGGGAGGGAGGCGGGAGGGGGATTCAGGATGGGGGACATATGTACACCCGTGGCTGATTCAGGTCAATGTGTGGCAAAACCACCACAATATTGTAAAGTAATTAGCCTCCAATTAAAATAAATTATTTAAAAACAAACAAAAAATTTACTCTAAAATAATTAAATGTTAAAATAAAATAAAATAATAAAATAATTAAACCTTAAAATAAAAAATAAAGATACATCTAAAAAAGGGAGGTTTAGAATAGAAATATATATATACACAAATAAATATACATGTAAATATATATTGAGTTATATTTGCCCTTTGACTTTCATTATACTATTGGCAATACAATTCTGTGAATCAAAAATAATATAATATATCTCCCACATTGAGCCAGGTTGTAACAACAGGGCTAGCTTTAGCATCCCACTTGAAAAAAAAGTCAAACTAATGAAACATATGAGGTTTTCAAGGCACTGAACATAAAGCAACTAAAGACAGTGATCAATGACAGAAAACAACTGAGGTGTGCCCTACAATTGTTCCGGTTTACCGCCTTGAGACAGTTTACCAACTACGCTGCAAGAAGAGGGAACCTAGGCAGAACGTGGTGAACTTTTTGGGTAAAGAAACAAAGATGAGATTTCAGGGAAACCATGGAAGCCAGCATTTGCAGGAAGAGTATTAAAGAGGTAAATATGCAGACAAATACAAAGGAGCTTCCTTAGGTTTCCACCAGGATACTGATACAGACAAGCATGTGAACAAATTACCCAAGACTGGAGAAAAGAACCATCCAAAGGGAACAGGGCTCAGCTCTCACACATGGCTGGAAATAGTACCTGTTTCCACCAGCCAGAATGGAAAAACTCGATGTACCCTCTGCTTTGGGTAGAATACTCAGGAGTCTTGGCTCAGTAATGGAGGAGAAACCATAAATTTCTCTTATCTGCCTAATGAATGATTAAAAATAAGAATCTGAAGGATCAAACGTCTTCTAAATAAGTGCATTACAGAATCTGTGGTGGTGGTTTAGTTGTGCCTGACTCTTGCAACTTCATGGACTAAAGTCTGGCCAACTCCTCTGTCCATGGGATTTCCCAGGCAAGAATACTTGAGTGGGTTGCCATTTCCTTCTTGAAGGGATCTTTTCCACCCAGGGATTGAACTTGCATCCCCTGCATTTCAAGCAGATTCTTTACCAACTGAGCCACGAGGGAAGTCTTAAAGATCAAGAGCATTTATGTTTTATACATATATATATTTAACAAGATAATAGCTATATTGTCTTGTATCCAATCAAAGGTTTTGACCCAGAACTGACACCTATGTTATTTTTTTTTGACACCTATGTTAGAATCAGCAAACAGAGAGACTAAAATAGTTATTATAAATGCATTTCAAGTATTCATGAAGTTAAGTAGAGACATGAAAGAATTTTTTTAAGGCTGAATTGAATTCCTAGAGAGAGAAATTGCAACACTGGATAGGATTAATGTCCTATTAGACATTTCAGAAGAAAAGATAATGAACCTAAAGGCAGAGAAATAGAAACAACTGAAACGAACCACTGATAGAATAATAATTTTAAAATGAAAAAGAAGCATAACATCAATGAACTGTAAAAGCCTGTAAACATCTCTGTATGTATTTTGTAGTCCTTGAATTAGAGAAGAAAAAAAGGGCACAAAAAAAATTTTGAAAAAAATGGCCAAAAATTTTTTTAATTTAACGAAGCTCTAAACTACAGATCTAAAATGTATAAAGAAAATTACACCATGGCACAATAATCAAATTGCTCAAAACCAGCAATAAAGACAAGTTCATAAAAAAACAATCATAACAAAGAAGATATATTTTATACAAAGGAAAGAGATAAGGATGACAGGAACATCTCCTCCAAAACAATGCAAGCAAGCAGACAGGGCAAGAACATCTTTAAAGTACTGATGGAAACAAAATGCAAACCTTGAATTCTATTAGTTTTTTTTAGTGTTGGTCACTCAGTTGTGTCCAATTCTTTGCAACCCCATGAACTGTAGCCCACCAGGCTCCTCTGTCCATGGGATTTCCCAGGCAACAATACTGGAGTAGGTTGCCATTCCCTTCTCCAGGGGATCTTCCCAACCAACGAATCAAACCCGCATCTCCTACGTCTCCTGCATTGCAGGCAGATTCTTTACCATCTGAGCCATACCCACAAAAATATCTTCAAAAACCAAAAGAGAAATTAAGACATTTTGAAAAAACAAAAGCTGAAAGCCTCATCACCAACAGATAAGTTCTCTGAAAATGTTAAAGGAAGTCTTTCAGGCTTCCTTTCAATCTTTCAGGAAAAGAATCTTTCAGGAAAAAGATATCAAATGGAAATATGAATTTGGGCAAAGGAATAAAAAGCAATAAAAATGATACTGCATAAAGAAGTAGATTTTTTTTTAATTATGGAAATCATTTCCCATGATAACTGATTGTAAATGAAAATAACAACATGTATAAGTAAAACATATGACAGCAATAACATGGAGTCTGTGAGAGGAGGAATGTAAACATCGTATTAAAGTTCTAACACCATATGCAAAGTGGCATATCACTTATATGTAGACTGTGATAAGTTAAAGATGTGCTTTGTAAATCCTATAAAACCACAAAAATAAGAAAACAAAGAGCTGTAGCTGGGAAAAACCAAAAGAGAAGACAAAATGAAATTATGAAAAAATGTACAATTAACCCAAAGTGAAGACAAAAAAGAAGAAAATGGGAACAATAACAGTTGGAATTCTTTTAAATTTTAAATAAGACGATAGACTTAAACCATATAAACACCTTAAATTTAAATAGTCTAGAAACTTCAATTAAAAGATAGAAGTCATAATTTACAAAAAAGAACTGTCCAATTATATGCTGACTATAGAAACACATTTTAAATATAAAGATACAAATAGGTTAATTGTAAAAGGATATAAGAAGATACAACATACTAATGTTACTCAAAATAAAACTACATTGGCTATATTACTATCAAAATATATATTTAAAGGAAAGATTATTACTTGGAATAAAGAAAATAATTTCATAATGATAATGATAAAATGCATGAAAGTCTTGTACATTGCAAACTATATACATTGTATAGAAGAATTAAAGGTGGCCTAAAAATCAGAGAGATATACTCTGTTCCTGGATCAGAAAACTCAACATTGTTAAGATATAAATTATAATCAAGTTAGCTTATCAGTTCAGTGAAATACCAATAAAAATTTCAACAGGCATTTCACTAGTAATCAACTCATGATTCTAAAATCCATGTGAAATTATACAGGACCTAAAACAGCCAAAATAAATTTAAAAAAGAATAACAAACATAATAACAAACTTATAACAAACAAATAACACCCTGATTTTGAGTTATTATAAATCTGCAGTGTGGTATTAGTGTAAGAAATTGGATCAGTAGAAGAGAATAGAGTCCAGAAACCAACCCATATGCATTTGGATAATGGATTTTCAACAAAGATGCAAAAGCAATTCCGTGGAAAAGGGATAACATTGTCAATAAATGATGTTGCAACAATTTGATATCCATATGCAAAAAATAAACTTAAATCCATGTCTTGCATCATATACAAAAATAACTCAAAATATCAATAGATGATCAATTTACATGTATAAACTAAAACTATGAAACTTCTTGTAGAATACTTTTGTGAGTTTGAGTTAGGGAGAGATAACACACTAAAAACAGGATCCACAAAAAAGTAAATCGGTAAGTTGGACTTCATCCAAATTAAAAATTTCTGCTCTTTGAAAGACATAAAATAATGAAAATAAAAACCCAAGAAAAGGGGAAAATATTTACCAAGCATGTATCTGACAAAAGACTTGCATCCAGAATACATAACAAATCTTCAAAATTCAGTAACAAGAAAACAAAACTCAAAAAACAACAACAAAATAAAAACAGAAAACTATCTGAAAAGACATATGACTAATGAAGTTGCAAGCACATGGAAAATAAGAACATGAAAATAATATCTCTATGACTAATCAATAGGGAAATGCAAATTAAAACCACAATGAGACACCACTGCATACTTTAGAATTGCTAAAATTAAAAAGAATGACCTTTTCAAGTGCTGGTGAGGCTATGCAACTCTAAATCACCTCTGATGTGATATAAAATGGTGCAACCACTCCAGGAGCCAGGTTCTTAAAAAGTTAAACAGGGATCTACCATATGGCCCATTCTATCCCTAATTTATCTAGTCAAGAGAAAATAAAACATGTGCCCATAAAAAGATGTGTCCAAACATGCTCACAGTGGTTTGAATTATAATAGACCAGACCTGGAAATAACCCAAAGGCCAATAGCAGGTGAATGAATAAACAAACCATAGTATACCCAAACAATGGAATAAGAAGGACCATGATATTGCTGTACTATGAACGAATCTGAAAATAATTATGCTGAGTGAAAGAACATACTGTATGATTGCATTTAGATAAAATCCCAGGAAATGTGAATTCATATATAGTGAGAGGAAGCACACTGGTGTGGGTGGAGGGAGGGAACAAAGAGCAGCAGGAAGGAGCGATTACAAAGGGGCAGAGGGAGTTTCAAGGTGATAGGTATTTTCATTGGTTGCAGTGATCGTTTCACAAGTTATATATGTATGTATATACATATGACAACAAATTCCCTGTTTTAACTGTGTGGGCTTAGTCACTTAGTCCTGTCCAACTTTTTGCAATCCCATGGACTGTAGCCCACCAGGCTCGTCTGTCCGTGGGGATTCTCCAGGCAAGAATATTGGAGTGGGTTCCCATGCCCTCCTCCTAACCCAGGGATCACATCCAGGTCTTCTGCATTGCAGGCAATTTACTGTCTGAGCCACCAGGGAAGCCCTTAACTACGTTTAATTTTTTGTAAATAAAAATAATTAGTATGGTTTCTAAGAACAATTCTACTTAAAAAAATGAAATCACCTTTGAAAAATCACATTTCCAGCAGACTCGAAAAAAACAATTTTCTGATGAAATATTGATTAAATTGTCCAAAATAAGCCACAGGATATGAATGTTAAACAGTTATGCTAGTTCTGGTTGGCGTAACAGCTAGACAGTCTGAAGGAAAAACAATGACAGCTTCACTGGACAGAACTCGGCAGAGCAAGAAGCCTCTCCAGAGCTAACAGGGTCCTTCAGAGCTATGTTACAAGTGGGAGGAAATTGCAGCTCTTTCTAGTGGCTTGGTGTGTATTCCTGGGCCCCGCTGGCTTCCAGAAAAGCGCAGGAGGAACTTGCCTGAAGGAAGACGGGGAGGGCGGGAAGCTGCAAAAACAGAAAAGCTCCCATAAACCCAACCAGAAAGTCAACACAGAGAAAAAGCAGATGGAAAAGTTACACAATTCTGTGGTCCCCGTAGAATGTGCAGAAGGGCTTCGAGGTGTGACAGACAGTGAGATGGGACATTTAGTTCGTGAAAGGCTGGGAGGCCTGGAATCCTCACCAGATCAACCCCACCCCATGGCAGAAGAAAAGCCCAGAACTGGTGCTAGTTCCTCTCCTGTGTTCTTGCACAGGCAGCAAGAGCCTTGTGGAGCGGTGACCGGGGCTGACCCCAGGACACTGGGTCCTTGTCTTCAACTTTTATGACTCCTCAATTCTGCTTCCTGACTCTCCTTCTATGTTGCTGTTTCTGTCTCTCTCTTCCCTTGAATCTCCTCCTTCCTTTCAATCTGCTTTAAATGATATCTGAACAAAGCAGGAAATACATCAATGAAGTATGTGAAAAACACTTTTCCAGCAAATGTGTACTAAAGAGCATCGATGTCCCAGAAACTGTGGTGGGTACCAGAGTGAGCCAAGGAAGAATGAACAACTCAATGTGAAACCAAAGTGGTCAAAGGAAAATGATGCTTCGCAAATGATCCATGTGTGTGCGGAGCACAGGGAATCAATGACAGAGGGAGCCTGGGGAAAGGACAGCCAGCCTTGCCCCGCAGAGGTCAGGGCAGAAGTGATTAAGCATATGAAGAGGTGTTTGTCAGTCCAATAAGTAAGGGGGCGGCCAGAAAAATGTGGGCATTCCATGCAGCAACCCAAGTGAAAAAAGCAAATAGTGCAAAAGGGAAATTTCTATGATTGCCAAGCAGAAACCCAGTAGAGTTAGAATGAGGATGAATTTATGGCTAAAGCAGATGCCAGTTAAATATTTCCTAGAGCTAGGCTTGTGCAAGCTGCTAGCTCAGGGCCATTAATTTTTTTCCTCCAGAAAATGCGGAGTTTTACTAAATTATCACTAACTGTGGCTTTAATTTTGTGACCCCATGACACTCCCATGTGTTTGCTTTAGAGCCTCTGGTCTCTCCCTGCACCTGTCAGCCTGACATATCCATTGTACTTTCCAGAGTGTGGAAGATGAACAGTATCTCATATAAATGAAATCCACAAGCAAATCTCTCCTTTGAAGTCAGAGCAGGTTTTGCCCCAAAGTCTGGTCTTTAGATGTAGTCACAGACAAAGCAGGGTGATCTGAAAGTTAATATTTTCAACAAGCAGTGCAAAGGAAGTAGTAGATTTGACATCTGCACAAGTTTGCCAGCACTTATATATATATGCGACTCACAAAGCAATGGTCATATCAGTTCAGTTGCTCAGTCGTGATCGACTCTTAACAACCCCATGGATTACAGCACATCAGGCTTCCCTGTCCATCACAAACTCCAAGAGCTTGCTCAAACTCATGTCTGTCAAGTCGACGATGCCATCCATCCATCTCATCCTCTATCATTCCCTTCTTCCCCTGCCTTCAATCTTTCCCAGAATCAAGGTCTTTTCCAATGAGTCAGTTTTTCCTATTAGGTGGCCAAAGTATTGGAGTTTCCGCTTCAGCATCAGTCCTTCCAATGAATATTCAGGACTGATTTCCTTTAGGATGCACTGGTTGGATCTCCTTGCAGTCCAAGGGACTCTCGAGAGTTTTTATAGCATGGATAACTACTCACTCTGTGTCCTCCATCACCCTTGTTCTCAGGAAATTACAGAAGATTCAGCAGAAGACCTGCAAAGGACTGTATGCTGGACAAGAACATTCTGTCTGGTTTGTTCCTACTTCTGCTGACCTTGTGATCCCACACTCCTTGTCTGCCCTGCTGAAATGTAGAATTGTACATAGGAGTTCCAAATTCTTATACTACGAAGAGAAATCTTAGGAGACCTAAGAAATGAATTCCAGATTGAGTCATGGGGCAAACTGCAGCCCCTTAGTCTAGCTTCTTCTAGGAATCAATGTGAAAAAGATTTAAAAAAAGGCATGGATCATGCACCCAGGTCAGACCCAGCTTGTATTCCAGTTCTGCCCTTTCCTGGTTGAACAATGCTTAGCAGGATAGTGGCTTTCTCTGCATTTCCTTGTCAAGTGGGAGTAATAACATCTAGTGCAAAGGATTGCTGAAAGGATTGGAGTTAATGCCTGTGAAGGGCTTGGCGTGGTGCCTGGGAGGTTTTAAGCGCTCACTAAGTGAGTCTAAGATAATATATCCACTGCAGGAGGCCTCGTCTGTGTCTCTCTGGTGACATATAATAAAAGCTGGGGTTATGAAGTTAATATAAGTGGAAAATGAAATATAGTCCAGCTGCCCTTGAAAATCACTTAAAAAGGTGCCATGGCAGAAACCAACATATTCTTACTCCAACACAGCGCAGTAGTTTTCTTTTCCAACCCAGCAATGTTACAGATTACCTTTTTTGGTTACCCATAAGATAAAGTAATTAGTTTGTGTTTAAAGACAGCATTCTACCCAGGTTCTAGAGTCGTGCAGTTAAGGCAGCCGGCAGAAGAAATAGCGGGATGCTCTGTTTCCTCATTTGCCTAAAAAAATAATAATAACAATGCATTAGGTGTCTGTCCTCCTTACAGCTTTATCATGAGGGTCAAAATAAGAAAATGCAGGGAAAAAAACCTATATTTGGCTCTAAGATACTTACAAGCTAAAAATATTGAGTATATCTGACTTCGTGCAGTTGACAACAAAGCATCCGGAAATTCCTGATCACAATAAAGAAGCCTGAAATAAAGAAGATTTAAAATGTAAAGATTGATACCAATCACCTCTAGTTGTAGCCCAAACTTAGTTCTATAAACAAAAGGCAAGGGGAGTTAGAGATGCCCAGCTTGATCATAGATAGCAAGTGTGATTTTACCCAAAGAAACTGAACTGTGTGTATTGCTACCTTCTGTACAGGCAGAACAGAGAAGGATCTTCCAGGAGGTCAGACTCAGGGAGAATCCAAGAACAAGGTGAAGTCAGTGTAACACAAATTCTCCTTAGCTGATGGGAATCTGAAAAAGCTGTTCCCATCTTTTGAAGTTTCCCTTTTCCATCAGGTCTAATATGCATATTTTAAAGCATTTATCGATTGTAAAATCAGATGTACCTGAAGTAAGAGAGTCTTAGAATTACTGGCAGTAATATATTGTAGTTGTCACTGACTGCATGCATGAACTTGGACTTGGCTTTTCATATCATTTTCATTTCTGTGTCTGCTGCTGCTAACAGCAGTTGTGTTTTGTCCTGTTTCAGTTTCACAACATTTCAGTTGTGTCCGACTCTGTGCGACCCCAGAGACGGCAGCCCACCAGGCTCCCCCATCCCTGGGATTCTCCAGACAAGAACACTGGAGTGGGTTGCCATATCCTTCTCCAATGCATGAAAGTGAAAAGTGAAGTCGCTCAGTCTTGTCTGACTCTTAGTGACCTCATGGACTGCAGTCTACCAGGCTCCTCCGTCCATGAGATTTTCCAGGCAAGAGTACTGGAGTGGGTTGCCATTGCTAAAACACTATAAATCAGCTCTTTCAATGAGTGTAAAATAAAAATTTTAAGTGGTATCAAAGTGATGGATCACCATGTGATGGCAGAATTCTTGTCTTCTTCCTCCTTCTCTTCCTCCTGCTCCCTGGTGGTTCTTCTTGCATTTGAGGACTTCTGAAGTGAGATGAAATGCAGTGATTCTACAGAAGAGACATTGCTGAATTACACTCAATTTTAAGATTCTTCAATTTTCTCCTTATCCTCGTTCTAGACTCATGAAATCACTTCCAATTATAAATTAGCTTCCCAAGTATCTAGACACATGTTAGACATGAGGATCCCAGGAAAGATACTCCTTCTTGTACATCAGTAATAAAGTCTGGTTTTTCACTTCCATTGCCTGAAGCTTTGACAGGCAAGTTGAGAACCCCTGAGTCTGAGCATTTTGGCCAAACACAGACTCTCAACTGGAAAATCTTCAGGGAAGATGCCAAACCATGGTGATCTCATCACATTTCTGTCCCCCTTCAAGGCTCTGCCTGGGCAGCCAGCTGGACTCCTACAGGACATCACTGTCCTCTCTCTCCCTGCACAACTTGGTCTTAACACTTAGTGCAGCCTCTCGCATTAAATCTCCCTCATGTGTCAGTCCTAACATTCGCCTTCATGTTGGATCTTGCCCTCGCCTTGCCCTGCTCTCTGGGGCAGGACAGCTGATCTCATTCCGCCTGCACTTTCCAGGTCCTCGTGCAGATGCTTTAGCTTGGATTCTCTCAATGTGAGGGAAGGACAAGCAATGAAAAAGGGAAAGAAAGGGCAAAGCCAGAACTTCCCTTCTGTTCCTTTACCTCAAAGGGGCTGGCAGCTGCTGGCTCTGTCTGCTCCGTCTCCAGCTCCCCAGGAAAACTTGTGGTTTCAGCTTGCTCCAGGGGACCCCAGCTCCTTGGCTCTGGTCACTCCACCTCCTTCCTCTGTCCTTCCTGCTGAGCAGTGGGAGCTTTTCACTGCTGTCCTGGATTTCTCTATTGCCCTCCGCTCCCTGCCTTCCAATCCTGCATAAGCCATTTCCTGCAACAGCTGGCCTGGTTTGTTTCCCTGGTCGCATCATGACTAATACCTACAGGTCTGTATCCTCAACGTGATTATGAGCTGCTGGAAGTCAAGAACCCCACCCCATGTCTCTGTACACTTACATTTGAGTGAGTACGTGATAAATTGTTGTCCAGTTGAAACTATGTCACATGAAGTTTAAGCTGACAAATCTGACGGACACGAAGTGTCATTTTTTCCCTTTTTTGACTGCACCACACAGATTGAATTGAACCTGGGCCATGGCAGTGAAAGCCCAAAATCCTAACCATTAGGCCAGAGGGAACTCTTGCTGTTCATTTTAAATGGAGACATTTGTTGCTATAGTTAAAATATGAGTTGATTTAAGAAAATCACATGTACACATTCATGCACTTTCTGGGAGCATGGGTACCTGTAAAATAATTTCCTTTGAAATAATCACTGAACATTAACTGAGCATCTAGTAGGCACCTTAAAGAGATGATTTATAATTCTCATCATTAAGATCTGTGATGTGCAGTACTGGCCCCATTTAACAGATGAGGAAACTGAGGTTCAGAGATATTGAGTAACTATTCCAAGTTCACACACTTGGCTTGTAACTTGGTCTAAACAGACTCCACTAATGCTCAAACTTTAAGCACTGCAAAAATCAAATATTTGTAAAAAAAAAAAAAAAATTAAGGTCCATACCCAGAGAATCTAATTTAGCAAGTCAGAGGTGTGACCATTTATAACATGCATGATTTGGATATTCATTTATAACATTCCCACCTGATTTGGATGCATTTTCAATCACTGCTGCTGCTAAGTCACTTCAGTCGTGTCCAACTCTGTGCGACCCCATAGACAGCAGCCCACCAGGCTCCCCTGTCCCTGGGATTCTCCAGGCAAGAACACTGGAGTAGGTTGCCATTTCCTTCTCCAATGCATGAAAGTGAAAAGTGAAAGTGAAGTCACTCAGTCATGTCTGACTCTTTGCAACCCCACGGATTGCAGCCCACCAGGCTCCTCTGCCCATGGGATTTTCCAGGCAAGAGTACTGGAGTGGAATGCCATTGCCTTCTCCAATTTTCAATCACATCCTGAGAAATACTGAACTACAGCACAAGGAAAATATATCTGTGTTAAATTAGCTCGCTTATACACCCCAAGAGCCTAGTCAAGGGCCTGGTACTTAGCCAATGATCAATAAATTATGGTAGAATTAATAAAAAAATGAATAGCTTAATCATTTTTGATTGAGTTCAAATCCTGAATATTTTCTATTACTATTCACTAGCTCTTATTTTGGATACCATTCCAAAGCTTATTCATTTATTAACTCATTCAATCAACACTGGCTTAACCCAACCATACTCTTGATCTCCTCTTACTGAAATTTATATTATATTCCTTATTTTTTAGATGGGGAAATGAAAACCCAGAGAGGTAAAATGATTTGTGCAGAACCACCCAGCTCACCTCTCTGATGACAGAATTTGAACTACTTATAATTTTTTTATTTTCCTGCTGCTCTTCTAGATTGAGTCTGGAACATCCAGATAATGATGAAAATGCATGCATTTGTTGACCAACTATAACCACAAAGTAATTTAGCATCATCTCATTTCCCTCCACAATAATATGCATTATCCTCATCTTATAGTAAGGTTATTGAAAATTAAATCTATCAGTAATTTAGCAAGCCACACAGCCATGTAATGGTTGGGTCATTTAACCTAACTTACCTCTTATTTGAGCCTGAAATTTCCATATTTGGAGCAAATTCATTTGTTTCTGGATTGTCCTCATTTTCCCAGAATCATTTTTAAAGTATAACTATTTATATGCAAAATTATTACTATTCACTCTGGAAATAAAGAGGGGGAGAGGGGTGCAGAGAGGGCACTTGGTGGATGGCATATGAGTTCAGATATAATCCAGGATCTAATTTTATTTCCTTAACTGATAAACAGATCACTAATTCAAGACAGATTTGACTTTTGTTGAAGCACAAAAATATATAAAATGACCACAAGATTAAACTTTCCAAATAGCTGCAGCAACATTTCTTTATAAGTTTTGGTATTACTCTTGAGTATTATCACATTTGACATAATTATACCTTATAAATACCTCAAACTTGTAATGACATCCTTTCAAGAATTATTACTAATTATTGTACTTGACATGACAAATTAAACATGTTGTTTGACGTAATTACACTAAATAATTCAAAATGCTAATTATGCTTAGAAATAGCAATTAGCATAATTAAAGAGAAAAAAACTGCTGGAAATTTCAATACTGATTCAGTATCACAAACTGGAATTTTTCAGAAGATTTTAATAAAGATTGACAGATGTGATTTATAAAATTATAACTTTAATCAAAAATGATGAAACATTATTAAAGACTTTATATGTCCTGGAAGAGACAATAAGAAAATAAAAGGGAAGAACTTGATCTCGTGTAAAGGGCTAAGTCTGCAGAGGTAGCCAGACTTGAGTGTGAATCTGACCTGGCCATTGCTGGTTGAGTAACTCTAGTTTGGAGATGGAATCTTTCCAGCATTTGTCCTCTGCCAACGGGGATTATATTTGCCTCAAGGCCTAATGTAGAAATCGGTCTTGGAGAGATTTTAGTGCTCCTATGTTCATTGCAACACTATTCACAAGAACCAAGATATGGAAACAACCTAAGTGTCCAAGAAAGGATGAATGGATAAAGAAAGTGTGCTTTACACACACAGTGGAATATGATTCAGCCATTAAAAGGAAGGAAACTCTGCCATTTGCAACAACAGAGATGAATCTTGAGGACATACTAAGTGAAATAAGTCAGTCGGAGGAAGACAAATGAGCTTCCCTGGTGGCTCAGCTGTGAAGAATCTGCCTGCAATGCAGGAGACTCAGGAGATGCAGATTCAATCCCTGGGTAGGAGAGATCTCCTGAAGGAAGAAATGGCAACCCACTCCAGTCCTCTTGCCTGGAGAATCCCATGGACACAGAAGCCTGATGGGCTACAGTCCATTGGGTTGCAAAGAGTCAGATGGGACTGAGCATGTGCACATGCACAGAGAGACAAATATGGCATCATTCTGATAGGGGAAGCAGGCTGATTGAAACCGCCCACCCTGGCCAGGCACCATAGTAACCATTTGCATGAGTTGTTTTACTGCAGGAGGTCCTGGTAAGGAATACGGAACTAATAAGCCACCACCAACCAGAAGAGTTCGGGAAAGGTCAAAAAGAGACACCACCTGTCCAACCACCTCCCAGAATCCCTCTCTTTGGCATCCATCTTGGCTGAACAAGGTGTGCACCACCAGGAAGAACTCTGAGTCAGAATGATTGGCTAAAGACAACCCAGAAATTAGTCCCATCACCATAAAACCCGGGACTGCAAGCCATGTGACAGAGCAGTTCTGCTGGGTTCCCTCACCCTCCTGCTCTCCACACAGGTGCCCTTTCCCAATAAAATCTCTTGCTTTGTCAGCCCATGTGTCTCCTTGGACAATTCATTTCCAAGTGTTAGACAAGAGCCCAGTTTCGGGCCCTGGAAGGGGTCCCCCTTCCTGCAACAATTCCACATATATCAATAGTCTAAAATAGCCAAATATATACAATCAAAGAATGGAATGGTGGTTGTCAGAGGCTGAGGGGAGGGGAAAGTATGGTCACTGTTACTGATCTACATGCATGAAGTTTCAACTCAGCGAAATGCATAAGCTCTGGAAGTCTACTGTACGACTTCAAGCCTATGGTCAACAACAGTGTGTTGTGCACTTAAAAACAGGTTAAGAGGGTCGATCTCATGTTGTGTTCTTAGCAGAATAAAACAGTTTGGGTTTGTTTTTTTTTTTTTTTAATGAATAAGCTAATGCTTATTCCCTTGTGGCTCAGCTGGTAAAGAATCTGACTGTGATGTGGGAGACCTGGGTTTGATCCCTGGATTGGGAAGAAACCCTGGAGAAGGGAAAGGCTACCCACTCCAGTATTCTGGCCTGGAGAATTCCAAGGACTGTATAGTCCATGGGGTCGCAAAGAGTCAGACACTACTGAGCGACTTTGAGTTTTTCACCACTTTCAAGGACATAAAATGCCTGACATAGCACATGCCCCCTAGGAAGAGCTCAAAAAATTCAGGTTCCATGTATCCTATTCATTAAACATAGAAATATATTGGATGTGAAATTCTAGGCTACTTGGAGAAAAAAGAAGGGAGGTAGAAGGTAGTTAAAAAAATAAATGATCTAAGAAGGAGGGGAAATGATCTCTAACAAATATGCTTTCAAGGATAAAATGAGGTGGTATTTGAGAAGATAACTACCAGGGTGCCTGGCACAGTCAGCTCTTCATAAGTGATTGTTTCTTTTCCCATTTTTAAAAATAGATTTTAAAAAAATTGAAGTATAGTTGATATGTTAATTTCTACTATACAGCAAAGTGACTCAGTTATACACATATACACCTTCTTTTTTATATTCTTTTCTATCATGGTTTATCACAGGCTATTGAGTAGCATTCCCTGTGCTGTACAGTAGAGCCTAGTTGTTTATCCATCCTATATATAATAGCTTGCATCTACTAAGTCCAACCTCCAAGCCCAACCCTCCCCAGTGCGCGCATGCTAAGTTGCTTCTATGGACCGTAGCCCTCCAGGCTCTCTCCAGCCCTCCATGGGCTTCTCCAGGCAAGAATACTGGAGTGAGTTGCTATGACCTCCTCCAGGGAATCTTCCCAACCTAGGGACTGAACCATGTCTCCTATGTCTCCTGCTCTGGCAGGCGGATTCTCTACCACAAGGGCAACCTGGGAAATCCATTATTTAACATACTCTACAAAGAAAGGGTCAAGATGTTAAGTTCAGGTATTTTAAACTCCCTTCACCTATAAACTCTCAGAGAGTAGGGAGAGTATCTTTCTAACCTTGGTATCCTTGGCTGGCTCTCATACCACTGCTCCACCTGGGAAACTTGAAAAATTTAGATGTGTCCAAAATGAATTAGTTGAATGGGGATTTGAACGCAAGTCTGAGACTGAAGTAGTCTTTTTGCATTGTGTTTCTCTGTCTTAGGGAGCAGGTCTACCCCAGTCAAGGCCCCTCCTTACCTGGCTCCTGTGGGTGTGTTCTCTCATCCTCCACGAGGGCTGCAGCCACCTCTGCTTCTCCTTTCCAGAGATACAGCTCTGTGGGACTCTCCAGGGGAATGTCAGGACTAGAGAGGCAGAGCTAAGAACTAATGTTAGTTGCTCAGTAGCATCCGACTCTTTTCGACTCCATGGACTGTAGCCCGATAGGCTCCTCTGTCCATGGAATTCTCCAGGCAAGAATACTGGAGTGGGTTTCCATTCCCTTCTCCAGGGGATCTTCCTGACCCAGGAATTGAACTCAGATCTCCCCCACATTCCAGGCAAATTCTTTACTGTCTGAGCACCACCTTTATTTGGATCTTGACAGTTTTCCTCTTATCTGTAAAACACTGTGATACAGCAACTTTTTGTCTAGGAAAGGCAGCCTATCAGACATCTCATCAGGGAAGAATTACTGTCAAAGACACTCATTTTTTTTTTTTTTTCAAGATAAAAAGACAGACAGACTCTTATTACAATGTAAATGAGCTGACTGGCAGGCACTCACTCCCCCGGGGAGGTTGGGGAAAGGCTTTGACTATGGGGCTCAGGAGCCCTGTGGAGGCAGCAGACACAGGTCTGTCAACCCAGCTCGTGATTACAGACTGAACCTCCCATCCTCAGACCTCAAACTCCACAGCACAAATGAGTTCTTGCAGCCAAAATGAGAGAAGAACAAAACGAAGTGGGTCCTCAGTTTTAAAGCCCTACTGTATGCAAGTAACTTTGCTAAGCCCTTTGGGGGCGGCAGATAGGGTAGAGTTGGGGTGGGAGAATAAGGTAAGGTTATTATAATCATGTAGAAAAGACACGTTTCCTTAGCATTTTACCCTGGGAACTCAGGCATGATACAAAGAACATGGTTCATAGAATCAGGAGAAACGATTTAGGTGCGAAGATAGAGAGGCGATGATTTAATCCATGGATTGTGTGGTGTGAACAGGTCCCAGTTTTTAAGGAGGATGTGTGGCTGGGGAGAAATGTCTTCTCGAGACAAAGAGGGTGAGACACCAGTCTGCCACTTACTAGCTGGGTGACCTGGGGAAAGTTCCTTAATTTCTCTGGTCTGAAGTTACTCAGATATAAAATAGGTGAGGGTCACAGAGTGGCTAGAATCAAACTTGAAGGGCCTCTTTCTCCTGCACTTCATGTCTCCGAGAGGAGTCACGCTGAGATGCTTTTCTGCAAGTCTCAGCTTCATTCCTTTCCTCTTAAGCCACCATCATTTATTCGACAACCTAAGTGAATACACTGAGGATTAATTCCCCATCTATTTCAAGTGTACAGGTCCTCACCTTTTCTGGGGTTGGTACATACTACAGGAAACGTCTCAATTGCAGAAATGTTAACTATTCTAGCCAACTTCCCATGTAAGTTTAGGAGCCAAGTTGTCGCCATTTTGTCCTCCTGGGTCCATTCTCCCCTGGCTTCTTAGCCTAGCATGGAAGGCGTCTCCAGCTTCCTCCCCTTCTGGCTCCTTCAGATTTATCTTCTGGCCTTTTGTATCATGGCTTTCCTTACCATCTCCAGGGCAAAAAGACTCCAGATGGTGCTTCTTCTAGGTCTGAGCTGGAAAGGTGGCAGATGTACACCAATCTATCTTCAGTGCAGTGAAGAATCCAGTACAGAAGTTTAGGGATGAGTGTGAAATGACCCTCAGAGGATGTGTAAGAAGACTGCGTTGCTCCAGACAGAATGGCCAGAGAGAAAAACCTAGCCCAGAGGCAGAAGCCTCTGTTAGAAATGCTGGTTTGTTTTGATTTGTGTTTTCTAAATTGGAGGAAACATGAGTGTGTAATAAGGTGAAGAAGAAAAAAAAAGTAAGAGGAAATACAGAGTTTAAATGTATTAGAGAACTGGAGAGAGAGTGAGCATGCAGACAGCCTGGGAGAACACAGCTGTGGAAGGTCTGGCAAGAGGAAACCCCATCTTGTAGGAGGTGGTAAATGCCAACTGTCCCCCAGGGATTGCTAATGGAAGGCTGAGAGAGAAAGCTCTCAGATGCAGGAGGAAGTTAGGATCCTTCAGCTTCAGCTTGGGAATCTGGGATACATCATATACGGCAGAAATAAGGGAGAGTGGGAGGGCAGGAAGAAGGCACAAAGTTTCATGAACACTTCCCACATTGGTGTCTATTAACGTATTGAGTTATCATGGCATTAACCCGGGTGAGCTCTCACAGCTGAGAGACGTTAGATAACTGTCCTCGATGTTAGATTTTCATCTGTGGTCCAGCTAAGATTTGAAACTGGGTCTATCCAACGGCACAGATTATGTTTGTCCTTTTTTTTTTTCCCTCTCCCCTATTTACCCATGCTTCTTCCTGCTGCTGTTAACATTTTTTTTTTGTTAATGAATTTATATAAGGTCAAGTGTTCTTTTATGGTCTTCTGAGCTACCAGCCAAGAAAAGTCTTTGTATACCAATAAATGAATAAGAAACTGATTTTATTTCTTAGAATCAAAAGAAAATAGAAATCAAAAAGTCTCTTCTTGGATTTCCTTTCTCAGCTGAGTACCATTATGCTAACAGTAGGTCAAATTGGAAATCTACAGAGTTGTCCAGGACTCCTTTCCCCTGGGACATGTCCTATGACTTTACTTCCTAAGCAACTTACTCTCCCTTCTGGGTTCTGATTCCTCACTTCACTTCCCCAGAAGGCCTTTATCTGCCTCTTCAGCTTTTCTTCTTGTCCATCCTCATCTCCCCTTCCATTCCTTATGACCCTATACCCCCTCAGACATTGGGGTCTGTTTCTTATCACCTCAATTATTCTGTACACTCATGGCCATGATCGCAGGTGTCCTACTTTCTGAGGGACCATCTAACTCCCGCTTCTGTCCTGGTACACCTGTCTCACAAACATCTATTTGGCTTGCAAAGCCTTCTAAGGAGCCTTCTTGACCTATTTTCTTCTCCCGTCCCCTCAAGAGCATTTTATTCAAGTCTTTGTACAGAATTCCAGGAAAGAATCACCTTCACACCTACTTGCTCGTACATCTCTTACTAGCCTGTGAGCACCTTGAGTGCAGAAGCATTCCAATTCATCTTTACATCCCAGGATCTGGCACATGTGCGCTGGATGAAGAAATGAATGAATGAATCGATCAGTCAATCACAGTTGACCTTTGGCTTGTTGTTGTTCAGTTGCTCTGTCATGTCTGGCTCTTTGCAACCACATGGACAGCGGCACATCAGGTTTTCCTGTCCATCACCATCTCCCAGAGCTTGCTCAAACTCATGTCCATTGAGTTGGTGATGTCATCCAACCATCTGAACCTCTGTTGTCCCCTTCTCCTCCTGCCTTCAGTTTTTCTGAGCATCAGAAACTTTTCCAATGAGTTGGGTCATCAGGTGGCCAAAGTATTGGAGCTTCAGCTTCAGCATCAGTTCTTCCAATGAATATCCAGGGTTGATTTTCTTTAGGACTAACTAGTTTGATCTCCTTGAAGTGTCCCTTGGATTCTCAAGAGTCTTCTCCAACACCACAGTTCAAAAGTGTCAAAAGCATTAGCTGCTGCTGCTGAGTCACTTCAGTCATGTCTGACTCTGTGCAACCCCATAAACAGCAGCCCACCAGGCTCCTCTGTCCCTGGGATTCTCCAGGCAAGAATACTGGAGTGGGTTGCCATTTCCTTCTCCAATGCATGCATGCATGCTAAGTCACTTCAGTCATGTCCAGCTCTGTGCGACCCTATGGACAGCAGCCCACCAGGCTCCTCTGTCCACAGGATTCTCTAGGCAAGAATACTGGATGGGTTGCCATTTCCTTCTCCACAAAAGCATTAGACCTTTGGCTAAACAACCATGTATTTTTCTGGCCTATGTTGAAATTTGTCATGATGTCGATTGGAAGGAAAAGCCTTTATAAATATAAACCTAAAACTCACAAAAACTCCTTTTTGTCTTCTTTTATTTTTCAGAGGCTTTGAGCTGCCCATCAGAAGCTTGAGTGGGCAATTAGGATGACAGCCCCAGTGATTATGACCAGATTCTGCAACCCCTAAGTGGTAGGAAATTGGGGCCTTGTGTAGACTTGAACATATTTCCTTATTAAGAAATCACAGTGATTTTATGAAAGTCACAAAGGAAATGTTTTTACTGAGAAATTACATGCTGTAACTAATGAGGAGAGGAAAAAAATATATTTTCAAAGCTCACATACTAACAGATTGCCTAACAATAAAATAATGTACTCAGGAAATTCTAAGCTTACACCTGACCTAGCTGAACAGAAAGATGGTAATGATCTGAACCCCCAGTGGATAAAAATGCATTCGACATGTTAACAGCTTGCATTCGTATGTCTCTTGTCAGTGTCAGAGGCGCTTTCTCATCCCTTCAATGGGTAGGTAGCTTTCACACACTTAGTAGGTATGGAAACGGAGGCTCTGATCTGTCAAGTGACTTATCTGAGAACACACAATGATGCAGAAAGAGCCAAGACATCAGCCCAAGTCTGATTCTCACTGCTCCAGAGCCATACCTCTTGGTGATGTGTATGTATACCATGTATTGAAATCCAAATAAATAAACTTAGAGTTTAGTACTGTCAGCCACAAATTGGCACTGGCCAGGGGTACTTGCCCTCTACCTCTACAAGGACTAGTCATGTGCTGCTGTGGCTGCTGACCTCCAACACCCCCTGAAGGAGTTCAAGATGGAGAGCAGAAATGAGGCACTCTGTGCTCCAGGAAAATTGTCAGGACAGGTCTTCAGACAGTTGGATATTCTCAGGAAATTATTTTATGAGCCCAATTCTTACATCTGCTCATATGTAGAAAAGCACTAGAATCCTTCATGGTGACAACTGTTTCTTATGACTAGCAGAAAGCTCACAAGACCAGTAGAAACTTTCTAAAGAATGTGCTTTATTTCGTGTATTCCCCCTTCCCTAAAATTGCATATATACTGTCCTTCCCCACCTCCCTCTTTGGAACAGTTTCTCAGAACTGTCTGAGGCACTGTCTCCCTGGCTGCGGTCTTCATATGGCCCCAAATAAAACTTAACTTGCAGCTCTCACGCTGTGCACTCTGTTCTAGTCGGCAGTAAGAAATCATTTCAACCACTACTAAAAAATTTTATAGAAGCTCCTTGACTCTTCTTGAAACTCTTTTCAACAAATCCTTCAAAAAATAGTTTTAAATGAAGGGAAAAGGAGGAAAATAAAACTTAGAACTGAAGATACTCTGGTCTTAGTCCTGGCTTTGGTGATAAATGCACTGTTGACCTTGAGTGAGTCAATTTAGCAGACTTGACCCCAGTGAAATAAGGTTTGTGAGCTTAATTTCAAAAATACACCTGTCTCTGACTGGCTTCTGTTATGGGAAAGCAGATGGCAAAACTCAAGTTAAAAAAAAAAAAATTCAGGGTATCTTTTCAATGGCCAGTTCTTAGAATGGAAAGAATCCAGAGACAGGGATGGGGTCAGCTGGTCAGCACCCAGCACCCCTCAATATTCATTTTCAAATCAATTCATGAATTCATGAATCAGTTTTCCATTCTTGTATTTTAAGTAGGGTTTGAGTTTCCAAGTGTGTCTTCCTGTGGATGCTCCTTACACATTTTATGTGTCCTGTTGTCTACCAATATGGGCAACATAAACTGCCAGCATCAGGATAACATTAAAACAAGTAGCTGTACAAAAAGAGAACAGAATTAGCAGTAGATATCAGAAAGTGACACAACTAAGGCAGAATGACAAGGTTCCAGGGGGTTATTATGAATCCCTGACTGAAGGAGAGTTGATACCTTTTTATGATATGTTTTACTTACAATGAAATCTCATCCTTTAATTGCAAGGATGTTGTGAATGTGACTTTTCTTCTTGGCAACCGTAAAGAAAAAGTGAATCCACATGGTTTAGGAGTTCAGTGGAAAAGTCCCTCTGAATGCCAAAGTCTCATATTGACTCTAATATATCATGTACAGAATTCTTCCCTCAGTATTATACACCATAATTACTACTGGAAAATGCCAAGCTCTGTTTATTTCTATAATGCCTACCTTTCTGATCTTAACTGCATGCTCAACATGTCTTTCTGATCTTAGTTATTGATAATAATCTCTTCGATGGCTATTAATTCAATTGATCAGTATCAAGCAAGATTTGTGGGTCAAGAGATTGATTCAAAACATTTAGACATGTTCCAAATGGCACTGTGTTCTGGGCACTGGAGGAAAACTGGTAAACAAGCACACAATCTCTTGCCCTGGAGGGCTTGTCGAACTAACAGGGAAGACAAGTATGTAAAATCAAATGCCATTTAATGTGATAAGCACTGTAATAAAAATAGAGTACATGGCACAGTGAGTCCTAAAACAAGGGTCACCTAATTCAGAATGAGAGAGGGTTTAGTCAGCACAGACTATTATGTGGTAATCACCAGCAACCCTAAAATTTTAACAGTGTACAATAAACCCCTTCACACAATGATCACAGTTTGATTTGGGGTTGATTCCACACAACACCTTTATTCTGGAATTCAGGCTAAAGAAGTCACCCCTGCCTGGAACATATGAATCAGAAGACAAAGAGGGCCTGTGGTAGGACATCTTGACAGGTTAGAAGTGCCACTTGCCACTTCCTGTTTCATTTCACTGGCCAAAGCAGATCACCTGGGCAAGGGCTGGCTTTGTTTAATGCCCCACATAGAGGTGTCCAGTAAGGAGTGGTACTGAATATTTTAAACAATAATACAACCTACCACAGAGGAAATGCCTGCCATCTATAAAGGCTTGAGCATGAGTTAAGATGGGGGGTCAGTGAGAAATGATATGAACGCAGAAAACAGATAATGGGGATTTTAGGTTACTAAGAAGCTTGTCCTTAACCCTATGAAAAATCATACAATTGATAGGTTTTCACCTGAGGGGAGAAGGAAATAGCATAGTCAGATTTTCAGTTTAAACACAGCATCCTGTCTATGTTGTGGGAAATGGTTTGTAGGCAACACACTGATGGCAGGAGCAGAGGAAGAGAATGCTCTTGAAGAGTTGATGGAAAGATGAGCTCAGGCAATGAGATGGGGATGGAGAGGAAAGAGAGAGATGAGAGGCTTTGGCTGTACCTTATCTGGACTCGATCCACTCATAGGATGTGCTTTGTCCATGAAATGATACATGAATACTAGTAAAATGTCTGTTTTATTTGCAAAGTGCAACAGAGGAGCTGCATAAATACTTGCTGTCAGGCTCTGTGTGGTTTCTGAGATCTGTGAGAGATTTTGACGGCTTCATGGAGGCTCCTGCAGGTGCAGCTTTGATGAGAGATGAGAACCACGGCCAGATGTGCTCAGCGCACAGGACCCACTGAAAGAGGGCCCACTTGTTTGTGTAGCACATCACAACTCACTGACTGGAGTTGTGCCAGATGTAGAGGCTTTGCAGGGAGATAGACCTGAAATCCGGGCTTCCCTGTGGCTCAGACAGTCAAGAATACGCCTGAAATGCAGGAGACCTGGGCTCAATCTCTGGATCAGGAAGATCCCCTGGAGGAGGGCATGGCAACTCATTCCAGTATTTTTGCTTGGACAATCCCACGGACAGAGGAGCCTGGCGGGCTACAGTCCAGAGGGTCACAAAGAGTCAGACACGACTGAAATGACTTAGCACACATGCAGAACTAAAGTTCAGGCCCCATATGGCTACTCACAAGCCAGTGGAACATTTTCAATTTACATCATTTCCATGAACTGGTTTTCTCATCTGTATGGGAGGGAGGAGATGGGTTGGAAAATAAAGAATAAAGAAAAGGATATTAGTCAGAGTTCACCAGAGAAATAGACCAAAAGCAGAGAGAGAGACAGATTTACTTTGAGGAAATGGCTTATGCTACTGTGGAGACTTGGCAAGTCCAAAATCTAATGGAGTGGGACTATAGGCTGGAGATTTGGAAGAGCTGGAATTCAATTTCAAAGGCCATTTGTTGGCAGGATTTTTTTCTTGTTCAGTGGGATCAGACCTTTGGTCTATTCAAGCCATCAACTGATTGGCTGAGGCCCACCTAATTATGGGGAGAGAGCAATCTGCCTTACTCCAATTAAATGTTACTCATCCAGAAAAAGAACACTTCATAGAAACATCCAGAATAACATGTGACCAAGTATCTGAGCCAATGTGACATATAAAAATAACTTTCTAGAAGGAAAAGGAGAAAAAAAGAGGGAAAAGAAAAGTTTTAAAGCATAATGTTCTCTGTTAAAAGTCCAGGACCTTGTAGTCACTCATCAAATTATAATTTATTTTAGTATTGTTATTATTATATTATTTTTACTGTCCATCCTTCTTTCACAGACAAAGAGACTGAGATTTTGAGATGTGAAATCCCCCTCCCAGATATATGCAGGTTCTTTCTTTCCTCTGTTGAAGTCATTCAATCAATCACTGGATGTTCTTGATCATTTTTCCATCTGTGGCTCATTCTGAGAAGGGCACAATACTTAGGTTTTGTGTCTAACTGACTTGATTTCCCATTCAGCAGGCACCAATCAGAACGGTCAACTGAGAGGACAATTGAATTCATTTGTAAATAACAGAAACAAAAACTGACCTAATTTACATTGTTGAGTCAGGCTCCAGGGCGCCCAGCTCTGCTTAAAGGGAGCTAAGTTTGCCAATGGGCTTTGTTTCACGTGGACATCATCTATTCATTTACTGATTCAACAGGACATTATGCACATATACTGTAATGTTATATGCCTAACACAGGGCTTAACTTTGAAGGAACCCAGAAAAGTGGAGAACATTAATGAGGGTTGAGTTCTTACATTCACCTCATTATATTCACATGTATGACCTCATTTTATCCTCGTTTTATTTTAAGCTGGGCTCAACTTTGGGAGATATGAGTCTTCCTGGTTTTGTTTATTTGTCTTCACTGATGAGTAGGTTGTAAAAGGGCAGGCTGCTGCCCTCCTGTCTCATGATTACACGAATGGAAAGTGGAAACATTGGCATAAGTGTTCAATTGCTGCCCTGGACGAGCAGTGAGGGGTGGGAGATGCAGGCGGGTCAGGGGACCAAGCACCCAAGAAAGTGGTGAGAAGAGGGCAGTGCAGAATTGTATAGATCCATAAAGCCAGATTCACAAGAACCAGCCCCTTTGGAGGGCCAGAGAGGTCCAGGAACTAGCCTGATTCATCCTGCACGTGAGTAGCAAAGGCAGAGCAGAGCAACCGCAGACACCGATAGGATGCACTTCCTCTGGCTAATGCCCTAACATCCCTCCAGCCAAAGGCAGCTGTACCCTGCCCTGTATCTGTACCCTGAAGACAGAGGAACAGACCTCTGGCTGAAGAGTAAGCTCTGAGTCGGAAAAGAAAAAGGCCTTGAGTCCCAGCCCTGCTGTGGGCTCTTAGGTAAGC
The DNA here is from genome assembly GCF_027580195.1 of Bos mutus. Lineage (NCBI taxonomy): Eukaryota > Metazoa > Chordata > Mammalia > Artiodactyla > Bovidae > Bos > Bos mutus. Next base: position 21,512,774 of record NC_091627.1, read on the forward strand.
AACTTGCCCATCCTCTAGAGCAAGGCTAAGCATGCTGGCTTTGCAAAACTTGCCCGAGGAAATGATGGCATGACTATAGACAATAAATCGCTCAGCGCAGTGCCCAGGACATCCTAGGTCTGGTACCTCCTCACCTCAATCACGGATGGTATTCTTAGGGAGTTCTGGAAATGAAATTTCTGCTTTATGAAGAATTCAGCTATTATTACCTCTCTCTCTGAAGAAAGCCATCATCTTTGATCTGAGGCTGACAAAGAGGCCACAATGAGAAGGACTAATCACAGAACACATGCAGTGAGTGCCCCTCTTTAGCCCACACACTGTTGTTGGAGCCATGATGTGACAAGCAGCGTGGCCCCAAACCTAGGGTACCTGTTGGCAATGGTTGCCCATAGCAACAGCCAGCTGGAGGAGGGGAGCTGTGAGGATGGAAGTCACTTATTGTGTCCGTGTTTGGTTTTCTTCATAAATTCTTTTGTTCTTTATATGTATACAAGTGAAGAAAGGTGTAGTTGAAAGTGGGGGAAGTCACATGGGGAGCAGTGGTGGGGGGGTATTTCCTGTTTGTGCTAATTGTAATGAATAACTTCTAAAAAACAAAAACGTCCAGCTGGAAACTGCTCATGCCATTTATTTGCGAATATGGGTGTAAGGAGTGAAGAGCCTTGTTTCGTTTCACCCCAAGTCAGGCTATTCCTTTCCAGAGGATAGTTCTGGGATTCTCTGAGCCTTCAGGAAGGTGGACTTGGAGAGAAGCAAAGCTGAAACAAGGAAGATGGAAGAAGCTCGTTCCCAGTCCTGTGCTGTGCTTAGCCGCTCAGTCCTGTCAGACTCTTTGGACTCCATGGACCGTAGCCCTCCAGGCTCCTCTTTCCCAGCCCAGTAACAATTAAATTATAAGTGTTCATTGGCCTAATTATTCAACAGGAATGTATTTTAGTATATGGCATGTGGTAAGAATTCATTGTAATTAGAGAAAAATTCTTAGCCACATTTCTAAGCCTATCTTATTGAATAACACATCCCTTTTCTGGGTTTATTATATCCTTGATTACATACTAGAGTCTTCTATGCAGCAGGAGTCATTTGACTGCTATACTTTTTTGTGCCCTACCTTTTATAGCCAGTTTTGTGCAGCTACTCTTTAATTTTGTAGCTGTATAACACATTATTGCATATGATAAAGTTCTACATTTTCACTTGCTTTCCAATTTCTCTCCTGCTCTTGTTAATTTTTTAAGATGAAATTCAGAAACACTTTGCCTTTTAAAAACTCTAGAATTTCAATATAAATTGTAAGTCTATAAATTAACCTGAAAAGATTGATGTTTTTGCATCACTTACTACTATATTATTGCTGCATTGTGGGTCTCGATCACCTGATGCTCTCTTCTCTTTAGTACTCTGAGCAGTATCCATTCCTGGCTGTTGTTATATAGTTGCTAGGTCACGTTCAAGTCTTTATGCCTCCATGGACTATAGCCCCCCAGGCTCCTCTGTCCAAGAATACCAGAGTGGGTTGCCATGCCATGCCCTCCTCCAGGGGATTTTCCCAACTCAGGGATCAAACCTGCATCTCCTGCTTGGTAGGCAGGACTTTACCACTGAGTCACCTGGGCAGTCCATCCATTCCTCTTATCCTTCTTCAAATCAGTGCTCAGTATCTACCCCCATGGCTCTCATTCAGTAAGTGGTCATTACATATGAGACAAGAGAGCTCCAGGAATACGACTTTTCTGGCCATAGTTCTACTAGAGTCCATATGTCTAGAATTGTCTAACCCCATAATCCATGATCATTTTAAAACTGTGCGTATTTTTTTCAGTGTGAGTTGATTGATTTTATTTACCCTGAGGAAAAAGTATGAACATATCAAAGTTTCAAGAAAATTATCCAGAAGCACCTCCCTCTCCCCGCCCCAGAATATCACACATAGCACAGATAACACACGGCACATTGCAGCCATAAAAGCTCTTACTATGGCTGCTTTTTATATTTGTGAGTGGATTAGTTCTGAATCCATAAAAAACTTTTGAATGAAATTTCATAGATACATTATATTTATCTGAACCCAATAGTTCAGAAACTGACATGGGGAATTCTTACTCCAGCACACTAAATTCCAATGATATTTAACAATTTAGATGACCAAGCAAATAGCATTGTGCTAACCAAGACCTACCTGGAAGCCATATCCATTTTCCTGGAGCCTCAGTTTCTTCAATAGGAAATGCTGAGATTGGATCCAAAAATTTTCACTGAAGTATCTCAGGCCAGTTATTTCTCCAGAGCTGTTTCCACACCTATGCGTGTGTGCCTGCCTGCACACTCAGTCGCATCTGACTCTTGGCAGCCCCATGAACTGTAGCCCGCCAGGCTCCTCTGTCCAAACGGTTTTCCAGGGCAAGAATACTGGAGTGGGTTACCATTTCCTCCTCCAGGGGATCTTCTCTGACCCAGGGATCGAACCCACGTGCCCTGCATTGCAGGCAGATTCTTTTATCACTGCACCACTTGGGAAGCCTCCCTCACCTATGAACTGAAGTTAATCTCTAAGGGGACCTTCCAACTCCAGCATTGATGAGATTATATCTAAAGCTCGGGCAGAGCCCTCAGGGGACCTCCCACTTCCTGTCCTGGTGGCAGCTGCGTAGAGATAAACCCAACATCGCAACAATCCACAAAGACATGCCAAATCTTAGGGCCACCCAAACAAAACCCAGAACAATTCGAAGTCACTTCTTAAAGTTTTGAAGACAGTCTCAGACTGACATTGTATTTTCCTTGTTAAAAGAAAAAAGAATACATATGTAAATCACAAAAGCCAAATGGCTTATTATTGTCAAGAAAACAAAGATGGAATGATGCTGAAGCTGAAGCTCTAATAATTTGGGCCACCTGATGCAAGGAACTGACTCATTGGAAAAGACCCTGATGCAGGGAACGATTGAGTGCAGGAGAAGGGGGTAACAGAGGATGAGATGTTTGGATGGCATCACCAACTCAATGGACATGAATCTGAGCAAATTCCGGGAAACGGTGAAGGACAGGGAAGCCTGGTGTGCTGCAATCCATGGGGTCACAAAGAGTCGGACATGACTTAGCAACTAAACAAGTTATCTGAATCCACACGGGTGAAGGAGAGGTACACATGGTGCTACCTCTCTCTCTCTGCCATCCCTTTCTGCTTCAATAGGCACTGAAGTACAAGCAGTACTGCACACACTGAGTGCCTACTGTGTGCAGACCTGGAGATTGTAGAGACAAAGATGAACCATCCCCCGAGCAGTCCTGCCCCCCGAGCAGACTGGCAGTTGAGATGGAACTGAAATTCAAAGTAGATGGTGAGAGAGATTTACACAGTTCAGGGTCATGGGAGGTGCAGGCTCTTTGGGAGCAGAGGTTAGAGTGATTACCTATACCTGGAAATTTTTAAAAGGATACAGGGATTTACCAGAAGGCAGGGGTAGAAGGAAAAGATCATGTCAGGCAGAGTGTATGATATGAGTAAGTGCACAGTAAACTTTCCTGTAAAGAGGCAATTCTGGTTAAGCATGTCAAAAAGGATTTCCATTCTCAGAAAAGGATTGAGTTATCTTTGTAATGATCAAATATCAAGGCAATCATAGTACCTATTAAATGATCACCATCCTTATGTGGATTTGAATTGAATCTTACACTTTATTCAAAACACTTTGGGACATATAGCTTCAGGGGGAGCAAAGAACACAGGCTAGGAATTCTTTCCACCCCTTACCAGCCCCGTGATTATGGTCGAGTTAACCTCTCTGACTCCATTTATTTACTGCTCAGTAGGAATGAGCCAGAGGATGCTTCCCTGGTTGCTCAGCAGTAAAGAATCTGCCTGCAATGCAGGAGACACGGGTTTGATCCCTGGGTCAGGAAGATCCCTTGGAGAAGGAAACAGCAACCCACTCCAGGATTCTTGCCTAGGAAATCCCATGGACAGAGAAGCCTGGTGGGCTACAGTTCATGGGGTCGCAAAGAGTCAGACACGACTGAGCAACTAAACAACAACAAAGGAATGATCCAAAGCATCCATTTAAGGGCTGCTGTCAAGGTCACGGGTGATGTAGAGTCAGAGGACAGTATGTGGCCCACCATGGAGGCAGTCCCACGCCTTCATACAATACACGACACACAGCGTGAGCAGGACAAAGCGCCAATGCCAATTTCAGAGACATATCAGCAGGTTATGGCTAAACGATCTCCATCCAAATGCTGCCTGAGCTCCGCTCCTTACTATAGAACAGTCAATTTCACCGCCTTCTACAGCAGCACTGCTTTCCCAAGGAGATTATTCTTCAATTGATTTCACAGTCCTCTCTGGTATATAACCCTCCTGGCAGTGACAGCAAGCAAGCTCTTATAAAGACATTGGACATTGCCATCAAATGAAACTGTATCATTTGTATCCAAAGGTGAAATAAGCACAGTTTTGAGTAGCGAAAAAAATGGAGCCCCCAGAAGAAAGCTACAGTCAGCTGGAACTATAGCCTTTAATTGTCTGGAAAGGTGAGCAGCATTCTTTAAAATGAAACACTAAATAGTTACTATCATCCATAGGAGCATAGTCCCTCAGGCAAAGTCCCCAAGACAAAGATGTGCGTGTTTATTATTTATGACAGAAAACATCAGAGCTTGTGGTTGACACCTCTTTTCTTCTCTTAGTTTACTCTTGCTGATAGATATCTTAAAAATTGTCATGGTGTTTCCTGGGTGTAGGGGACACTGGAGTGATTGAGTGATACTCACTTAATCGTGTCCAACTCTTAGCGACCCCATGGACTGTAGCCCGCCAGGCTCCTGTCCATGGAATTCTCCAGGCAAGAATACTGGAGTGGGTTGCCAATTACTTCTTCAGGGGAGAGGACACTGGGGTATGCTATTAATATATATATATATACACTGGCCCCAGAGGGAAGAAAGCTTTTCCAGCAGAGACTGGTTCACTCTCCTTAAGGGTTTATGATTTGGACAATAGATTATAACAACAGCAGGTCTGTATGTTTGCAGGGATCAGCACTTTGGACTTTGATGGTGTTGAGTATTGTGTGCGTGAGTTAGTCTCTCAGTCGTGTCTGACTCCCCAACCCAGTGGACTACAGTCCACCAGGCTCCTCTGTTCATGGAATTCTCCAGAATACTAGAGTCAGTTGCCATTTCCTTCTCCAGATGTTGGTTATTATTGATCATATATTTCTTAATTTTTTTGTCTAAACTGAGTTGCTCACGTCTCCTCATTATCTGTACTGTGAGCTCCCAAAGGGTGGGAGCTATGTCTTATTTTATTTTTCAGGATCTTTTTTTTCTTTTTTCCCTTCTTTTAATCTTCTCAGCAAACCAATGGATAGGTGCCGATACTGTCCCCATTTTACAGATGAAGAAATTCAAGCTCTAGAGGCAGTCAGCTAGTAAGTGGAATACACTGCACCAGGTCTCCTTGACTGCCAACCTCTGAATTTTTATTGGTTCTTCTGCTGAGAATATTCTTTTTCTGCACATCTACCCAGTTGCTACTTCTTATCCTCCGGGACACAATTCCAAAGATATTTCTTCAGAAGTGGAGGATGTGGACCTGGACCAACCTGCTAAGGCAAAGCCAAGTTTCCCCTTCCAAGTTATCCACTCACTCAGTCATGTCCGACTCTTTGCGACCCCATGGACTGCAGCACACCATGCTTCCCCATCCTTCACCATCTCCTGGAGCTTGCTCAAATTCCTGTTCATTGAATCGGTGATGCCATCTTGTCCTCTGTCGTCCCCTTCTCCTCCTGCTTTAGTTTCCTGGTCTCATCTGTATGCAGTATCACCTTATTCATTTGGGGATTTATCTCCCATCACAGGAATCAAATCTCTATCTGCAGAAAGACTCCATCTCATTTTTTGCTAACCCAGGTGCCTCGATCAGGTGAGATACACTACGAGGGTCTGATAAATCCTCAAAGATTGACCACCTCTGTTTGCTGCTCCAGGAGATCTCTTTTCTTTTTGCAGCAAGACTTTTGTCTCCTGGGCTTCAAGGATCCATGTGGTATAAAGGGACCTGAAGAGGTTGCAAAGTTAAAGCCTCAGCTTCTTTGACGCAGAGGAAACTGGCTCTGATTTTCTCATCCTCCGAAGATGAAAATTACAACTCTGCTCAAGAACGTGTCCTATTGTCTCACTGCCGTGCCAGGAAATTCTTCTGCAGATCTGACCTAAATTTGTCCAGCTGTGGCTGAAGCTGACTTTGTCCTGGGTGGTCCTCAGTGGGGGCAGCTGATGAAAGAGCTCTTTGTGTCAAGTGACACATCAGCCCCCTCAGACCCTGAGAAGGAGGATGGGCTTAATGCACAGTTACAGCCTAATGGAGTTATCCAGCTCCAGGGAGGCAGCCAGAAGGTTGTCGACGAGGCCCCAGAGGCAATCTGGGGAGAGCTGAACTTGGCTCCAGCTCTCTGCCTATACGCTGGGTGACCTGGGCTAAGTTATTAACCTCCAGGAGATTCCTTTGGTCCTTAGAAACATGCATCTTAACACCTACCTGACAGGTATGTGAGATGACGGAGGGGAGTGGTCGGTTGTTTCTTCATTTATTTAAAAGAGGCTACTAACTCACACCCGGAGAAGGGCATGGCAAACCACTCCAGTAGTCTTGCCTGGAGAATTCCATGGACAGAGGAGCCTGGTGGGCTACAGTCCACGGGGTTGCAAAGAGTCGGACACGACTGAAGCACTAACTCATAAGGGCAATGAGTCCAGAAAAAAAAAAAAACCCTCTCCAAGCTCGCTGAGCAAATTAAAGGTCCTGTTCAGAACATCTCTGTCTTCAAAGTCACGACATTATTTTTGTGATTCTCCCTCACCCCTCATACAGGTTTCAAGCTCCCTTTGGCATTTTCAAAACAATAAGAGGAGAGGGTTTTGTTAAATAGAGGGAGGACTTTAAAGCAAGATCACTGTCAAGCCACTGGCAGCTGCACCCAGGACTGCAGGCTCTGGGGCTACCTGGCTGACACCTGTCGGGCTCCTTCCATCTCCCAACAAACCCAGAGCTCCACTAGCTGAACTTGCCTCAAGTCCTCTCGTCCCCATGGCTCCATGGAAACTGACAGCGTGGGAGCTGATGATGCAAAGGATCCAAATGGGCAAGGCTTCAAATGTGGGCTGTCTTGGCCTCCGTTGTGGGTTTATGCAGTCATTTCAGATCCTTCCAGCAGCTAAGCACCCTCAGCTGTGACTGGCATTGTCACTGTTTCTGTCAAAAATACACACACTTTTCAACATTTCTCCCTACAGGCAACAGACGCAGAATAAATCCTTAGTGCCAGAAGGCACCTTAGCATGTCATACAGATGGGGAATCTGAGGCAGGGAGCGATCGGCTCCTTGATTTTATGACAGGGTGGGGCCAGATCCCAGATCCCTGATGTCCAGCTCTGAATCCTCCCCACAACACTGCACTCAGGCCACTAGATGAATCTGACTCAGCAAATCTCAAAGGACTATTGTACTTCCCTGCTTCCCTTTAGTTTGGAATCACGGAATTCTTGAACCGTTGGATTCTAGCCCTTGGTGTGGCATTTTCCTAAAGGCTTATTTATTACCTGTTGCTAATACCCTGTGTTTTAAGAGTGCGGGCTCTAGGGACCATTGACAGGGTTTGTAATCTGGTCATAACACTTACCTGCTGTGTGTCCTTAGATGAACTACTTCATCTTTTCTGCCCCAATGTCCTCATCTACAAAATAGTGATAATAACCATAATTGCCCTCATAAAGTTGATGTATTAGATGAGTTACTAGACATTCAATGGTTAGAATGCCCAGCTTTAGTAAGCACTGAGTAAATGTTAACTACCGTTTCTATTCTCTAGATAAGGAAACTGAGATGCCCAGAGGCAATGTCAGAAGGTGAATTAATGAAAATGCAGAAATTAGCATCAGGCTTTCCGATTCCGGCTGCCACGCCTTTTCCTCCACACCAAATAAATTGAAAGAATCACAAACCAACTGTCAAGGAGAGAAATGGTTTACACTCTTTTGTGCCCAATTTCGCTGTTGTGCAGCAGGAGAACTAACACCCAGAAAGAAGTACTCCTGGCTGTTCACTCTGAACTTAAGCACTTTCCAGAAGTGGCACCTGAAATTTTGTGTTTTGAATATTCATTTTCACAAAGCCAAATCAAAGCAGATTCATAGAAAGATGTTTGAGAGTCACTGGATTAGAGTATTCCACCCTGGCTTAGAATACTCGGTTGACTAGATTTGTATCTCTAGACTAGAAATATATAAATGGTCTTATTTTTACCTCTTTAATACATATATTTGTTTACAAATTATATACTCCCAACTACTGTACTCAAAATGTCCTGTTCATTATTGAACTGAAACAAAAAAAGAGTAAAAATGTCAAAAAGGAGGGGGTACAAGATCAACATAAGTGAAGGTTCCAGTATCATCATTCCATTAATAATGGGTCATCTTGAGCATCGCCTGGCTGAGCGTGGCCTGTTTTTCCAGACTACAGCTCTACAAACAAGATATTGCTTGTTACGAGGCCCCAAGGAGCACATAATCAAACCCCTGCTTCCCAGTCTCCTGACCTATTCCATCATTTCCGAATGCGTGGTTGTGAAGGAGAACCTGCCTTGTTACCCTCATCGTTCTGGCTTCTCCAACTGAAGGAATCACCAGACTGGTCATTGGGACCCAGTGTGACTTGGGGAAGCTCTGCAAACCCCCCACTCCCTGTGGCTTCCCCCAGGGAGCGGCACTAATCTAATTGGTCACGCATTGAGTCACATCTGCAAGTGGGTAGGTCACTGTGCCTGCAAAGGTCAGACACATGGGCGTGGTTCTTCCTGCTTTGTCCACATCTAGCTAGAGGGGAAACTGACCTCAGGACAGACCAACCCTATGCCCTTGGACCTTCTTTCTTTAATTCCAGATATTCAGACTTACCTTTTGAGATTTAAAGGCGTTTATCTTCAGCCAGAGTTAACTTGAGCTCTGACTAGAGCTGTACCCAGCAGAGCGGACCCTGCATCTTGACAGAGGCACTTGGCTGTGCCCCCTGGGTAGCTGACTCAGGGAGACTTTGCTTCCAGTCCCACCATCAGTCCTTCCCTTTGCATCATCCAGAAGGATCTCTGCTACTGCGTATTCTATATCCACCGCAGAACAGCCCGATTCCAGTAACATTTTCCTAGTATACTTTTTGCCAGGCATCTTAAGTTCCAGACTTGGCTAGTACAAATTCTGCTGGCTTTGAGTCAGATAATGTGGGTTTCACCACTGAATGCTTGGGTGACCCTGGGTAAGTCAATTGATCTAACTGGGTCAATGTTCTCATCTGTGAAATGAAGATGCTAATAACCTCCCTGCCTACCTCATTTGAATGGTATGTGAGATGAATGTGTAAATGTGTTTTGTAAATAATCCCTTCCAAATGAAAGGGATATGAGGCCCCCAATGGGCGGCGGGGGTGGGGGGGTGCGAAATAACACCACGACTTTTGTTTTTAATGCAATGCAATCTGAAACTCTGGGCTTTTTCTCTTTAAACAAATCCTTGTTGGAATGAACATATTAAGAAAATTTGGTAAAGACTTTGAGAGAGAGGGAAATTTGATATTAGGAGAAATCATGCACTCTTCATTTTGTGGTAAACGTATTCTGAACTCCTATTTGATGTCACACACGCTCTGTGAAGTACTGGAGGAAGAAAGGGGAGTGAGACAAGGTTCTGGCCCTCAGTGAGCTCACAATCTAACAGGAGAAAGAGAGAGATAACTGTGAAATCCCAGTCCAGGGTGCTCATTTCTGTGATGGAGTGTGAACCCAGAGCTGGTGAAAGTAAACAGCAAGACCACCAAACTTTGCCTGTGATGAGCGAGGACTCACCTGAAATAGACACTGACACACCCAGAGGAGTAAGCCGAACTAAAGGCGGGGAGGGGAGAGTCTGAATAGACGGCAGGGCAGTGTGAATTTGAGGTAAGAGAAGGTGTTGCACCTCTCAGGGGTCCTGCGTGGCCATGGCACCCTCTGCACGTGGAGTGTCCAGAGGGAGGTTAAGAGGGACGGGGAGCAGTGGAAGACTGAGCCTGAGAAGGGACGTGCTATTGATCTGTGTTCTAGAAAGACTATTCTGGAGATTTCTTAAATTAATGATGTACTGGTCTAAGATCGAGGCAGGGTTTCCCAAATTATGAGATTCATTCAGGGAGAACGTGCTAAATTCAGATTCCTGGACTCCGTGTCTTCTAACCTGAGTCAAGAGATGCATCTTTTGGAGATGCTTACAGGTGATTCAGGTGAAGCTGCTATTAACTGAAGTTGACTTCATGGTGGCCCCTGAAATGACATGTCTGTATCCTGAACCCCTGGCCCACAAATGTTGCCTTATTTGAAGAAAGGATCATTGCACCTCATCCTGCATTATATGGGTGGGCCCTAAAAGCAGCTACATATATCTGAAAGACAGAAGATCAGGAGGATGTGATGTAACCTTGACAGCAGAGATTGGAGTGATAGAGCACAAGGCAAGGACCGCCTAGTCCACCTGCAACAAGGACTGTGTCCCCTCAAGCATTCCCACAGCCTAAGGTCCTGCAGGCTCCCTGATCTTACACTCGGGCCTCTGGAGTTCTGAGCGAATTCATTTCCAGTCTTTTAAAACACTCAGCTTGTGGGCATTTGTTCCAGTAGCCCTGGGAAACTGATATTTCAACTAGTATCAATTTCGTTTTCTTAGTTTCATGAAGGAGGGAAAAATGTGGCCCAGACTGAGAAAAAAACCTAATAAACTGTTAGAGTTTGTTGAGAAAGAACATAGCAAACTATATCACTAAAACAGAACTTCAGTCTGAGCTACAGTGCAAGCCTGACCTAGGCTGAGCTTTGTGTTGTTTCAGTTTGGGCCGCACGGCATGCAGAATCTTCCCCGACCAGGGATCGAACCCTTGCCCTCTGCCCTGGGAATGCAGAGTGTTAACCACTGGACCACCAGGGAAGTCCAAGGCTAAGCTTTGAACAGAGCACTCCTCTCCCTTCCCCTCCACCCTGCGCCTCAGTCCTATGTGTCCTGCTTTTTGTCTATGGGCCCGAAAGTGGCTAAGCGGGTAGACAACCTTAAATCCAAACCAACCTATTTTGGTCTTGCTGGAAGCCACACTCACCAATGTTCAGGGGGAAACTCCCGGTTATTGTATGAAAACAGACCTTGGGGACACAGTGGGCTGACTGGGCAGCTTCATCAGTGCTGGGACTTGAAGCCATCAAAGGTGTGGAACAGGTCAGAAACCACGTCACTGAGTCACTGGGGATCTTTTGGACAATCATCAAGGACTGTCTCCATTCATTATGTTAGGTTACTTGAGAAAAAATTTCCTAAATGGGCTATGTGTGTGTGTGTGTTTGTATCACTGTGTTTCTGCTTCTGGGTGTAGTTCTCTGTGTGTGTACCTGGGTATGTGTGTGTGTTTGTGTCTGTGTGTGTGTGTGTGTGTGTGTGTGTGTGTGTGTTTGCCTCCCTGTATCCATGTGTCATTTGAGCTCAGTCCCTTCCTGGGAGCCATATGTTTCAGAAGCACCTTTCATGATGCTAAAGACATTTCCTGAGCACCTAGTATAGCTCTGTTGAAGGCAGTGAAGACACAGAAGTAAATTACACTCCATATCTTCCCTGAAAAATGTTCACATTTCTCTAGTGGGAAGAGACACAATGCCATGTAAACATGGAGGAAAGCAACTCTGGATCCAGCCAACCCTCCATTCAGGCTCTGCCTTTCAATGGAGGGATTATTAGCACACTTCCTAAGCCCTGGAAGCTTTAGATACGTAAAATGAAAATAATAATAAGGAGATCAGCCTTGGGTTTTCTTTGGAAGGAATGATGCTAAAGCTGAAACTCCAGTACTTTGGCCACCTCATGCGAAGAGTTGACTCATTGGAAAAGACTCTGATGCTGGAAGGGACTGGGGGCAGGAGGAGAAGGGGACAACAGAGGATGAGATGGCTGGATGGCATCACTGACTCGATGGACGTGAGTCTGAGTGAATTCCGGGAGTTGGTGATGGACAGGGAGGCCTGGCGTGCTGCGATTCATGGGGTCGCAAAGAGTCGGACACAACTGAGCGACTGAACTGAACTGAACTGAACTTGGTTAAGGTCGTTGAAAGAATGTCACGAGTCAATATAGAGCCTGTGAAGTGGTGTCTGCTACATCCTGCTGCTGCTGCTGCTCTGTGCGACCCCAGAGACGGCAGCCCACCAGGCTCCCCATCCCTGGGATTCTCCAGGCAAGAACACTGGAGTGGGTTGCCATTTCCTTCTCCAATGCATGAAAGGGAAAAGGGAAAGTGGCACGACTCTTAGAGACACCATGGACTGCAGCCTACTAGAGTCCTCCGTCCATGGGATTTTCCAGGCAAGAGTACTGGAGTGGGTTGCCAGTGCCTTCTCCTCATAAAAGCACAGTGAACACGAATTAAGCAGTTGAAGAATTAAGGTATTACTCCTCATCTCAGGAAGGAGCCACTACACTGAAGAAAAGTTCCTAAAAACTGATTTTTATCTTGTTTAGGGTTAAAGCATGAATAGAAGAATAAATGAAGCATATTAAAAACAATTTAAACCCAGCTTTTAAATAACACTCCCCTGGTGAATTCCACACGTCTTACTTTTTGCTTAAAAAAAAAAACAAAAAACATATTATCACATTTCTGAATGACACAGATTACTCATCACACACATGGGTTATGTTGTGGTGCCATTGGTGCAGGGGGTTTCAGCCATTTGATACTTGTGAAGCATCCCTGACGACACAGCTCTTACACAGGCCACATCTCCTCTAATTTGATCATAATATTCTTCTTTATCCCTTTTAACCAGGGCTCAAAAAGTGTTTTATTTTGTCTAATCTTAATCCACATAACAGTATCAGGAAGCAAGTTCCATCGTCCTCATTTTAAGGAATAGAAATCCACCGAAAGAGATGAAAGTAACTCAACCAAGTATCCACAGCTAAGAAATGGTAGATCGAAGCTCAGTCTATTTGACTCAAAATCCAATCTCTCCGCACCAAAGCCTCTTCCATTTATGTTCATCTGTTTATTCACTGAACAAATATTTATTGGATCCAGCTGTGGGGACCAAGCTGGATGCTGATGCTTACCTTTTGTGGTCTTCTTGCATCTTTCACGCTTTTCAGTCCTCATTTTACCTCCTGTGATTTAGCAGATTGTCTCCTCTTTCAGATTCCTGAACTTGAACCCTGGAGGCACACCATCTTGCTCTTCAACAGCATCTCCTATAACTAGGTTTCCAGTTGCCACCCAATCCTGGTACCTTTTCTCTGAATAATCTACTCTTCAAGCTCCTGCAGAGCACAGTGCTCAGATTCACATGCACTCATCCACAGTCTTGGAGACCGATACAGACCCAAGCAACCTGTTGCTGCCTCAGTCTGGGGCAACGGTCCCTAACTCAGGCCAAGAAGATACCAGGAAGATGGATTTTTAGTCTAAAGTGGCCTTCTTCTTCTGTCTCCAGTTACCTCCCTGACACTCATGGGGCCCCACAGGGAGAATGAGGCATATCGAAATGGAGGAGACTCATCAGATGTGAAATTCATTCCCAGCTTCGGAACCCACAGACCTCTGAATGTTTTTTCCATCAGCTCAGTGCACTGAGTTGCAGATTCCACAGTCTACCATATTATTAGAACTTTCTCCAAACATTTCAGTAAATCTCAATGGACTGCTCTTCTGAAAAGCCCAAATGCTCATGGCAGAGGTGTTTAATCATGGCACTCCATGTTTTTAAATGAGGCGAGTGAAAGTAAGTATTCCATAATTCATGGTGTGCACCCTTTCAGAAAACTTTTTTATTAAGAATTTGATGAATAGTCTAATCATACTGCATATACAGATGACTCAGAATAGAAGATACATGGCAGGAAAAAAAGTTCAGAATATTTTCAGAGGCCTTTTCCCCATCTAGAATGAGATGGCCTGGGACTCAGATTGAAAAGGCAGGCTGTGGACACTCATTTATTGCCCTCAGGGAGAAGAGTGTTTAGAAACATGAATGGGTCTGTTCAGCTAGTTACTTTCCTAGTGTAAGAGAGGCTGGCACATCACAGGGGGTAGGCAGTCCAGTCCCGGAGGGGCTCCAGGCTCTGCCACTCTGAGCTCACCCAAAGGGTTGAGTTTAACTGCACCTCAGTTTCTAATCTTACAGTTGTGAGGATTCAGTCAGACAATACCTGCAGAATTCCATCTTCATGTCAATTGCTCCATAAACGGCAGCTGCTTGTAGGTTCAACATTAACTGAATTATCTAGGCAGAAATTATCTAGGCACTTTCCACTTTTAAAGAAAAATAGGTCACTCTAGATCTCCTCCAGAGTAACAAAAGAAAAAGCTACACAACAAGAAAATGTAGGATAATCCAACAGACACTGAACTGGGAACCAGAAGACCTGGGAGTTGCCAGATGTAGCAAATTCTTATGTGATTCAGAGATAATCATTAACTTTCTCCTGGATGCCATTTTCCTCACCAGAAAATGTTGCAGCCGGAATCCATTATGTCTACTCGGTCTTCCAATGAGATACCAAAGAACTACTTGAAGGGACATTTCTTGCACACACCTGGAGCCCAGATTTTGCACTAAGTTGTAGTTTGTTTCTATGACTACGTCGTCCAGTCACTGACTCTTCGTTCAAAGTCCAAACAAAACTTTAAAAATATCATTCAACAAAAGATTTAACTAGATACAGAATCTAGGTCCATCTTGAACCTGAGCAATCAAGGAGAGATTAGTTTTCCAGATAACAATTTGTTCTCTACTATAAGCAAGTTCTTCCTGTACAGATCATCCCTGACATTGGCCATCGCTTTGCAACTAACAAAGCAGCTCAGACGGTAAAGCGTCTGCCCGCAGTGCAGGAGACCCAGGTTTAATCCCTGGGTTGGGAAGATCCCCTGGAGAAGGAAACGGCAACCCACTCCAGTACTCTTGCCTGGAAAATTCCATGGACTGAGAAGCCTGGTAGGCTACAGTCCACGGGGCCACAAGGAGTCAGACACAACTGAGTAACTTAACTTTCTAACTTTGCAACTAACAAAATGCTGCCATACACATATGGTGTCCATGGTCAGGGTGTCCATGGTCACACTGCTGGTAGAGATTAGACCAGGATGGAACCCACGCCCTCCAGGAGACAAAAGTTTTCTTCTTTCCATGTATTTAGTTGCTGCTGATGACATAGCCCTAGCAACATCATAACACCATCCATGTTTTGATGGCATGAATTGAGAAGAGGCACACAAGCTTGCACTCAATGTCTATTATTTAATAAGCGACAATAACAATTTGTCTTTGAAGGGAATAACTTCATTTTACTTTCCCAGCACTTGGGTGACACTTCCAGAATTTTAATGAACAAATAAAAGATAAAAATCAATTCCTTAATTTGGGAGTGGAAGTCCAGAGAGAGAAAGCCAGGTGACCAGAGTGGCTCTGGCAGTAGTGCCAGGCCAGGATTCACTTCCAGATGCCCCACTGTGAGGACAATGTTTAACCAAATCTCTTTTTTAAAGTTTTCTTCAGTTACATTAAGTGGTATGAAATGTATCTTGTATAAGGACCTGGACAGTTTTAAATTATTAAATTTTATAATATAAATAAAATATGTGTGGCAGAAGCTCAAAATCACCGTGTTTGTAGTCTGGGAAGAAGGTAGTGGAGTATGACAGAAAACTGAGTTTGCATAAGCTGGAAAGTTTCCTATGTTTGTGCTGTGCTGTGATGCTGGGTCCACGGTGGAACGTGTGGCATTCCCTGCTGTGCTCACTAGTTCATCTCTCTTCTAGGCTGTAGGCTCATCTCCGTATGTTTTTGTTTCCTTTAGCATAACTGCTCCACTTGTGCAGTTGTCCCCTTCCTGGTGAGACCCCAGAGGTCACTCACTATAGTGATGTCAAGACAAGGGCATCTTGTGTAAATTGGACAGAGGCAAGAGAGGGCACAAACCACTACCTCTATGTGATGTTTGCCATGCCCGCTTCTCATCCCGGCTCAGGAGGCTGGCCCTGAGAATTTTAATAGCATGGGGAAATAAGATGTGTCCTGGTAGCAGCTAGAGAGAGGGCTTCCCTGGTGGCTCTGGGGTAAAGAATCCACCTGCCAAAGCAGGAGATGCAGGTTTGATCCCTGGACTAGGAAGTTCCCCGGAGAAAGAAATAGCAACCCACTCCAGTATTCTTGCCTGGAAAATCCCATGGGCAAAGGAGCCTGGCAGGCTACAGCCCATGGGGTCACAAAGAGTCAGATTGACTTAGTGATTGATCGAGTGAGTGAGCATCTAGAGAAGGAATGCCGGCTGCTGCATCTCCCAGAGGAACATCAGAATGAGAGAAGAGGGAATATTTTTTTGACACCTGGAACTCACCCCAAAGGGAGGCTGAAATATTTGGGGGCCGAGGTGAAAGAGGAAATGAAATTGACCAGTTTCGCCTAGCCTGACCATCTATCCTGTCCAGAAATAATGACAACATTCCAGAGATGAATTTGTCCCCAGAGACCTGTTTAATACCTTCATTTCCTTTGCCGAGAGAAGAAAAAGGAAATACCTAAGGTCACCTGGTGAATCTATGGCAGTTAGGTCCAGTCCCATTTTCTCAGAGTGCTCATAACTGATTCAAATCTGCCAAAATGAAGCCAATAACAGGGTATCAGGTCTTCAGAGTGAAGTATTCAATGCATTATAGAGTTAAGCTTTCTATTTCCTTCTATCTTTAACAAAACTGGCAAATTGCAGTCGCACATATGGACTTGTGGGCTTCCCTGCTGGCTCAGTGGTAAAGAATCTGCCTACAATGCAGGAGACCAAGGCTCGATCCCTGGGTGGGAAAGGGTCACTGGAGGAGGGCATGGCAACCCACTCCAGTATTCTTGCCTGGAGAATTCCATGGACAGAGGAGCCTGACGGGTTACAGTCCAAAGGGTTGCAGAGTCAGACACAACTGAAGCGATTAAGCAGCAGTAGCATGTGGACATGCATGCATGGTCTACCATGTTGATTTAAAAATAAAAATAATAATAATCAACTAGAACCTACTGTATAACACAGGAAACTTTGCTCAATGTATGTGGAAGCCTGGATGAGAGGCAGTTTGAGGGAGAACGAGTACATGAATATGTATGGTTGAGTCCTTTTGCTGTCCATGTGAAGCTATCATAACATTGTTAGTTGGCTATACTCCAACACAAAACAAAAAATTTAACAAAAAAAAGAAAAGAGGGTGACAGTATACACAAGCCACATGAAGTCCCATACCTGTTTGTCTACTCCATTCTATGCCATCCTCTATCTTCCTCACCTCCTTTTCCCCAACTACACTCCCTAAATGGCTTTCCTGATTTAATGATGCTACCCCATTTCTCTTATTTTGAACCTTGATGTCTACCAACAGTGATTCTGTTAGTTCAATTTTTTTTATCCAGACCCCAGAAACTCCAGAACCTACTCACTGAAGAGAATCAACAACTCTGATCTGGGCAGGACTACATTAAACTAGAGTCATTACATCCCCTTCTCCAGGGGATTTTCACTACCCATTTAAAAGAGTAAAATGATTCTCTTTTATGTGACTCATAAAAGAGAATCACAGCAGTAACCAGGAAATTCGGACTCTGGCCCCACTGCTTTCTTTGGTAAGCCTTCTATCTTAATCTATGTTTTCTTCATCTGTTAAAGGAGGCAGGGAAACTTGAATTTTTGCTTCAATATTGGATGAATTTATGAATTGGAGGAGATCAGACAGGTAAAGAAAGGCTTTTCTGAATTAATGATGTCTCCTGTAAAACCCATCACAAAGAAATTAACTCCCTGAGGGAGAATTATTCAGCTAAGCAAATGCTGTGTAAATATGAGAAATGGCATTGATTTTCTTAACGTCACAAACTGTAAGCTAATTTATAAAAAAAAAAAAAAGAAAAAATGAATCATCCTTGTTTACTGGGAGTCATTTCTCTTGTGATGTTTTTGTTTGTTTTTTTTTTTCCCTTCCTCTGAATAGAGTATTCCAGGACTGGAATATTCTGGAGAACTATTGAAGAAACTCATTCTGCCATTGGAAGAACAGATGAAGGAGAATATTGTCCTGGACTCTCAATCCCATTTGATGCCTACTTTTTCATTGTTTATGCATCCTGTATATCTCAAAATAAGAGATGACACTCTTTTTGTCTAAATAAACCTGGCCTCTTAACTCTGGATGCCCATCCTGTCATTAAGTATCTACCTCTCTTACTAAATGGGCTCTCTTGGTGGCTCAGATGGTAAAGAATCTGCCTGAAATGCAGGAGATGGTGGTTGGACCCCTGGGTCAGGAAGATCCTTTGGTGAAGGGAATGGCTACCCACTCCAGTATTCTTGCCTGGAGAATCCCATGGACAGAGAAGCCTGGTGGGCCACAGACTTAACACTCAGATTCTTTGCGACCTCATAGACTAGCCTGCCAGGCTCTTCCATCTATGGGATTTCTTAGGCAAGAATACTGGAGTAGGTTGCCATTCCCTTCTCCAGGGGATTTTCACTACCCAGGGATCAAACCTGCATCTCCTATGGTTCCTGTATTGGCAGGCAGATTCTTTACCACTGCCACCTGGGAAGCCCCAAACTTCTTTAATACCTGTGTTTTAATGGATTCCTCTTGAATCCTCCCTCCCACTTTGTAAGAAACCCCAGACAATCTCTTCAACCTGCAATAGACCAACTCTCTCCTTTATTCATTTACAAACACCTATATAAAAAAGGGAGCCTCATTCTTTTGCAGCAGGGACCTCCTCCCCCTGCCTTGTATCTGGCTCCTTTCATCTCTTCCCTGGACTCAGCACAACCCCTGGCTCATGATCCAGCCTCCAGACCTGTTGCCGACCACCTCTTCTCCCTTCTCCACAGCACAGTGTGAAATGTAGCTGCCTTGGGTCCCTCCCTGCATAACAGCCCTAGTGTCTCCTCATTGTCTCCCAAAGCCCACACTTCTTGGCCTCCATCATCCGACTGGACACTACCTAGCAGATTCTTCCTCTGAACGCATGTGCACCTCTGTGAATTGGCACCTACCTTTCCTACTTCAGGGAGGACACGTCTGGGAAGCCTTGTTAGTGGCCCTCATGTGGTTTAATTCCTGATGGGCAGCTTGAGCTCACCTTCCACCAACATCTTTCCTCGTGGACTGGGGGTGTCCAGAGCGTCCTCGGGAAAGTATAGCTGACTCCAGCAGACCTCTCTAACCTCTCCCTCTACCTCCAACCGCATATCAAAGAAAAGCTGAATAAATGTTTGGAAGAGTCAACTTAGTATAAGCACCAACTTTCCAAAACTGATCTAGAAGTTTAATATAATTCCTATCAAAATTCCAGCAAAGTTTTTGTAGATATAGACAAACTTACTCTGAAGTTTACATGTAAAAGAATAAGCCCCAAGATAGTTAAAGCAATCTTGAACAAGACCAGTAAAGTGGAGGGATCACTTTTCCCAATTGGCAGGTTTACAATATAGCTATATTGTATATATATAGCAAATCAGTACAGAATTCATGATACAGATCAATAAAACAGAACAGAGAACCCAGAAATAGACTCACACCAAGAGAACTGACTGATTTTTGACACAGGTATAAAAGCAAGTCAATGAAAGAGGTAGACTTTTCCGTAACTAAATGATGCTGAAGCAATTGGACATCCATAGGCAGGAAGCAGACGAATGAGTGAATAAATGAATAAAACTTGATATAATCTAGCTTAAGGGATTGAGCTCCTTGAAAAATAGAAATCATTTCTGATTAATCTCTGGGACCTAGCACAGCATCTGGAACATGCAGACACTCTATGGACAGTGAATGAATGGATGATTTGTCAATGCTTGTGTTAAGTAGTACAGAAGTGGCCCAAGTACGCATTTGAGATGCTTCTCCTGGGGAAGAACCATCTGCACTGAATTTCAGAGCTGTACAGGGTTTGTCTTGAGATAAACTCTAAGACAGGCAGTCTGTTCCTTGGAAAGAACGCTGACATCAGATAATTTTGGAGAAAGCTCAGATCTGAGTTTGAGCACCAGCTTAGTAAGGTACTCACCAATGCTTTTCACTCTGGAACAGTTATCAACTATCTCTGGACCTCAAATTCTTCATCTATAAAGTGTGAAAGAAAATATTTACCTCAAAGGTTATATAAGGATTCATGTTCATATTAAGCACAAACAGTGCCCAGATATAAAAGACTAAAAAAATTATCTCTATCCATTCAATGATCTTAAAAAGTGTTAAATCAGAATCTGTCTTTATAAAAGGATGTAAATTGTTGAGAAAAATTAAATAGTAGTAAGTTGAAGTAGTCTTACTTTTGGTTTTAGCTAAACGGCTTTTTCTGGTCTTACTCAGAAATGCCCCCAGTAAGAATTCTCAGTTCATAACCAAAGTCATAGCTATTATCACTTGGATTTCTCTAAATATTTCCTACTCAAGCAATCACAGCCAATAGCCAGTAACACATGGATGAATGACACTTTTCATTTATCCCAAGCCAACTCTGTTTGGAACTGTTTAAATGAAAATAGATTCCTTCTGTTCATGGGGTTCTTGCAGCAAGACTACTGGAGTGGTTTGCCATTTTCTCCTCCAGGGACCATGTTTTGTCAGAATTCTCCACTATGACCCATCCGTCTTGGGTGGCCCTGTAGGGCATGGCTCATAGCTTCATTGAGTTATGCAAGCCTCTTCACTATGACAAGACAAGGCTGTGACCCATGAGGGGGTAAAGGTTAAGGAACATCCCTGGGTTAACAGCCAAATATGTTAACCAATTTTGCCACAGAGACACTTTGAATTGTGCTGCTAAAGAATTGCCAACATCCAATGGATCATCAAATTGCCAACATGCCTTGGATCACTGGAAAAGCAAGAGAGTTCCAGAAAAACATTTACTTCTGCTTTATTGACTACGCCAAAGCCTTTGACTGTGTGGATCACAAGAAACTGTGGAAAATTCTGAAAGAGATGGGAATACCAGACCACCTGACCCACCTCCTGAGGAATCTCTACACAGGTCAAGAAGCAACGGTTAGAACTGGACATGGAACAACAGACTGGTTCCAAATAGGGAAGGGAGCACATCAAGGCTTTATACAGTCATCCTGCTTATTTAACGTCTATGTACAGTACATCATGTGAAATATTGAGCTGGATGAAACACAAGCTGGAATCAAGATTGCTGGGAGAAATATCAGTAACTTCAGATATGCAGAAGACACCACCCTTATGGCAGAAAGTGAAGAACTAAAGAACCTCTTGATGAAAGTGAAAGAGAAGAGTGAAAAAGCTGGCTTAAAACTCAACATTCAGAAAAGTAAGATTATGGCATCTGGTCCCATCACTTCATGGCAAATAGATGGGGAAATAATGGAAACAGTGGAAGACTATTTTCTTGGGCTCCAAAATCACTACAGATGGTGACTGAAGCCATGAAATTAAAAGCCGCTTACTCCTTGAAAGAAAAGCAGTGACCAACCTAGACAGCATATTAAAAAGCAGAGACATTATTTTGCTAACAAAGGTCCATTCAGTCAAAGTTATGGTTTTTCCAACAGTTGTATACAGCAGTCATGTATGGATGTGAGATTTGGACTATAAAGAAAGCTGAATGCCAAAGAATTGATGCTTTTGAACTGTGGTGTTGGAGAAGAGTCTTGAGAGTCCCTTGGACTGCAAGGAGATCCAACCCATCAATTCTAAAGGCAATCAACCCTGACTATTCATTGCAAGGACTGATGCTGAAACTGAACTCCAATACTTTGGCCACCTGATTCGAAAAACTGACTCATTTGAAAAGACCCTGATGCTGGGAAAGATTGAAGCAGGAGGAGAAGGGGATGACAGAGGATGAAATGGTTGGATGGCATCACCGACTCGATGGACACGTGTTTGAGTAAACTCCGGGAGTTGGTGATGGACAGGGAAGCCTGGCTAACTCCAGTCCATGGGGTTGCAAAGAGTTGGACACGACTGAGCGACTGAACTGAACTGAACTGTATTCTCTGAATTTTTAACTATTTTAAAATCTTCATCTTTGTCTTCCCTTCAAGCCCATGTGTTCAGGGACCAACTTTGTAGCACTGAGTGAAGTCACCTATAGTCCCCAAGAAAACCTGGTAAATCCTAATGTTCAGAGATGAAAGAAGAAAATGAGCCCTGAATTCCTTTGTCATTAAAATTTCTTCCTTGTCGACTGAGTTTCTGTGGATTTGAATGAATTATCTAAGAATCAGTGTTAGCGTTTAATTGGAAGACAGAGGAAACCACAAAGAGTCTGACAAGAAAGGGCAGACAAAATAGGAATGTCTCTAGGCATTGAAAAGTTTGACAGGCGAGAAGAGTTTGTGATTTGAAAAGCAGCTGGAGAACATGAGTCAGCAGGAGATAACTAAAAAAAGTTAAATAATTAAGCTTACATAATAGCTATCTGATTGACTATCTAGATGTGGTTTTAATTAACACTTTTAACCTCTCTTTGTTGGTAACTATATATTATCCAATCTAAAAGTGGAGAACTTTCATTATTACCAAAAATCATTCATCTACAGAGTGTTGGGGGATTTATTTCCAAACTTAGCCAAGGAGCTACTGTCCTTCCAACTCCCTTCCCTCTCTCCTCCTCTCCACACAAACTCCCTTACAATTAGTTCTCTGAGTGGAAATTGAGGACTTGGCTCCTCCTTTTATCATTTTCTGTAGGTAAAGTGGAAGACTTAGTCCATCAGTCCTGTCTGACTCTCTGTGACCTCATGGACCGTAACTTGCAAGGGTCCTCTGTCCATGGGATTCTCCAGGTAAGGCTCCTCTGTCCATGGGATTCTTCAGGTAAGGGATGGGTTGCCATCCCTTCTCCAGGAGATCTTCTCCACCCAGAGATCAATCCAGGTCTCCTGCCCCGCAGACAGATTCTTTACCATCTGAGTCACCAGAGAAACCTTTTTATGTGTAAATTGGGATGTAATGATACGAAGAACTAAATTCTTGAGCAGGTTTACTGGATGGGGGCCCTTTCCTGGACAGAGTAGAGGGTGGAGTCGGCAAAGTTTAAGAAGATTTCGTCTTCCCACCTTTGAGGAGTTCTGAGCTATGTTTAAGATAGATCAATAAATAAATGTCCCTGGTGATGAAGAAAGTAAAAGATCTGCAAAGGAGGACAGAAAATTTTCCCAAGTTTGGGACAGAGTAGTTGGAGAGAAAGGCAAGAAAGAGATACTGGGGTTGGTGCTGAAAAGCTCAGCCTCTGGGCACCAGTGCTGAATTGAATCTTGTACACAGAGTTTGGGGTGAAGTACAAAAGAGTAACTTTATTGCTTTGCCAGGCAAAGCAGATCACAGAGGGGCACAGTGACCCTCAAAACTGCTGCAGTCCTTTAATCTGGTTTCAGATAGTCTCTCTGAAACCAGAGACTGAGTCTTCAGTGCTGTGCACAGACTTTCTCTGATTGTGGGGAGCAGGGGTTCCCCCCTAGTTGTTGTGGGCAGGGTTTTCATTATGGTGACTTCTCTTGCTGCAGAACATGGGCTGTAGGGCTCAAAGCTTCAGTAGTTGCAGCACACAGGCTCAGTAGTTGTGCCTCATGGGCCCTAGAGCTCAGGCTCAATAGTCATGGTGCTCTGAGGCTTAGTTGCATATGGAATCTTCCCTGACCAGGGATTGAACTCATGTCCCCTGCATTGGCAGGCAGACTCTCAACCTCTGGACCACCAGGGAAATCTAGGTCTCAGTCTTTTGATGAGTTTCTCTGGTTCTTTTAATCTGGCCCTAGATAGTCTGCTCTGAAATGATGAATGCTAATGTCACGCGAGTGTATGTTCCTCGGTTCTTTGTCTCGTCACAACAAAGAATTGGAGCGATGGACATTAAAGCCCTCGGCGTCACAGCTGTAGGGTCTTGAACAAACCGTGTTATAGCTCTTAGGCAAATCAGTGTTACAGCTCTATTTTATTTAGAAGATAGCAGGAGAATCCATCCTTGAAGTGTGAGGGCGTGCCAACCCAAAGACTCGAAGAGAAGAGAGTGGAGGAGTGCGCGGGAAAGGAGAGAGAGTGAGAGAGAGAGAGAGATAGGGCACACGCACGCGGTGTGTGGGGGCGGGGGGAGAGAGCGCACGCAGGCGGGAGAGAGAGAAAGAGAGAAAGCGCTTTGGCTCTTCCTTTTACAGGCTTTTTCCTCCACCTGGGCCTGCCCAATGCAAACTGGGCTTAGCCAGAAGTGCTATTTGTTCTACCTGAAGTCTTCACTCTGGTCCTTGGACCCTCCTTTGACCTTCCTTGTCTTTTAGCCACTGCCATTTTGGACTCCGTTTCCCTATTCTACCTACCTAACACTAACATCTTCCACTTGTAGAGGATATGAGTTCTGTAAAGAGCGCAAAGGTATTGTATCGTGTATCCCTTGAGGTAGAACCAGGACTCTCCCCCAAGGCTGCACTTTTGTTTCTTGGCTGCTCCCCCGTAGTCTCTGCATCCCCTCCCTTCCCTAATTAACAATTGTTGAAAGGGCTTGCATACCCAAGAGCCCCACTGGATTCATCTCGGTTTCAAGGTTGAGTCCTGAGGACCCTGCAGAAAGGGTACCTACCATGCAGCATGAGAGAAGAACTATAAAGTTATGTTACTCCAAAGCTAAATTCAAATCCTGCCCCAGGATACAATTTTAGTGTACAAACTATGTTAGAAAGGATAGCTATGAGCAAAAAAAAAAAAAAATGTTAGAGGGAAAATAAAATATAAACCTAAATGATAGTAAAGAAAGAAACTGCTACAGCCATCTGCCTGAAGTGGGAGCAGGGGTGCGGGATATTAACCTTGACTGGGACCTTGAGGGTTGGATAGAATTTTAAAGTGAGAAAAAGTAGTGTTTGGAGGGCAATGATAAAAAAGTTTGATTTTGCTTAGGCCAGAGTGTGGGAAGAGATAAGCTAAGCCTGAGGGCAGAAGACCTTGAATACTAAGCCAAGGAATTTGTATTTTACTTGCTGAATTTTTACAATGCTGCATCCAGCGTGTCCTTAAGTCAGTACATCCAAATACAAAGGTTTGTTTTTATTTTCTTTTTATTTTCCTTATCCAAGGAACCCATAGTAAGATCTTCAGATCTATTGCTGTCTGTTTAAATAGGTAGACATACTTTCTAACCTCTTCCTATACTTTTTCTCAATATAATTGCTAATAGTGACTCCTTTCTCTCTCAAAAATGGGTTGAATGATAAATTACTTGGACATCCTACTTACCTGCTACAATTTGCACTTAGTCCCATCTGGAAATGTAATGGAAATGTAATTCATTAAGTCTTTGGCAGGTGGAAATTTGCAGCTCTCTCTGCTGTTTTCACTTTGCTTGTGTCGACTTAAAAAGTATTCACAACCTAAAAGCTGAGAGTTGTTTTATGCAGTGGGAATTTTTAGGACTTTAAGCCCTGGAGAAAGCATCTCAAGTGATCCCAAGAGAACTGCTCTGAGGAGGTGAGAGGAGGAGCCAGGTTATATAGAAGTTTTGCAACAAAGGGCAGGTAGATTTTTTGTAAATTAAAGAAAACCAGATATCCCAAGTTAAGGAATTTTGCACTTTTTTTGTGTGTGTGAAAAAGTGAAAGTGTTAGTCGCCCAGTCATGCCCAACTGTTTGCAACCCCATGGACTGTGTGTAGCCTGCCAGGCTCCTCTGTCCATGCAATTCTCCAGGCAAGAATACTTGAGTGGATAGCCACCCCAGGGAATCTTCCTGGCCCAGGGATCAAGCCTAGGTCACCTGCATTGCAGGCAGATTCTTTACCATCTGAGCCAAAAGGGAAGCCTGTGTATGGAAAGATGCAAGAGTCTGAGCTCACTGAAATCGTTCCTTTGATGCGCATCTCAGCCAGTGTCCGGTTTTCACATCCTGAGCTCCTCAGGACTCACCACTCCCTCGTGGAGGGCTGCAGTAGCTATTGTCTGTTTACTGAAGTGGCAGGAAATAGTCCCATTCCTCACCTGCTTTCAGGTTAGACTTGTTTGTCTTGATGCCTCCCTGCTGCCTTCTCTCCTTCAGGTTTAACGTCTGACCAGCTTTCTTCCTTGGGCTTTAGACCCATTTGTCCTGGAAAAGACTCCTTTGACAGCCAGAGCTTACTCAGTGGACCTCCATCCTAGCTGAGCATTTGGGATTAAATGTCCCAACAGGCAGGCTAAGCACTAACCAGGAGAATTCCACACAAGGAAATTTTTCTAAAAACAATCTGATTTTTGGTGGTTTTTATAAAATATTTATCCCATCAACCCACTTGAGTTCGTTAATATTTTACAGCTTCATTTTTGGTTTTTGTTTTAATTTCAGATGAGGTCATGATAGCTTTTGCCATGCATAAGGCCTCTAAAAGTCTCCCCTTCCCCTTGCTCTAGCCCATCCTCAATGCTCTTGATCCCCTGTATATAGGGTGGGACCTGGACTGGTCCTGGCATTTGGTACTAAATGGGTAAAGCTAGCAAAGACATCAGTGAGGCCAAAGGAATACTAGATCCCCCCTGGGAAGAGTTGAATCTGGGGGATGTTTGTAAGCTTGCTCAAGGCCAGGAGAGGTGAGGTTTGATAGAGCTGTAAGTAAGGGCTGGTGTTCCACATGGGGAGCAGAATGAAAGCACCACCTGCTTTGGGAATCAGGATTTCTCAGGCAAAGGATTCCATATCCTACCTTGGTCTCACCCTCTCTCCTCCTGCAGGACCCAGATAGAGTCCTGGTCCTCAGCCCACACCTGTCCTGTCTATGAGTCTAAGACCCTTTTGTCTTCTCTTCTGTGGGTTTTCTTAGAGGACAAGGCCCTTCCACCATAAATACTCAGCACTGTCACCAGCATTGGTGCCCTGTAACTTTGGTTTTACCTCTTCCAGCATCTCCTCTTTACCAAGGAAGATGAAGGAGAGGAGATATTGTCATTCACCATATGCTGGTAGTTGTAGCCTCTATACTAGACACTTTACATCACTACCAATATTTAATTCTTATAACAAATAATGTCTAGAAGGTGATGGCAATGATCTCTTATTTTATTTTATTTTTTTCTCATAGCCCCGCCATGGCCGGGTCGAGCTGCAGCTCCGCCATCTTGGGCCGCCGCCGCCACCGCCGCCGCCGCTTGCTGCCCGCGCGCTGCCGGGCTGGCCCATCTCTCGGCAGGGCGATCTCTTATTTTAGATGAGAAACTGAGGCTTCAAGTGTTTTTCAGAAATTGCTCAAAGAATCGATGAGAGTGGGATTCCAATGGCAGCTTTCTAATATAATGTGCTGACTCCTAGAGCTGTTCTGGAAGGTGCTGGAAAGTGCTACTGGAAACAAAAATGTTAAGTCATAATTGATTCCTGCCCCCCCCAGGAAATGATAGTCCAGTGAGGCAGGCAAGCACACAGAAATCCACCCCAACTGGAGTAGGGTACCAGGAGAATAGACCACATAACCTGTCAGAATTCAACTCAAATATCCCATTTCCTGAGAGCCACTCCACAAAGATTCTAATCAAAGAACTATTATGTGTCTTATGCTAAAGTGCTCTATACTCTAATCAGACCACATATTTTAGCAATTTAATGTACTAGTAGAAAATAGTATTAGATGTAACATTAACAGGCTATGTTTTCATTCACTATATATTTATTCTAGGAGTAATCCTTGAATGTGTACTAAATTCTAGCTTCCTCCCTAGGTGTCAAGAATATAAATGCAAATATCATGTGAATCTTGACCTCCAGGGTCTTAGAATTGGTTTAATGACTTTGTAAGAGCACATTGTATAATTCTAACCATCTATAATCCTTTATTGGGGCTTCCCTGGTGACTTGGGGATAAAGAATCCACCTGCCAATGAAGGACATGTGTGGTTCAATCCCTGGATTGGGAAGATCCCCCCAAGGAGGAATGGCAACCCATTCCAGTACTCTTGCCTGGAGAATTTCATGGACAGAGGACCCTGGAGAGCTACAGTCCATGGGGTCACAAAGAGCTGGATAGAACTTAACATCTAAACAACAACAACAAATCCTGTTTCAAGGGGCTCTGGGCTGCATTTCTTAACTAGCTCATGGAATTCTCACTTTTCCAGGCATGTGGACGGTATGCAGAGAGTTCTCACCAACTGGGAATAACACTCCATTGCTGGATTAATTCAGTGGACACATGAGAATGAAGAAGGTCAAGGGAATCACCCTGTTGTCTGGAACATAACCACTGATGGGACTTTTCTTGGTATACATTTGGGTAGGAAAGTGTAAACAAAAAAATAAGATGATGAATTTCATCTGCTATAACCAGGCTCTCCCTGAACGATGCATCACCCCTTACCACTCTCTCGCTGCTTCCCTTCCTGGCTTATGTGATAGAAGAGAACAGTTTACTGTGGACCTTGCAGGTGGATATCTGCATCTGAATCCCAGTTTTGCTACCAAGAAACAAGTTGCTTTATCTCTGTGAACCTCACTCACCATCTTCATCTATGGAATGGAAGTGATCATAATCCTGCAGCAATGCCCTTGCTTGGGACCATTAAAAAGTTAATTAAAGGGCCAGCCACCAATCTTGGACTTCCCTGGTGTTTCAGTGGTCAAGAATCCTCCTGCCACTTAAAAAACTGGAAACAGAACTGCCTTATGATCCAGCAATCCCACTGCTGAGCATACACACTGAGGAAACCAGAATTGAAAGAGACACATGTACCCCAATGTTCATCACAGCACTGTTTAAAATAGCCAGGACGTGGAAGCAACCTAGATGTCCATCAGCAGATGAATGGATAAGAAAGCTGTGGTACATATACACAATGGAGTATTACTCAGCCATTAAAAAGAATACATTTGAATCAGTTCTAATGAGGTGGATGAAACTGGAACCTATTATACAGAGTGAAGTAAGCCAGAAAGAAAAACACCAATACAGTATACTAATGCATATATATTGGAGAAGGCAATGGCACCCCACTCCAGTACTTTTGCCTAGAAAATCCCATGGATGGAGGAGCCTGGTAGGCTGCAGTCCATGGGGTCGCTAGAGTTGGACACGACTGAATGACTTCACTTTCACTTTTCACTTTCATGCATTGGAGAAGGAAATGGCAACCCACTCCAGTGTTCTTGCCTGGAGAATCCCAGGGATGGGGAAGCCTGGTGGGCTGCCGTCGATGGGTTGCAGAGTTGGACATGACTGAAGTGACTTAGCAGCAGCAACGCATATATATAGAATTTAGAAAGATGGTAACAATAACCCTGTATACGAGACAGCAAAAGAGACACTGATGTATGGAACAGTCTTTTGGACTCTGTGGGAGAGGGAGAGGGTGGGATGATTTGGGAGAACGGCATTGAAACATGTATAATATCATATATGAAACGAGTTGCCAGTCCAGGTTTGATGCTCGATACTGGATGCTTGGGGCTGGTGCACTGGGACGACCCAGAGGGATGGTATGGGGAAGGAGGAGGGAGGTGGGTTCAGGATGGGGAATACATGTATACCTGTGGTGGATTCATTTTGATATATGGCAAAACCAAGCAATACTGTAAAGTTAAAAAATAAAATAAAATAAAAAAACAAAAAACAAAAAAAAAGAATCCTCCTGCCAGTGCAGAGGACATGGGTTCGATCAATCCTTGGTCTGGGAAGATTCCACATGCGGTGGAGCAACTAGGCCTGTGCGCCATAACTGCTGAGCCTGCAGCTGCAATTCCTGAAACCCATGTGCCTAGAATCTGTGCTCCACAACAAGAGAAGTCACGACAATGAGAAGACCTCACACCCCGATGAAAAGTAGCTCCTGCTCTCCTAAACCCACTCCCAGCAACAAAGACCCAGCACAGCCAAAAATCCGGAAGTGCTAGCCACCAGTCTGAATATCACCTTTTCTATACAGGGCACTGGGGTCTTAGGTTACTAAGCACAGTTGAGACAAGCTGCCTTTGAGGCTTCGGTTTCTAAAATTTGGTAGAAAGAGCCTCACCTTGGGGCAATACAGTAGCCTCATTTTTGGTTTTCTCTTTGGTGAGCTCTTTGAGGGCATGACTAGCCTTTATCTTGTTTACTTTCCATTCTCAGAACATTTCTAGTGCCAACTGATACTCAGTAAATGATTGCTGATTAATAACTATATATTTGGGGGAACCTCAAAGACAGCATGACTTTTTTGTACCAAAAAGCTTATTATTGAATCCACTTTATGTAAGACTCATGTTTCTTCAACTTCTTTCTTTTTTTTTATTCTAATTTTTTTTTTTTTTTAATTGAAATGACTATTCTTGCTTGGAGAATCCCATGGACAGAGGAGCTTAGCAGCGTACAGTCCATAGGGTCCCAAAGAGTCAGACACAACTGAAGCGACTTAGCACGTGTAGTTAATTTACAAAGCTGTGTTAGTTTCAGGTCAGTTGGTTCAGTTATACACATAAGGCTCTCTTTGTACAGTCAATATTTTCTCCACAAGAGTCTACTTTTACTTAATTGAAGTTTCTTCCCTATCCCCTTCTTTCAAGCGAAGTTATCAAAAAAACAGATGGTTATGTGCATCCATAACCACATACCAACAATGCAAAGCAGTGACGTGACCCTAAGTGGGCAGAGTGGTAACTAGGAATGCAGGTCCTGTTACTTTATCTGGATTCAAGTCCTAACTCTGTCGTTGGGTGACTGGGCAGGTTGATTCACCTCTCTGAGTCTTGGTTTCCTCCTTCTCTATAAAATAGAAATAGCAACACACAAAAAAGGAAATAATATAAATAATTAAAATGGTACCTACCCTTTGGAGGGCAGTTAAGGATGACAGTGTGAAAGTCACTATCCAGCTCACCCAGCAGCATCTGGCCTGTGGCTAGTGCTTTCCGAACTGTTACAGTGACAGCATCTCCCAAACACAGGAGACAACACAAGCCACCTCAGTCTCTGAAAGTCTTAGAACCCTGGATCCAGACCTGTCAGGTCATCTGATTTTGATGGGCACAGGCTGTGCCCAGTAGACGCTGCTTGCTGAAACGATGTTCCTGGAGACCTTCAAAGTCAGCATGTCTAAATTTGAACCCATAACTCTTAGAGGCCCTCTCTTGATCATCATCGTCATGTAGGTCACCCATGTCAGGAGCCTGTGAAGCTTCCTCACCTCCTTCCTCATGCTCTAAGCCACATCATTATCAAGGGCTGTCAAACTGCCCTTTTTATGACATCTACGACTCAGCACCAGCTTTTAAATCCCTCTGCCTGACAGGCTTCCTAATCCTTCACGTTGGTGGCTGGTCCATCTCCAGACCTCTGATTGGGTACCATCAGAAAGCTGATCCTTCCCACACATAGCTGTGGAAAGAGTCATTCTCACAAACAAATAGGATAACGCCCCACTTTGCAAACCCTTCTTTGACCCCTGCCAGCTCCAGGAAAAATGTCACAATCCATCCCAGCGTGGGAACCTCCTGGCCTCACCAGCCTGCCTCTTCCCAACCTTTGCTCCAGCCCCCAGAGGACACCGCTGTGCTTATAACTGACTGCACAGTCCTCTGCCTGAATGCCCTTCCTCTTTGGTCTTCCTAACAGAGTCCTGCTTTTTTGTCTGAAGGCTCTTTCGACTCTCACCTGCTCTGTGACTCTTCCCTAGACCTGAGACTCTGATCCTATCTCTCTTGCCTCTGGTATTTAGGCATATCTCCTTTTGCTACCATAATTCCCCAAGCTGCAGCCCTTATCATCCAGTATGGTTATTGTGAATGGTCTTCCTGTCTCCCTGGTTACACTGTGAAACACACAGTAATTGCCAGGATGGGAGCACCATTCACCGAAGTCATACCACCCAGAATAGGATTTAGAACAAAGCAAATGATCAAAAAATACTTAATAAATGAATGAGAATGATTACTGAATTAATCAAGTGTGAAGGTAAGGAATTAGAGGGCACACAGGAAACAGTCTGCTTGGGATGCTGTTAACCCAGAGGACTGTGGGGGTGGCTCCCCTACTCCCTGAAAGTCCTGGCACAAATGCCACCTTCTTAGTAAGGTGGTCACTGATCACTGAATTTAAACCCTCTCACTCTGCACTCCCCACCCCCTTTCCTCCTGCTTTTCTCTAAAGCCCTTGTCATCATGGAAAAGTGAGAATGAAAGTGTTAGTTGCTCAGTCATGTTCGACTCCTTGGGACTCCTAGCTCACCAGGCTTCTCTGTCCATGGAATTCTCCAGGCAAGAATACTGGAGTGGGTAGCCATTCCCTTCTCCAGGTGATCTTACCAACCCAGGCATTGAGCCCAGGTCTCCTGCATTGCAGGTAGACTCTTTACTTTCTGAGCAGGCAGGGATTTTGTTTGCTTTGCCTATTGCTATACCAAGAACAATGTCTGATGTACTTCAGGTACTCAGGGCACATTATACTGAAAATGAATGAATGAATGTCAAGCATTCATGACTCTTGTCGTAGCTGACAGGTTTGTTAGAAAAGGGAGTGATCATTTTAGTCTAAGGCTAACGACTCCTTTGAAGTTCAAGGTCCATAAAACCAATTTTAATAGATTCCATTTATCAAAAAAACAAAGAATATTCTTTTGATGATCTTATCTACTCATTAGATACTCATCTTATCTACTACTATCTCAGACTAAACCAATGGAAGGATCAAATATCATTGATATAAAATTCAAATATTAAACTAGTAATAATATCAAAGAGAATCAATAATAAGGCTAACACTTCACCGCTTTTACTATGGGCTAGGCTCTGTCTCAAGAATATGACATGTTTTATTTTGCTTTGCTATTTTTTTAATACTTATTTTTATCTATTTGGCTGTGCCGGGTCTTAGTTGCAGCACTTGACATCTTCCATCTTCATTGAGGCATGAGGGATCTTTTAGTTGTGGCCTGTGGGGTCTAGTTCTGCAATCAGGGATCAAACCCAGACCCACTTCATTGGGAGCATAGAGTCTTAGCCACTGGATTACCAGGGAAGTCCCCATATGACATGCATTAACTCATTTAATCATCACTTTAACCCCATTAGTTAGTATTATTATTTTCCCATTTTACAAATCAGAGCACTGAGGTGTGGAGAGCTTAAGCAATTCTCTTGAGGTCACAGAGCTGCAGTGTGGGGAAATCCAGAGGTCATGGTGAAAAGTGAAAGTGAAAGTCATTCAGTCGTGACCAACTCTTTGTGACCCCATGGGCTATACAGTCCATGGAATTCTCCAGGCCAGAATACTGAAGTGCGTAGCCTTTCCCTTCTCCAGGGGATCTTCCCAACCCAAGGATGACACCCAGGTCTCCTGCATTGATTCTTTACCAACTGAGCTATCAATTAGTATTATTATTTCCCCATTTAACAAATCAGAGCGCTGAGTTGCAGAGAGGTTAAGCAATTCACTTGAGGTTACAGAGCTGCAGTGTGGGGAATCCAGAGGTCACGGTAGAACAGAAGAAATGCAACACAGCAAAGAGCTTGCATTCAAGCACTTAACCGAGTCACATGTTCAAGTAACCTCGTTTTCTAAACTTCGATAACCTCACCTGGAAAATGAGGAGGATGGTACATGTTCACGTGGTTGTTGAGAGGCTGACAGTCATTATATGAATACGTGAAAGTGCAGTCAAAACAAGAGCTTCTAGGGGGACTTCCCTGGTGGTCCAGTGGTTAAGACTCTGTGCCCCCAATGCAGGTGGCACAGGTTCAGTCCTTGGTCAGGGAACTAAGATTTCCCATGCTGAAGGCCTTGGCCAAAAACAAACAAACGAACACGACATGAGCTACTGTTACTCATTGGATAACATATGATGTTAATATTTTTATCCCATTCAATGTTATGACACTATTATAATTACTACATGATTGCCTCCATCTCATTCCAGGAAATAAACGTTGCTCTAGTTGGCAATTCATTCATACATCCTGGGCATAAGTTGTTTTCACTTGTCTCTCGTGTCCCCGAGCAGCCTACAAGCTGAGTTGAGGTTCAGATCTTCTGGGAGGTAGAGATGGTCTCAGCCCACAGCCAGGCCAAACGTTACAGGATCTCCTCATTTTAAAAGCAAGAGAGTCTGGTTAGTTGACATCAAAGGTGTGAATTTAAAGACCTCTGCCACCTGATGAAGATTCTTTAGTGTTAAAACAAGTTCTGGGGCTTCCCTGGTGGCTCAGTGGTAAAGGATCTTCCTGCCAATGCCAGAGAAGTGGGTTCAATCCCTGATCCGGGAAGATCCCACATGCTGTGGAACAACTAAGCCCATGCACCACAACTTCTGAGCCTGAGCTCTAGAGCCCATGAGACACAACTACTGAAGACCAAGCACCCTAGAGCCTGTGCTCTGCAACAAAAGGGGCCAGCGCCATGAGCAGCCCGAGCACCGCATCTGGAGAGTAGCCCCCGTTCACTGTAACTAGAGAAAGCAGAAACAAAAAGCCAGCACAGGCTAAAAGAAAGAAAGAAAGAAAATTTAAAAACCAAGTTCTGCCTCGAGGCCTTTCTCCCCATCTGCCCTCTTTGGACAATGTTTTCCCCTTCTGTCTAGGAACCAGTTAGTTCTCACTGCTCACGCTGCCTCTTCAGAGAAGCACCCTCAGGCCTCCAGGCAGAACGTATGCCCTACTCCCTGCTCAGTCCATGCCCACACATCTCCACTGGCACTGCCACAGCCCTGATGCAGACATCAGTTGCATAAACGGTAACTATCTGTCTCCACTAAAATATAAGTTGGATGAAGCCAGAGACCATCTCTATCTTTTTCAGCATTGGAACCCAGGGCCCTTTCTAACTACAACAGCTTGCCTGCAGAAGGTGCTCACTAAAATATTCTGAGTGAAAGAAAGCACCCATTGGCCACTTCGGGGAAGCCCCAAGCTCTCTGAGCCTTGGTTTCCACGTCTGTCAAAGAATCTGCTTGGCCATGGCGTGATTGCAGTGGATACTGCAGTGAGAGCTCTCATGGCACAAAAAGTGAACAAGCAAGCAGGGACTGAGGTGCCACAGTTTCTATCCAAAGCATTTTAGGAGGTGAAAAATGGCCTCCAAGACAGAGTTATACACCAGACATTGTTATTTGGAGCAAAAGCAACCAGGAGGGAGAAAAGGACATATGTTGACTTGGAGGGCAGAAGGAATTCCAAGCTCTGCAGTATCTTTGGAATTCTTGGAGCCCTTTCAGCATGAATCGGGTTACACGGGAGATATATTTGGGTTTTACCATCCACTCAGGGGTGCTTCACGTTGGCCATGGAGATGAATCTTAACTTACTATAAATAGAATGAAGAGAGGTCTGTTGCTAAATTATTTATTGCACATTCCATCTTGCCTGAAGCAATGATGTTTTTAGGTTCCACAAAAGTAGCTGTGTATAGTCTGTAGTCATTACATAAAGGAAACTCTGACAGTTTAGATTATAAACCATAAATTATCTGTTCATCAGCTGGTGAAGAGCACACAGTATGACTATTGTGTTAGTGCAGGAGACTAGAAATAGATATCTGCAGCTTCTCCCAAACACTCTGTCCACATTTGCCATAAAGATCCACTAATCAATGTTTGTTTTCCATCCTGTAGAATGAAAAGCAGAATTTCCTCTCCTTTACCTGATGGGTCCTGCATGGCTTCCCAGGGCCTGTGGAGAGACAGCCAGGCTTAGAGGAATCTTCCCAACACAATACAGAATAAATTCCTTACAAAGCTTCACATTACAACAGATAGATTGAGAAAGCCCTTCACATTCCTCCCTTTAATTGCAATAGGTTTGAGGTTGAGGGAGATTTCTCAATAGGGAAACAACTCATATACCTCTTTCTCTCTTTTTTTTTTTTTATAAATGAAGGTATTTTCCTTTCTAGAAAGGCATTTTTCAGGCCCAAATTTTTATTCCTCTTTTTGTTTCTATCTCCTCCAATCTTTTCCTATAATCAGTTAATAATGATCATTCATTTGGTTATTCATTTAGCAAACATGTATTAATGCCTATCATGGGTTGAACTCACTATCTGTGTAGATAACGCCACTGGCCTTCCTCCAGCTCAGCCTGGGCACCTTGAGCCCCTTCTCCTGAAAGCCTTCTCTTCCTCCAGTGCTCTTATCCTTCAGATCTTAGCTCAGATTTTACCAACCTGGGGACTCTTTTTGATCATCAAGCTGGATTCCACCTCTTTGGTGTCCCCACACCCAATGTACACACTCCATGCTCTCATTTTCCTCTGTCCAACCTCTCCCAGAACTTCCTACATTTTGAATATATCTGGTGACATGTTCCCTACATGGAGTTACATATGCGGATGCATTTCAGCATCACATTAGGGGCTTCCCTGGTGGCTCAGACAATAAAGAATCTGCCTGCAATGCAGAAGGCCTGGGTTTGATCCCTGGATTGGGAAGATCCCCTGGAGAAGGAAATGACAACCCACTCCAGTATTCTTGCCTAGAGAATCCCATTGACAGAGGAGCTTGATGGGCTATAGTCTATGGAGTCACAAAGAGTCAGACACAACTGAGCAACTAACACTTTTAGTTTTTCACTTTTCATCATCAGATCGATCATGATCGATATGTATTTGTTGAGCTACCAACCTGTTTGCAAACAGTCACAAAATCGAGAGTAGCTTCTGCAGTCGAAGTTTCTTACTCACCACGTAGTCATGTACTCCTCTCTGCAGCCCTTCTCAGAGTGGCTGTCCTCCAGGGCCCTCTCAGGGGGCCTGGGCTGCGTCCAGCTTGAGACTCTGCCATCTTCTGGACTGAGTCAGCTGGCAGATGCAGAGCAGAACGTGTCTAGTGGACACCTCGGTCTGGAAGGGACGCACGTCTTGCTCATCCACCATCCTTTGGCCAGAATTAGTCACATGACTCATCAAGGGGAAGGGCAGCTGGAGAATAGAGGGGTGATCCTCTGTTATAAGTGGATGCAGCTAGGATCGGCCACAGGCACCTAAAAGGACGATGAGGATGCTGATGGGCAAAGACATGGGTGGGGGAGGCAAGCAAATAGCATGAGCAAGGGCTGGGGGAGGGAAACAAGAAATAATAATAACAAAACACTAATGATTTGGGGGCTTCCCTGGTGGCTCAGTAGTAAAGAATCCACCTGTCAATGCGGGAGACACATGAGACACGGGTTTGATCCCTGGGTCAGGAAGATCCCCTGGAGAAGGAAATGGCAACCTACATCAGTATTCTTGCCTGGGAAACCCCATGGACAGAGGAGCCTGGTGGGCTACAGTCCATAGGGTCACAAAGAGTTGGACATGACTGAGTGACTGAAACATACACACACAATGATTTGGGAGGAACTATAATAAATGAAGAGATATCTTATAGAGGCATCTAGTCCCTCAAGGATAATAGGCTGAAGAAAGTTATGGATAGGTCGTTGAGTGGGCAGATAAATGGACAGATGGATTTGCACCTGTGGCTGAGGACCTGCGACATTCTTCTGTAGAGAGGTGCAAGGTGAACTGGGATGCCGGTCCTCCCAGCATCCTATACATCTCTCCCCACCCATCTTGAAGTGGACACATGAGGAACTACAGAAAGGCAGGAACCCCGAATGAAGGGATGAGAGGCTGGATGCCCCTTGAGAGTCTGGCCCTCCAGAGATGCTCTTAGGAAGCCTTTTGACTTTGCTTTCATTCATTTGTGAGTTAGTCTCTCATGTCATTATCTGCTGCCTCCAGCCTGACCACAGGATAGAGAAGTGAAGGGAAATAACAGGTGTACTCTACTCGCAGACAATGGCTTCTCAAAGCATGTGCACAGGCTAACAGGATAGAAGTTAAATTCTGAAAGCAAGGTAGAGCTTATCTGGACCCCCATTCATGGAAATGATGAGGACTCCGAAACCCTGGGGTGGGGATGGGGTCCGCCACCCATGTGATAAGAGCAGAACAAGGACCCTGGTCTCTCCCAGCTGAAGTGTGTGCCAGGGAATCAGGCCTAAAATGAGAGAGTGAGCGAGTGTGTGAGCAGGTGCTGAGTGCTATGGGGAAAAGGGAAGGCTAAACAGGTGAAGGGGGACCAGAAATGCTGGGATGCTGGCAAGGCACGGAAGGCAAGGTGCAAGAGCTGGGTGACGCTGAGCCAAGTCTTGAAAGAGATGAGAGGTGAACCATGTAAACATCAAGGGAAGACACTATCGGGGTCAATGAGAGGCTCGAAGACAAGGTGTGACGTGGAGAATACATTTCAAAAAGATCACCTTGGCTGCTCGGTTGAGAATAGACCTTGAGAGGTAAGATGTGGGGAGACCATTTGAAGGTTATGGGAGTGACCTAGGCAAGAATGATGCACTAAATTCATAATCAAAACTATAATGCTCCAGGCAAAGGCTTGATAGATTGCATACGTTAATCACTTATAAACTAAGCAGAGTAAATATTAAAAACTTCTAATTCTATTTTTCAGATGATACAAAGAAAAACCAGAATTCAGACAAGGCAAGACCTTCCCCAATGTCACAAATGACATACCTAGGTGTAGTTAATGGCAGAGACACGCTTCAGATTCTAACTTATCATTAATTAACACTAATCATTGTTAATAGTCGATTAACGATGTTGTGATAGTTTCAGGTGGACAGCAAAGGGACTCAGCCATACACATACATGCATCCATTCTTCTCCCAGGGGTAATTTTTTAAAGCATGGAGTAAGATATGAA
Source organism: Bos mutus (assembly GCF_027580195.1). Classification (NCBI taxonomy): domain Eukaryota; kingdom Metazoa; phylum Chordata; class Mammalia; order Artiodactyla; family Bovidae; genus Bos; species Bos mutus. The sequence goes on from NC_091627.1 coordinate 21,551,499, forward strand.
GAGTCAGAAGAAAATAATAAAACTAGGAAAATTCATCAGACCAGAGAGTAGAAGAACAGATGGGGAGGAAGAGCAGGACCCTGATTCAGGCTCGTTTCTCTGTTTCTCCATCTGAAACTCTCTCCTCCCCTTTTTCCTTGCACCTGTCTTCATCAGAGAGGGTCCTCACCCCGTCCCTCTTGCAGATTAGTAAAGTTGGTGAAAAGCTGATAAGCTCTGCAGACCCCTGGCCTTCCATCTGCTAGAGCCTGCATTGCGCTGGGGTCGATGCTGCAGTTCCAGGCTCCTTTCTCAGCTGGCTTTGGGCTCTAGTCCGCCGACGCATATCCTGGAGGAGGGACAGGAATGCTAGGGGACGGGAATGCTGGGGTGTTTTCCCTCTCTGTCTTCGCTGCAGCCTTTCCAGCCCAGCTGGTGACCTCGCCCCTGGCCTTGGGCAAACTCACCTCACCCCACTGCCATCCAGTATCAGATGACACTGACTTTCCCTCTTGTGTGAATCTCTGGGTTGCTTTGTTCTATTTATTACTTATTTGGCTTCTCCAATGTAGCTAACACCCTAGATTAAATTCCTCCCATTTTAAACACCGAAAGTGACTTCTGTTTCTCTTGAATGACAGACAGACATCCTTTCCACCAACAGACAACCGTGCAATCTCAAGTGTGCCATTTCAAAACCATAGGAGACAGGACTCCAGTTTTGAAGTACCTGCCTTAAGGATGAGTTCCACTGCAGATTGATAATGCTACCCGAAAAAATTCCCTTTGAATAGAAGTCAAACTGTTTGTAGTGAGAAAAGCAATTTTGAAAGAATGATCATCAGTGCCTTTAAAAGTTTTCACGATGAATTAAGACACATTATCATCCACAAATTTTCTAAAAGATTCATCAATATTTAATTTGCTTCTCCAAATCACATTAGGATTAACATTACAAAGCAAACAGGCTTTTGTTCTAAGGAAAAATGTATCAGGGCTATGCAGTGGTTTTATCTGACACCTCTGTTAGCATAATACAGTGGAAGGGAGTATATTTGTGTTTGTACTCACAACAGATTCTGTTTCTGAATTTCTGCCCTTGGCTACTTTTACAAACTAAGCATCATTTAACCAGCGGGAAGACACGGTACACAAAACTTTACAGCAGCAGGATATGTTCCCTAATATTTGGCTAATCTTTGGGTGATCTCAAGAGGAGCTAGTGGAAGAATGTTAAGAGTTAGCAGGGGGTATGTGAACCTCTCTTTTTATTACCTGGCTCAGCTAACACTTTGCAAGATGTCATGGCACAAGAATCTAATCATTGCCTCCAGAATCTCTTCACTGCTCTCTTCAGAACAAATCTGTGTCAGGTTCCTAAGTGCTAAGCTTGAATAGATCTGCTCTTAATAATTAATCCTTTCCTTAAAGTGCTTTGATTTTTCAGATTCGGCTGAGTATATATTTGGCAACTCTAAGCCTGTTGTGCCAAAACAAAATTGTAATGTTGATGGGGGATGCTTAGCTGCTCAGTCGTGTCCGACTCTTTGAGACGCCATGGACTGTAGCCCGTCAGGCTCCTGTGTCCATGGAATTCTCCAGGCAAGAATACTGGAGGGGGTTGCCATTTCCTCCTCCAGGAGATCTTCCCAACCCAGGGATCAAACTCAGATCTCATGCATTACAGGAGGATTCTTTACCATCTGAGCCACCAGGGAAGCCCATTGGTGGGGGATCAGGTGTAAGATTCCAGGCCCCATGAGATTTTAGTGGAAGAAGCTCAGATGTGCTGTCTTAACCCTTGAAGAGAAGCTTGGCAGTCGTCACCTCCCCAGAAGAGGCATATTTAGCCTGAATTAAACACCCCTGCCTGCTGGTTCCCATGCAAACTGTCTTTGCTTGTTCTGTGTGTCTCTTTGTGTGCATATGTGTCTTTGCTTGAGCTGTTGCTTTCCTCACTTCACCCCTGTTACTCTGTATTCTTTTCTGAAGATTCAGCCATTGCCTCCTCCAGGAAGCCTTCTTTGATTCCTCTCCCACCCCCAACACCTCCCCACCAACACACACACACCCTGACCCCAGCTTTCCTGCAGCTCCTCTGCTTCCTTCTGCACATAATTCCAAGATGATCTCCTTGTGGGTCTGCAGCTACCTGCAGACTCCGAGTTCCTGCAGAGTATGGACTGTCTCTGGATGCGAGCATGTATACTCAACAGCTGCTCTGTCCCTGTTCCTTGAACACAGCTGAAGGGAGCTGACCAGAGCAGCTGATCATCTTTGAAGTCGAGATCGTGCCTCCAGCAAAACTGCAAAAGGCAGCAGCTCCTCCAGCTCGCGCTCCGTGACCATTTCAGGACACAGAGGAACATTCATCTCTCTCCTGTAAAACTGCCTGTGTACCGACGCCGCTTGCTTGCATTCTTCCTTTTCGTTTTGGCTTTCTTCCTGAGAGAATTACACAACCTCCTGTCCTCCTCCCCATGCTGCACCTCCAGCTCTGAAGCCCATGAATAAAGAAAGACAGCCGGGACTCCAGGATCCCGTTACAAATTCAATACGTGCATACCTTTCCCGGGAGCCCTGCAGACTTGCATTTTCTTTAGAATGGCAAAGCTTAACAGGCCTCAGATAGGACTCAGAAACCTGAAAGGGCTTTATGAGGTCGGCCAGGGTTGTCTCATCCTAAATGGGAATGTAATGGATAACACGGGGCTTCCCAGATGGCTCAGTGGTGAAGAATCCGCCTGCCAATGCAGGAGACACAGGTTCAGTTTCTGGGTCTAGAAGATCCCCTGGAGAAAGAAATGGTAACCCGCTTCAGTATTCTTGCCTTGGAAATCCCATGGGCAGAAGAGCCTGGGGGGCTATAGTCCACGGGGTCGCAAAGAGTCGGACAAAGCACACGCGCGTGCGCGCGCACACACACACACACACACACAGAGTAGATAACACTCAGCCAGAACTAGGCCAGGAAAGCCTTCACTATTTGCTTCCTGCAATGCCAGGCCAGCTATTATACTTCATGGCAGCTCGGCCTTTTTATTTCCAAAATAAGGTCAATGCCATGTAATTGCACAGTGCTTGGGAAGGATTAATAACACAATGTTAACGCAGAATCGGGCACCTAATACCCCAAAATGGGTAGAAATGATAACAATAATAATATATTTTTATTCCAAACTGTTAAAGATCAAATTATAAATCCGCCCTGCTCCACTCATATGTTGGAGGCCTAACTCCAGAATGTGACCTTATTTGGAGAGTCTTTACAGAGTTAATCAACTTAAAATGAGGTCACTAAAGTAGGCCCTGTGTGTGTTAGTCTCTTTGTGTTCCCATAGACTATAGCCCTCCGGTCTCCCCTGTCCATGGAATTCTCCATGCAAGAATACTGGAGTGGGTTGCCATTTCCTCCTCCAGGGAATCTTCGTGACCCAGGGATAGAATCCAGGTTTCCCGCAATGCAGGCGGATTCTTTACCATCTAAGCCCCCAGCGAAGTTAACCCAGTATAAATAGTGTCATTATAAAGAGAAGAAATTTGGACACAGGCATGGACAAAGGAGAACTCCGTGTGAAGAAGAAGGCAGTCTGGGGTGATACTTCTATAAGCTAAAGATGCTAATGAAGCCAGCAAAACCATGTGGGAACATGGAACAGTCTCCCTCAGGGGCACAGAAAGAACCAACCCTGCTGACACAGTGATCTTGGATTTTCAGCCTCCAGAGCCGGGAGATGCTGATGAAATCCTGTTGCTCGAGCACCCAGTTTGTGATAGTTTACCTGCGCTGAAACTGAGAACAGAGACGTTCCACTGGAACGACAGTACAGCAAGGGAGGCAGAGCCGGACGACGCTGCAGTTAGTGTGAGTCTTTCTGGAATGAAAACCCTCATTGCTGTCTACAGGTAACATATTGGTTGCCATGGTCTCCATCCACACCCCACATGTCCCCTTTCTCCAGCCCCTGTCCTGAGCCCCTTCCTCTGAACACTCAAGACACACCACCTCATTTTTCTTTGACACATTCTCCTCTCCTGCCTTGCACTTCAGTTAGGATGACAGACTTCCCAGGAGAGATCCTAATTTAACTGATCTAGGGTGGGGCTCAGAAAATCACACTTACTTTAAATGCTCTTAGAATGATCTTCATATGCAGGGGAGTGAGGATTCTGCCTTACCCCAGGCCCTGAGAGCAGGTCCACAGCCTCCTTCCCTGGTATCCACTGCATGCCATCCAATGGGTGTCCCAGTGGGTGGGAGATGAGTGGACTGAGTCCTAGGTAACAGCTAAATATACCTCTGCAATGCTCCGACCCCGTGGTACCCATTCATCAGTCATGTGCACTTGAACCATCAGGGAAGAGGCCTCACTGCCCACTGCTCGTCCACGCTGCCTGTCACCCACGCTTGATGCCACTCCAGGAGCTTCCTTGCCTTCAGAGATCAGAAATCACTTAGCTCCACACACTAGGGTAAGACCCACTGCACCTCCAGCAGTTCCCAGCCAGCAGCACTTCAGAAAAATCCCACAGGTCACTTTCATATCTCTTCAGAATGAGAACCTTCTGGTGTGGATAGACTGTCTTTTCTGAAATAACAACAATAATAACAAATCAATCAAGAGTCAAGCAAACAAACCCTCTCCCTGTTGAAAATAACTGAGTGTCTCCCCATCACTTTTTTTTTAATATCGACTATATTTCTTGTGCTGTACACTATGCCTTTGTAGCTTATTTTATTTTATTTATTTATTGGCTGCATCGCTTGGCGTGTGAGATCTTAGTTCCCCTAGCGTGCTAAGTTGGTTCAGTCGTGTCCTAGTCTTTGCAATCCTATAGACTGTAGTGCAGTAGGCTCCTCTGTCCATGGGGTTCTCTAGGCAAGAATACTGGAGTGATTTGCCATGCCTGCCTTCAGAGGAATCTTCCCAACCCAGGGATCGAACTGGAGTGGCTTGCCATGGGGGGATCTTCCGACCCAGGCATCGAACCTGTGGCTCCTGCATTGGCAGGCAGATTCTTTACCACTGATCCACGGGGAAGCCCCTTAGTTCCCTGACCAGGAATCAAACTTGCACCCTTTGCTTTGGAAGTGTGGAGTCTTAACCAGTGAACCACCAGGGGAGTCCGAACATCACCTGTTTTTAAAAGTTTAAACACGTTATGTGATCTGTCATGGCCTTTGCCATCCTCACTAGCAAAGAAGCTAATCCTTTTCCTTCTGTTGTGTACATGCTGACGTGGGGATAGCTCTCTCTCCTGCAGCAGCCTTTGTCCTGCCTTAGGGCTTCTGCTCCTGTTTGTTCCTTCTGCCTGGACTGTGTCCTTCCCTGTGGACCCACTTGGACTACTTTATCAACACTTGGCTCAGGAATCTCCTTTCCTGAACCCTCCCCACTTAAAACTCTCCATCCGCACCCCACTCCCAGGCGGCCTGGGTCCTCCGGGCTCCTTTTGGCACTCTGGGTTTGTTCTGACAGCCCTTGTTCGTGACGATGTATTTATATGTTCACCCGCCACAATGGTCTGTGGTCCTGAGCACACAGACTGTCTCATTCAAGTCTTTGTCGCCAGCATTTAGCCCAGCATCTGGTACACATTAGATACCCAGCAAATATTTGTTGAACGAATGAGTAAATCACATTCATTGATATTTACGAGTGCTTCACAGTTTACAACATGCTTCAAACGGCACATGGTATGAATAAAAGGGTAAGAAAGTTCACACGGCTCTAGTGGTCCTTCCTGTGAGGGCTCCTGCCAACCCTGACTCAATTTTAAACGAGCTACTCTTCTCCAAGGTCTGCAATGGAAGGACAGCTGTTGCGGGGCGGGGGGAGGCGGGGAGGGTGTTGGTTTTTAAACTTGGGCAACGGAGGATGAGTTCAGATGTGCTGGGGCAGAGAGGGTGACCAACTTCCTTCCACTGCAGTGTGATTGACCCCATGACCTCAGCCACCCCCTCCTCCAAGCCAAATCCCGGAATTCTGCCATTTACAAGGAAAAGAAAGAAAGAAAGTCACTCAGTCGTGTCCAACTCTTTGTGACCCCATGGACTGTAGCTGACCAGGGTCCTCCGTCCATGGGATTTTCCAGACAAGAATACTGGAGTGGGTTGCCATTTCCTTCTCCAGGGAATCTTCCTGATCCAGGGATCAAACCTGGGTCTCCCACACTGCAGGCAGACTCTTTATTATCTGAGCCACCAGGGAAGCCCGGTGGCTTTACCAGGAAAGGTTAGCACAATTAGCAAATGTGCCTCTGGCCATGCAAAGGGACGGGTGGTGGTGTTCCTATCTGTGAGCACAGGCTCCTCTCCCAGATCAGTCATATCCTGAGCACAAAAGGCTGTTTCCTTCCAGTTTGTCCCACCCCAGAGCACTCAGGGGGGTTCAGTGTCCACCTTGAGTCTTGGCCCATCACCAAGACTTCTAGTGAAGTCATTTGGAAGAGGTGAGGGGTACCGAATTGGGAATCACACAGAAGGAGAACTGGGTTTCCCAGGTAGTGCTGGAGGTAAAGAGCCAGCCAGTCAATGCAGGTGACATAAGAGAGGAGGGTTCGATCCCTGGGTCGGGAAGATCCCCTGGAAGAAGGCATGGCAACCCACTCCAGTATTCTTGCCTGGAGAATTCCACGGACAGGGGAGCTTGGTGAACTACAGTCCATGCGGTCACAGAATTGGACACGACGGAAGCAACTTGGCATGCACGCACATGCTCGCACAGGAGAACTGGCTTCAGGGCAGTTCCTGGACAGGGCCTCCTCGCCTGAGCCCCAGAGAGACTCCTGGACAAATAGGAGCCCAGCTCCTGAAACACCCCCAGCATGGCCTCCTCCCTCAAGTCCAGGGGGTGAGAGCATTAAAAGACACTACTCTCACCCACATTCTGCCTCCGGAATTGTTTAGGCCAGTTCTCGTCTGCCCATTTCACTCTTGCTTCGTCTCTTCTGCTTTCTTTCCAGATTTTGTCCTCTTTTGGCTCCAGTTCTTCCTCACCTTGTGTGGATCAACAACTCAGCTTCAAATTGGTCTTCTCAGCTTCAGCAGCCACCGCTCCACCCACTGCCCTCACCCAGCCTGCCTCCCACTTATGCCTCCAACAGCCGCAAGGCCACCCATATTCACCAGACTCTGCCTCCCGGTTTCACAGGTGAAAACCACGGTAGCAGGATGCCCAAACTCCACTGAACTTTGAGTTTTGTCTAATTTGTGCCAGTCCAACAAGGCCTCTGTCCAATGGGGAGATGTGTCTCTCTCTGAAGCTGTCGTTAGCCCAAGAGGTGGCATCAAGCCCAGGCTCACTGCCTAGCTCCAGTCAAAACCAAGCTGATACCTGTCTATGAAATTGGGCGGCTCCTTCTTTTATCTCTTGGAAAAACTGATCACTAAGAAGCTTACAACCAGATGGAACAACCTCCCACCCCCCAACTCCACCCTTTGCAAAGGAGTTAAACCTTTTTGTGTCTTGATCACTTACTTTACCCTGATCTCATTCTACTTGTTTTGCCTTACTCTGTTATGATTTGCTTCTGTCTAATTTTTGAATTCTCAAATCCTTAGGAAGGGGGATTAAAAATAAGCAAATCAATTAAATGGAATGATTAGACTCAATGGAGATTAGCCATAACATGATGACATTCTATATTCTCTAAGAAGTCTCTGAGATGAAAATTAATTGGGAACTTTGAAATGAATCAGATAACCAGACACATAAATGAATCCTGGAATCACAGATAGGCAGCCATGGAAGGGAATTTTGAGGTTTCCTAATCTAACATTTGGGGTTTCCCTGGTGGCTCAGTGGTAAAGAACCCACCTACCTATGTAGGTGACATGGGCTTGATCCCCTGAATCAGGTAGAGACCCTGGAGAAGGAAATGGCAACTCACTCCAGTATTCTTGCCTGGGAGATCCCATGGACAGAGGAGCTTAGCGGATAGGATCACGATGTGTCTGACATGACTTAGCATCTGAGCATGCAAACTAATATTTGCAATTTAAGGATGGGAATATAAAAACTAAATACCAGAAAAAACTCACCCAAAAGTCAGGAGTGAATGTACGTCAAAGAGTATATCCTTTATAAAGATAACATACTTTATTCAATAATCCATTTTTTAAAAAATCAAACTACTACTATTGGTTCCAAACAGGAAAAGGAGTACGTCAAGGCTGTATATTGTCACCCTGCTTATTTAACTTATATGGAGAGTACATCATGAGAAATGCTGGGGCTGGAGGAAGCACAAGTTGGAATCAAGATTGCCGGGAGAAATATCAATCACCTCAGATATGCAGATGACACCACCCTTATGGCAGAAAGTGAAGAAGAACTAAAGAGCCTCTTGATGAAAGTGAAAGAGGAGAGTGAAAAAGTTGGCCTAAAGCTCAACATTCAGAAAAGTAAGATCATGGCATCTGGTCCCATCACTTCATGGGAAATAGATGGGGAAACAGTGGAAACAGTGGCTGACTTTATTTTTCTGGGCTCCAAAATCACTGCAGATGGTAATTACAGCCATGAAATTAAAAGACGCTTACTCCTTGGAAGGAAAGTTATGACCAACCTAGACAGCATATTAAGAAGCAGAGACATTACTTCGTCAACAATGGTTTTTCCAGAGGTCATGCATGGATGTGAGAGTTGGACTATAAAGAAAGGTGAGCGCCAAAGAATTGATGCTTTTGAATTGTGGTGTTGAAGAAGACTCTTGAAGAGTCCCTTGGACTGCAAAGAGATCCAACCAGTCCATCCTAAAAGAGACCAGTCTTGGGTGTTCATTGGAAGGACTGATGTTGAAGCTGAAGCTCCAATCCTTTGGCCACCTGATGCAAAGAGCTGGCTCACTGGAAAAGACCCTGATGCTGGGAAAGATTGAGGGCAAGAGAAGGGGACGGCAGAGGATGAGATGGTTGGATGGCATCACTGACTCAGTGGACATGGGTTTGGGTGGACTCTATGGACTCCGGGAGTTGGTGATGGACAGGGAGGCCTGGTGTGCTGTGGTTCATGGGGTCGCAAAGAGTCAGACACGACTGAGTGACTGAACTGACTGACTACTATGGAAAGGACGGTGTAGCAATGTGGCTTCAGACAGCCCTGACCCAAGATGTATGTTCCTCTCCATGCAATGTAGATCCTTGTACGCACTTCAGAGGGTTGTCCTAATGACCAAATGAGACCTGACCCGTGCAGCCTTCAGTGTAATTCATGCCATCTAGCCAAGCTAAGGAGTGTCAGCTATGTGTTTCCATTGTCCGGGCTCTCAGCATGACATTCTTTGCCCTTGTGATGGAGCAGAAGAATCTAACATCCCAGCCATTGAGATACTGGGATTACAAACTCTGAACTATTGCCCTCACTCCATCAGCTTCCAGTTACAAAGGGAGGTCTTGAGTGAATCACTGATTGGAAAACTCTTATGGTTACATAGTAGCAATTGTTCTTGGTCAGTTGCTAAGTCATGTCCAACTCTTTGCCACCCCATGGACTGCAGCATGCCAGGTTTCCCTGTCCTTCACTGTTTTCCTGAGCTTGCTCAAACTCATGTCCATTGGAGCTTTCCTGGTGGCTCAGTCAGTAAAGAATCCACCTGCAATGTGGGAGACTTCGGTTTGATCTCTGGCTTGGGAAGATCCCTTGGAGGGGGGCATGGCAAAACACTCCAGTGTTTTGCCTGGAGAATTCTGTGACCAGAGGAGCCTGGCGGTCTGCAGTCCATGGGGTCGGAAGGAGTTGGACATGACTGAGTGACTAAGCACAGCACACAGCACATGTCCATTGAGTCAGTGATGCCATCCAACCATCTCATCCTCTGTCACCTCCTTCTCCTTCTGCCCTCAATCCTTCCCATCATCAGGTTTTGGGTTTTTTCCCAATGAGTGGTGGCCAAAGCATTGGAGCTTCAGCTTCAGCATCAGTCAGTCCTTCCAATGCATATTCAAGGTTAATTTCCTTTAGGATTGACTGGTTTGATCTCCTTGCTGTCCAAGGGATTCTTGAGAGTCTTCTCCAATACCACAATTCAAAAGTATCAATTTGAATTGCGAATCTATTATAATAGTGGTTAACACAGGACAAATTTACTTAAAAAAATAAATAAATAAATAAAGCTGGGACACACAACTTGGCTCTGTACTAGAGAATCAATGATTCCATTACAGAGAAAATCACACATCAGATTGGGCCTAATATGATCCTCCTGGTTCCAGCACAATGGATCAATATAGATGGATAAAATGTCCAATTTGCTGCAGTGATAGCTATGTATATTTCAGACAGAGTCACCAAACTATTAAAATCAGACAGCCTAGAGTTTGATTTTATTTTTCTTATTATCTTCAGATAACCTCCCATGCTAACTTAACCTACCAAAGACAAAAACGGTGCAACTGTAAGGAAAAGAGAGTTTTTTCAATCCTTGTCGCCGTGAACCTTTGGTTCTGCCAGACCGTCTTCCTCACCTAGCTTTGGGTATTTCACCAGCTCTGGGCCAGAGAAGCTCTGGAACTCTATTTTTTTCCTACAGTGCCTGTTTGGGCAAGGCTTTGAATCTCCATGTTCTCATATTTAAAACAGGAAAAACAATATCCACCTTGCTAGGATGTTTGAGAGTCGGACAAAACTTACAGTTTCCAATACACGGTACAGTTTCCAATACAGCTCGTGTGTGCTGTATGGGCTCAGTCGCGTCCGACCCTTTGTGACCCTATGAACTTCTTTGTCCATGGGATTTTCCAGGCAAGAATACTGGAGCAGGTTGCTGTTTCCTCCTCCAGGAGATCTTCTAAACCCAGGAAGCAAGCCCGCATCTCTAGCATCTCCTGCATTGCTGGCAGATTCTTTACTGCTGAACCACAGGGGAAACCCCGTAGCGGAAGCATAATAATAGTGGCTTATTCATCCTAGCCTCTTTCTCTTTGCCTGTAGAATTAGCTCTTCTAGAATGTGTTCATGTCTCTTCTCTATCTAAATGCCATTTATTTTTCAAGATCAGATTAAGGCAATGCATCCTCCTGGATACACTCCTGGGAAGTGTATGGACACTTCCCAGTCCATACAGACCTGGCACTTCGAATTTCTAGCACGTAATGTTAGAATTACCTACTTATAAGATTAGAGAAAGGTACTGGTATGTGACATTCAAGATGGCAGCAGGCTTGCCATCCATGTTTTATTTGTTCTCCCTACCCTTCTCTTGTTATTCTAGTCATGCTAGATCAGCCCACAGCCATACTACTTATAAATACTGTAATTAGTGTAAACTATGTTTTTTGAGAGGCAGATCTGTGTCTTATTCTCTGAAGTCCTAGAGTCTAGCACTGTTTCAGAATCATAGCAGAATCCCAGGTGCATAAATTTCCTAGGGCTGCATAACGAAGTAGCACAACTTGGGTGCCTAAAAGTCTATTCTTTCACTGTTTGGTTCAAGAGGCTAGAAGTATAACAAGGTGAGCCATGCTCTTTCCAAAGATCCCTTCAGGGAGGGCCTTTCCTTACTTCTTCCAGCTAGTAGCCCCAGGAATCCCTTGGCTTACAGCAGTATCACAGTCCTCTTTATCCCTATTGCCACGTGGCATTCTCTCTGTGTGCAAGCCTGAGTCCTCACAAGAATCATCTTTAACAACCTTATTTCTACAAATAGTCTCTAAGGCAACCCAGGCTTTTTCTAGCATGAATCTCAAAAGTCTTCAAGCTTCTACCCATTATTCATTTCAAAGCCATGTCCACAGTTTTAGGTATCTGTTACAGGGCACACTACTCTTGATTCCAAACTCTGAATCAGTCAGGATTCTTGAGAGAAAGAGAACCAACAGCATGTGTGTATCTGTCTGTCTCTCTGTATGTATGTGTCTGTAGATAGATAAATGATAGATGGATAAACAGATATATAAATAGATTTATTTTAAGGAATTGGTTCATGCAACTGTGGGGCTGGCAAGTCTAAAGTTTTCAGCACAGCCCAGCAGCCTGAACACTCAAGCAGGATTTCTAGGCTGCAGCTTTGAGGCAGAATTTCTATTCCTTCAAGAAACTTCAGTTTTTGCTCCTAAGGTCTTCAACTTATTAGATGAGGCCCACCCACACTATCAAAGGTGATCTTCTTTAAGTCCACTGATTAGAGATGTTAATCACATCTTCAAAATATCTTCACAGTAACATCTAGACTAGTGTTTGATCAAAGAACTGGCACCAAAACCTAATCAAGTAGTCACACAGACTTAACTATTGCATAGGGCTTGGAGTCCTGGTTAAGTTTTTACCTTTGTCATTAACTTACTTGGAATCACTGCTAATTCATACTGCCTTTCGTTTACTCCACTGTAAAAGGGAAAAGTTTGGAGCAACTCCAGACAATCCCATCGAGCTCTAAAATCTATACTTTATACAGTGTAGACTCCAGCTTGCCCTGAACTGCTCCCCTTCCTTCTGGAGCTCCTCTGTCCATCAGTCATTGATTTCACTATCATTCCTGTCCATATTCCATATACCCCCTCCCTCCTCTAAGCCTACTTCTTAGCTAACACTATAGCTAACACTCAGAGGCATGAGGTGGGGAGACTTGACATGGATCATAATAAACATGCCACTCTCAAGGAGCATTTCAGTGGGTAAAAGAATACACCTGCAATGCAGGAGATGCAGGTTTGATCCTTGGGTCAGGAAGATCCTTGGGTCAGTTGCATGGCAACTCACTCCAGTATTCTTGCCTGGAGAATCCCATGGACAGAGGAGCCTGGTGAGCTACAGTCCATAGGGTTGCTAAGAGTGGGACGTGACTGACATGACATAGCACACATGCACTCTTGATGAAAAGAAAATTTATCTTGGTTAGTTATTTATTCAGTGGGATGAGAGGGCAAATGCTGTCTCCTTGAATGATACAAAATAAGAGAACAAACCACTTTGTTAGGCCTAAGCTGGAAACAAACAGAAGACTGTAGACACAACACAGTTCCAACCCCATGAGTCATTTGAATTACCTGATGAACAAATTGAGCAGATACAGGGCAATGGGCTATAATGTGCACACACAGATGCCACTTGAATCCTGTACATATGGCACCTTTTTTTACAGACATCTTATTTTCTTTAGCCCCAAAGTCTTCCTAATATTTCAGATTCACGCTGTGATTTTTTTTTTTTTAGCAGAATGAAATGACAGCAGCTCATAGTTATATCAGTGATTATATTCTGCTCAGATGAGAATGATTATGAGTTCCAAGCTCCTAGGGAAACCTCTAGCAACCATCAGGAAAACAATTTCTTTGTGTAAAATAATTAGATAGAGCATTTTTAGTGAAAAAGTTAAAAAAGAAGGCTGTGAGGTCTCTTGGATCTGAGGAATTTTGTCCCTGTCATCCATGAGCTAAAGGGTTAAGTCCCTAAAGCCTCAGGTTCAGTTCAGTTCAGTTCAGTCACTCAGCTGTGTCTGACTCTTTGCAGCCCCATGAACTGCAGCATGCCAGGCCTCCCTGTCCATCACCAACTCCCAGAGTTTTCCCAACTCATGTCCATTGAGTTGGTGATGCTATCCAACCATCTCATTCTCTGTCATCCCCTTCTACTCCTGCCCTCAATCTTTCCCAGCATCAGGGTCTTCTCAAATGAGTCAGCTCTTCACATCAAGTGGCCAAAGTATTGGAGTTTCAGCTTCAACATCAGTCCTTCCAATGAACACCCAGGACTGATCTCCTTTAGGATGGACTGGTTGGATCTCCTTGCAGTCCAAGGGACTCACAAGGGTCTTCTCCAAATCACACTTCAAAAGCACCAATTCTTTGGCACTCAGCTTTCTTCACAGTCCAACTCTCACATCCATACATGACCACTGGAAAAACCATAACCTTGACTAGATGGACCTTTGTTGGCAAAGTAATGTCTCTGATTTTGAATATGCTATCTAGGTTGGTCATAACTTTCCTTCCAAGGAGTAAGCATCTTTTAATTTCATGGCTGCGATCACCATCTGTTGTGATTTTGGAGCCCCCCAAAATAAATTCTGACACTGTTTCCACTGTTTCCCCATCTATTTCCCATGAAGTGATGGGACCAGATGCCAAGATCTTTGTTTTCTGAATGTTGAGCTTTAAGCCAACTTTTTCACTCTCCACTTTCACTTTCATCAAGAGGCTTTTTAGTTCCTCTTCACTTTCTGCGATAAAGATGGTGTCATCTGCATATCTGAGGTTATTGATATTTCTCCCGGAAATCTTGATTCCAGCTTGTGCTTCATCCAACCCAGCGTTTCTCATGATGTACTCTGCATAGAAGTTAAATAAACAGGGTGACAATATATAGCCTTGACATACTACTTTTCCTATTTGGAACCAGTCTATTGTTCCATGTCTAGTTCTAACTGTTGCTTCCTGATCTGCACACAGGTTTCTTAAGAGGCACATTAGGTGGTCTGGTATTTCCATCTCTTTCAGAATTTTCCGCAGTTTATTGTGATCCACACAGTCAAAGGCTTTGGCAGAGTCAATAAGCAGAAATAAATGTTTTTCTGGAACTCTCTTGCTTTTTTGATGATCCAGTGGATGTTGGTAATTTGATCTCTGGTTCCTCTGCTTTTTCTAAAACCAGCTAAACCGTCTGGAAGTTCATGGTTCACGGATTGCTGAAGCCTGGCTTAGAGAATTTTGAGCATTACTTTACTAGTGTGTGAGATGAGTGCAATTGTGCGGTAGTTAGAGCATTCCTTGGCATTGCCTTTCTTTGGGATTGGAATGAAAACTGACCTTTTCCAGTCCTGTGGCCACTGCTGAGTTTTCCAAATTTGCTGGCATATTGAGTGCAGCACTTTCACAGCATCATCTTTCAGGATTTGGAATAGCTCAACGGGAATTCCATCACCTCCACTATCTTTGTTCCTAGTGATGCTTCCTAAGGCCCACTTGACTTCACATTCCAGGATGTCTGGCTCTAGGTAAGTGATCATACCATCGTGATTATCTGGGTCATGAAGATCTTTTTTGTACAGTTCTTCTGTGTATTCTTGCCACCTCTTCTTAATATCTCCTGCTTCTGTTAGGTCCATACCATTTCTGTCCTTTATTGAGCCCATCTTTGCATGAAATGTTCCCTTGGTATCTCTAATTTTCTTGAAGAGGTCTCTAGTCTTTCCCATTCTATTGTTTTCCTCTATTTCTTTGCATTGATTGCTGAGGAAGGCTTTCTTATCTCTCTTTGCTATTCTTTGGAACTCTGTAATCAAATGGGTATATCTTTCCTTTTCTCCTTTGCTTTTCACTTCTCTTGTTTCACAACTATTTGTAAGGCCTCCTCAGACAGCCATTTTGCTTTTTTGCATTTCCTTTTTCTTGGGGATGATCTTGATCCCTGTCTCCTGTACAATGTCATGAAACTCTGTCCATAGTTCATCAGACACTCTATCAGATCTAGTCCCTTAAATCTATTTCTCACTCCCACGGTATAATCATAAGGGATTTGATTTAGGCCATACCTGAATGGTCTAGTGGCTTTCCCTTCTTACTTCAGTTTAAGTCTGAATTTGGCAATAAATAGTTCATGATCTCAGCCACAGTCAGCTCCTGGTCTTGTTTTTGCTGATTGTATAGAGCTTCTCCATCTTTGACTGCAAAGAATATAATCAATCTGATTTTGGTGTTGACCATCTGGTGAGGTCCATGTGTAGAATCTTCTCTTGTGTTGTTGGAAGAGGGTGTTTGCTATGACCAGTGGGTTCTCTTGGCAAAACTCCACTAGCCTTTGCCCTGCTTCATTCTGTACTCCAAGGCCAAATTTGCCTGTTACTCCAGGTGTTTCTTGACTTCCTACTTTTGCATTCCAGTCCCCTATAATGAAAAGGACATCCTTTTTGGGTGTTAGTTCTAAAAGGTCTTGTAGGTCTTCATAAAACTGTTCAACTCAGCTTCTTCAGCTTTACTGGTCAGGGCATAGACTTGGATTACCGTGATATTGAAGGATTTGCCTTGGAAATGAACAGAGATCATTCTGTCGTTTTTGAGCTTGCATTCAAGTACTGCATTTCAGACTCTTTTGTTGACTATGATGGCTACTCCATTTCTTCTAAGGGATTCCTGCCCACGGTAGTACGTATAATGGTCATCTGAGTTAAATTCCCCCATTCTAGTCCATCTTAGTTTGCCGATTCCTAGAATTTTGATGTTCACTCTTGCCATCTCCTGTTTGACCATTTTCAATTTGCCTTGATTCATGGACTTAACATTCCAGGGTCCTATGCAGTATTGCTCTTTACAGCATCAGACCCTGCTTCTATCACTAGTCACATCCACAACTGGGTGTCGTTTTTGCTTTGGCTCCATCCCTTCATTATTTCTCGAGTTATTTCTCCACTGATCTCCAATAACATATTGGGTACCTACCGACCTGGGGAGTTCATCTTTCAGTGTCCTATCTTTTTAAAAGCCTTTTCATAGTGTTCATGGGGTTCTCAAGGCAAGAATACTGAAGTGGTTTGCCATTCCCTTCTCCAGTGGACCACATTCTGTCAGACCTCTCCACCATGACCCGTCCATCTTGGGTGGCCCCACATGGCATGGCTTAGTTTCTTTGAGTTAGACAAGGCTGTGGTCCATGTGATCAGATTGGCTAGTTGTCTGTGATTGTGGTTTCAGTCTGTCTGCCCTCTGATGCCCTCTCTCAGCACCTACCGTCTTACTTGGGTTTCTCTTACCTTGGTCATGGGGTATCTCTTCACAGCTGCTCTAGCATAGAGCTCCTTACTTTGGACGTGGGGTATCTCCTCACGGCCGCCATTCCTGACCTTGGACAGGGGGTTGCTCCTCAAGGCCGCCACTCCTGACCTTGGATGTCAGCCTCAGGTTTCTTACTTTTATTTATTTATTTTTTTTTCAAGTTTTTTGACATTTTTTTATTCTTTATTTTTTCTTCATTGAAGTAAGCTGATTTACAATGTTGTGTTCATTTCTGGTATACAGCAGAGTGATTCAGTTATACATATTTATGCATTCTTTTTTATATTATTTTCCATTAAAGTTTATCACAGGATTTTTTTTTTTTTGTACAAGTATGTTTATAGTAGCATTATTCATAGTGGCCAAAAAGTGGAAACAACCCAAATGCCCGTAAACTGATAAATGAATTAATAAAGTGATTATATCCATACAATGGAATGTTATTTGACAATAAAAGGAACACAATACTAATACGTGTTACAAACATTATGCTAGGTATAAGAAAACAGTCTCAAAAGACCAATATTTTGTAATTCTTTTTTTTTTTTTTTCTAAATTTTTAAAAGAAAATCCATCCTGAACCCTCCTCCCTCCCCATACCATCCCTCTGGGTCGTCCCAGTGCACCATTCCCAAGCATCCAGCATCGCATTGAACCTGGACTGGCATCTCGTTTCATACATGACATTTCACATGTTTCAATGCCATTCTCCCAAATCTTGCCACCCTCTCCCTCTCCCACAGAGTCCATAAGCCTGTTCTATACATCAGTGTCTCTTCTGCTGTCTCGTATACAGGGTTATCATTACCATCTTTCTAAATTCCATATATATGCATTAGTATACTGTATTGGTGTTTGTCCTTCTGGCTTACTTCACTCTGTATAATAGGCTCCAGTTTCATCCACCTCATTAGAACTGATTCAAATGTATTCTTTTTAATGGCTGAGTAATACTCCATTGTGTATATGTACCACAGCCTTCTTATCCATTCATCTGCTGATGGACATCTAGGTTGCTTCCATGTCCTGGCTATTATAAACAGTGCTGCGATGAACATTGGGGTACACGTGTCTCTTTCCCTTCTGGTTTCCTCAGTGTGTATGCCCAGCAGTGGGATTGCTGGATCATAAGGCAGTTCTATTTCCAGTTTTTTAAGGAATCTCCACACTGTTCTCCATAGTGGCTGTACTAGTTTGCATTCCCACCAACAGTGTAAGAGGGTTCCCTTTTCTCCACACCCTCTCCAGCGTTTATTATTTGTAGACTTTTGGATCGCAGCCATTCTGACTGGTGTGAAATGGTATCTCATAGTGGTTTTGATTTGCATTTCTCTGATAATGAGTGATGTTGAGCATCTTTTCATGTGTTTGTTAGCCATCTGTATGTCTTCTTTGGAGAAATGTCTATTTAGATCTTTGGCCCATTTTTTGATTGGGTCATTTATTTTTCTGGAGTTGAGCTGGAGGAGTTGCTTGAATATTTTTGAGATTAGTTGTTTGTCGGTTGCTTCATTTGCTATTATTTTCTCCCATTCTGAAGGCTGTCTTTTCACCTTGCTAATAGTTACCTTTGTTGTGCAGAAGCTTTTAAGTTTAATTAGGTCCCATTTGTTTATTTTTGCTTTTATTTCCAATATTCTGGGAGGTGGGTCATAGAGGATCCTGCTGTGATGTATATCAGAGAGTGTTTTGCCTATGTTCTCCTCTAGGAGTTTTATAGTTTCTGGTCTTATGTTGAGATCTTTAATCCATTTTGAGTTTATTTTTGTATATGGTGTTAGAAAGTGTTCTAGTTTCATTCTTTTACAAGTGGTTTCTTACTTTTAAATTAGAAATAATAATATATCCACCTTATATAATCGTGATGATTGAATGAGAAATACATCATCACATATATTGTAAAGTGTATCATAAAAAAATGGTGTGTAAGAAATATCCACAAAGTGAAAAGTGAAAAGTCTTAATTGAGGATCCCAGAGAGTCCCTAGGTGAGAGACTAGGTTGTTATTAAAACATGCTAAATTTCTCCTTTCTCCTTTCAAGAGTAGACCATCTGTCCACCCCTCCACCTAACACTGGCCGTGTGCCTTGCTTTGGACTCGGCCGGTCCCAGGGCAAAGACAGGAGAAACACGGATCACAGAAGCCACGGTGAGCTGATCCTAGATAACTCTTATAAGCATGTGGATGCCCATCAGACCCTCAGCTGACCACAGACAATGAGAACAAAGAGTTGTTGCTGTAGGCTACTGTGCTTGGGAGCAGTTTGTTAGGCAGTAATTTTGTGACATTAAGTAACTTATCTTCTCTCTCCATGGGGTGATCTTGGTTTCAGTTTACCTGGAAGTGGTATGGTTTACACCTGTTTTTCAGTGTATCAATCTTTTTAACACTTTCTTAGATTTTTCCTTTTCTTTCTTTTTCTTCCTTTCTTCTTCTCTCCCTTCTTTTTATCTCTCCCTTCTCCCCTTGGGTGTCCAGCATTCTGGGCCCAGTAACCCCAAATGACCAATGCTCCCAGAGAAGGAAGCAGAAATCTGTCCCTGACAGCTTCTAATTTCTTTCTTTCTCTATCTCCGTGGTTTTTTTTTTTTTTTTTTTTGGACTTTTTGCCTTATCCCTTGAAACTTGCCTTTAACTGCGACTCTTAAGACTCCAAGGTTTGGGTCAAGAAGGTTCTCGTTAAATATTTTTAATGGCAATCTGCGATGATGCAGTGTTTTGATGTTCTCATGAGGTCACAACTTGCATTCTTTTAAACGTCCTTAAACATCATGGCTCACATCGACTTAGAAGAACCTCTATTCAGTAGTGAGAAATGCCAACAATATGCATTAAAAACAAGATGCTCTTTTGTGTCACAAGCCAAGAAAAGTTTTTAGAAAACTTACTTCAAGGCCATATCATTACCTATGTGCCAGCTACCAACTAAGTGGAAAGTGTTGAAGTCGTATCTCAAGTGACAATGCAGTGTTGTGCCTGTTCTTGATTATATAGGGCAAAAGTGATAAGTTTCAGGGACTTTCTGCAGCATGCAACTGTAGAAAGTCAGGGTGAAATGGTCACAAAGAGTTTTTGAGAAAGTTATAATTAGCTTCTGGTGCAAAGACCACCGTTTTCTCATTGTTCAACGTGAATCTGATGCATCATGGCCAACAAACATGCTACAAAGCGTTGTCTATAAACTGACTCATGTGTGGTACAAGAGTGTGCTTCTCTGCTGCATCTCTCTATTAGTCACGTCTATCGTTATTGGAGGTGTAACTGTTAATGCTTCAGGGTTAAGACCTTTAAAAATCACTCAGAGGAGAATGCTGCGGTCAATTTAACGTGACAATACATGAGTTGTCATGCAGGGGTCTTTGAAAACTAGTATCTATTTTTTAGTGTATTTAGTTTCGTAGTTTAGTATCTCTATATATATATGTATAGATACTCCCAGGAATTGTGCAGCTAAAATGGGGGCAATTTGAAGATCACATATCTGGTAGCAATCATTCATGTAGTTCTCAGGACATGACCTTCCAGATTCAACTTTGATATGTGTAAGCAGTGCAATTACCGTTCGTACCTGACTGTGACCCTTTTCATTTTAGATGACACTGCTCCATGTATCATTTCCTTGAATTTACAGAGTCACCTGTGGGGAGGATAGAGCAAGGTCACAATTCTCCTAAGATTTCTATAGAAAAAATTGAAAAAGAGCCATATTTCCCCTTTTTAAGTTTTCTGCGCCCCCATTTTATCCTAAGTATGATCTAATAGGAAAAACAGTATAAATGTTAGATTCCTTCTCTGCCCAAAGCTGTTGAAGTTCAAAGGAAAATGAAATTGTGCAAACTTGATCAATTGAAAGGAGGTTCCCTCAGGACAAAGTGTCATCTTCCATCCTCGGCTATGGATAGGGCAATGGGAAGTTTTAGAACAATGTTGGAAAATTAAACATCTAATTAACCTCTGTTAATATTTTCCATGTGCCAGTTACTGGGCTAAATATTTAATATATATATTTTAAAATTTTGTCTAATTGACAAATCTGTAGATAGTATTATTATTCTTATTTTACCAACGAAGAAACTGATTCACTGACTTGTCAAAGACTGCAGGTTAGAAAGTTGTGAAGTTATTCTTTTTGTTCTGGGCAACTGGTTCCAAAACCATGCTTTTATTCCCTCTGCCATATTGCATTTGATAATGTCTAAATTCAATACTATCTAAACCTTAAGGAATCATTTGAGACATTTACGGAGCTTTTACATTTGAGGCCAAAGTTTATTTGGATCCCTAAATGTCTAAGAAGTATTAAAAAAAAAATTGAAAATAAAAGGAAGACAACAGTGAGACACTCACATCACACATTCACACCCACTAATTAAAACAGTGAGGCAGTATTGTAAGGTGCAAGGTAATAAAGATTACAGAAAACAACCCATCTTATCTATGAGTACTTAGTATATGATGAAGCTAATAATTCAAATCATCAGAGAAAGAATAAATTATTTCCAAAGTGAGGCAAAAACATTAGCCAAGAGAATAGAGTCATATTTCACAACATACAGGATTTTAAATTTTAAATTCTGGACACATTAAGTGTATATGTCATTTATTTAATACATATTTATGAAATATCACTATTACCTAATGCTATACGTAGCAAGCATTGACTCATATCCAAAATGAGTCTTATGTCAGTTTTGTCATTTCAATAAAACTGGTTCTCTTTGAGTCTAATTTTTTCACTCACCAAACATTTACTGAGCACTTTCACTGGGCCATGCACTAGGATTGCAGTCAGTCAGCACAGTCTCTGCCTTTATTGACCAACTCTGTTATTCTTCCATGTTTCCCATAGTACCCAGCTTCATCTTCAGAGTTTTGGATAGTCACTATGGCCGAGAACTTTACCGTATTAAAGCACACAGAAGAAAAAAAAAAGATGAAAAGGAGAAAGAGGAGATGGAGGAGATGGAGAAGGAAGAGAAAGGGAAAGAAGAAAGAAAAGAAGGAAGAAAGGGAGGGAAGAGGGAGAAAGGAAGGAAGGAAGAGAGGAAGGAAGACTATTGATTAACTGCTGCATTTAGAAGTATATTCTAGTTGTACAGGTACACAAACAAATTACTTCACTACAATGTGATAGATGCTAAAAATGATATAATGACTGGCTGCTAACGATGTACAGAGGAAGAGCGTTTAGCTGGATGTAGGGATCCCAGGAAGATTTTCTGAAAATCATGATGCCGGAGCAGGGTTCTGAAGGCCAACAGAAGTCAACCATTGGAAGAAAAGAATAGGTACAGACTGAATAAGTACATACTGAATTGACTGAATAAGTAATAAATGATTGATTGAATGGATCAATAAGTAAGAGGATGGAGGAATCAAAAATGTCTGTTAAGTTCTGACCTCTCGACTTTTAATTAGCCATTGGAGAAAAGAGATAGAAACAGAGGGATCCAATTATTCTCCCAGAACAAATCTAAAGAGAACTTCTCTGTTAGAATGCTTTTGGCTGCATGTAGCAGAATATACAGAGAAGGCAATGGCACCCCACTCGAGTAGTCTTGCTTGGAAACTCCCATGGACGGAGGAGCCTGGTAGGCTCCAGTCCATGGGGTCACTAAGAGTCGGGCACGACTGAGTGACTTCACTTTCACTTTTCACTTTCATGCATTGGAGAAGGAAATGGCAACCCACTCCAGTGTTCTTGCCTGGAGAATCCCAGGGATGGGGGAGCCTGGTGGGCTGCTATCTATGGGGTCACGGAGAGTCAGACACGACTGAAGTGACTTAGCAGCAGCAGAATATAGGACAAAACAAGGCATACATAGTAAATGAATCTCTAAGGATGCAAATTCTTAAGACAGAAATTTGGGTTGTTTCACTGGTCAGTTACACATCAGGCCTCTGGGCAATGTCTCTCTAGTTGTCTTGTATAAAAACAACAATCCTGGTGTGTGTTTCCTCCATTCTCACACTACTCCACCACACTACTCACTTCTGACACTACATGCATGGAAAAATCCACACATCAAACAATTCTGTGACAGAAGTATTAAAACTTGACATTTTTTACCTGGAACTACTGAAGACAGTGTCAAGGGATCCATCCCACGAGATTACACTCTTCCTACTACATACACACACACACACACTTCAGACACCAATTACAAGGCCACGTTGTTATCTGTGCTTCTGATCAATACTCTACAAATTAGAGGTTCCCACAAGCCCCTCTCAAGGATTGATTAACTTGTTAGTGTGGCTCACAGAATTCAGGAAACCAGTCTACTCAGTAGATTTGTTGTTGTTCAGTCTCAAAGTCATGTCTGACTCTTTTCAACCCCACGGACTGCAGCACACCAAGCCTCTCTGTCCCTCACTATCTCCCGGAGTTTGCCTAAGTTCATGTCCATTGAGTCAGTGATGCTATCCAACCATCTCATCCTCTGCCACCCTCTTCTCCTTTTGCTTTCAATCTTTCCGAGCATCAGGGTCTTTTCCACTGAGTCGGCTATTTGCATCAGATGGCCAAAGTATTGGAGCTTCAGCTTTCTAGATTACCATTTTATAGCAAAAGATATTAAAAGCTACTAATAAACAGGTGGGAGAAGAGATATGTAGGGTGGGGACTAGAAGAGTCCTGAGCACAGGAGTTTCTGTCCTCACGAAGCCTGGGGTACATCACTCTCCAAATACAAGATTGCCTTCTGGTTTAACCTGGAAGCTCTCTGAAATGTCCTTTTGGGGTTTTATTTGGCAGCTTCATTACATAGACATAATCGATGAAGTCATTGGCCAGCGATGACTGAACTCAATCTCCAGCCCCTCTCCTTTCCCTGGGGGTTAGAGGATGCGGCTGAAATTCCCAATCCTCTAGTCAAAGTTGGTTCCCCTGGCACCAGTCCCTATCTTTAGAGGCTTTCCAAAAGTCACTTCATTATCATAAACTCAGGTATATGAAAGGGACTTGCTATATGCAACAAAAGACATTCATTTCACAGCTATTATGCAGTTTCAGCAACTGAGAACCAAAAGAAACATTCTAACAAAAAATACCTGTCATTCCATTAGGCCTGACTGTATCACATGACCCTGCTTAGCTACAATTAAGCCTTGAGAAAAAAAAGCATCTGGCATTTCAGTCTGTTTAGAGGGAATTGGATTTGACCATCATAGAAGAAGTGTGTGAGGTGAATACTAAAGAATTGCCAGCACGTACCTGTGATACCCTCTACATCCCAATAAGACACATACGTACATCAGTTCCTAAATATGAATAGTAAGGGATAATCATTTAGATGTGTTCTGTAACTAATACTATGTCTTACGTTCTCTTAGGCACAGGATTGGTCTCATAATAAAAGAAGTGACTTTCTGTTAAAGGGAATATAGATAGCAATGCAGAAAACATCTTTTCTCGTCACTGGTCTTCCACCTATGTCAACTTTGAGGAAATCAATGCTTCCACTATAAAGATGGTGCTGAGAGCAAGTGAACATCGATTACATGCTGGGCTCTTTACCAGGAACGTGACACACATCAACTCATTCATTTCTCACACTGACCCTATGAAGCAGCATTAGACCGGAACTGAGGCTCACTGGGTCAACTTTTGTCTCAAGTCAGAGAGCTGAGTGCCGGTAGAGCTGAGTGTCCATCCATGGCTCATTAAAGAGCATCCTTCTGTAAGAACATCCACCTGTCAGGAGGTGATTCCACATGTATCTAAATATGCTAGACATTCTTCAGACACAACTGAGCGACTGAACTGAACTGAACTGAACTGAGACATTCTTCTTTTGCAAGCACTCCTGCTGGGAATCTCAGCACTGAGGAAAGCAGGAGATGTCTCCTTAAGGGCCCCTCTTCCCAGATGGCTCAGTGGTAAGGAATTTGCCTGCCAATGCAGGAGCCTCGGGAGATGCAGGTTCCATAACTCCATAGACAGAGGAGCCTGGTCAGCTACAATTCATGGGGTCACAGAGTTGGACACAACTGAGCAACTGAGTGCACACTCACTTACTTATTCACTTTTTATATCATGGGGTCTCACATTGTGGTCCATCTTCCTAGTTCAGGATATTTACACAGCTTGTGCAATGATAACCATCAATCATACTTGAAACAACTATGAGAACAAAAAATACCAAGGGTTTGCCTGAGCTCTGCAGAACCTTTCATCTGAAAGATTATGTAATTTGTTTTGAACCTACACATTCATTACTCATTCAGCAGATATTAACAGAGCATGCCCTGGACATTTATAGATGTTTATAAATGTGGATCTGTGATCAGCCTTTAATTTACCAAATATTTCCTGATTTTCTACTATGTGCCAGATGTGGTGATAGATTCTGATAGGTTCAAAAAAAAAAAAAATCAACAAAACCTGGTCCCTGCCCTCAGGAATTCTGTGACTTGAGAATCATTCTTCAATCACTCCAGAAAAATAAATTAAAAATGTGTGCTCTGCCCTTTTCCCTAATGTGAGAGCATAATCACATGTATAAAGTCATAGAATATGTGCTGGTATTTCTGTTTTCACCCACTCCAGCTGCATTCTTCAGGCTTCTTTGCACTGTTCCAACCCCTGTGGCCTGTTGGATCTGAATTCCTTTGCCTGATGGCACCCAGTTGGGTTTGGCCAATGAGACTCACCAGTGGGAAACTAGAGCGGGAAGGGGATAAGACACAGCATAAGTCATTTCTTTTCTATTCCCTCTTGAGTCACCACTGTGTGTGTAGGAGGGACTGTGTCTGCTGGGGACTATGGCTCCCACTGGTGGCCTCCTCCAGACCCCTGGGTGGGTTCCTCCAGGGTTCCAACTCTCAATAGGCTCCAGTAATACTGTTTTTCCTTTGCATCCTTTCTGCCGTGGGAGTGACAATGGCTTCCGGACTTTATGGGTCTCTGGGTGCCTTATTCTTTCTTATTTATTCTCTTAACCTGGCACAGACAGCTGTAAAGAGTCTCTGTGTTAACATTTCCTCATTTGAAACATCTGGGGTAAACGCTGTTTCTTACTGGGACCCTAGCTAATCGGAATATCAAAGCTGACCACATTTTAGGAATCATCTAATCTCCTTTCCATTTTACAGGGACAGAAATCAGGTCCAGACAGCATGGCACTTGAATGAGCTTGCCCACGGGAAGAATAAAACCAGCTCACCTGCCTATCCTGGCTCCTGTGACAACGCATCCCAGACCACCTCCTGGCCTTGTTTCCTCTGAAGGGGTGATCTTCCAAGTTTTGGACAGTGTTCCCTTCTGCCAGTGTTGAGTCCTGCAAGCTAAGGACATGAATGAACTGAGTCATCTCCACAGAGCTTCATTAATTTCAAGGCAATTTAAGATTTCTGAGTCATAGGTTTCAGCCACTTAGACTTTCCCAGCCGGTACTGCATTTGCCCACACACATTTTTCTTTCAAGACCACATCTGGGTCTAGCTGTGTGGCTTGCCCACTCTTTAGCAGTTTCAGAGAGAATCCAGCCTCATAGAGTGATCTGTGCTGGGCTATGCCTTTTCCAATTGCCGTGTGCAGTGGAGTTTGCACAAGGACTTAATGGAATTAATTGCTGTCTATAGCTTGATCCAGACTCTAACCACCAGAGACACGCACATTTCCACATTCTATAGCCAACACCATATTTCACCCAGCCTCCCAAGGAAACTCAGTTCTACCATATGGTGACTCCACTCTCTGAATAATACTTAGCAACTCGATGAACAAAGAATGAATCATATCTTAGCCATCTTGGCCAAATATTGTTTCATATAGCCACGGCATTAGTAATATATATATTTTCTTTCTTTTTTTTTTTTTTTTTTAAAGAGGACTTCCTGCAATGCCCACTGGAAATGAAGAACTAGACCTCACTGGAGGGAGACTGTACCATCAAAGTGTTCTCGCTCATTAGAGATCTTCAATTCCATATTACGTTGTGTGTATGATACATTCAGCATGTCTGCTTTTTCTTTTCCTTCAGAGCAGCTGCTGGGATTGAGCAACAGTCTCCCGGGGTAACACAGCAGGGAATCCTGGGGCATTTCCCAGACGCAGAAAACAAAGGATGTGTATCCATGGGGAGGTTTAGGCTGGAGCCTTTCCCTACCATCAGGGAGAATTCACAGTCTCAGGATCTGGGGAGGAATCTTAGCAAACCTCTGTGTGTGTGGTGGGGAGTGGGGAGGGGGTGGTGGGGGAAGGGTGGTGGTGTGGTTAGGTGATCTTAAGAAAGTCACTTTCTTTTTTAAAATTTTTCATTTTGTGGTTAGGTGATCTTTTTTGTTTTTAATTTATTTATTTTAATTAGAGGCTAATTACTTCACAATATTGTATTGGTTTTGCCATACATCAACATGAATACCCCACGGGTATACATGTGTTCCCAATCCTGAACCCCCCTCCCACCTCCCTCCCCATACCATCCCTCTGGGTCATCCCAGTGCACCAGCCCCAAGCTTCCTGTATTTCTCATCAAACCTGGACTGGCGATTCATTTCTTATATGATATTATACATGTTTCAATGCCATTCTCCCAAATCATCCCCCACCTCCCTCTCCCACAGAGTCCAAAAGACTGTTCTATATATCTGTGTCTCTTTTGCTGTCTCGCATACGGGGTTATAGTTACCATCCTTCTATATTCCATATATATGCGTTTGTATACTGTATTGGTGTTTTTCTTTCTGGCTTACTTCACTCTGTATAATCGGCTCCAGTTTCAACCACCATTAGGTGATCTTAAGAAAGTCACTTTCTTTTTTTAAATTTTTTATTTTGTATTGGGGTATTTTTTTTTTTTTTTGCTTTTGTTTAGTCGCTCAGTCATGTCTGACTCCGCGATCCTTATGGACTATATAGCCCATCAGGCTTCTCTGTCCATGGGATTTTTCAGGCAAGAATACTGGAGTGGGTTGCCATTTTCTCCTCCATGGGGTCTTCCTGACCCAGAGATCGAATGTACATCTCCTGTTTGTGTCTTATATTGCTGGCGGATTCTTTACAGGCTGAGACATCCGGGTAGAACTGATTAACAATGTTATGACAGTTTCCGGCGAACAGAGAAGGGACTCAGCCATACATATACATGTATCCATTCTCCCTCAGAGGCCCCTGCCATCCAGGCTGCCACATAACATTTAGCCGAGTTCCATATGCTACACAGTAGGTCTTTGTTGGTTATCCATTTTAAATATAGCAGTGTGTACATATCCATGCCAAATTCCCTAACCATCCCTTCCCCCCAACTTTCCCCCCAGCAATTCTCTAAGTCTGTGAGTCTGAAAATCACTTTTCTTTCTGAGACATAATAAAGAATAAAGAACCTTTGACAAACATTTGATAAACTGGAAGACAACAGGCAAAGGCTACCTCAACCATTTATAATGTGCAAGCACTGTTAGAGCCTTTTAGGTACTAAAATAGATAACCAACAGGGACCCATTGTATAGCACAAAGAACAATATTCAGTATTTTGTAATAACCTATATGGAGAAAGAATCAGAAAAGAATATAGATAAAAAACTGAATCACTTTGCTGTACATCTGAAACTAACACAATATTGTCAATCAACTATACTTCAATTAAAAAATGTAATCAGAAACAGCAGTAAGAGTCAGATACAATCCATTATTTCAATGAACTAACCAGTTGAAAATAGGAATATGCAGGGATTATTTTAATGAAATATGGCTCAGCTAAGATAGAGCTTTGCACAGTGGAGAGTCAGCTTAATCTGAGAATTCCTGAAAAAGCTGGTGCCCAAGATGAATCTTGCCAAGATTTATGGAGATGACAAAGGGATTCCAGACAGTCAAGAGCCTGAGTTGTAATTACTGGAGAATAGAGTGCATCACACAGAGTGGCCGGAAACAAGGCTACATTAATAACTATGAAGAAATATTTGTTATAATTTTACTACAAGCACTGCTGTGTGGGTGCTTGGTCACTTCGTCCTGTCCAGCTCTTTGAGACCCCCATGGATGCCTCTGTCTATGGGATTGTCCAGCCTAGAATACTGGAGTGGGTTGCCATTTCCTCTTCCAGGGAATCTTCCCAACCCAGGGACTGAAGCTGCGTCTCCCAAGTCTCCTCCACTGGCAGGTGGACTCTTTACCACTGTGCCACCTGGGAAGCCCACCAGCACTGGTGGTTTTTGAAAATCAAGAGAGGAATTTCCTGGAGAGCCCTCATGCTGTGGTAGTGCCTTTCCTCACATCCATGGCAACACTTGGGCTCATCTTCATGGGAAGTAGTTTGCTGTTAAGTGCTGATCTTAGAATTAAAGGAAAGGAACCATCCTAATCCATTGTTGTCTGGATGGAATTGCATTTTCTCATCAGGCACCCAGCGCTGTGACAAGAACAGAACAGAAGAGAAAGGAGAAGGTGCGGCCCTTCCCCTTGGGGAGCTCCGGATCCATTGAGAAAAGTCATGCTCACCTCGTATAATCATGGCAGATTAATCTGAATTCATTGTACAGTCATCATCCCATGTTTCCATGCCCATCAGGAAGGAGGATCTTCCCTTAGCCAGATGCATCAGAAGGAGGGCTTGGGAGTCATTCAACCTGTGTTTATTACGTATCATCTGACAATAGGAATTATTTTACTCCTCTGGGAAAGACTTCCTAGAGGAGCTGGCTAGCTGACCCAGAAAGATGACTATACTACCTCATTCCAATTTTCTATTATACTGCTGCTGCTGCTAAGTTGCTTCAGTCATGTCCGACTCCTAGCGACCCCATGGACTGCAGCCTACCAGGCTCCTCCGTCCATGGGATTGTCCAGGCAAGAGTACTGGAGTGGGGTGCCATTGCCTTCTCCTTCTATTATATTACTGAACAAAAAACTGACCTGATACTTAATGGTGGAAAACAACTACCACATTATTACATTATGATTTTGTGTGGCAGTAATTTGGGCAGCTGGCATAACTGTGTTCATTCAGTGGTATTCTGTTGGCTACTGGTCTGGTCTGGAGAGATCAAGATGGCTTTCATTCTCCTGCCTGGAGCTTTGCTAAGGTTTGGCTACACTGAGCCCCTCTCCCTTTCCATGTCATCATGTGAGTCTTTCTGTGGGTTTTCTCCAGGAGGGTAGTTGATTGGATTTATTGTACGGCAGCTCAGACCTCCAAGAGACTAAGAAGGAAGCTTTCAGCCTTCTCAAAGGCAAGACCTAAAACTGAGTCTGCATCACGTCCACAATTCTTTATTAATCCAAACAATCCCACACAAGTTTATATTCAGTGGCAGGGCCACACAAGTTTATATTCAGTGGCAGGGCACTGGAACCCACCTCCTATTGGGAGGAGTGTCAAGACTCTGTAGCAGTAGTAGCGTTAGTAACTCAGTCGTGTCCAGCTCTTTGTGACCCCATTGACTGTAGACCGCCAGGCTCCTCTTGAATTCTCCAGGCAAGAATACTGGTGTGCATTGCCATACCCTTCTCCAGGGGAATCTTCCCAACCCAGGGATTGAACCGAGGTCTCCTCCCTTGCAGGCAGATTCTTTACCGTCCGAGCTACCAGGGAAGCCCCCTCTACAAGACTCTGTGTCCGTCTTTAGTTTGGTACATTTACCCCTCACTAAGGTCACTTCATGTGTGTGATGCAATCTTGGTGATTTACGGCCCAAGTAAACATGAGATAGGAAAAGAAAAGCAACCTCAGATGAGGAAATAAGGCTGTGTATGAGAGACATCTGTCATTATACTATGAGTTCATTAAACTATGATCAACTATGCTCTGCTCCAGACCTATTTATGGTGCTAGAAACATGGAAAGTGATCCATCAACAGAACTCAGTTAACTGACAGGCAATGTTTTTTTACTACATTTCTAGTTATATGAGTGACTTTCTCACACTGAACCTTCCAGGAAAGGTGCCAGGGGAATCTTATTGCAAAACTAGCAATTTATTGGGTTGACAAAGAGAACATTCAGTTAAGGAGATTTTGCAGAACACAATGGGATAATTCTAGTTGTGAAATGTGGACTTAAAAAGGAATCATTTAGAAACATCCAAGAAGCATTTGAAGGTTGGATGACAAGATGTAGCCTCTTCCATTCAAACACAGACTGAGGGTCAAGGGTGGGCCCGGAAGTCCAGGCAGATGTGGGACAGTTTCAGGTCTCCCTGCCCGACTCCAAAGGTCCATCACACCAGGCTTCTAAGAGACTGATCCAGAAAACAGTGGTAACACCCACCATGCATCCATCACTGTTCCAGCACAGCGGTTATAGTTCAGTTCAGTTCAGTCACTCAGTCGTGTCCGACTCTTTGCAACCCTATGGACTGCAGCATGCCAGGCCTCCCTGTCCATCACCAACTCATGGAGCTTACTCAAATTCATGTCCATCGAGTTGGTGAAGTCATCCAATCATCTCATCCTCTGTCATCCCCTTCTCCTCCTGCCTTCAATCTTTCCCAACATTAGGGTCTTTTCCAATGAGTCAGTTCTTCGCATCAGGTGGCCAAAATATTGGAGTTTCAGCTTCAGCATCAGTCCTTCCAGTGAATATTCAGGACTGATTTCCTTTAGGATGGATTGGTTCGATCTCCTTGCAATCCAAGGGACTCTCAAGAGTCTTCTCCAACACCATAGTTCAAAAGCATCAGTTCTTCGGTGCTCATCTTTCTTTATAGTCTGACTCTCAAATCTGTAAATGATTACTGGAAAAACCATAGCCTTGACTAGATGGACCTTTGTTGGCAAAGTAATGTCTCTGCTTTTTAATATGCTGTCTGTTGATTATAGCTTTTCTTCCAAGGAAGAAGTGTCTTTTAATTTCATGGCTGCAGTTATCATCTGCAGTGATTTTGGAGCCCAAGAAAATAAAGTCTCTAACTGTTTCCATTGTTTCCCCATCTATTTGCCATGAAGTGGTGGGACCGGATGCCATGATCTTAGTTTTCTGAATGTTGAGTTTTAAGCCAACTTTTTCACTGTCCTTTTTCACTTTCATCAAGACGCTCTTTAGTTCTTCTTCACTTTCTGCCGTAAGGGTGGTGTCATCTGCCTGTCTGAGGTCATTGATATTTCTCCCAGCAATCTTGATTCCAGCTTGTGCTTCATCCAGCCTGGTATTCTCATGATGTACTCTGCATATAAGTTAAATAAGCAGGGTGACAATATACAGCCTTGATGTACTCCTTTCCAGATCTGGAACCAGTCTGTTCCATGTCCAGTTCTAACTGTTACTTCTTGATCTGCATGCAGATATCTCGGGAGGCAGGTCAGGTGGTCTGGTATTCCCATCTCTTTAAGAATTTTCCACTGTTTGTTTTAATCCACACAGTCAAAGACTTCAGCATAGTAACTGTAGTTATAGAGGGAAATTCAAACATGGCATTATATCTCCAGGGCCTCCAAGTCTCCAGATGGAAGCATTCTCTACCCACCCCTAGATTCCAGGGGAATGCTTGGGCATCTCAAGGTAGATCAAGATGGCAGGGGGCAGAGAGGATGAGATTGCCATTGCCCAGCCATGGAGCCACCATGCCAGAGGGAAGAATTCTTGAAGAATACCAGAAGTTGTATATATTCTCTCAACGTAGGCCTGCAGCAGCTAGCTTCCACCCCTTCCTACTAAACAGAATTATATTTACCCCAAGAATCTGGCATCCTACCCTAGAGAACAGAAAGGCAGACAGCTTCTAAAAAGGCTCCTAATAATTCCTGGTCTTCACACCTGGTGGAATCCTCTCTTGTTCTGTGGGATGGCCTTGGTGACTTGCTCTTAATAAGCAGACTATGGCAAAATGATGTCACTTCCAGGATTAGGCTACAAAAGACTTGGACATTTGTCTGGCTTGTCCTCTCTCTGGGTCTTCTCTGGTGTTTGCTCTAATCAAGCAAGATGCCATGCTGTCAGCTGCCCTTTGGAGAAGCTCATGTGATTCAGACTGGAGGGTGGTTTCCAGTCAACATCCAGGGAGGAAATGAGACCCTCAGCCCAACAGCATTCAAGGACTTGAATCCTATCAATACCTAAAGGAGTGACCTTGGAAGCTGAAGCTTTGGGGGGCAATTTGTTATGCAGCAATGGTTGAATAATACAAGTATATAAAAAAGAAGTGTATATATATATATACATATATATATATATATATATATCTCTCTTCCTATTACACCATGTGATTTCTGGCTAATGAGGATCTTTCATCTTGAGGCTAGGGCAACATCTGGTCAGTGGCATGAAGTCCTAGCACTTAGCTCAGCAGTCACATTCCCCCACTGTCTGACAGTAACCTTGTCTCCCAGTTGTCCTCTGTATCCATAGGGGATTGGTTCCAAGACACCTCCCCAACTGCCCTTCAGATACCAAAATCCACAGATGCTCCATATATACATATAGTTTTTTTAAATTTGCATATAACCTATGAACATCTTCCTGTATACTTTAAATCATCTTTAGATTACTTGAAATACCTAATACAATGCACATGCTATGCAAATAGTTGCTGATGCCGGCAAGTTCAAATTTTGCTTATTGGATTTTCTGTATTTTTTTTTTCTCAATTATTTTTGATCCACAGGTGATTGAATCCATGCATGTGGAACCTGTGGATATGGAGGGCTAACTGTACTGTGGTCAGGGCTAGTCCTCACTACCTCCAGGCCCTACACAGAGCTTCATTCACCTGTCCGCAGTTCTCACCACACCCTACAAGATCTGTACTATGACGGTGCCATTTTAAGGAAGCAGAAACTGAGGTTTAGGGATATTCCGGAATTGACTGAAGGTCACAGAACTACTGAACTTCAGAAAAAGTGCACCATATACACTTTCCTGACCTCTTGAATATGATTGGTTGACTTTTGTATCTCACTCTCTTCTAGATGCAGTTCCAGAGTCTGTCACGGGTCAAGGGCTGTGGTCTCTGAACAACTGTGTGATTTAGAAAGCAGCTTACTTCCCTGTAGCAAAATAGCCTAAAACCATATTTGCTAGCAGACTCTTTTATTATGCAAATGAAGATAATGAAGACTGAGGCTTGATGCTTACCTCATATTTAGAACAAGGGACTGTATTTCTTCAACACTCCTCCAGTTTACACCCCACCCAGGATCATACACCATCCCTCAGGTCCACACGTACAGATGGACCCATTTTCTAAAGTGTTGGGTTCATGGCTAGGAGTTACCTATTCAGTGAAGAACAAGTCTCAATCTTTCTGAGTTTTGGAACAAAATGTAAAAGATATAAAATTTCATGTTCTTCCAAGGGATACAAATTAGATATATGGGAAAAATACTATGAAATCAGTTATTTGTTCACAGTTTTAACACTCAAAGCACTCTTGTATATTTGAATGTGAATTACACAGATATGAATGGGACATATCATTCATTCCATCTATAGCTCACTAAACAGATTGCCACATAGCACTGAGTTTCCATACTGTGCACGCTCTGCTCCAAGCCCACCTGAGGATCCAAGGCTCACAAGGTGGAAACCACTATAATATAGATACTGCCTTTTTATTTAAATGCACTTTCCTGGTTTGCAACTATCCAGTGAAACCATCAAACAAAATTCTAGGTAAGGACCCTCAAATTGTTTTAAATTTAAAACAATATTTGGACACAGAAGGAAATAGAGGAGAGGAGAGGAAAGGACACAAGGACAAGGCAGAGGAGAAGGCAGTGGCAGGAAGGAGAGCTGTGCTGTAAAGTATCAGAAGTATTGGGTTTGTGGAATTTCACTGATGGACCAGTGGTTAAAAACACCTGCCCTGCAATGTAGAGGACACGGGTTCAATCCCTGGTCTGGGAACTAAGACCCCAAATGTTGTGGAGCAACTAAGCCTGCCTGCCTCAACTAATGAGTGCGTGTGCCACAACTAGAAAATCTGTGCGCCACAGTGAATAACCCCGCAACGAAGATCTTGTGTGCCACAACTAAAAGACCTGACGGACACAGACAAATAAACAGTACTGGGTTTGTGCTCATGAGCTAATTTCCTTGAGACTCAGTTTCTTCTGCTGAGGTTTGTAATGAAATCTCCTTTATAGAGCTATCGTGAGGATTAAATGGCACAAAATACATAAGAATGCTTTGCAAATTGGTGAGGCTATGGCACATATTCTTAATAGACCTTAATCTGAGCAATCAGGGCTGTCCAAGATCATGTGACTAATTGGCCAAGTTGGGGCCCAAATGGGATAAAAGCTCAACGTGTCCTTGTTCAGACCCTGGTCTACTGGTGACCAGCTTGTTTTTCCCAAACTGAAGGTGGGCTTTTAAAAGCTGAAGAGGGATGTAAATGATCATTCAGTTCAGCCTATTCCCTTTGTAAGGAGGGTATCGGTTACTTCCACTCCACAAATGGTAGGGGATTGAAGTGTCATTCAAAGGCCTAAAACTCAGAAACAGAGCGGGGTGCGGGGGTAGGGGTGGGGGCAGAGGGTGGGAAATCTTCTCCCTCGACATTTGTCTGTGTGCCAGGTATGGAAACACACACTAGACTTACCAGAACACCCTTCAAACGGGATCTATTTTTACAGTAACCTAGCACTGTGCTGCTGCTAAGTCACTTCAGTCGTGTCCGACTCTATGCAACCCCATAGACAGAAGCCCACCAGGCTCCCCCGTCCTTGGGATTCTCCAGGCAAGAACACTGGAGTGGGTTGCCATTTCCTTCTCCAATGCATGAAAGTGAAAAGTGAAAGGGAAGTTATTCAGTCGTGTCCAACTCTTAGCAACCCCATGGACTACAGCCTACCAGGCTGCTCCATCCATGGGATTTTCCAGGCAAGAGTACTGGAGTGGGGTGCCATTGCTTTCTAGATAAATGTAAATTTGTAGCACTTGCTGGACTAGCTGGATTATTTTTACCAGTTTTCACTTTGTTTTATTAGCTGCTCTGCAATATGTAACAGGATGGCAGGCAATTTGCAATATTCAGAAAATTCCCATATACTAGGTATCCCATCCTCCTCTAATTTAATTTAAAAGGAACAACAGCAACAAAATTCTCCTATATTCATTTCACTTGTAAGCACTCAACAACTATTCCTTTGGTCGGGAAGAAAAACAACAAAACCAGGGCGTGGGGAAAAAATTGTTTCAACATGCCAATTTCTTTTGTATTTATACACTGGTCTTCTTCTAGTAGACCATTTATTCAAAGAAGAAAACAGACCCCTTACCTTGCCATGCTAAAACAAACAAATACAAAGTCACTTTTTAATAGGTACTGCTAGGAATCACCTTGGACATAAACCACCATTTTTCAAAGACAAACTGTTTAGAACAAATTGAGAAAAGAAACACTATTATGGAAGGATTGATTACAAGTGAGCAATTCAAGCCAAAGGTTTAGACATCTAAAATAGCCTGATGACGGGCAACGTGATGTACGTGAACCTTATTCATTCCCCTGCCCCCTTCTTCCCTCACACACACAGACACACACAGACACACACACACGTGAGCAGCACAGCCATTGAGTAACCGGCCACTGTGGAAAAAGGTAATGAGTTTTGCTGGGTCCTGGTCCTGGTTCCTTCATCTGAAAAGTGGGGGTAATAATATCTATTTTGATGGATTGTATAAGAAGCAGAGAGAAAGAAAGTGGCTGGTGTAGTGCTCAGAAGGCATAATTGAAGTATAATTATTATCAAAGTTAGTAAAAGAGAAGACTCGCAAAGTAATGGGGCAATTTATGACATGAAGCTTGGAAGCAAGCCACAAGTTTCATACCACTGGAAATGCATCTCTCCATCATGCTGCTGCTGCTGCTACTAAGTTGCTTCAGTCGTGTCCGACTCTGTGCGACCCCATAGATGGCAGCCCACCAGGCTCCCCCGTCCCTGGGATTCTCCAGGCAAGAACACTGGAGTGGGTTGCCATTTTCTTCTCCAATGCATGAAAGTGAAAAGTGAAAGTGAAGTCACTCAGTCGTGTCCGACTCTTGACAACCCCATGGACTGGAGTCTACCAGGCTCCTCCATCCATGGGAGTTTCCAGGCAAGAGTACTGGAGTGGGGTGCCATTGCCCTCTTCATCATGACTGTGTCCAAACCCCAGGGTCACAGTGAACTTGGCCAAATGCATCTCGGAGGACTGCAGCAGTGAAGCTGTGTACCCTCTCCCCTGGATCTCTCCCTTCCTCCTTGCACAGAGGAATGATGGAATCTCTTTCTAGAGTTAACTTATAGGAGTAATTAGGGGCACTTACCTTCCTGGCGTCTGGTACTGACTCTGATGCCAGGTGATCTGCAGATACTGTCATCAGGAATATCTAGATTGCAACTCATGTCTTTACACCACAAACCTCATTCTTGACCAACCACATCCACGCCACCTTGATTTTGAACATACCATTTGTAAAACCTGAGGCAGCCATAAAACCAGATAAGAGAAGTAGGGAACATGATATGAACAAGCTAGAAGGAACACCTTGGAAAGGAGTAACTTCAGGGAAATACAGAGGTCCTAGTCATCAAGCAGGTGTCACAGACACCTATGTCAAGTCATAGACATAGAGGTAGAGTCCACAGAGTGGTGTGAGTGGGCCAGTGGGCACAGAACCAAGAGGAGTGGGAGACGAAGTTGCTGGGAATTTCTTAAATTCCAACTCCCTTTATCTATGCCCAGGTTTTCAGGTATGGCCAAGAAGGTCATGTTTTGCACAATTCCAAGGGTGACACTCACAAAGACCTCAGAGGGGAATGGAACATTCTGCATTTGTGCAGATCAGCATATGGTAGCCACATCTACAATTTGTCCTGGAAGCCTGTCACAGATTTTTGAGCCTAGGTATGATGTGAGAGTTAAGAAAGAAGACTATCATCATCCATGGTATATATCAGCCTTCAAGTGACATAGTAGTCTCAAGAGTTGTTATCTGATCAACAAACACATCACTTAGTTTAGGGCTTCACATTTAGCAGGTACCTACTGAACATTTACTAGATGAATGAACTAATGAGAGAAGAAGTGAATTAAGGAGCAGTTACATGCATTTCAAGATAGAGGACACTCTGGAAAACATGCACAGCAGATTAGCAACCTATGGCAGCTGGATCTGACTGTTCCACAGAGTGGACTGGTTAATGTGTGCTGTGCTCAGTCGCTAAGTCATGTCCAGCTCTTTCCAACCCCATGGACTGTAGCCCACCAGGCAAGAAGAATACTGGAGTGGGTTGCCATTTACTCCTCTAGGGGATCTTCCTGACTCAGGGATTGAACCTGTATCTCCTGCATTGGCAGGCAGATTCTTTACCACTGAGCCACATGGGAAGCCCAGGGACTGGTTACTATTCCTCTGTAATTATATAATCCCTAGTTTAATTGCCATATCATCTTTTATCATAGCTACATAATTTGTATTTAACCATACCTACAACCCTATCTCATGGGCAGAGGACCCTGGTGGGCCGCCGTCTATGGGGTCACACAGAGTCGGACACGACTGAAGCGACTTAGCAGCAGCAGCAGCATACCTACAACTGTTACTTTAACAACTCCTATACATTTTATAGATATTTTAGGCATTTTGTCTATTATTATTATTATTATCATTGCATGTTGAATTGTTTTCTACGGACATATTCAAATAATGACAAATATGCAAGACATTATGCTAGTTGCCTTATGTGCTGCTGTTCAGTCGCTAAGTTGTGACTCTTTGCAACCCCAGGGACCGCAGCCTGCCAGGTTTCTCTGTCCATGGGATTTCCCATGGACAAGAATACTGGAGTGGGTTGCCATTTCCTTCTCCAAGAGATCGTCCCCACTGAGGGATCAAACTTCCATCTCCTGCATCGCAGGTAGATTCTTTACCACTGAGCCACCGGGGAAACCCATTTTATAATTGAAGTATTTCAAATTCATCTAAGGTCATATACCTAAAAAGTGAATGAATGAAGATTCCCACAAAGATCTTCCTATTACATGTTTTTTTTTTTTTCCAATCTAAGAAGAATTACTGTGAATTCGGATAAAAAGATTTAAGGCACTAGGTATAAATTATGTAATTTATCCTGCACTACAGTAGTTTCCAAAGATCATGAATTTGGCCTTTAAGAATGGGCAGGACTGTGGCCACCATATAATTTCATCAGAAGTCATGAATGTACCATCAATCATGCATAGCATCCATTGCTGTGCTGTGCTTAAGTCACTCAGTCATGTCTGACTCTCTGTCACCCCATGGACTGTAGCTTGCTAGGCTCCTCTGTCCATGGGATTCTCCAGGCAAGAACAGTGGAGTGGGTGGCCTCTCCCTTCTCTGGTTCATCTTCCCAACCCAGGAATCCAACAAGGGTCTGCTGAATTGCAGGCGAAGTCTTTATCAGCTGAGCTACCAGGGAAGCTCACAGCATCTGTGATGTACCACTATGTTGACCACTTTCTCAGTCTCTCCAGGTGACAGGGCTTTCTCTTTCCTTGGAAGCCCACTGATATTTACTTCATATGACGTCCACTATGATCTTTCTAGAACCCCAATCAACCATGTCAATTCCCCGTTTAATGGTAGCATTCACTCTACATCTCTTCTACTTTGGCTGGTCTGTCTGTCCCTTCTCATTCTAATCCCAGTTCACTTTGCCACATGCCTGGCCACTGCTCCTAAGCTGCCAGTACCAAAGCTGTGGAGAGTCACTAGAAATTTCAGAACATCCCACTTCTTTGCTTCTGTACATTCTTTCTCTCCACCAGAAATGCCAATGACAATCTCTTATTTATCTTATTGTATGACTCATAGAACTTTTTCAAGATCCATGAGGATAGGAAATAAATTCTTTAAAATCATTGTATCTCGAAACTCAGTATCTGGTGCATGCTATGCTATGCTATGCTAAGTCACTTCAGTCGTGTCCGACTCTGTGTGACCCCATAGACGGCAGCCACCAGGCTCCCCCATCCCTGGGATTCTCCAGGCAAGAACACTGGAGTGGGTTGCCATTTCCATCTCCAATGCATGAAAATGAAAAGTCAAAGTGAAGTCACTGAGTCTTGTCCAACTCTTAGCGACCCCATGGACTGCAGCCTACCAGGCTCCTCCATCCATGGGATTTTCCAGGCAAGAGTACTGGAGTGGGGTGCCATTGCCTTGTCCATCTGGTGCATAGTAGGTTTCAATTAAATATTTGCTTTGGATAAATTCAAGGCGAAAAAAAATAATTTTTTCTGGAAAACTCCCTGAAGCCCAGGAAAAGTGGATGCCTTGATATCTAATAGCCATACTGTTATACAATGAAACGATGTATTTCCAAGTATTTCTCTGAAGCTGGACTCTGAGCTCCTGGGTGGCAGAGACTAAATCTTACTCATATTTGGATCCTTAACACCCATCCTAGGCTGGGCTTATAGTAAACCACCATAGATTTCCTGGAATTGAAAAATATAATTCTAAAGCAGTCACGTGAGCTGAGCTGGACGGTTGTTAGGCTTCTCATTTTACAGCTGAAAAAAGGGGTAGTCAGGGAGGAGAAAAAAAAATGTCTTGACTCAATTTTCATTGGAAATCAGAGGCCCAGACAGGCCTGGAACAGGGTCTCCTAAACTCCTAGTTATAAAGCACTGTTGGTGGCCACTGACAAGGGAGGCTGGTGCCTTTCTTTCTGACTCCTCAGCGGAGGAACAGAGGACTGTTCCCGAGATGAGCACCAGCAGAGGACCCTCGATGGGCCGAGATTCATGAATGGATCCTGCTCACCACTCGTGGTGACGGTCTGGGGGAACACACAAGTTGCCCTAGGGTGAGGGACTGAGTGCCAGGAAGGTCTGCCAGAAGTCAGTTGGCGAAAGGGAGTCGGGAGACATGGGAGCACTTTCTTGACCCTTTTTTCAAACCCAGTGGCCCTGTGGTGGCCTGTCATACAGTCTGTGATCTCTTCTGCCAGCCTCCCAGGAATGGCTTATCTCTGGAGTTTGTGCATAATCATAAACTGCAAATATGTGGGCATAATCCTACAGAGCCCTCTTTTTTTGACTCAAAAGTGTCCTACCAAGGACTTCCCTGGTGGTCCAGTGGTTAAGAATCTGCCTTCCAACGCAGGGGATGGGTGGGGGGAATGGATCCCTGGTTGGGTGGGTGGGAAGGACTAAGATCCCACATGGTGCCACAACTAAGACCGGACACAGCCAAGTAAATAAATAGTTTTTTAAAAAGTGTCCTACCATGGGCAATACATGATATAGTCCGCTTTTCCTCCCAGACTAGAAAATATGCATGTGCCTGCTCAGTCGTGTCCGACTCTGTGCGACCCCATAGACGGTAGCCCACCAGGCTCCCCCGTCCCTGGGATTCTCCAGGCAAGAACACTGGAGTGGGTTGCCATTTCCTTCTCCAATGCATGAAAGCGAAAAGTGAAAGTGAAGTCGCTCAGTGGAGTCCGACCCTCAATGACCCCGTGCACTGCAGCCTTCCAGGCTCCTCCGTCCATGGGATTTTCCAGGTAAGAGTACTGGAGTGGGGTGCCATTGCCTTCTCCGGAAAATATGCATACGTGCGTATAAAAGTTCAGAGTATTCTAAACTCCCCTTTCTCAGCCC
The DNA here is from genome assembly GCF_027580195.1 of Bos mutus. Lineage (NCBI taxonomy): Eukaryota > Metazoa > Chordata > Mammalia > Artiodactyla > Bovidae > Bos > Bos mutus. Next base: position 21,592,706 of record NC_091627.1, read on the forward strand.
CTTGGGCTTTTTTTTTTTTTTTTGGTCCCCAATCAGATTGCTTGGTTTACCAGGACACATTAGGTTAAGGCCTGGCAGTCCAGGCCTCTGTCCAAGTTCTAGCCTAAATCAAAGGACTGGCACCTCTTGCGGAAATTGGGAATAACTGGAGTGAACCTGTAGCCCTCACCTGATTCCCAGTGCCCAGTGACTCTGTGGTCCACGTGTGTTGAGGGAGGAAGCATAAAGAGAACAAGAGAAAGGGACTCGGACTGAAGGAGCCCCACGCTTAGCAGGAGGTGTGCGCCAGCATTGTTTGCCTGGGCCAAAACCCTCTGGGCATGTCTTGGGAGCGGAAGAATTAGTGATTACCTGCGGTCTGAGTTAAAAGATGTCTTTGAGCTCGTATTCGGCAGGCAGAAAAATACTAAAAGCCTTGACGGTAGGTGGAGGGTTGAGGAGGACACCAACTAAAAGCAAGTAATCCGTTCCTTTTTATATGGGGAGGAGAGTGTTGGAAAAAGATAATGAAACTGATTTTTGAAACTCGGTGCGGCACCCCGCATGGCAAGCACATCTTCCAAGGACAAGAGCTATGTGAGCAGCGGTGTCCGGACGCTCAGAGGATGCCCAGCTTGCTGGGGAGGAGCGCCCGGGAAGATGAACGAGTTAGGAAGTCCACTCGTCACTGATGGAGCTTCTTAGGGGACTTGGTGGTGGGGCAGGAGTCGCCCCACCGCCTGCAGCAGGGCGCGCAGTAGCCGGTGGCGGCGCCGGGACCGTCCCTCCCTGGTTGGGTGCGCTACCTCCCCTGCTCCGGGCCCCAGTTGGATAAAGTACTTTGTTTACCTCACCCGGGCTGAGCCATCCTGGGGGGGCAGGGGGAAGGCGAGCGCCCGCGCCCGGAGCCAGGAGCTGCAATGGCAGTGGCAGCCGCCTGCGGGCGCGGGGAGCTGCCCGAGGACTGGCAGCGGCGAGGCTGATTGATGGGCCTCCGGCTCAATGAGGGGGGGCCCCGGGGCGGGGGCGGGGCGGGGCCGACGCTGCGCTCAGCCAGTCGCCCGTGCCGCCGGGTGGTGGGGGGGGGGAAGGGGGGCGGAGGCTCAGTGGAAATGTGTCGGTGACATTGAATGGGGAGACCGAGCGCGAGCGAGGCGCGCGCGCGCACACACACAGCCCCGCTCGCGCAGAGATCCCCGGCCACGTAAGTAACTATTAATACCGCCTCGCCGAGAGATGCGGGCGTGCTGAGCTCGGGGATTGGCCTCGGGCACCGTCGGCCGTCCCCTTCCATTTCCAATACACGTTTCTCTTACCTCCGGGTGCGGGGAAGAACAAAAATCAAAGAAGAAGAGAAGCCGTCAATTTTCTCCAAAACAACCCCGCCAGGCAGTTTTGGTTGAGGGTAGGGGGTGACGGAGCGGTGGCAAATTATTCCAAGGCGCGATCCAGTGAAAAGAGCGAGACAGGAGACGGCGTGGGTTTACTGGGCTGGGGGTGCATCCCTTTCCTGCGCCGGGAGGACCCCCGGAAGCTCGTGTCGGGGACACCGGAGACCATTGATCTACCCTCGTCCTCCCTGCGCGCGCTTCTCGCTTTCTCCGGAGGCCGATCCAGAGCGCGAGGGAGCGGCGACGGCATGAGCCGGTGCTGACCTCCGCCCGGCGGGCCAAGCCCTGGGCTTTGTCGCGTACCTGCGCCCGGCCCGCAACTCCGTGACCGGCTTTTGCAATCTTTTGTTGGCAGCGCTGACCGCTCTAAGTTAAATGCTCCCTTGCTATTTTTTTTTTTCTTTCTTTTTGTCTGTTTGTTTAAATTTTGGAGAGCTCTAGCGATCTTGGAAAAGCCTCAGACGCCATCTACAGTTAAAACGTAGGTAATTACCCTCTCCGGACCCTCTCCGGCAACCTCCCCCCCCCTTCCACGCCCCCCACCCTTTCCACCAAAAAAGGGGGTGCAGCGCGGATTCAGTCTGCGGTGCGGCGCGAGCCGGTACCCGGGCTTGTTTCCTTTTTCTTTTTGTTTGGTTTCTAACGCGCCGAGACCAAGCGGCGGCCGTGTGCGCTCCCCGAAGACTGCACAAACTACAGCGAGGCTCCTTCGCCCCGTCTGCTTCGGAAGCCTGCGTGGGGACTGCTTTGGGAGCCCCAGGGCTGCAGCTCCCCACCTTAGCAATCCGGTTACAAGTCCAGATCCACGTTGGAAAAGGAGCGAGAGAGAGAAACTAAAAGTGCGAAGATTCTGCAAATCGCTGGCGGCTTTGGGGGTAACAAAAGGACCCGAGTTGCCGCCGACCGAGGACCCCCCGGGAGTCGGGCTCGGAGCAGACGAGGTGCCCGGCGTCTCCCTTTTGGGGGGCTTCTAACTCTTTCTCCACGTAGCCCCCTTCCCGTCCCTCCCCTCTCGATCCCTTTTAACATCCGTGGCACGGAGGCGCCTGCAGCCGCACTCGCCCGCGACTCATCTCTCCAGCGGTTTTTTTTTGTTTGTCGAGTGCGATCCCCACACTCATGAACATACACAGGTCTACCCCCATCACAATAGCAAGATATGGGAGATCGCGGAACAAAACCCAGGATTTCGAGGAGTTGTCGTCTATAAGGTCCGCCGAACCCAGCCAGAGTTTCAGCCCGAACCTCGGCTCCCCGAGCCCGCCTGAGACTCCGAACTTGTCGCATTGCGTTTCTTGCATTGGGAAATACTTATTGTTGGAACCCCTGGAGGGAGACCACGTTTTTCGGGCCGTGCATCTGCACAGTGGAGAGGAGCTGGTGTGCAAGGTAAAGAGCCCGGGGTTTGCTTTTGGCTGTTTTGTTTTTTGAAAAGATGCCCCGGCCTTTGGGAGGGGGCGGGAGGTTACCGAGCCCTGCGGTCCGGGGGAGGGAGATTCGCCTGGTTAATTATCCGTGGGCTCGTTAAATGGGGTTCTGAATTTATTTGTTCGCATTCGACTAGTCGCGAAGTTTTTAGAGCGTTGCAGACAATGGGGCGGGCTGCGGCGGGGGCGTTCTGGGGAGAGCCCGCCGCGGAGAAGGCGGCGGGACTGAGCGGGGGCCACGGCCATGCGTGGTCCCTTCGGCTCGTGGAGCCCCTCCGTTACGCTGGGTCCCGCGGCCCGGGGATTTCTCCCTGGGTCCAGCCCCCTCCTCTTCCAACACCGAGGAGGGAATCCCCCCCGCTAATTTCTAGGCGCTGATGCCTCGCTTCCTTTGCAGCCATTGTTCTCGGCAGCGTGCAGGTGTGGAACCTTTGTTCCGTAGGTGCCCTTTAAAAGAGACGCACAAAGGTGTCTTCTCTGGCTGAGCCCAGGGGCCCAGGGTGGGGAAGGAGTTTACAAAGAGCCTCCTTCTGCCTGGAGCCTTGAAAGGAAGGTTGGGGGCGGAAATCAAAGCCACCAGCGCACCTCTGGGTGTTGGAAATTGTGAATCCTTTGGGTCTTTTTCTCTTGTCTCCGTTTCTTCTCATCTCCAGCTTTCCGTGCCTGAACCGCCCCCCCATTTGCCCCCACTACCTACCCCCCAACCCGCCCAACATACACCTTTGCCTGTAGGATTTAGAGGCCAGCATTTGGAGCCTCGGGGATTCACAGTGCTCATACAGAGATGGGTACTTCAGCTTCCTTTTCGTCTTTGACCCTGAACTGGTTGGTGTCTCTGTGTCTTTGTGTGCGTTCACAGGGCTCTAAGACAAGGGGATGAGCAGGGGAATAGTTGCAAAATATATATATATATATATGAAGATGGTAGAGCAGGCTACCCAGGAATGGGACATAGATAAAGAATTCATTGTCACTTAATTTTAGCTTAGCTCAGTGTTGGTTTTGTTTGGGGAGGGGTTAAGGAGATAGTTAGAAGTGGGGACACCCCCCCCCCCGTTTGAAACGGGCACTCTGCATAACTGCTACACATAATGCATCACACTTTTACCATCAACCATAGGCTGCTTTGTGAACTTGCTTTCTTTCACAGGGGACTGGAGTATTTCATTGTGAAAAATGGGTTTTGTGGAGGGTCTCCAGTCTGTTGTGCAGTTGTTCAGTTGAGACCTCAGGGGGAAATCAGAGACTCTTTAAATACTGCTCTCTGCTTGGACTGAGCATTTGGTGTTTTGCACCTTCTCCAAGTTATTGAGACTCAGAGCAGCTATTCCCAGTTAACCAAAATTCAGTAAGCTATTCAGAGCTGGGTTGAATTCTCAGAAGACCTACAACGTTGTACAATAGGGTAGTCATCCTCTGAAATGAATGAATTCCACAGAGCTGCCACTGTCATATGAAATATGCACAATCACCCAGCAGTGTGTTTTCACTCCTTTTACTCAACTTCAGTAGAGCATTTTAATATTTTTCAAAGGCTGGAGATGCTTTTAAGTAAAAGGAGTCTGCCGCCAAATTCTGCAGGAACATCTTGCCCTGTTATTTCTTTGTTTAAAGACAGAGGTGACTCTGGCCCCTGCTGTTTCTTTCTCCCTTCAGATTTTTTCAAGACATATTTCACTTTAGACTGACCTTACAGTGTCATTTGTAGACTTGCTCTCTGGCCTGAAACTGTACTTAATCTGCTGGTTTAGTTATTGCAAAGATTGAATCAGCCCCTCACCAATTACTGTGCTGCTGCAAGTGGATTTAAGTGCAGTATCATTGTTCTGCTTGACAGAGGTCATCCCTTTAAGACACAGCAGCTCTGTTTGCCTGCCTTTTCACCAGAGGTGATGTGGGTGACTTTTTATGCAAGCATAGTTGTATAGTTGTATATATCCTAGGAAGCTCCAAGTGGTTTTTATAAGGCTGCTTCTATGAACTACCCTCATAGATACACTGTGGACTCTTGGCTTACTGCAGGCTCAGTGAAGTCTACACATTGAATCCAGTTCCTTTTGACATCTTAGAATGTAGAGTTCCTGTCTCCTAGCTTTGTGTTGACCCAGGAAAAAAGTCTTTATAACAATAGATCCAGTGCAAAGATGCCACTCACAGGAACTCTGTGGAATTCTATAGGACATTATTTTGGGAGAGAGAGAGACTGGAGCATCATTTAACCAAAATAATCATGCCTGTTTATTGTCTTCCTGTGTCTGTGTTAAGCTAGGCAGATGAAAGAAGGGGACTTTAGGGTGTCCTTAGCTTATCGTTTTCATGGAAATGCTTGTAGTCACTGTGCAGATTGACATAATTACTATCTTGGCAAAATGGGCACTTTTTTTTTTTTGCAAATACTATGAATGATGGCCTAATCTCACTGCCTTATCTGATCTGTCACATTATATAACCAAGGATCTAAATTAAACATTTAAAAGAGGCTGGCACTGAGGCTTATGGCTTGATTTTGCACTTGAAGGTGATGGTTTAAATACCAATCCAAGCTCATAAATGCCTGTTACAGCTAGTAATAAAAGTTTGGTTCCTACCCATTTGGGAAAACATAAGTACTTGCTTTATTTTGCATACTATGTCCACCATCTTGGAATTTGGTCTCTCC